>NC_141037.1:23747500-24407500 GCF_052040795.2 Danio rerio
CAGACAAATTACCTTAAGAAAATGCATATTTGAAATACATTCAAAAACATTTGCATCATTTATAAATCAGGAATCATCAGAAAGAGGCAATTGCAATGTTATTGCAGAGTAGAGAAAAACAATAGTATAAGGAAGTAAAAATAAAAATGCATCTAAATGATTGAAGTCAGAAAGTAATTTGAGCACAAACATCAACATATTCTCATATAAATCATCAACTGCAATGCAGAAAAAAAATATGTGAAAGTAATAATGAAAAGGCATCAAACAGCTTGAAAAAACAAAACAAACAATAAAAACTAAGAAAATACAAATTTTATATTAAGAAAAAATAAGAAAACATTTTTTTACTTTCCCTTTAACAATTATGTGCAAACATCAATATATGAGATATAAAGCAATCATCAGTAAGGATGATCAAGTTCAATGTAAATGCAGTTTTGAAGAAAAAACAGATATAAAAGTTAAAATGAAACCTGAGGATGGAAGCATTTTAAAACAAATTTGAAATAGGAAAACTTTTTTTAACTTTTACTCGAACAATCATGTGCAAACATCAATCCTGAGATATAAAAGAGTCTGTAAGAAACATTAGTTGCAATGTAACTGCAGTGTAGAGTGTCTTAAAAAAATATCTAGTCCATTATTATGTGCCGTCATCATAGCAAAGAGAAAAGAAATCAGTTATTAGAAATGAGTTATTAAAACTATTCTTTAGAAATGGGTGTCATGGTGGCACAGTGGGTAGTACGATTGCCTCACAGCAACAAGGTCGGTGGTTTAAGCCTCAGCTGGGTCAGTTGGTGTTTCTGTGTGGAGTTTGCATGTTTTCCCCGTGTTCGTGTGGGTTTTCTCTGGGTGCTCCTTTTCCCCCACAATCCAAAGTACAAGTTAAAGAACACAGAATCCAAGGAAGCAGTGAGGTCACAGTATTAATGATTACTGTTTGTCAGCAAAAATTAATGCTAGCAGAACCCTTACTGCTAGTGTCTCCTCCCCAGGATGTCCATAAACCACAGTCTGCCACACCAGGGAACACTGCTTGGGGTAGTTCACACCAAAGATGTAGAATGCTTTATAGCAAACGTCCACTTTGGCAAGTAATGTACTTTGCAATAATAAATAGCACAGCACGTGAGCAAAGGCTTGAAAGAAGTGATGGTCTCCAAGGACGAGAACATGAGGAAACTCAATAGATTCTTGAATTCAATGGATGAAGATACTCAGCAATATTGGTCCCAATCTGAAAAAATAAATAGAATTAAGATTTATTAAAAACTCAAAAGTGTTAAAGTTAAATATCTTTAGAGTTAACTTTAGAACACCTAAAATACCTTTAGAAGCAATTAAGGCCATAACACACCAAGCTATCAGCCAGTGTTGGCATTAGTTAACCACTGACCATGGCACCATGCTGCAATTTTTTGGCCCGAGTGAAGATGACAATGCAACAACAGGTTTGCCTAAGGAACTTTTTTTAATAAGTAATAGTAAGGCAAGATGAGCATTTGAAATTATTAAGTATTTAATTGTGTTTTCTTAATGAGAATAGATAAGACCCTTCTTCCTGAGCTGGGACTGTTTGCAACCGTATTTGTATAATTTGAAGCCGCATTTAAATTTTCTTTAAAAACTTCAAAAATGAGGCACAATCTCAGTCCATGCAGATGGATAAAATTGCTGAAATATTTTCCTAAAAAAAAAATCTTTCTGACTGAAGAAAGAATGACATGAACATCTTGGGTGACATCTTTTTATGTTTTACGCAGCAGATGCCCTTTCAACTGCAACCCATCACACTCTCATTTACACACACACTATGGACAATTCAGCTTACCCAATTCAGCTACACCGCATGTCATTGGACTGTGGAGGGGAAACCCATCCAAGGCTCAAACCAGCGACCATCTTGCTGTGAGGCGACAGCACTACCCACTGCGCCCCCATGCCACCCTAATAACAAACATAAAAATAACATTTTCATTGTTAATAAAATAACTAAGACAATCATTATGCATTAAATGCATCATTATGCATCGAGAAACCTTTAATTGAATCCTTACCCTCTGAATTGTATTCAAATTGACCTAAAAACGAGGAAAGGTTCGCTCCTGTGCTAAAAATAAAACAAGAGAATGTCACTGGTTGCATGAACAGCAGATTTTAAAAAATAACCAGACAAATTTTATTATTATGAGGCGAATGTGCTACCCACATGTGTATTGTTATGAGGCGAATGTGCTACCCACTAGTTGCAGAAAAAAAGTCCACACTGGCAAAGTCAATGTATGCTGCATGAATCCGCTGTGTAAAAAATATGCTGGATAAGTTGGCGGTTCATTCCGCTGTGGCGACCCCAGATTAATAAAGGGACTGAGTCAAAAAGAAAATGAATTAATGAATAAATGGTTTATTAATAAATCTGTAATTATTCAACTAATGCTTCAAATGAACATCACAAGTCAACCAGACAAATGTTTAGACAAGGGCAGCCCTAATGATTACAATGAACCAAGTAAAATATTATTACATACCTTCAAATGTGGGGATTAACTCCTCAAGATTGCATTCTTTTAGTTTGATTTTCACGCAATTATCCATCTGAAAAAGAATAACAGATAAAAGCGTTTAAGCAAAATTAAGTAAAAAAAGATCATGTTAGCCAAAAGTCACAATATCACAAAAATACTCCTAAATGATAATAATTATCCAGGGTGTCACATAAAACGGTGGTCAAACTTTTTCTTTTTGCAGTCGAAGATGATTAGGTTGGAATTAGCCTTAGCTCAGACATTTCCGTTAGCATGAAACGACCCTTACATACAGGATTAATTAAAGATAGCTCAAATCACGTCTAGAATGTAAAATGCTCATAGTAAATTAATAACATTTGCTATTCAATGTACAGATGTACAGCTAAACAAAATGTACATGCAGAGCAGGACAATTATTGTATATATTTTGATTAAAAAAAAAACATTGTTAGAAGCTGAATTCAACACTTATGCATCAAAGTATTGTCACAAAAATCCATGAACAAACTTAAGAAATACAAGAGTAAAAATACTACTTACTGCTTTACAGTTAACACCCCAGAAAGATCACAAATCACAGTAACGTTACTTACTGTCATCACCTAGCCAACATAAAAATCTGTGTCATTCAAAAGGCATTTTATTACAATAAAAAGGTCCTAAATTATCCTAGGTGTTGTGTTTATGAAGTGGTCATCAAACATGCTTCACGTTAGTTTCATTAGTTACCTTATACTTTTCGAGCTCCTTCCGATGCCATGCGCGCTTACCCGTCCACCGATCAACAGGCTGGGCGTGAGGCGAGCACAGGTCAGGCGTTAGGCGGAGCAACAGCTCGGGCGATAGGCGGAGAAACAGGTCCGGAGAAACAGGTCGCCGTTAGGCGGAGAAACAGGTCCGGAGAAACAGGTCCGGAGAAACAGGTCGCCGTTAGGCGGAGAAACAGATCCGGAGAAACAGGTGGCTCGTCAGGCGGACTCGGAGCAACAGTTCAGCCATAAGGCGAGCACAGGTCAGCGTGAGGCGGAGCAACAAGTCGGCCATCAGGCGGAGAAACAGAAAAAAAAGCGCGTGTATATTATACTAAGTAAACTAAGTGTGTTATTTCTTATGAAAATTGTTAAATACACACTAAATAACTTACGTCTCACACAGAATTTCACTCGCTTCCCCTCAAAGACAGCGCAAAGAAAATGGCGGTTTCTCACGTTGATGTCCCTGCATGTTGACGTGACGTGCGTGCTCTCTTTCACGTCCGCGTTCCCAACCCAGCACTGCTGGGTTATAGATAAAGATCGATTTTCAACCCAAATTGGGTTGAATCAACCCAATTTTGTTACCCAGCAGTCTCAACCCAGCATTTGGGTTAAAAAACCAACCCAGCGTTTTTTAGAGTGTATATATATATATATATTATGCAACTCATAAAATGGTTAAAATAAAATCATTTAATGTTTTCAGCATTTTTTTTTTACATTTATTTAATCCATTTGTCTGTGTAGTGGTTAATAGAATAGAATAGAATAGAATAGAATAGAATAGAATAGAATAGAATTTAGAAATAGATAGACAGGGAGAAACACTAGTCAGTACTAAAGGGCTTCATATGCCAGCGATAATCTCACTTTTGAACTATAAACACACAGCTGGCCTTATGCTAGTGATGAAACCGGAAGCTGACCGGAGCCTTCTGTCAGTCCTCTAACAAGACTAGCTTAACTCTACACACTGTGAAACATTTTTCATTAATCTGAACTCTCTCATTGCTGATTTTTGACAGACCTGTATTAAATCCAGCCTGTTATTTCAGGGGTCTTCATCTATTTTTGTTTATCCATATGGGTGTGTTTTTGCAATGGATTCCTAAATCCTGCTTTTAAAATAAATTCTGAAAGTCTATTCTGCACTGATTTTGTCAATCTTTTTTTTCGATTCTTTCGTTTCAACCCCCTCGAGAAGTAAATAAGCTATGAAAGGAAGCTCAATAAAGCACACCATTTATTGCATGCATGGTGCACAAACATGGCATGTCTAAAATACATGTGCACAAATTAATTTGCATGTGTACTGAATACAATATCAACTGTAAACGATGCACAAATATTTATCTGTCAATCAGATGCATATTTTTTTAAACAAGACTTACAGCAGACTTTCAGATCTTAAAAAAAAATAAAAAAGGCAAGTTTTATAGTTAAATGAAAATAACATAAAGCCCTTCATGTTATTTAAACTAGTTCATCAAAGCAAACCTTCTGAAAGAATTTGTTCACGGAAATCTGACCTTTCATCGCATTTCCCAAGAGTCCATTCTTTTCAATGGACTCAGCCCTAGTGTTTGGTTATCTACTCACACAAATGTATATGTTAATGCTGTGCTAGCTGATCAGTGGTTACTCTTGTTGAATAGTTATTGATTCAGTTGGAGAAAGGCTTAGTACAAAACCAGGTTTAGAGACAGCACAAGCATAAAAGCCCATGTTTTCTTTTCCAAATGTCTACAGAGCACATGTTTGTCATACAAATGCACACTCTATGCATTGTACACATACACACACACACAGAGGCTAATGTCAGATGTAGCCTGGTGTGATGTATGTGCCCAAACGCTTTCTGGAGGATTGATTAGACCTTCAGCGGAGCTCTATAGAAAATCCCAAACAGCTTCAGAGGCGTGATTTTCCTGCCGAGCACCCTCCTTTTACTCTCATTCCCTCTTTCTTTTTTCTTCCCCTTTGAAAGCCTGATACTGTGTAGCCTTCTGCCTCCTACGGTTATTACAGTAGCTCTCTCCATCTTTTTCAGGCTCTCTCATCCATATTTTGCCTTATTGCATGGCCAGACACTGCTAGATTGGCATCTGTGTGAAAAAAGCAGGTGTTGAATAGAGTGGTCAAAGGTCACGGATTACCCGACTCCTAAAAATCTCAGGAGCTGTCATTCATTCTGCACAGAGAAGCATCAGACGCCCGACTGTTGATGTTGATCTCTGCAGTTTGACCTTTAAAAATGGAGGTTTTGTGAAGCTCGGAGATGTTTATGGGCTGGGTGGAGGTGATCGTTACGCAATCAATACTTCAATCTATTCGTTTATTGAATGCTGGTCCATCCTTGACCCATCAGCATCTTTGAACCCACAATTAGATTATTGAAAAAGAGATAAAGTGCTTGTTCTTCTGTTTTTTTTTTCACTCTTCTTTTATTATTCTCCCACAATGTTACAAACCATTCCTTTTTTAATGGAAGTCAGAACGAGATGTTTAAAAGAATGTTTTCAAATAGTTTTTATACAGCGAATGTGAAAGAGAACCTAGTTAGTCAAGCAAAACAAAGACAAAGAAGGTATTATGAAAGGTGTTTTTTTATGTTTTTAAATACTCTGAAATAGGATTGAAATACATTACTGTAAATGAATCAGGCAGCAGATAAGGCAAGGGTTTAACACAACAAAACAAGGCAAGGGAAGGGAACCGCGTTGTAATGTTCACAATACTGCTTACAAGACTCAGCACTGATGTGTGTGTGTGTGCGTGCGTGCGTGCTTGTGTAATCACCGGAACTCTAAACAGGTGCTTGTGAGCAGTGAATGAATGGAACTTGTAGTCCATGTAATGGCAGATTTGTAGTCCATTGTGATCTGCAGCTGCTCGATTGCTGGTGATCATAACCATAGCATTTTTATGGCATTTAGAATTTTCTACACTAAAGCTTTGCGTAAGAGAACATATTTTAAAAAAGAATGTTAAATCAAATGTATGCAATGTCTTAACACAATGAGAGAGCTTAACATGCTGCAATTTAAGAAAATACATGCAATTACAAAAAAATGTTAGTCGTAACACTCTATTCCCTTGTCTTTTGTATTTTATTAGCCTAAATAACCACAATCTAAATAGCCGTGTCTGTCACGTTTTAGGGTCGAAACATTTTCGTTCTGTTGCATGCTATTTAAAAAAGTGTTGTAAGAAATGCAGCGCGTTTTCATAATTTGTTTGTGTTGTGAGAAAATGCAGTGCGTTTTGTTAACGTGTATGCATTGTGAGGTTTTGCAACATGTGTGCTGTCAAACGGATGAGGCTCTTCAATTTGTGTTTTCTTAAATTGTAGCATGTTAAGCTCCGTACCTATTGCCTGAATTGAAGAGACATATACAAAAAATAGCATGCAAGACCTATGTGCTTCTTTTACCTGGTGTTGAACTCTAAATAGACCTATTGCAGGGATCACCAAACTGTTTCTAGAGGTCCGGTGTCCTGCAGATTTTAGCTTCAATTCTAATTAAATACACCTAAACAAGCTAATGAAGGTCTTACTAGGTATACTTGAAACACCTAGGCAGGGGTTTTGAGGCAAATTGGAGCCAAACCCTGCAGGGCATTGGACCTCCAGGAACGAGATTGGTCACCCCTGACCTATTGTCTCCCATTCATTTTTGTTAAATGGAAAAAAAAAACGTCATACTGAACTGAACAACTATGTGTATCTTATTGTAAATTTGCTTATAATAGGTGTGTTGAAGTGCGCTCTATGAAAAAGGATGAGCGATGCCAGAGTGTTGCTATGGGAACCACACTGTCAATCATCACAAGTTCGGAAGCAAGCAGCAATCTGGATTTACAATTTTGGGGATTCACTCCTGAGACCTAAACGGGTCATTTATAATAATAATAATGTCTGCCATTCTTCAGATAAATGTATACGTTATGAATGCATAAGTCCATGTACTGAACATGCACAGACACAAGACATGTTTTTTCACAGTTGTCATTGAAAATACAGCCCTGTTTTTTATCATCTGTCTTAAACTGTTTTTTCCTGCTGGTTTTTGTCTCCTGAGAGCATCTTTGGCTTTACAGACAACCTTTTGAAATATAAAAAACCTGACACAAGCTTTTATAATGCATTTGTGTGTGTATTTCTCTGAGTAATAGCATTCTGTTTGTGTATGTGTGTGTGTGTGTGTGTGTGTGTGGGGGCGGGCAGTACAGTAACAGATGCAGAATCGAAAGGCGCACACACTGTGAAAGAGTGATGGAAGAAAAAGAGGGAAACGTTACCGAAACATGCCAGTTGGGAGGAATTATAGAGATGCAATTATAAGTTCCATTGAAAACTTGGAGTGGCAACTTTTTTAACTTCCCCCTGTGACCTCAGAAAATCAGTTGCTATGACTTTACTGAACCTTCAGGAAACAAACAGTTGGATGAGATCAGTAGTAGAATGAAATGGGATTGGCTCAGATTTCACTGATATTGCTAAACTCCGCCGCTCAATTCACATTCATTCATTCATTTATTCATTTATTCATTTTCTTTTCGGTGTAGTTCCAGGGTCGCCACAGTGGAATAAACCGTCAACTTATCCAGCATGTTCTATGCAGGGGATGCCCTTCCAGCTGCAACCCATTACTTGGAAACACCCATACACACTCATTTACTCACATACACTACGGACATTTTAGCTTACCCAATTCACCCATAGCGCATGTCTTTGGACTTGGAAGAACATGCAAACTCTACACAGAAATGCCAGCTGACCCAGCCAAGGCTTAAACCAGCGGCCTTCTTGCTTTGAGGCGACATCGCTGCCTACTGCGCCATTCACCACTTCAGTTAACAAAGACAAATTATTCACTGCATCCTTCTCTAAACATTTAACTGAGATTGATGCTATCTGAGTTCTGTTACAGGTCGGGTTAGTTCACAGAGAAAAGAGCAGTAGATGCGGACCTGACCTGATTAACATAACCTATTCATTATGCATTAAATACTTTAGCATGCACTCCAATGAACCATTACTTGTCATTTAAGAGATGCTTTTACACAAAGCACATTAGAGTACATTAAGTGCATGGACAGTCTACATAGAGCACAGCTGTTGGAATGGTCCGGAAGTAGAACCTCCATTCATGTTCTCCATAGGAAAATAAATATTTACTATAACTAATAAATCTTTAAACACAGACCTGTTGTGTGAGCTCTGAAGTTGTTAATCATGTAGGCTTTTGTTGAAAATATCAGTTTGAATCTATTTGCATGAACGGAAAGCTGTAACGCATGCAGTGCAGTCTGATACTGTTGTCCTACTTTAATATACATATTTATTTGTAATGTTGTGATGTGCATCTAAGAATTAGATTTGGTTCATGGCAATTAAAGGGCACCTATGATGAAAATCATCTTTTGTAAGATGTTTGGACTGAAGTGTGTGTAGGTGTAGCGCAGTCATATTGGGCTGATATAAACACAATAAGTCTCTTTTTTTGTATTTCTTGATGTTAAAATGGGAGCCGAATCCCACCCATTTTGAAGCCCACTGCCACATGATGTAGGAGTGCAGCTTCCCCACCCACCGAATTGATTGACAGCCGCGTATTAACATTTCTCCGTAGTAATGCATATAATCATATTGACAAGACAGGACGTGCACAAAGCAACTGGGATGAAAAGATCTGTTCAGCTCTCTGTGATCATCAAACATCATCATATGTGATCACAAATGAGTTTTACAAGTTTAAAAAAAATTTCAATGTTTTTAAAATGTGTGTAATAAATTACAGTCATTTTTAACATCTTTACTTTATCACCACAGCAGCATGTCAGTACAATCATAAAAGAAGAGGCTTCAATCCTGGTTTGTGAACAATAAATTCGGATATCCATACAGTGGATATTAATGTGTATCCTGTCACGTTTGCTGTGCAAAACAGTGCAAAGTAAAACGTACGTGCTGTATGTGTGTGTGCGTGCGTGGGTGCGTGCGTGCGTGCACGTGTGAACTTTGTTACGACACTTTATGTGACCCATCATTGCAGAAAAGCTTGAATTATCTCCACAACAAATTCATCAACTAATCATTGGTAAAGTTCTTACTGTAATTTTTCTTACAAACATTACTTAAAAATCTGCTTGCTTTATGTCTGTCCCTGTGCTGTTTATCTGATGCAGCCAGAGACAGAGACACACTGGCAGGCACGAGGGAACAGTGGGCAGGAAGAACTAGCATTAAAGGCACAGGCCACAAGAACAGCTACATTGTGTTCAGAGCAGAAAATCCAACATTCTGAAAGCTATAATAAATAATCTGATGGGTGTTTTGAATTGAGATTTTACAGACACATTCTGGTGACACAAAAGACTTAACTTAAATCTTGAAAAAAGGTGTAATAAGGCTTTAATTAATAAAGACATTTTCATAATCTCTTTGATAAAAATGATTTGGAAAAATTAATTGCAGAAAAAAGGAGAAGTGAGCTGCCAATAATAATAACAGAGTTTGTGCAGTTTGCCCCTGCTGGTAGATATTGCAACTACACCTAATATAGACAGAATTTCAAGTAATTTAGTTTTTTAGCAAATTAAATGTAGCCAGAAAAAGATGTATGTATTTTAAACCTCTTTCATGACTTTTTTTCTAATTGTTTTGTTGGGAGAATTATATTTTGCTACATTTTTGAGTGAGCCATTACTTGCCATTTTCCATTATTTTGTACTTCTTTTTTTACATATAAGTGATAAGGTTTTGATTGAACTTGTTTACTCAAATATTTGAGTCCATTCACCAACAAATGTTTCTGTGATTCATTTAGTCACTCATGTTTATTGTTCCATCATAATAGCAGTAGGTGACAAACAGTGGGTGTCTTTGAGTAATGAGTGAATGATTGAGTCACTTGAGATTTTGTTCAAAATCATCAAGTCGTCATTTGGTGACTAAGAAGTCTCATTATTTTTCGTTAAAAGTAGCATGTCTACGTGATCTACTAAGAGACCATAAATGTTGACGTATTCATCTCCATTTTGTCAATGTGTTGTCTTTAAATGGCATTAATAGGCTAAAAAATGATTTACGAGTTGCAGTGATAATGTTTCAGCGAAAGTGAGCAATTGAGATTGTTTTGCATCATCGCAAAGCATTTTCAGTAGACTCCTTGCAGTGGAATTTGTATATGGTCATCAGTCATTTTTACACATTCATAAATTGGGGATTATGCTGTGTGTACACCTATAAATTCTGTCATAGTGCTACTCTTTCCATCAACCTGCTTGGAGTATATTCCCTGCCGAAGTGATTGAACAACATTCTCCATTCCTTTGCTTTATTGTCAGATCATTCACAAATGACTTTCCTCGTTTGTTCACAAACTAGATGTTTGATTCAGTGCCTCTCCACTCACTCACTTGGTGAAACCTGGTTTATTAAAGGGGCTTACAGTATTTGTTTAGTAACTTTGGTCTATTGAAGGATTGTCCAGCTCGACGCATTGTTTATGTTATAATCAGTGTTGTAAAAGAAGAAAGACTTGTAAATCAGAGCTATATCGTCACTTATACGCAAAAACCCTCATTTAGCTTGGATGTTTTTATATAATTTTCTGATGCTGATACTTTCTGAACTGTAAAGCTTTATTGGTGGACCGTCCCCAAAGAGCAACTTCAAGTCAAGTGTTTTGCTCAAGGGCATGAGGATTCAGGGTATTTGACAATTTCCCATTCGCAGGTCTTTTCTTACCTGACTTTAATCCCATGAGCCTTCTCAGATCCACCAGCTCAGACATGCAGTCTCAGTTTGATGTCTGAGTCTGACATATGGGTTCATTTTTGACATAATAGATTACCAAAAAGGCTTCTTGGGAAGTGTTGTTTTTTTCTATTGCTTGTTTCTTTTCTCCCTGAGTATTTTCAGGGTTGTATCACTCTTGTTCGCTCTGTTCTATATTACTGCCCAAGCATGACTTCATTATATGGAGATTTTAATTACCTTGTTGCAGGTTATTTGCATATGCAGTGAGGTGATGAGTACGCTCTCCCTCTGCGGATCTCGCTGCGTGACCTTTGACATCAGTCAGGCAGAAAACCCGCGAGAGGAGAGGCGTTGGAAAAGCTTTGTTGATCTTGGCTCTCATATTTTGCAGTTAGAAGGAAGGGGAGCAGTCTAAGCTAAAGCAAACAGAAAATATATGTACTATCTGCATTTTTATTAATTAGTAAACAATTAGCTTAATTACTTAAGTGTTTTTTTTAGATAAAACAATTGTAATATTATAAGGAATGATTTGAAAATAAAATTAATGAAGCCACTAGAGTCTTAAATTAAAAAAAATAAATAAGTAATACTGAAAACGTAGTCCCGTGGGCATTTCTGGAGACCTTGAAATACGTTCCGGGAGGTACGTATTTTTGCAGTTTTTGTTTTCGCAAATCCATAAGAAGGCCGCTGTGTGCACTTTGTCATATCTCAAATGTCTCTTGTGGGTGTAAACCCACCAGAGGCTGCTGTCAAACGACCGTCTGTCTGTCTGACTGACTGACTGACCACGACGATGATGACGGTCAATCAACTGACCCAGCCTCCTCCTTCTCTAAACCTAACCAATTTTACCGATTGACTGCTTCCCTAAACCCAACCAACAATTTACAAAAGCCATCCAGAAAAAGAAAAGCCCTCATCTGATTTTTACTACGTTTTCAGATTTTACCACATTCTCACCCTGTTATGAACTTGTTTACTTTATTTTTTGGATTCAGTTTTTTTAATAATTTGTAGTCTCCAGAAACGTACACTAGACAACATTTTCAGAATGACCCTGAGTTGAAAATAGTGCTGGGCAATGATTAATCACGATAAATCACATTCAAAATGAAAGTTTGTATGTACATAATATATGTTTGTATAGTAAATACAGGTATTATGTATATGTAATACACACTTGTATATGTAATACACACATAAAAACAAAACTACACAAAACAAAAGCATTTACAGATATTTAACTTGAGATACAAGTTATAACTTGAACATATATATTTTATAATTAAATATATATGAAAAAATTTCAAATATATGCATGCATGTGTGTTTTTTTAGATAGATAGATAGATAGATAGATAGATAGATAGATAGATAGATAGATAGATAGATAGATAGATAGATAGATAGATAGATAGATAGATAGATAGATAGATAGATAGATAGATAGATCACGATTAATCTTTGCCCATGTTACTTTCATATTTCCTAGTTCCTCTGAAAGGCCCGCCCTCAAGGGCCTCTGATTGGTCAACTAACATAATGTGCTGTAATTCACGGATCGGCTCCACAACACCTGGAAAAGTTTCACACCTCTAATGAACCTCACGCCTGCTCTCTAAAATAAAATCTGACAAGTGTCTTTAACACTTATTCAGAATAAGCATGACTAAGTAATATGAAACGTTCACATATATTTTGTGAGTTTGTTATTTATGATGTAGAATGCAGGGAAAGCGGACGCATAGGGAGACACTGCAGCGCTGCTGATGATTGTGGGTGTGAACAGCAGTTTGACAGTTAAAAATGAATTTGTAGCTAAATTGTTAACAGTGACAAACAGCAATTTCTGTTGTTTACATTCTTGTTTAGGTCCTCGCTACAGCATACCTTTAATGCTAGACACTATGCATGTAATAGATCAATTTTAACAAATAAAAATTCTTACAGGTTGCAGCTCACAATCCACAGCTACTTCCATTTATAGTTAGAACAGTTTTTAGCATAATCCACCACGGAACTGAGAGATTCTGGAAGCTATTCTTTGTCAAATGCTAGTTATATATTTTGATAATTCTCTTGAACATAATTAAAATTAAATTGTAAGCACTTCTCTCTTTGTTTCGTATCCTCTGAAAGCCCAAATACAGAAACAGAACAAGCTCTGTGGAAATAGCAGCATTTGGGCAGCATTTTAGCTTTCTCTGCTATAACATTACAGCGCCTCTGTCCATGCCTCTTCACTGCGCAGGGTGTATGCGCATGGTGAATGTGCTGAACCTGAAGCATTTGTGATCTCTCTAACCCAGATGTAAAAGCCAATGTCTCCCTTTGCATTAAACTTTGAGCGTATTACATTCAGAGATGTTGTTTGTGTTCACACAGATACATTATACATTATTTTAGTAGACCACCCCTTTAAAAGCTTTTATTTATCCTTATTTATGTTGAGGCTGTTTTGTCAGTGGATTTTTGAGTGGCCAATGTAACTTTTTTCCTAGTTTGAGTTAGGACAACAGAACTGTCAGATGAAGGCAAGTGTGATTGGAGTGTTTGTAGAAGCAGTTTATTCTAATGCAGTAAGACTTTCATTCCTCTCCGAATTGCTTTATTGGCTCAATCAGTCGAATGGCTCAATTGCCCTCAGGGTCTCCTTTTGCCTCAGTCAGTCTATTCCAGTTTGTCATTATTATCACACTAATGAGTAGCATTTTCTCTTAAGCAGTAGCACATTTCTCTGTCCTCCAGTTCACACAGTCATTACATCCAGTGGATGAGGTGTTACCACCACATTTGTCTGACGTTGAGGTGCGTATGAGGATCATCCAAACAAGCTGGAGGGCTGCTTTAGTGCTAACAGGAGCAGCAGGGTGGAACAGGGTCTCTGAGATTCGTCTGAGGAGCTGAGGGCCGGAGCTGATGGGCCTCATCTGCTATCAGTCCGTCCTGAATTGTTCTGAAATTAGGCGGGTAATGATCTGATGGGATTGCGCTGTGCTCTGTCTGATTTGTGTGTCAGTTTGTCTTGAACTCAGCCTCTCTGGTTAGCTGCATCTCTGCTTAGTGTCCAGTAGCTGACAGGGACTCTATCTCTCTGTGTGTGTGTGTGTCGGCTAGAGACATTTGGGAGGAATATTCAGCTCCGTAGTAGATGGTAATCCGAGGAAAAGTGGATATCGCTGCTCGTTCCCAGAAAAGAAATCCAGAGTGAGTGCTTGAACGGGAGAAAGAGAGAGAAACCATAGAGAGTGAGAGAGAGAGATTGCTGTTGTTTGACCTCTAGTAAATATATGATAACTTTTCTCTTTTTTTGGCTAGGATGTTTGCCTGCCATGAGAGAAGTAGGAGTATGTGTGTGTGCAATAAAGCAGCAAAACAGAAATGGAAACCACTGAAAATTCATCAACAGCGACACATGAGAATGATCACACATATATACACACACACTTGAAACATCTCCATGCACATGTAGAGCAGCTGTGAGGCTCTCGCTCTGGGGGGCACACACTGTTGCTACGGTGACAGTAGAGCTGATGTACGTGGGATTTTTTTTAGAGGAGGGGAGGTCAAGGGGTCAGTGCTGAGAAATGCATCCTTGTATGGGCATCCAGAGAAGCGGAGAAATGTCTACAGTAGCATGAGAGTTTGAGAAATAAATATCTATCTATCTGTCTGTCAGTCCATCCATCTCTCTATCCGTGCATCTTTCCATCCATCCATCCATCCATCCATCCATCCTCCCCTCTCTCTGTCTGTCTGCCTGACTGTTTATCTAAAACGGTCTACTCATACATATTTGATTGTTTCTCAACATTAATTATTCCCTTATTTATTGTGATCATGGCACACTACACCACTTTTGCTATAATAAACTGGACAGAAAGCTCTTTTTGAGTTATTTACACTTGACCTATCAAACCCACAGTAATGGTCAACACTAGCAGTTGCTTTTTTAGAATCTTACCTTCTGTCTGTCATTTCTGAACAGATCTTGTTGTGTTTCTAGGCAGGTGAGCAAGATTGCTCACACACACACACACACACACATACACACACTCATTGAGCTTTTGTTCATTACTGAGAAACAGCAGACTGGGCTGTTGCAGGTCCAGCAGCCCTTGATTTAAACTCTTCTGCTGGAGAAAAGTGCAGAGAGAGATGAAGAGACCCGCAACAGGGCTGTAAATGAACAGAGAGAAGACAAAAGACACTATGAAGGTCATGAAGGCGCATTTTAGTGCAGCTTTTTGTTCTACTCTCTGGTGTTTCCCTGTGTGTGCGTGTGCGTGCGCGTGCGTGTGCGTGCGTGTGCGTGTGCGTGTGTGTGTGTGTGTGTGTGTGTGTGTGTGTGTGTGTGTGTGGGCGGGCAAGCATACATGCTTAAAGGCACGGATGTTTGTCGTAAAGCGTTTTGTAAGCACTGTCAATACTCACTGCCATGTTGGACTGTGTCTCCACCCTCCCATCTGCACACACTGCAGCTCTTTCAATTAATACATTATTAATGATTAGCAAAACAAAGCTCATTAATATTGAAGTGCTTTTATCACTAAGGAGTTTAAAAAGTTCTTTCACTTTCACAAGAACACACACATGCATGCACACACATACACACGCATCCATTAGTCTCCAGGGGCACATAGCCAGTTACCATTAATCTAATTAACTGTCTCACTTAAGACCTGCCCATCAAAACTCATCCGAGAGAAGAAGAGAGGCAGACACTAAGCAGAGAGAGAGAGAAGGGTAAGCTACATATAAGCAGACACAAGCAATGGAGGTTTTCAAGTGCTGTGCTTCTGAAATTGGGTCTGCTTGTCATTTCAGTCTCTTGTGACAGTTCAGACTTGAGAAATTGTGTCAAGAACAAAAATCCTTCATTCAGTTTGGATTCACCTTGACCTGGAACAGAAAACTTGGAAAGTGAACAGAACAAATGAGAGAAAAACACATCAAGACTTTAAATGTTTTGTGACACTTTCATTAAAAACAGGATGGCAATAAAAACAATTATACTAAAGATTGTTATATTAGTAACACTTTACAATAAGGTTCATTAGTTAATGCATTTACTAACATGAACTAATCATGAACAACACTTGTACAGCATTTGTTAATCATAATTGAACATTAACTAATGCATTATTAACATCCAATCTCATGCTTGTTAACATTAGTTAATGCACTGAGTTAACATGAACTAACAATGAACTACTGTATTTTCATTAACTAACGTTAACTAACATGAACAAATACAGTAGTACATGTATTGTTCATTGTTTGTTCATGTTAGTAAATCCATTAAGTAACATTAACTAATGAACCTTATTGTAAAGTGTGACCGTTATATTTTTGTGCTCACACACTTCTCTATACATTTGTCAAAGCAAAAATGGCATTTTACTCCAACACAAAACAACAACAAAAAATCATAAATTTCAAGCGATCTCTTCATTCTTTTACATTGCTGTATATGTAATTACAAGCATACACTCAACGGGCACTTTATTAGGTACATCTGTCCACATTCTCATTAAAGCAAATTTCTAATCAGCAGCTCAATGCATTTAGGCATGTAGACATGATCAAGACGATCTGCTGCAGATAAAACTGATAAAAAAATATTTCCAGTACCTTGTTGAATCTTTGCCATGAAGGATTAAGGCAGTTCTGAATGCAAGAGAAGGTCCAACACAGTCCTAGTAAGTTGCCACTAATAAAGTGGCTGGTGAGTGTTTAGTTATAAATTTCAACACAGTTTGAGGTTATTAATTATTGGATAAAACAATCCAGCCATAACATATTTTTACTAAATCACTTTCTCCCTGGCCCATGTAAAATGTCTGCAATGCCTTAGTAACAAAGAATTACGATTTGTACCAAAACAAAAGATGTAACTGCAAGTTCTGAAGCATCCCGTCATGTCATAATTGCAGTTTGTAAAAGGACAATGAGCAAATGCACAAAATATGTCAGAAGAAGTGGGTGACGCTCCATTGTGCTTCCTGACATGTTTTATCAAATGGCTTGAAAATGTTTTAAAGACTCACAAATTAGCTTTTAATGTCAACAATTATACTGTAGATCATTACAGGTCTGAAAATCACATGAATGATGACGTTTGCATTGCGGAGTCTTGTGATGTTCACATTGAAGGCACATATTCTAGGTCTTCTCAATTTTCCATCCTGCTCTTATTCTCTTCCTCTTCTTGCTTCCATTATTCACAAGCTGGTCTCTGCAGCAAGCTCTCATTTCACCCTACTATGCCATGATCAATACCTGCAGTGTGTGTGTGTGTGTGTGTGTGTGTGTGTGTGTGTGTGTGTGTGTGTGTGTGTGTGTGTGTGTGTGTGTCTAGGCTTAAAGTTACACAAAATGAGCATGCAATCGGGCCAAATGATTTGTGCGTGCACACTTGGGTCTTCATTGCAGTACAGAATATATCAACAGGACAGTGCGTTTGCCTCTGTATTAATATATGCATGACTTAGCACTTTTGATCATGTTGGAGGGGGTTTTATTCAGCCTGTGAGAACTGCAAAGGGAAAATTAAGTTTTTAGAAATAAAAAAGAAATTTGCAAACAAAAAAAGAACAGCAAATAAAAGTCAAGCAGTGCAAAAAAAAGAAACTAATATATGATGATATGTCAATGATTTGACAAGGGGGTGGAGTCAAGGGAACTTGGGTGTTTACGGCAGACCCTGACCTACTGGCCTGTAAGACCATCTCAGTGATACTGTGATTCGGGTGATGACATCACTTAAACTTAAAAGGGCCTTGACTTTGCCCCCTTGCGAAATAAATATTCATTCGTTCATTTTCTTTTTGGCTTAGTCCCTTTATTTATTTTGGGTCATCACAGTGGAATAAACCGCCAACTCTTCCATCTGCAACCAATCTCTGGGAAACATCCATACACACTCATTCACACTCGTACACCACGGACAATTTAGCCTACCCAATTCACCTGTACTGCATGTCTTTGGACTGTGGGGAACCGAAGCACCTGGAGGAAACTCACGCGAACGCAGGGAGAACATGCAAACTCCACACAGAAACGCCAACTGACCCAGCTGAGGCTCGACCCAGCGACCGTCTTGCTGTGAAGCGACAGCACTACCTACTTCGCCACCATCAAATAAATTTATATAATAATAATAAATGCATAATGTTAATAATAAATGTAAATATATTGTTTTGTTTTTTGCACTGCTTTGTTTTTTTGCTGTTCTTTTGTTTGCAAATTTAATTTTTATTTCTCAAAACTTCAGTTTCCATTTGCAGTTCTTTATTTTTGTTAGCAAAATACATTTTTCTTCTCAAAAATTAGTTTTCACTTTGCGATTTTGTATTTGTATTTATTTATTTATTTATTTATTTTTGCTCAATATTTATTTTTTGTTTGCAAGTAAAAAAGTGCAAATGACGGAAAATTTATTATAAATATTATTATTATTATTTGTAATCCCTTTAAACCAGACAATATCTGAGTTGTTGTGGCACTACACATGCCATTTTTAAACTATTACTATTTCTGTCCCAAACAGAAAACAATTGAGGCTTCGTAGTTATTTGCATAAGCAATATTTTGTTGAAAATTATGTATTTTGCAATGCATTAAATGTCAAATCAAGATGCCAATACAGGTGTCTGTGCTAATGTTTTACAGAGATTCTGCATAGTCTATAATTTGCACTGTTACCCAATTTGCATAATTCCTGTAGAGTTGCCTGCTAAAACAATATGGTTTATTTGCGCAGCATGTGCAAATAAGCAACATTATCAGCAGGCTCAATACATTTCTACCAAATCTCCCCTGTGGCACAAGAAAAAGTAAATACCCATACATTCATTCTATGTGCATTTTAAACACACACAAACACATACACACACATATTGATCTGGTATGGCTCCTCCTTGTGTTAAGGAGCAGACATGATCTGAATTTTAAATAGGCTGCATTACTTCACTCTCTCTCTCTCTCTCTCTCTCTCTCTCACACACACACACACACACACACACAGAGAGAGAGTGTAATGTGGCCTTTGGTAAATCACAGTTAAAAAGTGCCTCTATTTTGGCTCTTTCGCCAGTTGCTAAGCACAGATCTAATTGCTGGCAAATGTTTCTGGATGCTGTACTGTAAGTCAAACTGTGTGTGTGTGCTTTTAGCATATAAATGAAGGTGATAGCTCTGGATCTCATTGCAGTCCATCTGCACTAACCTAAACCCAGTACCTGAACGCAGTCCATTCACCTCACTGCAGTCACTAACTCACTCTAATGCAGCACTGCAGTCCTACTGATGTCCCACAGCCCATCTGCAGATCCTCTAGAAGCATCGATCTGTAGATCATTTCAAACAGGAAGTGGCTGATGAACTACTATGTTCTATTTTAAGAAGGATATTGTATATTGTTGCATTCTTATCGGCGACAGGATCTCTTCCGATCGAGTCTACTGCAATGCAGATATGCTAATGAAGAGATAATGTCATATCATTTTAGTGTGCGCGCTGCATTGTTTTGATGTCTTTCATAAGCGGATGTGTGTGTTCTCATGTTGCAGTGCTTGGTTTCTGGTCAGGCGTGAACTGGAGCAGCTTTATATAACACCCTGATCAGAGATTCAAGACCCCCGAGTGTATCCCACAAGCCCCTGCCCGTTTGGCTTAATCTAAAGCACGCTTTGATTTCCTGCAGGCTCAAATTTGAGCTGTTAAAGAGAGACAGGCGCTCTCAGAGGGAGTTCAGTACACACGCATACAGCCACTGTCATCTACTGTACTAGAAAACAAGGAGAGAGATGCTGCTCCATACAAGAGGCTGCGAGGTGCATGTCTTCTGCTTCTTCATGATGTCAAGTGTGTGTTGATAGGCGCTTGTTGGCGACTGTGTGTAGTGTATGTGCGTATAAGTGTGTGTCAGACTACCAAGTGCACACATAAAAATAGAAATAAGTACTTGATAAACCAAAAAAATTTATTTTAAACTTAATAATAATATATTTCTATTAAAAAATGCATACAAAAATCTGTATTTGAGTCTTGCCAATTCTGTATTTGAGATAAATATATGTATTTAAAAATAGTTTTAAGGAATGAATTTAATTGTCTATTAAATATACTTTATTTCCCGGTGTTGGGTTGCAGCTGGAAGGGCATCCGCTGCGTAAAACATGTGCTGGATAAGTTGGCGGTTCATTCTGCTGTGGTGACCCCAGATTAATAAAAAATTAATTAATAAATTAATATACTTTAATATGTGAATTATTTTTTATTAATTAGGGAACTTATTATGCAGAAATCACTTAAGGTAAGGGGTGTAAACACAGTTGTGTGGCAGCAGTGCGTTATTATAGCCAGCCTCTGAGAGTAAAAGTTAACTAATTCTGTTTTTTAAAATCAAACATCATAAAAACAACCTGCAGAAACACTTTGATTGACATTCTTCCTTCATACATGTCATTAGAGAGGGAAAGTCCCGCCCATTAGTGATGATCTCTCCCTCATTCGCATAGACAGCCCTGAGTGAGAAGCAGCCATCCACCATTGGAGTTTTCACACCATGTCTGCTGAAGATATTGTCAAAGACTAAGAGGATAAATGTGGGGTTTTAGGTTGCACAAATGAACACTGGAGTCTCCAATGAAAACTTTCTTCTGAGACACCATGATAAGACAATCACCATTCAATTATTTATTGTAAATGTAAAATACTACTTTACCCACTACTTAACCTACATATTATTTGAGCTGCATATTCTAAATTTCTGTCTGTAAATAGAATTTGCCTTGTTTTAAGGCAAATGCCTTTGAGATTTAAAACTTCAGGTTGTTTTAAACCAGTGAATTGAAGGTTTGCAAGTCATTTTGATTGATTTGTTCAAAAAATATGAGTTATTAACTTGTGGATTGACTCATGTGAGTCATGTTGCTTTAGAATCAGTCACTTGAGGCATTTCACAGTAGTCTTTTGTTATCTCATTAGTCATTTTTGTACTTCATTGTAAAAATAATATCTTCATACTAGATATTTATCTTGTGAATTGATTCATTAAGAATCATTTGCTGATGAATTTGTTTATAGAAGTCATTTGGTTGTGAATCAGTCTCTTGAGTCATTTAACTGTTATTCGAATCAATCTTCTTGTGCAGTTGATATTGTGTGGATCTAAAATTTTGGATCTTTTTGATTAATTTCTATTTGATTTGTCCATGAATTATCATTTACTTGAGAATCGGTCAGTTGGTAATAGAAATGTATTTTCCTCATAATATTTTTTCTTTTTAATTCAAATTGCATTCTATTTGAATTTCAAAGTTACATTTTTACCTCGGTTATATCAGATTTTTTTTGCCGCCAACTGAATCTTCCACAATGGCTGTGTTTATTTCTTCTGTCAACATTGTTCCTGAAAGGTGTAGATGATCTGACAGTGTGTTTAGCGGGAGAATTTCCTCCACTTGCTCACAGTTTTCTCATTCAGAGCTTAAACTTGTTAAAATGCTTGAGCTGAGTTTTGATTTGTTGACTGCTAGTGAAGCATCAGTGAATACGTGTTGATTCTTTTGAAGGATAAAACTTCCACCTCTCTTCACAGACCTCAGGAACACCTCTAATTAGCGTCTGTTCAACAACACACACACTTTGTTTTCTGACAGATTCAATAGCCGTTGTCTCATGCAATTATAAACGTGATACATCATTCGAAACGAGAGAAGGAGATATTAGAGGAGTAATTAAATAGAGCGAGAAACAAGCGACAGATGTAACGACAGATGACAAATACATTTGACGAGAATAAATCGTATTAAAAATAAAAAAAGCAACCGCAGAAATTCCTTCATGTTGTCCCAACACAAATTGCTTAAGTTAACCTAATAGTTTTTACAAATTTAATGTAATGTAATGTAATGTGCATTTATATAGCATTATATAGCATATGTATATTTATTGTGTATGGCCTGATCCTTAATTTAAATTTAAGTGGATTGAATATAAAACAATTAAGTTGTTCAACCAAAAAAAAACTGAACATCTGTGTTGATGCAGCTCATTTTAAATAATTTGTTTGCCGCATTTTATAGTTACAATTACGACAAGCATTTGATGTGTTTCTTCTTATAGCGATCACAGAGTGTTGTGCATGAGTACTCTAGCCTATATAATGTTGAAAATAATGCAAGCGTGAATTGATAATAACAAATGTCTTGTTTTACCAGTGAAATAAAAATGCTCTAATATTGTCAATGACAGATTGCAAGCATATGCCTCAAACATAATTATTCAAATTCAGATTTATGAATAACTGTGTTCTAATGTAATTACTTCAATGTGCATTAACATCCAGGACAAATTTAAAGTCTAATCAAGTCCACCGTTCCAAGTCTATACAAAATTTTGCATTTTAACCAGCAGTGGACCTATACATGTATGCCTAATATTAATATTGTTTTTTAACTTATGTTTGAGAATAACAATAATAATAATAATAATAATAGCCTACTCATATTAACATTAATTTTACATCTCAAAAATCCTGAGAAAAAATTGTGGTTCTTATTTTAGCCAGAATCATGCAGCCCTAAAGCGCGCACACAATCTTTTAAAATCTAGATAGAATGAACTAGTAGCTCTCACCCTACTTCACAAACAGTTGACTAATTATGTTAAAAATTGCAAATATTTTTGTTATGCAGTTTTTGTATTTATGTCTTGTTGAAATGTGCAAATGGGGCACTATTGCATTAAAAATGCAGTGAACAAAGTCAGGTTCAAAATTGTTTTGCTGTTTGATGTGTTAGAGTAAATGGTTTTTACTGAGGGGGTTTTGGGTATCTCTTTCTTTCACGCGATAATTTAGAAAATACTAACACCCAGAAAATAGCACAATATTTTGTTGAATAAAATATTACATGTTGTATAATCAGGCAAATTATGAATGAACAAATTCTTCAGTAAAAACCTTCAGAATACAGAAATGAGTAAAACTTTAAGGTTTTGTGTCTTAAAGTGTTGCCTGAGAATCTTTTTTTAAAACGGCCTTTGAGAATATGTATTGTAATTGAGGTCTACAGGCACATAAAGTGTGATAAAAGAAACACTTGAAACTATTTTATTGGTTTTTCATTTATATTAGACCGAAAAAAAAAAAATGTCCCAAAAATTGACGTGCAAAGTATTTTCGCCTGTCGTGTCTCGTCTTAAACCTTTGTGTGTGTTTGTAAAAGCAGATCTATGACTTATTGATGTAGTGGTGATGTGCTGCCGCAACCTCAGCTGAACCCAACACAGATTTAGATGAAGAGTGAAGAGGGTCTTTCCTACACACAGCTTACTATACAGTGAGGATCTGTCAAAAACTGCTATTCTGTCACAACCAATGGGATGAAAGGAAGATGAAACTGACTTTGAAATACAATAGATGGAAAGAGACAAAGAAAAATAGAGGGTGCTTGTGTTTATTAGTCTTCCCTGAAGCATATGTCAGTATTTGATAACTCTTCTGTCTTCCTCGGCTCATTCTTTAATGCCTTTTCTTCCTTATCTGACTTCCTGCTGTCACACCTGTGTTTTAATTGAAGATGCATGACTGTTGGAAGCTGTTGGGTGTTTTTGAAGTGTAGGAACTGTTCATTTGGCGCTGATGTAAAAAAAAATCTAACACTTGATTTTTTTGTTTGTTTGTTTGTAGCAGAAAATTAATTGAAACAAACTTTATTTTTGTAGTTTTTAGATATCAAATGCCAAACAATCATCATCTCGAGTGTTAAATTCTGTAGAAATGAAAATGTAAATAATCTAGTTCCAAATTAACAATAACATATATAGATCCCAAAGTAATGCAAATGCTAAAGGCAGAGTCCCACGGACTGTGCCTTTATCTTTGGGTAATACTTTCAGGCCTCATTTAGATGCTTTGTTTAGCCATCTCCAAGAAATATATTATTAAACTTGTTTTGAACTCATTTTAGACTACTCTTGTCACTCTAAGAGGCTCTTGCAGACTTGAGGACTTTTTGAAGATGCTGTTTGACTGCAGATATCGCAATAAAGAAGTTTTGCTTGTTAGGTCTCCAGGACTGGGTTCTCATTGTTTAAACCATTCAAAAATGGTAAATTCAATAAAAGAAATTATGCAAACACGATTATAAAATTGATTGTTTTTTTTTTACCAACGACAGCTTAAGTTTAAGGATATAGAAATAAAGTTCAATCAATTTGTGTAATTCTGACTATATATGATTTTTTTTATTTTTGGCCTTTGTTAGATAGGACAGTATTTATACAGGAAGCGAAGTTGGAGAGAGGTGGGGGTAGGGAAATGTCCTCGAGCCGGGATTCGATCTCGGGACGCCCTGACGTGCTACTGCACCATATGTCGATGTGCTAACCACTAGGCTATTGCGACGTCTAATATATCAATAAATTGTTATTATGTCATAACTGATGTTCAGTGAAAACATTTTTCATAATCACTCGTTTGATAAATTCAAGTTAATAAAGTTGTATCAGTCAGATAATTAAAAAAGATTTGTGTGCGTGTGCGTGTGCGTGTGTGTGTGTGTATGTGTGTGTGTGTGTGTGTGTGTGTGTGTGTGAGTGTGATTTTTTTTAAGTGCTTAACTGAGTGTACAGTACAAAATATCAAAATTTAATGACCAACCAAACATCATCCCTATCTTGAAGCAATTTCTAATATAAATCCAAAAATACAGAATGTGACTTATTTTAGAGGGAAATAAGAGTGATATGGTTATTTTAGAGTGATATTCAGTGAGAAAAATAAATGGAGACCTGAGAGATGACTCTGTTGTGTGACGTAGTTAATTGTGGAGATTTAATGTTGTAATGTTCTGTGCTGCGGTTTATCTGGGACAGGGGTCCAAAACTTGGTCCTGGAGGGCCGGTGACCTGCATGTTTTAGTTCCAACCCCGATTAAACACACCTGAACCAGCTAATGAAGCTATTTCTAGGTATACTAGAAACTTCCAGGCAGGTGTGTTAAGGAAAATTGGAGCTAAACTATGCAGGACACTGGCCCTTGAGTTTGGACACCCCTGGTCTAAGAAAAAGCTCATGCAAGCATAGAAATAGGTGGTCTGAATTTGTGAATGAAGGAGTTTGTTTCTGATTCTGGTGAGCTTGTTAGCTTAAAGACTGATGCTTTTATTTAATGTCTCCACTAAGCATGCTGGGCCGGATGTTGCTCCTGTGTAGATGGGGGAAATTCAGACAACTAAAGAGATGTGTGAAAAAGCTTTATGTCTTGAGTCAGAGCTAAATGAAAGTCCATCAGCATTCAACATGTCCACTGATTTAATTTAACATGCTGTTAAAGCAGTCATAAATATACAGCACTGGCTATTTCACAAGATACTGACTGCATCCCAGAACAATTTTAAACGAATGCAGTGTATTTTTCTTCTTTTTTTCATGATTTTATGATTTTTGGAAAAACTATGGTCTCAGTGTTTCCCAACCCTGTTCCTGGAGGCACACCAACAATGAATATCTTGGATGTCTTCCTTTTCTGACCCATTCATTTCAGATTTTGGAGTCTTTATTAATGTTCTGGGGCCGGTTACACCAGCAGTGCGCAAGTTAAAACTAAGTTACAACTTGCACATTACTAAATATTGACTTAGTTTAAATGTAACTCTACGTTCAAATTCAATATTTACGGCAGCCTCCTCCCTGTATAACGGTAGTAAAAAGATGATAGCGAGATTAGTTTACATTGAGGACCTTGCAATTATATTGAAGAATGGTCTTCCTCTACTGAGGGCCTTCATTTCATCCCCAAATCTCCCTTTTTTTTCAGTTTGTGAAAGAAGAGTGTAATTTTCTATCAAGGAGTGTTTTGTGTTAATTGTATCCATCAATTAAAATGAGAATGTCCTCATGATGAGTTTTTCTTCCTGCTCTTTTCTCTTTTATATGTAGGATATAAAAAAAAATCAAGTTTAATGTTTTCATAACTTTGTGTATTCACGATGCAGGTGTTGCCTTTTATTAGTGACTGACTATAATTCAATTTTTAGAGGACAGTTATATATAGATGGATTAGTGGCAGAATTTTAAAACAGTTTAATGATTTAAATGCCTTTATTGGATATTACGTCATTCAATGCGACTTTACTGAGAGCTTATGACCTACTAACTACAGTTTGCCTTAAGTACACAGGGTGCAACCGAAGTGAGAACAGTAGTTACTAAGCCACTAGTGAGAACTTTAAATTCCAGTTTAAGAAAGAACTTACAGTATGAACAGCTGATGCAACCCTACCCAGATGAGTTGATTTGAGGTGTGTTTGATTAGTAATAGTTTGAAAGGTGTTGTGCTGGTGTACCTCCAAAAACAGGATTCAGAAACGTGTATAGATAAATAAAGATGACTTTTTGCAATATTGTTTATGAATTAATATGAAAAGTTTCAAATTTCATTGAAAGGAAGGAAGGCATCAATTATGATATGCTAACATGATTGTGAAATGTATTACTGTGGTCAGTGATACTGTCTTTCTTATGCCTAATGATGTAGTAATAAAAGTAGAAAAGTAGATACATTTGCTTAAATATGAATAACTATTTAAAGTATAGTTTTACAGCCCTGGTTAAATAATATACAGATTAATTTAATAGAAATTAAGAAACTTTGTCTGGCCTGTACTAAGTAACATATGTATACACAAATAAGTAATCATTCTAAAAAATTATTAGATTTAAATAATGACAAACTCGTTTAAAGGGCAGTGTTGATAAAATAGTTTGGAAATAAGCTTTTTTGTATAAAATGTTGTCACACATAATTAGTTTGGTATGCATTATGTATGTAAATCATGCTAAAATGTGCATTTGCCATTATTTTTGCTTAGAATACATTTAATTGAACAGGATATATACAGAAGGGGGGAATATATTAGTAATATCGCATGAGTAGCAGTGCGATATGCTATATCTGCTCTGATGGCAGGTGGGTTTTGACTCGAGGCTGCTGTCCATTCAGAAAGAAAATCAAACATAGAGAGTCTCAAAAACTACTTTCTTCCGCCATTTATTCACATCTGCAGCTGACAGGCAGAACAGCAGAAACTGTTGCCAGTTCACAAACGTCAGTTTAAGGCTAGTATTTGAATGATTCTAAATTGATGACAAAAAAAGTCATTTTTGCTCACATTTTAAGATTATAAGGCTGAACGGCTTGAAATGCCATCAATCTACAGAGATGTCCCAGTATTTCTCTGTTAAAATTGGGATATCACAATAGTTAACCCTAAAAAGCCAACGCAAAGCAAACACTACCAGTTTCTGCTAAAATGCTGCACTTTAAAATGCAAAAGAGAGAGATCGACTCAGAATGTCACTTACCTGATTTATGATTTGTTAAGCTGTAATTTGAAACATACATTGAGAAAACGCTCAGTTTCTCTCCCTCTAAGGACTTATTACACAGTCTCTGTCGCCATCTTGTGGCAGAAACTCTACTGTCACTTACTTAGATCTGTTCAGACATGCTAACGGCGGCCAATGCACTGAATATCCAAAATCATAAATATTTTAAAATAGGCACTATCCTTAGAAATAAACTGCATAGTTGCAATCTAAACAACTACATTCTTGACTAAAAAAGCCTCAAAAAAACTATTTTGTCCAACAGCTGCAATACTGTAGAGTGTAGTGTCCTCTTGTTGCTGTATGTGGGCGGAGTAATACACAATGGTGAAGGGTGAAGAGGCTGTATGAGTGCTGTTATTGGAGAATATCGCACAGCTATCAGCCAATCAGGTTCATAAACCAGACTGAACTGTTGTAAAAGTATATGTACAGTACATATCCTATACATTAATATATTATGCTAAGAAAGAAGAAAAATAGGAGGAAATATTATTTATATTTGTGTTTGAGTGTATATTTACATTCAGACTTGGTGAGGCTGCTCTCTCTCTCTCTTATTGTCTCTTTCACTCTCTCTCTCTTGCATCATCCTCTTGTTCTGACGCTCTGCCTGTGCATGACTGCATGCCGTTTATTACTCTCTCTCTTCTCCTTGGTCTGTCTTTTCCTCACTTTCTTCTTTCTCTCCCTCTTTCTTTTTCTCTCCCCGTCTCTCCAGCAAAACAATAAAAGTCAGGATAATTGATGATGAAGAATACGAGAAGAACAAGAGCTTCTTTCTGGAGATCGGAGACCCTCAGCTCGTAGAGACCGATGAGAAGAGAGGTGGGGGGGGCATGACCTGCACCAGCAGAGGAATACACACTACACACACACATACACTGAACACCAGTCCACCCTCTGCTCTGGATCATCATCAGGATCAACTACAGGCCAAACGACACTGTCAACAGCCCTCCGGCCCCCGCGTGTGTGCTTGTATCTCTGTGTGCGTGCACGTGTGAGTGTGTGTGTTTCATGCATGCATTATTCCAACCCCCCTCCTGTTGTCTTGTTTCTGCAGGAAGACGATAACAGTCAGGGTTCTCAATCGAGAGGAGTACCATAAGCAATGCAGCTTTTTCATAGAGCTTCAGACGCCACTTTGGAGAAGGAGAGGATGGACAGTATACAGAGGTTTCTCTTCCTCTCACAGTGTCTCAGCTTTGCTTTATTTGACTCCTCTTTCCCTCTGGGCAGAGTCTTACCCTCTGTTTCTCTCTGTAACTCCTGGTGTTTCTGTGCTATGTTATTAATCTAATGGTATTCCTTAACTTTCGCTGATCATACAACTATTCACGAGATAACATGCATACATTAAAGTTTTGTTTTATTGTAAGTCATAGAAAAATAACATAATTAAGACTAAGTTTGAAGAGGATAAAGTAAAATAATTTAAATGGAGGTGTTAATGCGAGGTTGGCAGTGAAGTGTGGAAATTAAGGGGGGAAATTAAGCAATGGTCTTGGCAGATCAGAATAATGTTTTGGAATACTTTGGTGGACTCTTGTCTTCAGATATATGTCAATTAATGCAATATAATCTTATCTCATATAATGCAATAATATCTTCTAATTTCAAGAGTAATGGCATCTAACCGTAAAAGGTGTGCGTTATGTTTGAATATGTGCAGTTAAATGTATATTAACATATTAGTGTTCCAAACTGGGAAAATGTAAGTTTGCATACTTCTGGTTGGAGAAAGACGAGTTTAAACAGTGGTAGAAGCCGGTCGCTGAAAACAACCACAATTTATTCTTTCAAGCTCTGTTTCTTCTGAGCTTATCAGAGTTCTGTTGCATGGTTGTGCTCCATTGATTTATTTTACTACAATTGTTTATTAACAACTGTTGATTAAGTTAAAAGTTTGATACTGATAAGAACTTGAAGTGGCGATGAGGTTATAAAATATTCTAAGAAGGTTTTTATAAAGTCTTAAAAAGGTATTGAAATTACCTTTAGGATACCTGCATATACCCTGTATATGTCGGCACACTCAACTATATATTATAATAATATGTTTATTAATATGTTTATTGTAAACACTGCTATTTATTTGTGAGTACATATTTAATATTTTATTTTACATTTTTGTATATTTGTTTATTTAAAATTTTTATACATTTTAGCTTAAATTACAGTAATAAGGTAATATTGTGAAATATTATTCTTGTGACAAATGCAAATTTTCAGCATCATTATTTCAATCCTCAGAGTTAGTTGTGGCTTTCATAAAATATTCTGATATTATTCTGATATGCTGATACAGTATTATAAACATTTTCTGTTATTAATGTTGAAAAAAATGCTTAATACTTTTATTTAAACTGTGATGCATTTTTTTAATTCCCAAAATGTATTTATGATTATAATGTTCAAAAGAGCATAATTTATATGATATAAATATTTCATATGTCTGTCTTTACTGTGCCTTTTGGCAACCTTGATAAAAAAGAAGTATTACTTATTAATGATAAAAGTAATAACTATAGTAAATCCTGAAATCAAGATTTAGAATTGTAGTGCAGTATGCATTGTTTATTTAGCGCACAAATGCTTCAAAACATCAAAGACATTTCGATTTTTAATCATAGGATCCTTTAGTTTATAGTTATAATCATCTCTTATGCAATCTCTGTGTAGTTTACCATATAGGGTTTGTTCAGGATACTCACTGCTTCAGAAAGAAACATTCAAAGTGAACTGTTTAATTTTGTTTCCTTGCAATAATCTCCAAACTAGACACAAAGGAAACGTCCAAACACCAGCAAATGGGTGCAGATGCTGGGCTGTAAATCATGAGGAGAGATTAGGGGAGCTAAAAAAGACTCTGAGCTTGAGATTGTGAGTCGTCTTCAAAGCTAGGCTCGTTCGAGTGTGTTTCATCTCACATTTAGATAAACATTTATTTCTAGGAAGCAGACCAGCTCGCTTTCCCAGCACTTCAGTGTTTTGATGTGTATCAAATGTTTTATATCATATTTATATTTTACTCTTTGATATCAGCTTGGTTTTAGTTAATGCGGTATTTTAACCTCATTAATAAAATAAGAAAATGTACGATAAAAGAGATCCAGAGGTCAAAACACGGAAAATAGTGAATAATTGGAGAGAGAAACATCAGGTGGAGTTGCAGCTGGATTTAGTTATGTATTTTCGGAGAACATGTAACCACTCATTCATACCATTTTAGTCAGTAATTAACAACAACAAAAAATCTGATTAAGCCACTCGGATGTGTGATGAATCATTTTCAAAATAATTAATAATCAATTCCGATGGCTTTTGATTAGCTTTGCTTCTAAGATATTTGAAAGTACCGTGGATGATTCAAAAGCTTCACAAGAGAAAGAAGGTTGTTTATTATCAAATAGACACTAGGGAGAAAAAGGACAGCAAAATAGATGGTTGATGAAAATGAATGAACGGATGACTGAATGGTGTGTGTGCATTCAAGTGTGCGTGCGTGCGTGCGTGCCTGTGTGCGTGCATGCGTGTGTGTGTAATGTGCAGCATACATATGAAAATGATAGCTCTGTTTTCAAGGACAAAACAGGAAGCAAAATCCTCAGGCAATTAAGTAAATATCAGATTTCACATGCACATAAACCTGACTCGCATACGTTCATAATCTTCATACTTATGCTAAATTTGGTTGTCAGTTCACCTTTTAGTACTTCATTGTGTCCTATACACACAGTTTAGTCAACTATAATTACAATGACAACTACATTCAACAACCAAGTGTGGTTTATTTATAAACTAATTTCGAGAGGATCACATGCTTATGATCAACACGACTAGCATCTCTATAAAATGCACATTCAAAAAATGGCTACAGCATTCACGATCATTAAACACACAATGTAAGGTATGTATATATACAGTTGAAGTCAGAATTAATAGCCCCCCTTTGAATTTGTTATTCTTTTTTAAATATTTCACAAATGATGTCTAACAGAGCAAGGACATTGTCACAGTGTGTCTGATAACATTTTTTCTTCTAGAGAAAGTCTTATTTGTTTCATATCCGCTAGAATAAAAGCAGTTTTTAATTTTTTAATCACCATTTTAAGGACAAAATTATTAGCCCCTTTAAGGTAATTTTTTTCCTGATCGTCTACAGAACAAACCACTGTTATACAATAACTTGCCTAATTATCCTAACCTGCCTTAACTTAGGTTAACTTAATAACCTAGTTTAACATTTAAATGTCACTTTAAGCTGTATAGAAGTGTCTTTAGAAATATCTAGTCAAAAATTATTTACTCTCATCATGGCAAAGATAAAATAAATCAGTTATTAGAGATGAGTTATTAAAACTATTATGTTAACAAATGTGTTGAAAAAAATCTCTCAGTTAAACAGAAATTGGGGAACAAAATAAACAGGAGTTTTGTGGCCTCAGATAGATTTTTTTTTTTTTGGTTTTTTTTTTTTGTATTCAATATTATTTTATAATAATATCTCACAGACAGATATTATATGTATAATTTATATATTTTAAAAATATATTATTTTTTTTCCCCATAGAAACACCAATTTCCTGCATTTAAATTTTGTATAGAGAATATTAGTAATACTGGTTTCTCTTGTAGTTTTCTTATATCTGCTACAATTAGTGTGGTAATTCATCTGACAGAAAGCTCAGTTTTAGTAGGACATCAATCAAGCGTCTCCATCAAACTGCCCATTCCTCTTCACTTTACTCCAGCTAGTTATTAGTCTCTCTATTTTTGGCTATTCAATTCATTTTGACCAACCCCTTTGTTCAAATTATAGATTGTCCTGTCAGTTTATTGTCTTATTTACAATTCTATAAAAACTGCAAAACCACAAACAATACCGAAGACATGGGGAATATAAGACTAAACGCAGCAAAATGATCTGCAATCAGAGACTAAAAGAGATGATTCGCTGTACGATTTGATCATCTCACAAATCAATAGGCTAGTGTGGAAAACCTAGTAATTAACCAAAAAGGAGAGCTTATTGTCTGAGAATATAGATGAAGAGATGCACTGCAACAGATAAGCATAAAATATATAGACAAAGAGAAGGAGAAAGATTGTTTAGGCCACAGGAGTGAGCAGCTCTGTCTTTAATCTGCAGCAAGACTTTTGCTGGAATCCTGCACTAACGCCTCAGAGTTCATTTGTGGCTGGAGATTTATTCTTTCCATTAGATATTTCATTGGTTTATGCAGCCGTGTCTTCCTGCGAGGCTCATGTCTGTGTTGAGCTAGGGAATATAGTCATCATAACATTGTTTTTGCTGTTGCTGTTGTTGGTGTAGTGGTTTTGCCAGTTAAGAAGAAATACTAAATAAATGAGACCGATAAACCGATACCCTTCTTCCTGAAATCACCACAGCGCCACCCATAGGACTGTAATTTCCTTATTTGTCTGTCAGGTGTGTTCTAATGTCTCTAATGTAACCTAATTGATTTCCTTTCCAAACCTCTGTGTCCTTAGGTCTGCTGCTTTTCCTTTGACCCTCTCATTTCATTGAATGTGTGTGAATGTGAGTGATTGATTGGGGTAAAGCCAGAGGTTACTTATACCACACACTCAGCCAAAATCCCACTGGGCTCATAGAAGCTTCATCGTTTAGAAAAAAAAAATGGAAGAAAAAATCCTGCCCCTGACATATTTCTCATATACAGGGTCACAGTAATCTGTGTGTGTTTTATTGTAAAAGTATGTATTATAAAATGGGCCCATGTTTCTAAATTTACCAACAAAAATCTGAGATTTTGACCTTTTTAAGGATTTTCCCTTGCAGAGTTCTTTGCTGCTTTTTAACACAATTTTTTCATACAATCTAGTTGATCCAGAGAAACCAACTGATCCACAAACACACTCTGGCTGATTGTTATTGTGGTTATTGTGTTTTTTTTTAATAGTGGCTGGTTTGGTAGGTTTGTCTTCTACTCTCTGATTGGTTCTTTTGTTTTCAGACGAGGAGAAGGAGGTGGTGAAAGAAGAGGAGGAGCCTCTGACAGGTGAAGAAGAGGAAGAACGCCGCATTGCTGAGATGGGAAAACCAATGCTTGGAGATCACCCCAGAGTAGAGGTTATCATCGAGGAGTCCTATGAATTTAAGGTTTGTTATTATGGCTACATATTTCCCATGTGGGGAAAGTTCACATGGCACTAAACACCCTAAAAATTTAAATGATGAATGATATTGTAATGAAGTTTACGGCCCTTTGGCCGCCGGGAAGAAGGAGGCGGAGAACCGACGGAGCTTTAAAATGATTTATTAATAATAATGACGGCAGCTCCTCACGGAGACTGCCATTTAAATCAAAACAAACGGACGGCAGCTCCTCGCGGAGACTGCCGTCAAACTGAAAGCAAAAGTAAAATAACATGCCAGGGCCCGGTCCTTTCTCGGCTTCCTCTGCCATCGGTCCTCCTTTTATGGTCCAGAGCTCCTTCCGTGGGATCCGAGGCAGGTGCACACCGCACGTGTATCCACTCACGTGGTGGCCTCACCCCGTTCCCACGGCTCTCGGCCACGCCCCCTCGCCACAGATATACCGTTATTATCCACGTTGGTTATCATCTGTTGCTGCAATGTCAGTTATCCTTTAAAGTCACCATGAAATGAAAATATTATAAATGACACAACATTTATTACATAAAAAACATGTGCCCTCCTAATCTTTAATCAAAATGAGTATTTTTAGGATGACATGTTTATTGCATTAGCGAACAAATATGATTCTGTCAAATACTGACGAACAAATAAGTACCCAGATTAATTTGTTTACTTATTTAAGGTCACCCAAAAATGAACAAAATATTCAGCTGTAGTATTTACTTGTCAATTAGTTGTCGGAATTAAATGTCAGTCTAAACCACCATCGCTTCCTTTAATCTATAAAAAAGAAGATATTTAGAAAAATGTTTCTGCAATTAAAAAAAACTAAACTTAAATGAATATATATATATATATATATATATATATATATATATATATATATATATATATATATATATATATATATATATATATATATAAATACTTTTTTTAAAATGTAAATAAAACCTGACAAATATTTTTAACTTTTGGGAGAAGCCTGTGTCTTTTCTGGTCAAAACAAAAAACTTGATTGAGGTATAAATAATTTCGGACTTGACTTTGTGTGTGTGTGTGGGTTGGGGGGTGTTTATAAATATATATAAATATATATACTGGTGTAATGTAAATTTACTGGTGCTAATTATCACAATAAATAAAGTGTACCTTTTCAGTACATTAAGCCAATTATTACTATTTAAGACATTAAAATGCCATTTCAGTTATACTTACACTCACCGGCCACTTCATTAGGTCCATCTTACTAGTACCAGGTTGGACCCCCTTTTGCCTTTAGAGCTGCCTTAATCCTTCATGGCATAGATTTAGCAAGGTACTAGAAATATTCCTCAGAGTTTTTGTTCCATATTGATATGAAAGCATCATGCAGTTGCTGCAGATTTGCATGATTCTACTGTTCCACCACATCCCAAAGGTACTTTATTGGATTGAGTCTGGTGACTGTGGAGGCCATTTGAGAACAGCGAACTCATTGTCATGTTCAAGAAACAAGTCTGAGATGATTCACGCTTTTTGACATGGTGCGTTATCCTGCTGGAAGTAGCCATCAGAAGATGGGTACACTGTGGTCATAAAGGAATGGATATGGTTGTCAACAATACTCAATTAGGCTATGGTGTTGTCACAATGCTTAATTAGTACTAATGGGCCCAATATGTGCCAAGAAAATATCCCTCACACCATTACAGCACCACCAGCCTGAACCATTGATACAAGGCAGGATAGATCTATGTTTTCATGTTGTTGATGCCAAATTCTGACCCTACCATCCGAATGTCTTAGCAGAAATCGAGACTCATTAGACCAGGCAAAGTTTTTCTTGCTTCTATTTTCCAATTCTGGTGAGCCTGTGCAAATTATAGCCTCAGTTTCCTGTTCTAAGCTGACAGGATTGGCACCTGGTGTGGTCTTCTGCTGCTGTAGCCCATCTACCTCAAGGTTGGACCTGCTGTGCATTCAGAGATGCTCTTCTGCATACCTCGGTAGTAACTAGTGGCTCGGTTGTAACGAGTCACTGTTGTCTTTCAGTTAACTACACCAGTCTGGCCATTCTCCTCTGACCTCTGGCATCAACAAGGCATTTGCACCCACAGAACTGCCGCTTACTAGATATTTTCTTTTTTTCAGACCATTCTCTGTAAACCCTGGAGATGGTTGTGCATGAACATCCTAGTCTGTATGACTTTGAATCCTGAGTATTTCTGAAATGTGTATTATTTGCTCTTTTCTTGCAATTGTTTAATTACTCGCAGATATTCAATTTAGCTTTATTGACTTTTATTGACAATAGTTACTAGGATTTACCCATTCCTCACAATGAGTTACTAGATCACTTTAACTTTATACGATAGGTCAGATACAGTATGAATTAGAATATTTCATATCAAGATGCCAGTTTTTTTTTTTTTATGTAAAAACATTTTTTTTGTTTCTGGTAGAAGCAAGACACCCTCATTCTGTCAGGGAAGTTCAAGGATCTTAAACATTGGCATGTCATCGGTCGCCTCCACACACTTCAGGACGATGCACATGTATACGCATGCACTTTAGCCCACACACTTACCACGCTGAGACACACACACACTCTGATCCCACACACACTTAACAGCAAGGCAGACCAGGGAGCAGTCAGAAGCGCTCTGAACGGTGGTCCACCTTGTCTGAAGTGTGTTTATGTTTGTTTGTTCCTGATCTCAGTTGCACTGCGCAGTAATGAAGCGGTCATCCATTCTCTTTGTTTGCTCTCTCTGTTTCCTCTACAGAACACCGTTGATAAGCTGATTAAAAAGACAAACTTGGCTCTTCTGGTTGGCACCAACAGCTGGAGGGACCAGTTTATTGAGGCCATTACGGTCAGCGCTGGTGAGTATCTCGGACTGTGTGTGCGGAGGACTGTTTTTCTGTTATAGCAAAAAAAAATTCATCAAGGACTGATGTTAAGGACAGCATTTAGCTTAAACCTGCAATAATTCACCTGCCTGGGAGGTTCAAGTAATTAGAGGTAATCAAGTAATTTGGTTTGAACCTCTCCAGGAGAAAGATTAGACATCCCCGGGTTATATTGATTGCATCAAATGTTTTGTTTATTGTTTCCACACGAAATGTCAAAAGCATTATTCTTTGGTACTATTTTTAAAAACAAAATAATTTTTTGAATGCTAACTCAAGTTGACTACCTAAAAACCAATGGTGTCAACCAATGTAGTATCAATGGGGGGAGAGAGGGGGGGAGGGTTATAGGGTTAGTTTTGTAAGATCAGTTTTCAGATTGACCCGATCCAGAAGAAAAATCTTTTAGTGTATCAGATGTCTACTAATTTCCAGATATTAGTACATACTAAAACAAAGTAGTTTTAGTAGATATTAAACAAGGCATTAGTGTCATGGGATGTTTGGGTTGTCTATAATTATTTAGGATTTGTTGCTTCACACCTCTTTCAGTGTGGACATTATTAAAAATTCTTATAGAGTCTTTTTGTAGATGTGGCATAATACCATGTCTTAAAGTCATGACCTTTAGTATGAACAACATTGGGTTTGAAAATTATTTTGTGATGCAAATGTACTACTTGTGCAGTGTTGTCATTGTTATGGTAACTGCCATCATCTTTGGGTCACTTTAATGCCATTCCTCTCCTGTGCCATGGGATAGTAAAGTGTTCCTCGGATGTACATTTAAGAATCCTGGAATCTTTTAGGTACTTTTTCAAGTGTTACTCACTGCTGAGGCACATGGGCAGAGCTGAGCTCCAGCAAGGAGGAGCTTGAGGCCCCATTAACACTAATCGTTTACACGAATACGTTTTAATTTTAAAATGCATTATTTTTGCTACCGTCCACACTCCCACAGAGTGTTTGAGCCCTGAAAATTGAGCTTTTTGGTAACGCTTTTGGTTTTAAAACGCTGCTGCTCCATGTTAGTATGGGTGGAGGAAAACAGAGACATCTGAAAACGGAAGGCGTGGCTGCAAAAATTCGACTATCTGTTTGGGGCTTTTTTCAATATTGAATAGCCTACACAAAGTTCAGTCCTGCACCCTTTCCTTGTAAGTCCAGACTTTGCAAGTTTGATATGGAAAACTCTCGAGTCTTCTTCACTGTATGCACATTTGTAACAAAACAGAGCCTATAGCATAACTGCCTTCTTACATTTCCAGTGAATAATGTGAAACATACCCTCTCGATTGCTGAATATCAGTTTTAATAATCAATATTGGCCATTATAAAAGTATAAAGTACAATAAGCTTATACAATATAAGAAATAAAAGCAAGCAATCAGTCAATATGTAGAAGCAGTGTACGTGGTTACATAAATTCATATATTAACTTATCTTTGCACTCAACCAAAACACGTTACCTGAGAACATATAGATTCAAAAGAATAGATTTAAAAGATGTCGCTAGATAGAGACAAGATGAATTAGATATCACATTTAACAAATATAGTGTGATGAGATCCAGTGGTAGATCCTTGATGAACCATCCTATGTGCTCAAAGCACCTGAAGACTGCCTTGAGCTCAGACGCGCACATACGCTGCAGTGCATGCCAGAGTGTGTGTGTGTGGTCATGTCATGTGCGTTTTCAGTGGTGTAGTGTGGACGAAGAGCTGTTCAGAAATGCTAGATGAAATGCCAGTAAAGACGTGGATCGTTTTCAATCTAAATCGTTGTTTTAAAACTTGCGTATTAGTGGAAACTGGGCCTGAGTTTCATCTTCTCCTTGCTGAGCTTCTTCTACAAGTGATGTCACTAGAGGTTGGGGTTAAAGGCAGAGTAGATGTACGAAATAAAGCAGCTTATGGAAGGTGGAGGTGGAGCTCAGTTCCACCCACGTGGCTCTGCACCGAGCACCTTCTATAATTTTTCTCTAATATTGAGTCAATAAATTCGGATGTACTACTCAACTCACATGTTGTTTTCTATTTATATAGTAAGCATGCAGATACAGATGCAAGGTTAAAAGTTAAAGGTGTGTTTTTGCAGCAGATGCCATAGAAAATAAAATGTTCTCCAAAAATCCTTATACTGAACAGTTAAATTTTGTATCAAGAAACCTGTTTTTTTTTTGTTTTTGTTTTTTTGTTTTTTTGTTTTTTTTTTTGTTTGTTTGTTTTTTTGTTTTTGTAGTTGAAGCATTGGTTCTCTGTGATGTCCAAATAAGGGCATCTTCACTTTGAGAGTGAATAAATGCATACAGGCAAAACAAAAGTAATTCCAATGACTCCTCACAATACATTGAGGTCTTATGAAGCATGATTTTTGTCTGGTTTATAGAAAAAAAAACTGAACATTCTTTACAACAACATTACCTTAAACCACAAATTACAAAAAAAATCCTTGAGTATAAGTTTTTTGTCTCATTGTCTCATGTCTTACAATGTAAAGGAATGATTGTGCATGTTGTATTGTTATGTGATAGGTTGCGTGCACCATTAAAATACGCCTTTAAGAGTATGTGTAAATCTATCCCTGCTGTAGTTTTTACAACCTCATCTCACTTTGACACTTACAGCTGTGCGAAGAAAGTAGATGAAGGCAAAGAGAAAAACGAGAGAGGGGACTTTTTTTGGTTTGTTTTCTCTGAAGTAATTAGCACTCGCAGCACGACCTCAGAGAGACTGATGATCATAGAGACTGCAGCTCTAGCCGTGTGTGTGTGTGTGTGTGTGTGTGTGTGTGTGTGTGTGTGTGTGTGTGTGTGTGTGTGTGTGTGTGTGTGTGTGTGTGTGTGTGTGTGTGTGTGTGGATCAGGTGTGGGGACTTAGTGATTCACACATGAACACCTCTCAGTGTGCCAATTTGTGCTCTGGGGCAAAGCAAGGTTAAAAGCCTCTGTGTATGTGTGTGTGTTGCTCTATTTGCTGTTAGAACTGACCTGTAATCACCAGTGCACTACTGCTAGGCATAGACTGCTGTAACACTAAAGCCCCATTCACACCAGGAATAACTAAAAAATAAACATGTAATTTAAACAATTGTTGTAGATTTAATAAAATAATGGACACATAAAGTTAATGAAAAAAAAAAACATTGAATGCCAATTGGAATTTGTCCTGCTTCAAAGAGCTTAAGCATTTAAAGCAGATAAGTACAACTAATAAAGTTATAGTTGTTGTCATAGACACTATTCTTGTTGTAAAGATCAATATTTCACTCAAAAATGAAGATTTTCTGTTCAAATATTCACCCTATTTTTCATCTGTTTTCAAAAGAAACCAGAAAGATTCAGAAAATGTGAGTCAGTGGCTGTCGACACTTTTTATATTTTAACAATCTTTGCAATGCTGCAAAAGTCCATGGCACAAAAGCATTAAGGGTGTGTAAGAATCCACTTTGGCTATTTTAAGGATGTCAAGATATGCTCTGCACACTGCGCATGGTCTAACAGGGTTAAGAGTCAGTTGTGTCGCGTCATTGCGCATTTGCTAATTATATGGTGGAAGAGGAAAAACTCAATGGAAAAACTCAATGCTTTACTAGCGAGAAAACGGTTACAAAAAATTAATTTACTTTCTCTTTACTTTTACTGTACTTAACTTCTTTACTTTCTTATACTAAGGAAATCCGTTAATCTACATATTTAATTTAATTTGTTAAGTGTAAAGATTTGTTATGGTTAGGGTTAGTCAAACTATTTCTAAATTTAGTTCTAATGCCAGCAAATGAATATATGAACAATAATAACGAAGTGTGCACAGAAAGGTTGGAGTTATATCCAAATACACATACCATTCTTATGCCCCATATAGTGATGTAGACATATCCAGAACCCAACAGATGGAAAAAACTAACATACATAAATATTAATATAATAAATAATACTGATAATAATAATAATAACATTATACAACTGCAAATTGTCATGAATAAACCAAAAATAGTCCCATGGATATGAAGAAGGCATGGAGGCAGCGTTTTTAATTTTAATGTAGTACATAATAACTTTTGTAACATTTTAATTCTTTAATTTCTTTCATATGTTAAGATATTTGTTTATTTCTGTGCATCCTGTTTGTGATAAGCGTTTAAACCTGCATAGGCGCATAACTATGGTGTTCTGAGGCGAATAACTAAGGTGCTCTTTAGACCTGCTTTTACTTGGTCAATGGCCTATTTTTATACTAATGGTCTATTTTAGTTTTTGGAAATAGCAACGCACCAACAATGCACCTTAACACACCACCTTTTTAGAGCAGAACACCCAAATCTAAGTTGTGCAAATGGATTTGCTATTAAAACTACATGGCATTGGTTTGAAAATAGCAATAAATAGCACCAAACTCATCTTGACTTTATTTCTTCATCTGTTTTTAACAGATCTTTTATGAATCAGAAAACCTCAATGTCAATGGCTGATGACACTTTTAGAGTCAGAAAAACATGTACAGACAAAACAAAAGTAATACATTTGGCTCCTGACAATACATTGATGTCTTAAGGAGTGGAAATAGACATTATTTACAAAATGATTAATTGTAATGTGTCAGGCCAGGTTTGCAATTCGCCACTCGGTGCACATGGCATACGCTTATTATTTTATTGTGTTTTTGTTATTTTTGAATCATAAATTTTCATTCTTAAAAAAGGCAGTCTGACTTGCATTAATATTAAATTCCTAACTGATATCATTAATAGATGACCAGTGGAAAACTTTTTTATCTAACCCCACTGAGGAAAGAACAGATTTTTCCATTACTTTTTATTAGGACACACAGACGCACATGCATACATATACACAAAAGTACACAGATAGAGACAAATAAGCGGAAAAGGTCTGCAGCTAATGGCAGTAAATTGAAGAGTTGCGAGTTTAAAAGCTTTGCTAAATGTCAGCCTCTGCAGCACAGCGAGATGATTTATTTTGAAAGATAAGAAGAGAGTCAACACAGCATGAGCATGACTTTTTGTGTGTGTGTGTGTGTGTGTGTGTGTGTGTGTGTGTGTGTGTGTGTGTGTGTGTGTGTGTGTGTGTGTGTGTGTGTGTGTGTGTGTGTGTGTGTGTGTGTGTGTGTGTGTGTGTGTGTGTGTGTGGAAGTTTACTTATCTATGGATTGGGCAAATAATTGTCCCCACGTGACACAACCTCCCATTTGAGATATCTGGGGACTTCCTTTATTGGGGAAAATGGCTCATAAAGCATTTTATTCTATAAATAATTAATAATAAATAAACAGACAAAAAATAAAAGGGAAGTTGGAAGCAGAAAATAGAAATGTTTTCTTTGCAGCTAACATATATATGTTTTGGTTATAGAAATTTTCGCCCTGCAAGAGCCAAACCAGGTTTTAAAATTTGATCAACTCGAGGTATTAACAAGGAATCTGATCACTATGATGAAGGATACTTTATGTTGGAATTTCAAATAAGCACTTTTTCAAATATTTGCAATTGTGTAGTTTTATTATGTCAAAACAAGATCACCATTTGACTTTCTATTTTGGAAAATATTACACTTAACTGTTTAAAAGGTAGAGGCCAAGTTTCTGTTTTATATAAACAGTTGGTGGACAAATCAAAAGAGTCATTTAATGACAGCCTTCAAGTTTGGCAGTCTGACCTGCAGGCTGATATAACTGAGGACCAGTGGCTAGAAGCTTATCTAAAAGCCTAAACACAGACAACAAGCACTTTTAGATTGCTTCAATATAATTGCTGAGTACACAGTATGTAACTCAACTTAAGTTGCGTCATTTTAACCCAAATTCAACTGATCCATGGTATTAATGCAAGCAAGAGAAGGTAACTTTATTTCATTGTATGTGGGAGTGCTCTAAAGTCAGTTGTTTTTGGGTTAAAATACTGAATATTGTCAAATCATTGGTAAAGTAATTCCTCTTGATCCCAGCTTGTGTATACTGCATATTTGTCCATTGAACTTTGATGTGATCAAATATGAAATATTGCAGTTAATTTTATGTTAGCTGGAAGCCAAACATGTAATTGCATGTTCTTGGAAAAATAAAGACAGTCCTGGTGTTTCTCAGTGGATAAAGGGGATGATGTCTTGCCTTACCTTAGAAAAGATAACATATTTTTTTGAAAAACAAAATTAATCTATTTTGGTTTATTTGGAAAATATTCTAGGACTTTTTGGAAAATCTAGATGGGGACTCTTTTCTTGAACTGATAGAAATTGAAAGTATATAGATTAAACGTGTTATTGCTGTATCATTTATTATTAAATTTTGTATTTATTTAATTTTCTTTTTTCTTTCAAAGTATGTTAAGTTATTTTAAATCAATATTATCTTTGCTGTATTTTTGTTTAATTATGTAATTATTAATATATAATAATATTATATAGTTTTATTATATATTGTATAATTTTATTTTATTTTGTTGCTAAACTAAAAAATTAATGCCTCATAGGTGAATTGAACAACCTAAATTGTCTTTAGTGTATGAGTGTGTGTAAATGAGGTTGTATGGGTGATTCCTAGTACAGGGTTGTGGCTGGAAGGGCCTCTGCTGTAAAACACAGCAGGACTAGTTGGTGGTTTATTCCACTGGGACAACCTCTGAAATAGAGACTAAGCCAAAGGAAAATGAATGAATGAATAATAAAAATAAAAAAAACACATACAATTGCTAAAAAATCAAATATTAAATGTAAATGCAGAGTTAAAATATACATATTTTAATACAGTGGATTTAATGTAACACATTTAAGTTCAGTTTTTCAATATGATGAGTTCAGATGCAAAAACCTTTAAGTGCCATCTGGAATTTTCCTCTACAATGAGCACTTTTCTCAGCCTCTTATGTTTATGTTCAGTTATTTCATGCTAAAAGCAATAAAAATAACCTATTATTTGCCATAAAAGTGAAATTACTGAACATAGGACATAGGAGCCTGAGAAAAATGCTAATATTAAAAGAAATTTCAGGTGGCACTGAGGTTTTTGCATCTGAACTCTTCATATATACATTTAGCATAAATGGGGAGTTTTATTTATTGCATTACATTAGTATTTACAATCCATTTATGTGTTAATGTCTGTTACAGACCTGGAAATCAAATTTCCAACTTAAACCATTGTAAATATTGAATTCATTTGGAGTACTCTCCCTTTTTTGAAAGACCCTTGGTGGTTTATTGTTTTAAAAAATGCACAAACACACTTTCCATTCCACTTTCCACCTTTTTTAGTTTTTATGTGAACTATATTTACCAAACTGTAAGAATGCCAAACTGTTCTTAAGACTTCTATGGGGCATTTTCACCCTTCAGACACTCACAGCATAAAAACCATGCCATTGATCTTATCTATCTGTTTTATTCCAAATATGCTTGTTTATACACATTTATAGCAGTAAAGTAAACATCATCATGACCTTCAAACACTCTTGGACTGTCATAAAAAAGACCAACGAACACCCATGCAGATCAGCTCACATTTGTGACTGAATCTTGAGGATCTTCAAAGCTCAAGTTCTCTCTTATGTAATCTTTCTGATCTGATAGTTTCGAGGATTTTCAGTTTTAAGTACCGAGTGTCTGTATGAGTTTCTTCTCTATCAGTAATCCTTTTAATCACAATGTGCAATCAGGTTTTATGCCAGTGATTAGAATGTGTTAGTAAAACAATGTTTAATTCTGCTGCAGCACTAAATAGATGAGATTTCCAAACATCCCAAAGCATCTAATCTCGGTTTAAAGGAAGAGCCTCACCTGTCAGAGAGCAGTGTGTGAGTTTGTGTAAACTGCTCTCAAGGAAATGCAGCACCAATAGAATAGCAAACAGATTATAGCCTCACTCAACACACATGCATACACATTACACACACACTTACTCACTCAACAACATTGTGTGTGTGTGTGTGTGTGTGTGTGTGTGTGTGTGTGTGTGTGTGTGTGTGTGTGTGTGTGTGTGTGTGTGTGTGTGTGGTGGGTAGTTAGTTGTCATAAGGCTGTTGTTTGGTTAATAATGTAATCAGTGTGATCACAGGTAAAAGTGTGTTCCTAGGGTCTTATAGGGGGTTTCCTGGATGCTTGCTAGAGAATTGCTCGAGGAGGAGAAAAAATAATTTGCTTTACATTTTACTACAAAAACACTTGGTTTTAACAAAAATAACCCATAGAATTTTACTGATAACCTGTTGTATAAATAAATTAATCAAATTAATCAATAATTACATTATCAATAACACTGGTGGTGCTGTGTTATTAGTATAAAGCGGTCAATACACTATAAAAATAAACAATTACTTTTGGGATAAACTTGTTCAATAAATGTTTGAATTTGTTTCGTTTGTTGATCTCAAAAGAATATATTTTGAAGAATGTTAGGAAGCAGCATTCCAGCTGGTTGTTGGAGACCCCCAAAACAAAATATGGTCTTTTTAATGCATAATAGGGGCTCTTTAAAACACTTCCTTTGTGTTCGACAAAAGAAAGAAACTCAAATGTATTTGGAACCACTTGAGGTTAAGTCCATTTTCATTTTTGGGTGAACTATGCCTTGAATATTCAAAGTAGTGACTCATTCCCTCTTTTGTTTGATTAACATTATTGATCTAATGTAATGTTACACATCTCATTTTTCATCTAACTAGGTGTAGCTAGTATGTGCTAATGTTTCCAGGGGGTTGTTGTGGTATTCTGGACAGTTGCTTAAGTTTTCTTGACATTTTTTCAACAATTTTATGTTAGTTACTATGCATTTGCTAAAGTGTTCTGGATAGAAGTTAGAATAAATGCCTTTAAGTGGCTTCCTAATGAGTTGCTAACATATGCTGATCAAAGGTGTTCTGCCTAGTTGCTAGGCTGTTTTGGTTGTTTTATATTTATTGCTATGCATTTGCTACGGTGTTCAGTATTCTGGATTGCTCCCATGTAGTGGCTCAGGTGCCAGGTGACTTCTTATTAGCTCAACTTTTATATTTTTCTAGATGAACATTGTAATTAATTTCACTTAGGAAAGTAATTGCACATATTTTTAAAAGAACATAATAATTATTATTATTTCCATGGCACAGGATGATTCATGTGGCAGATTGTAACACTCAGGTGTTTATTCACCTTGCATAAGGTCATATTTAATGATTCTCTTTATCATGCTCCTGCAGGTGAGGATGATGATGATGAAGAATGTGGAGAAGAGAAGCTTCCCTCCTGCTTCGATTATGTCATGCATTTCCTAACCGTCTTCTGGAAAGTTCTCTTTGCTTTCGTGCCACCCACCGACTATTGGAACGGTTGGGCGTGTTTCGTGGTGTCAATCATTATGATTGGCGTCCTGACGGCTTTTATCGGTGACCTGGCATCTCATTTCGGCTGCACCATCGGTCTCAAAGACTCAGTCACAGCAGTGGTGTTTGTGGCACTGGGCACTTCAGTACCAGGTGAGAAACATGTACACCTGCCAGTGATTTTTGCATTTCAGCCACCCATATTTATATTTACATACAGTCATTTATCACAGAAAGAGGATGTCCAAGAGCTTGTGCATGCATGTGTGTGAGAATGTGAGTGTGCAGGGCTATGATTATGATATATCATATAATTATGCAGAGTAAAGCTGCTTGCTACAATGCACCCCCATATATTACCTTCATCAGTCATGATAACTGTTATTTAAAACAGGACACACATACCGCATGTACAGAAGACTCTTCCTCTCTCACACACACACACACACACACACACACACACACACACATACACACACACACACACACACACGCATGTTAAATAGATTGAGTCTGCTGGAAGTGCAATGCATGTTCACCATGTTTAGTATTCCAGACACACTGGACTGCTCATCGAGAAAATGCTGAGAGAGCAGAAAGTACAAGCATTCCCATCTTTCTCTCTCTCTCTCTTTCTCTAATTCACTTCTTCTCCCTCTTTACCTCACTCACTTCATTTCTTTCCTTTTCATCCTCCATTTCTCGCCCTTTTGCTCTCCTCATCTCACTGCAGGAACTCATTTCCTTGCATTTGCGTCATGCTTTCCAGTAAAAGTCAGTTTACGTGGACAAAAGAAGATGTTATTTTGATCATCTGTATTTTCTCAAAGTATGCCTAAAGGGATATTTCCCTTTTTTTGTCTGTATACAAGGAATATCAAAGGTCTAAAACACTCTTGATCTTTTCGTCTAAATACAAGGAATATCAGAGGTATCTAAAACACTATTGGACTTTGTTTTGTTTGTTTCACTCAGTACGAAAAGGCCATAAAGGTTTGTAGGCAGGTCAGTCAGTGATGACATTTTCATTTTTAGATAAACAGACTGTTCTCAGATTTTTTATGACCCCAATTTATAATTTAATAGAGGAAGAAACATTAATTAAATATTGATTGAGCACAACTTTTTGTGTAAAAGAGGATTATTGAAAAATTTCAAGCAGTGTCCCATTTTTCATGTTTATTCCCCTCATTTATAGCATTTCATAACTGCATCTTATAAAAAATTGTCTCTATTATTTCTTGCAACAAATCAATTCCCCTGCTATTATCCAACACAGTTTGAGGAAGTTAGTGCTGTCACCATATGCCAGTATTGACTATAACTGTGATACTTCAAAAATGAAATATTGATATAGCCTTTTTATAGGTGTCACAAAAGGCATTTGTTTTTAAAGCTAAAGAAGTATATTCAAATTGTGTGTGTACTTTAACATTAAAGTACATCCTTCAAAAGACTTGTACTCCATTAAATAGTGTGATTTATGATCGATAAAAATTACAAGGTTAGTTTAAAATAAAGTTGTAGATATATTTTAATTATATGCACTTGTCAGCATACAGATGTCTGTTGTACTGTTGTGCTGATGATGAAAGTTATATCATGCACACTGTACACATAGCATAGCAATCATGTTAAAATCAAAGTATTATTTAAACTAAATCCTGATGCTAAAATTGAGTGCTACATGATTTTTTTTATATCCAGTCATAGTCTGTAATGTCAGACATTGCTGTTTGTGGTGCATGAGCTGAAGATGAATGAACAGCACTCCTCAGTAACACTCTGTGCCACAAGGTTAATTAACTCACCCAAACAGATTCTACATGAGATGAATCACATTTATACTAAACATAAACATCATATTACAACTTACATCTGCACACAAAAAGATGCAGATTAAACCCAAGAATTCTTTTAACCCTGGAGGCCTTTAGACGCATTGTACCTCAGCTTAAATTGATTGCTAATATACAGAAAACATTAAACTATAATTATACTTTGGTGGAAAAACTGCAGGATTTGTATGCTGCTTTTTTGTTGCCATATTTATATAATTACAATGCAAATTTATAATTTTGCTAAACCATATTGCACATCAAGCAAAGTTACTGGCCAACTGGCACCATTTCATATACTCGCCAACACTGATTTTCACTTGCAGTTGGTGCTTGGCAAGTGATAATTTTAGTCCCTGAATATAAGGTGAAAAATATACAATCTGTGGTAAGATGCATGTATACATGTTGATGATATACACTGCTTCTTAGCATAAATGAGTACACTGCTCACTGCGTATATTTTCTGTAGGATGCTTTATTATAATATATTTGTGCATATACATTATATTAGTACCTAAGACAAAGCTAGAATTAATCTAAAAAAAAAACTTAAGATTGAAGTAGAAGAATGACTGCACCCAAAGTAATATTTTGGGAAAAAATGTTAAATAAAAATATAAATAAACAGGAAAAATCAAGACAAACCTAAAAAATACAACATTTTGTAGTTTGAAGTTCACCATGTTTCTATAAGAACATGTATACACATGTCCACAGAACATTTTTTTACAAATAAACTAGGATTAAAATATTTGTTTCAATTCTCTGTGATTTTTAGATGTGATTTTTCTAAGTTTAAACCGTTTGTAAAACGGAGCATGTTTGTAATAAAAACAGTAAAATTGATATCTAATTCTTAACCATTATAATCACCATGGTCGCATAGTGTTAGTAAATGCTAGTGTGTGTGTGTGTGCGCGTGCAAACAGCATTTGTGTGAGACTCATCATTTCAGAAAGGCTTGAATAAACTCCACCACAAATACATCAAATGGTATTTTTGATAAAGAGCTGTATTTCAGCTTCATCCAAGTCTGTACCTGTCACTGACTGCTGATTAGCTGAAGTAGTCATATCGCATGATGAGAAGCAGACATGCACGTGAGAATCGTAGGCAGGGAAAAGCAGCTCACTTGGATTTGAAGTCACAGCCTACAAAAACAGCTACACTGTACTCGGACACCAAAATGGGCAGATTCTGGAGGCTATATTAAATAAGCTGATGGGTATTTTAAGCTAAAACTTTACAGATCTATTCTGGAGACACCAAAGGCTTTTCTTACATCTTGTAAAATGGGGTAAATAGGTGCTCTTTATATATGTTTAATAAAAGAGTTTTGTCTAAATGCTCCAAAAGTATTGGCTAAATTCGCTGGGAAATAACTAAAAATTTTCATATTCAAAAGAGGATGTACTCATTTATGCTGAGCACTGTAAGAGTAATTACATTTATGTTTAATTGATCTGCCTAACATAATAAAAGACCCAATTTGACCTTATATTTACAGATGGGTTTTTGTAGGAAGTATTACTAATAAATAAATGATATTTAATTGTATTTATTTATATGGTATTGGTAAAGTCAAAAACTCTGATTCATTTTAACAAATACAGTGATGTACTTACACCCGTTACTGGTAACAGGCCAAAATAGGGTCAATAGTGAGGTAAATGAAGCAAACTTGAAAAATCGTTTCACTGAAAGATTTACAATCGCAACTGATTGTTCTTCTGCTACTTTTGCACTAACTCTGGTCCTGCTTAACAAAAAACATTGTGGTACTTACACTTTGTACTAGAAATAGGTCAAAAAGGTCAAAAGTAATGTAAGTGAAGCAAACTTGAAAAACTGTTCCACTGAATGGTTTACAATCGCCCCCCATTGATTGTTTTTCTGCTGCGTCTGCACAGTTTGACAAAATGACAAATGCTGCACACAAACAGAGCGTTATTGAGCAGTTAGCGAGCGTGTCAATCTGTATACTGAGAGATGAAAGCCAGTATTACTGAGAAAACAACTGAACTTCCAATTAGCCAAACGCACAGACAGAAAGCAGACGAAGGAAGTGTTGCTCACTGATAAGACAACATTCGACAGAGCTTCTGAACTCAAAACAAAGTCCTTAGATTCAGTGCATAGTTTGAGGATCTTATAATTAATTGCTTGATTAATTTAAAATGGAAATGGGTTTGATGATTGACGTACATCTTCTAGATGCGGTTCTGCTAATGTCTTGTAATTATAATGATTTTTTTATTCTAGATTAAATGTTTTTGGCTCACACTGTATTTTACAGAGCAGACATGCATCGAGTGTTTTCCTGAGCCACACTTTATACTTGATAAAGTACTATAGTGTGTACATAATTATTATGCAAGTTGATGCTCTGATCATATTTATTCCCCCAAGCATGTTTTACCATTTCCAAAACTACATCATGCTTAATAACCATTCAGATTAGCATATTTATTAAAGGTGCTGTTTGTAAGTTTTTGACTTTTCTAAATCATAGAAATACCATAATATGATTGGAGTTATTTAAGAAACATGCTAACTAAGCATTCCTGTGTATATCTGAAAAACAATGCGTAAGTCAGTTATTCTGCTTTGAAAATATGTGTTGTGTGCCAGAACGCCTGTCTATGTTTTGGTCCCTTTAACCTATCCAATGCCAGTTTAGCCAATTATATTCCAGCACCCCAGGTTGCCTGGGTGGAGTTCCACATAAGGTTCTTATTAATTAGCAAATAATATAAATATTACGAACGTAAACCTTAGGTGAGCAGATTACATTGTAACCCTATGTATTAACAACATGCTGCGTGACGAGATTTGCAGTGAAAATCAATTTGGCTATTTGAACAAGACAAAACATGACAGAAATTTAAATACAGCCATTCAGAATCCCAGAATAGTGCACTCACTGCATTCCAACAAAATGGTAAAGTTAATAATCTAGTTAATACATATTAAACCTTTTTAACATTATTAAATGTACATGTTGAATCACTGATGTTTGTTGGTGTGCACTGAATCAGATCAATTTCTAATTATTATTTTATTTTCAAGATCTGAGGTCAACTATCTGCTGCTGCTTTCAGTTGTGTCATGTAAAAAACTGACATTATTAGCATTTAACACTGAATAAAACACATCAGGTGTACCTGAGGTGATCATTGTCAGTTTTCTGTTGTTCAGTTGCAAGAAATAGAAGCCCTTCATAAATTATAAATTTCAGGTTTTTGTTAGAACAAAAGCCCCTTTTAATATGAAAATTATTTCTTCTATCATGTGCTATCTTTTGCTTTTATTTAGAACATAGCTTAAACCAGCCTTTAGACTCCATAGTCAGGCACGCTCCTGGAGTCATCAGAAGAGGGGCAGAGTGAAAATGTTTTGAATCAGGAGTGCAATACATTGTTCAACCACTGGCTGTCACTCACATACTGCACCTTTAAAAAGGTTTTCTTTTACAGGTTTACAGGTGGCTCAAAACAAGACATAACTCGCATTAAAAAGCAATTGCTTTTTTTGCACTTTATCAATTTGTGTCTGTAGATTTCAAAAACATATTCTGAAAATGTTTCATGATTTTATTGTCTTTACTAAGCTGTAAAACACTTTTTACATACGCACTTGCATACGGCAAACTAGACAGTTTAGTCTACTGTAAATTCTCAAAGGTTTTTTAGAAGGACATGTTCATGCATAGTTTGCCTGATTATATACAACCTTTTATTGTACAGATATTTACAAAATTTATGTCAGCATTTTCTCAATTACGTAAAAACCGTCAAGGTTCATAAGACATTTAAATCTAATATATATTTTAAAAATCTACAATAAATTATAGCCTGATTTCTTCATAATTAAACATTGTAGAAAACTTTTAATACACAAAATCATTCAATTGGTAGAATGATGATTAGCTATTTTGTTTACCCGGTCTTAATATTTTTGTGGTTTAGAATTGGTACACTATGCTTGAGACAAAACCATATTGATTTGCATTATAATCATGCACATGATATATACATGTGTATATAAATTTGTGCGTAAATGTAAGCAGTCTGAGGTTTAAAACTGTTTCAAAGTGTGTAACAGTCTGAAAGGCTGATCCGTTAAACTACTCCCAAGTGTCTCTCTGTGATGAAGCTTTGCATTGCACAGACACCCACATTAGCGGCAGTTGTCGTCCACCCGCTGCCAGGCTCTTTGGCAGGACTTTATACCAGACTGGGTGTTACTGAGACTTAACTGAGAATTTCCATGGTAATGCTATGGAAACGGCTCCGTCCATGCTGTTGTTTACAACAATATAACAGGACGGTGATGAATAACGAGAGGGAAAATGTTATTTCACAGATAAGTACTTTACAGTAAACCCAGATTTGACTTTATAATTCTGTGTCTTGAGATGCCGTTTGAGGCAGTTTGGCTCTTTTAAGCCTTTAAATGGCTAATGTTGTTCTCAGATACTTTGTCAGATTCGCATGGAGAGTTTTTACCATTTGCTTTTAGATGGATGTTTTTAATGGAATGGAATTGGATGGAGTTACTATTATTATGAGATGACAGCTTGGAGCTGCTCACATCCAGAAATGATTCATTTCTGTGAAAATGTTCATTGTTGATTCTGTTGGGAATGTTCATGTTGATAAACATGCAAAAACCAAAAAAACACACTGGGCTTGACTATACCTTAATTTCCAGGTATATATCTAGATTTATATGAAGAGTTTAGATGCAAAAACCTGTAAATGCCGTATGATATTTTCTTCTAAAATTAGCATTTTTCTCCGACTCCTGTTTGTAGGCTCAGTAATTTTACGTTTATATTGACAAATATGTTCTTTTTATTGGCTTTAAAGTGAAATAACTGAACATACACAAAGGAAGCTGAGAAAAATGCTTATTTTAGGAGAAAATGTCAGACGGCATTTAGAGGTATATATTCATTTATTTATTTATTCATTCATTCATTCATTTTCTTTTCAGCTTAGTCCCTTTATTAATCTGGGGTGGCCACAGCGGAATGACCCGCCAACTTATCCATCATATGCTTAAGCAACAGATGCCCTTGCAGCTGCAACCCATCACTGGGAAACACTCATACACACACTCATTTACACACATACACTATAGACCATTTAGCTTATTCAATTTACCTAAAGCAAATGTCTTTGGACTGTGGGGGAAACAAGAGCATGCAGACAAGGGGAGAACATGCAAACTCCACACAGAAATGGCAACTGACCCAGCAGAGGCTCGAACCAGCAACTTTCTTGCTGTGAGGCGATTGTGCTACTCACTGCACCACTGTGTACGACAGTTTTAAGGATTTGAGTATTTGTTTGTTTTGTTATATGACGATCTGATTTATTCTGAATTGAAAATAAAATATTGCTAAAATATTAATATAAATGTTTTTTTTTATCTACAGAATTTGACAGTTGTTAAATGTTAAATAACAAAGTCAAATAAATAATAAAATAAAGAATAAATGCTTATACAAAGGATTATCAGTCTGTTAAAAAAATAGCAGTATCAATATTTTTCTTTTTAAAGAGAAAAAAAAAAGTTTTTACTTAAACACTATTTTTATTACTTAAACACAAATTTCAGGGACATTTCCTCCTCAGCATAGAGCAACATAATCTCTTCAAGTATTCTGATGTATTCAAACTGATCTACGATACCTGGTAAACAGTACAAGGGTCCAACACCACTAGTATGAGGAACATCACATGATTTTTGTGCCAACATTCTTCTCACTGTATTAAATTCAGTACCTGTATGTCGTCTGACAGACCGTCTATGACACTACATCTGAAAAAATTATTTTTACTTTCATCAGTTCACATCTTTGGGCTTTGTCAGTGTGTTCCTTGAACAATTTTAACCGATTCAGCATTTTTCAACAATGGAGTTTTACGGGGGCTTCTTGCTGACAGCGGATCTTCCATCAAACATCTTTTGACAGTAACTGTACTTAAAGGTCATTTAAGATCATCTTTGATCTGTCTGGAAGTGATGTTTTGCTGAATCTTTGCCCTTCAGACCATTCTTGATCTGTTTTAACTGTGGTTGCTTGTTCTCATCGGTATATATTTGCTTAAAATGTAGTTGTTTTATTTGTGTTAAAAATGTATCATTTTTAAAAGGAGCCGTACCCTCAAACTCCATTTCTGTCCCTCATTAGAGGATCACCAACTTGAACTAGAATGACTAAATGAGGTAATACAAATTAATATGAATTAGCCACTAAATCAAAAAGTTATGAATTTGCTGCGAGATTGTTGCATGTTTTAGTTTTTTTCTTGCCACTTGAAAGTATTTGAGTTCATTTTTTGATGGGAATCCTATAATTTGCTGCCAATCTTGCATCGGTCACTTTATTTGGTACACCTGTCCAACTTACTCAAATTTCTAATCAGCCAATCACATAGCAGCTTCTCAATGCATTTAGGCATGTAGACACGGTCAAAATGATCTGCTGCAGTTCAAACCAAGCATCGGAATGGGGAAGAAAGGTGATTTAAGTGACTTTGAATGTGGCATGGGTGTTGGTGCCAGACGGGCTGATTTAAGTATTTCAGAAACTGCTGATCTACTGGGATTTTCACGCACAACCATCTCTATGGTTTACGGAGAATGGTCTGAAAAAGAGAAAACATCCATTGAGCGGCGGTTCTGTGGGAGCAAATGCCTTGTTGATGCCAGAGGTCAAAGGAGAATGGGCTACAGCAACAAAAGACCAGATCGGGTGCCACTCCTGTCAACTAAGAACAGGAAACTAAGGCTATAATCCGCTCAGGCTCACCAAAGTTGGACAATAAAATATTGCAGCAACTGCGAGATGCTATTATGTCAATAAGGACCAAAATCTCTGAGGAATATTTTTAGTACCTTGTTGAATCTATGCCACAACGGATTAGGACAGTTCTGAAGGCAAAATTGGGTCCAATCTGATACTAGTAAGGTGTACCTAATAAAGTGGCCAGTGAGTGTGTATGTTTTTCCTTATGCAATCAACGTTTTATTTAAATCACTTTTTCTGAACAATGTTTGAAACAACCTACTTTACATCACAAATGAGAAAGAAATATAGAAAACAGTGACTTTTTCCTTTAAAAAAGAGGACCATCATACAGTAATATCTGTTTTTTCACAGAATAAATGAATTCTCTCATTAAACTTCACACTGCTATTATTTTGAACACAACCATGTCAATGTAATAGCCAATAACTTGGAGCAAGCAACACATGACACAACAAAACTATTGCAACAAAACTACTGACTCTGTTTTATTCTATTACAGTACTACATTTACGAGTGTGTGTGTGTGATTACATCTTCTCTTTGCATGTACTCGTGCGGTACAAATATGTAAACAGGACTGTGCTCATATTATATTGTGTATGTGCAAGAATGCAAGACCTTTAAATGAGGAAAATGGCTCTTTGTGACCACAGGCAGCAAACAGTAATATGAAGATATCCAGAGCGCTTTAGCAGGGTTACGTGTGATGGAGTGCATTAGCATAACCAAAGCGAGAGAGGAAGATTTAAAAAGACAGAGAGCTGGAAAAAGCAGCGTTTGTGCATGTCGGATTATTTAGAGGACAGAAAGCACAATCAGCATCCTCATGATTCCTCATCTGTCTGCAATAGATCAGGCCGTTAGCATGCGGTGAGAAAACACAGTCCTCTGATTCCAGCTCAAATCAGAGGTTAACCAGACTGTTATTGTGAAATTACATTCTGACCAAAAAAGGAGAGATGAGAGAGATGAGAATACCGTGTGAGCATATGCTGGTGTTAGCGCGCTGTAAATAAATAAAAGAATACAATTGATTTTTAGTTATTTTCTACCAGATTTTTTGCTTATTATTATTTTTTCTTATTATTAATGTTATATAATAAATTTTGAAAAATGTAAAGATTAATTACAAATCTCTCTTTTAAATTCATATTTTTAATAGGAAGCTATACAATATTAAATTTGTGCATATACATTAGATTAGTCAGTACTGAATCCAAATCAGAAGATTATCTAACAAAATAACTTATGACAATGGTCCAAAAACTAGTACACCAAAATTTATATCTTAGAGAAAAATATTAAATACAAAATTTAAAAAGAGAAAAAAATCAAGAGGCAAAAAATCTAAAACTTTGAAATTTTGTAGTTTGTAATTGTATTTATTTATTTTTTTGCAATAATTAACTTGATTTTAATTATATTATCTTCAATTTCTAAATATGTTTGGAGTGTAAAATATTATTTTAATAAATGTATCTGTTTAATAAATCTGTTTTGTTTAAATGTACCAAAATACACTGCCTATATTCACTGAGAAATGGATAAAACATTCATTTTCAAAATGGGCTGCACTTGTATAAGATGAGCACTGTATTTGTGATATATTTCATTTATAACATTTTTTGTTGGGTTATTTGTTCTTATTTTAAGCATAAACCACGTGTTCTTGTTAGTTTTTCCTTACTGTACATAATTAAATCTGTAATAAATTCGTAGTATTTTGTTGCCATTTTAGGTGACATTAATATGCTATTGTAGATTTATTAATAGTTTAAATTAATATATTTTTTCTTTTTATAGATTGTTTATATTTATTCTGTTCTTTTTAATAAATAATAAAACTTTTTATAAGCATTTAAATAGTTTCGGATTTAACTTGGCTGGTTTTGTATATTTGATTGTTTTAGTTTTATTTTAGTATCTAATTTTAGTTAATTATTAAATTTAAATTTTTATAAAATTATTTTATCATTATACATTCTATTTTTTTGTTTAATTTAATTGTAATAATATTTTTTTCATTTATTTTTTCAAGAATTTTAGTTTTATTGTTTTTATTAACTTTGGTTTATTGATTTGTCTGTAAATTTTTTATTTTATTTGTTACATTATTAGTTTTTGTTTCATTTATTTAATCCCAATGATATACTATTGAATTATTTGTTTTTTATTTGTATATTTTCAACTTTACTTTAAACAATACAATGCATATTTGTGTATGGTATTATTATTATTTTTTTTTTTTTTCAAAATATGTATGTATTGTTTGTTCGGTTGTTTGGTTTGGTTGTTTGCTATATTTGTTGTACTTATTTTAATACATCTTGTTGAACAAGAACAAAATATTTAGGAATATCTCTGGCAAATAGCTGAGGAAACATGTTTTTGATTTATTTTATTATCATAACCCTGGATAGTTCAGGTTTTATTTATTTATTGATAGTTAAGATTTTTGTAACTTTTTTGATTATTTGCTTTAAACAAAGTTTGCATTATTAGTATTTTTTATTAATCAATCAAATTAGTCTGTTTATGAGTAATTGTCAGAAATGGTGTACTAATATCTCTCTCCTCTGCCTTCTTTATCATTAGACACATTTGCCAGTAAAGTGGCAGCGATACAGGATCAGTATGCCGATGCATCCATTGGAAACGTGACGGGCAGCAACGCCGTGAACGTGTTCCTGGGCATCGGAGTGGCCTGGTCCATCGCCGCCATCTACCACAACTCAAAGGGCAACGATTTCAGGGTGGAGCCAGGAAACCTGGCCTTCTCCGTCACCCTCTTCACCATCTTCGCCTTCATCTGTGTGGCGGTGCTCATGTACCGGCGCCGGCCCGATATCGGCGGTGAGCTGGGGGGTCCGCGGACTGCGAAAGCGCTGACCACAATGCTCTTCGTCAGCCTTTGGCTCCTCTACATCCTCTTCTCCTCTCTGGAGGCTTACTGCCACATCAAGGGCTTCTAAACATGCACTCACATGCTCACACACACACACACACACACAGAACTACACAGACACACACAAACACATTCATGCATTCTGGGGAAAACTAGCAAGGACTGCAGAGGAAGGCAACAGCGGTGGATGATGGTTTTCCACAGACCATCTTTTCTCCACACATCATTTGTTCATCTTCATCTTCCTCCGCTCAACGACTGCATCTGATTGGACCACAGTGTCCAGACATCAAAATCTAGACTATGAAATTGCTACCTTTAACTACTGTAGATGTGCTTTTTTAACCTAAACCGGTGTAAAAGCCACGTGGGGCCGTGGAATCTGTAAGCCCTCTTCATAGTGCCATGGAACTCTGGGTAATGTGGCTGTGTGTTATAGGTTTGTTATGTTGGAGCGAGCGGTACTGTAATTTTGCTTGGGTGATTTTTTTTTTTTTTTTTTTCGAGCACACCACTTTGTGTTTACGGTAATGTAATCAAAAGGGGTTAACTCTTCGCACATCATCTTAAACAGCTTTTGTTGTTCTTAAGAGCAGCTGTGTGTGTAACTAGTTCCTGTGAAGGCCAGTTTTTCTGTGCAGTTCAGAAGAGAATAACAATAAGAAGAATGCAGTGCTAATCTCTGCCGGCGCTTAAGCTTTAGAGACCAGAGACGCACTAGTGCAAGACTTTGATTTAAAAGCCTCGATCTGCTGGAAGAGCTCTGGTCGAGGAACATCCTGAATTTTCCATTATGATTATAGCGCACTTCGTTATGGATTAGATTATTAATTTATGCAATTGATGGAGGTCTGTGCCGTGAGATAATCCAGCATGTGACATGCTTTGCCAACATCACATTGAAAGTTTACAATTATGACTGTTACTTTCCGTCCAAACAAATAGACATACTATGGGAAAAATGCAAAACCGGTGGCCATACATTCAGACACAATTTACAGTCTTACACATGCAAGCATGCAAAATTGGTAGTCTTTTGCTTGATAAAGAATACACTGAGTCACTCATCTACGTGGAGTTTACGAGGGCGCGCTTTCCCTCCAAACCTGCTGAGATTGCTTCTTTGTACTTTACAGATTCGCTGCATTCAGAGCTGTATGGTAAATCTCGTAGAGTAGTCACGGTTTTAGACATAGCTTGATTTTAAAAGCAAAAGTTGTAGAACTAACCTGAATTTGATTCTAATTATATTTAGGATAGCATGGTTTAACGCAAACAAAGCCAGCGTAGCTCAGTTTAAATATTGAAAATGCAATTGCAGGATTTTTTACTTCTTTCCCCAGCAAGCATTGTTTGTTTTTAAAAGATGTCTAATAGACATTTAAACATAGTGGTCTTGGCTAAAACGAGGTTAAATTCGGGCTGTCAGTGAAAATCTAATAAACATCTAAGAATAGGCCAAAACTAGACTAGTCGTCAAATAAACCGAAATGAATGACTACACATATAAAGTCTGTCTACTTGACCACTAGTCTAGTTTTGTCCTATTCTCAGATGTCTATTAAATTTTCACTGACAGCCCAAGTTTAGCCTTGTTTTAGCCAAGCTGTCTACTTTTAGATGTCTATTAGACATCTATTTAACACAAAATAGTTTGCTGGGTCCAAAGTTGAATTTCCAGTCTTAATGGGAATCCTCTTAAAAATAAGGGTTCTTCATCGCCATTGATGGTCCTACAGAGAGAGCCGTTATCATCTGTTAAACTTAAAGGTTATTTGAATGTCTTTCAGCTGAGAAACCGATTCTTGGAACCTTTATCTTTAAGAGTAAAACTGAAATCACATTTCTGGACTGAGCACAGCAGATCTGACGTGTAGATATTTTGGACTGCATCTGTTGTGTAGTTTGCACCAAAATTTGCCAAAGGGAAATCTTTCTAACGGAGAACTGAAGTGTGCCACACAGCCCCTGAAGTGGGTTTTGTATTTCGATACTTACATTTTTTACCCACACCAAAAATGTCCTTGCAAGGATAAAGAGGCCTTGGTGACATTTCTTATCGGTGTTTGTACTGAAGGGATCCAGCCTACAGCTCTTTTACTGCATCCGAACACCTTTTCTCATGACGAAAGAGTGTTTTAAAGGGGTTCTAAGTTGGGGTTTGTAGTTGCAGTAGCTTGATTTTGAAGGTGATCGCTTGAAGAGCTCTTTTTTTTTCTTTAGGTTGTTGTGTTTGAGTTTGTTTTACATTTGTAATGAAAGGAATCAACATTGTACCAGCGCCAGGGCCTTTCCACTGGAAGTTAATGATGACCGTCAGTCCCTTATGAAGATGGTCCGCTGTTGCTTGCATATTTTAAGATCCACAAGAAAGACACTACAAAGAATGAAGGAAAAAAACACCATCATCAATAAACAGACCTTTTCCTTAAGTCTAATATTTAACCAATAAACAAAGCTGGAGCGAGTCGGTGAATCCATGTGAATTACAGCCATACCAAGACTCTCGCCAGACCAGACTCTCGCCGTATGTTCTGCTCGTCACACCAAGCGGTGCGTCTCTCCGTACGGGATGATGGAACTCTACATGGTCTCTACGGTTTATACTGTATGTGTATTTGCTTTGGCAGAGCAGAGGTCAGCAGTTGCACATCTGTGCTCTATAAATCAGGGCGTGGCTGCGTCAGAACCACCCCCCTGTGAAGCCTAGCCCCTCCCCTGCCCCGCCCCCTTGTTTGCCATGTCCATATTTGGAATGTTAATGTGATTCGTGTTGACAAATGCATGGATGCTAACCTGTCTGTATATAGTACGCGGAATCCCCTTCATTAACGTAGTCTACCGAGGTTTGAAAGCTGTATAGATATTCAGACTCTTCGTTCGTTCGTTTGATTTTCCGTCCGTAAGTTTCATTTGAATGTGTTTAGGTTTTTTTGGGTTTTTACTTGCACATGTATATTAAAAAGGCAGTATCTGTCGTTTGGTACAGGAGCACATGTACAAACAGTGGAAGCAATATATCAAGATCCGTCGCTTGGTTGTTGCAATGGCTGTATTATTTAACAGTGTGGAATATTCGAAGCGTTCAGGTGTGTGTATGTATATACTGTACAGTAGAATGAAGGCAGACTCTGCCATTATCACAGAGAGAATACAACATATTTATTTGAGACCCTTAAGAACTTCTGAATGACAAATATTGCCTTTTAGATTGATTGTTGCATAGAGCTTTTGTTCTAGTTTCTTTGCTGAGCAGTGTGTGAGTGCATGTGTGTGTGTGTTTGAGCAGTCTGATGTTTGTAAGAATTAAGGGAACGTAGAAATTGTAATATTTCTGCTCCAAAAAAAACAAAAAAACAAGTGAACCATCTGGAAAATGTCTGTAAAACGTTAGAAGAATGTGTGTGTATGTAAAGCGTCAGGGTTTGTCTTACATTCCTAACCCCTCTCTCTCTTCCTCACTGCTCAGATGGACTCTAGCCTTTCAGGGGTTTAATACTAATCTTTGATAATATTATTTCCTCCTCTTCCCGTCTCTCTCTCTCTCTCTCTCCTCTAACTCTCCACTCCAAGGCCTCACTAACATCTTGCATTAATGTGTCCCGTGAAAATCTAGGCTTTATGTTGTAAACAATGGCAGTGTATATGTGTAAAAATGTTCCTGGACAGTGCGTATACGTGTGTAAATGTCTACATTTCACTTATTTATAATGTATAAATTCATAGCATGTATAAAAGGTTTGCAAAAACCACTCGCACTGCAAAAAATACTGTTCCTGACTAGCTGTTTTGTCTAGTTTTCCAGAAAAAGAATACTTTTACACATGAAGGGTTTGTTTTCAAAGAATATCTACAGTATATATATATATATATATATAGACTTTTTTTTTTTTTTTGCTGTTCCTAAAAGCATAATATAAGCCGGTTTATGCTCAAACAAAAGAGATCTACTCATTAGAACATATCCATTACATTATTTTTGCTAGAGAACAAGACAAAATACTTTTGTTTTTCTTTATTTTGCAGTGTAAACATCATGGCAGAAAGCTCTCATGCCAAAGCAGGACTGAATGTATTGTATGTAACGGAATAGCTAATCTAAATGAAGGTTTTATTATATTATCTGTCTTGTACAGATCGAGGGGCTCAAATAATTGTGTGTGCGTGTGTGTACGATCACTGTAAGCTTATGCTGAGAGTCATGTTAATGCAAGTGTGTGTGGCCTTGTGGCATAGTGTGTCTTACACAGTCCTCTTGTCATGGGCTTATTTAAGCTGACTCTGTTCTCTCTCTCTCTCTCTCTCACTGTCTATCGCTTTATTTCTCGCTGTTCTGTTTTGATCGTTAGGTTGTTTTATTTCCGAAATGAATAATTGAATATGAGATTTTTTTGTTTTGATTTTATTTTTATGTTGCACTCAATCTAATAAGATGGACGTCCACTAACTGTGATTGCTCCCCTAGTACACCTCTACACAGGAAATAAAGTTTGGGATATCCTGTTTAGAGCCAACTGGCTGCAGTGTGTCTCCTTTTATGATTTTGGCTCTGAAAATACACACACAATAACAACAACACTGGCAAAGGTGGCATCATTAAAGCTTTGAAATTGACTTGCCAAGCTACTCATAATTTAAAGCAGTAAACTACAGTGTTTAAATATATATATTTAGCGATGCTTCAAGTCTTAATGAAATCAAAATTTTGATTAAAAGCTTATTTTTATATGTATATAATGTTTTTTTTTTTATAAACAATGTACAGTTGAAGTCCCAAATGACTTTTGTTCACTTCTGGGGTCCGTTGTTCGTACCTCGCTTAAATGATCTAAGATGATTTGGCAGATCCTGGATCTTTTAATCTTAATAACTGATCTCTCGCTAATTTGGTTCTTCAAACAAGTTTGCGAATCAGATTAGAATGTCTGGATGAACTGATCTGAGATCGCTGCGTGTGTTGTGAAGGACAGATCTATCGATCCTCGAAATCATGATCAGCAATGCAACGATTGGCTGATGGCACAGCAGCGTAATAACATCATCCGATTAATATTCAATTATCCATGTGAGCAAAATTAGGCTACATCAAATTAGCAGTAAACGGCTTGTTAAATATGACAATCAATAACCTTTCACATTTGTTGTGAGCTGCAGGCTTTACACTTTCATGTGTCAAGAGTATTCATCATGTATTTCAATGCAAATCAATGTATTTATTTCCACATTTAGAAAAGATTTTCTTTATTTTTGTAGCCGTTTTTTTAATCGGTGTAAAGAATAACTGGTTGTTTACAAAAGCATTTTCATATTGGTAAAGGCGTCTGCAACTTTTGTGAAGCATCAAATCACTGGAATATTAACTGTCAAAACATGTTTATGACTGCATAAATGTATTATTGCTTTAAAAAAAAGTCACATATTGTGCATTTCTATTATACACAATTTGTACTAAAGCGATCTAAAAAGTTCATATCAATAAGTTTTCTCTTTGCACCACCAGATGGCAGTCTTTGTACTTTTTCATTTCGAGGGTGCAGATTGCATAAGTTTTATTAATATGTATAACGTTATTTATTTTATTAATGACTATAACTTTATATATGTAGTTAAAAAATATGTACCATTTTCCCAAGTGTATATAACTACTACTGTAAGAAAATATAAGAATTCAGAACGTACTTTCTGTATTATCTTTGCATGAACTGAACCGATCTAATCCTGTTTATATGAATTGAACCTGCTCCCGATCAGGTTTGACCTAGCAGAACTGTTGCTATGACAACAACTCTCGGATCAGCTTTGAAGAACGAAACGATCCTGTATCGTGTCAAATCGTCAACATCCAAATCCAGCTAACTGAGTAATCCACGTACGAAGAACGGACCCCAGGGGTCCGTTCTTCGTACCTCGCTTAAATGATCTAAGATGATTTGGCAGATCCTGGATCTTTTAATCTTGATAACTGATCTCTCGCTAATTTGGTTCTTCAAACGAGTTTGCGAATCAGATTAGAATGTCTGGATAAACTGATCTGAGATCGCTGAAGGACAGATCTATCGATCCTCGAAATCATGATCAGCAATGCAACGATTGGCTGACGGCACAGCAGCGTAATGACATCATCTGATTAATATTCAATTATCCATGTGAGCAAAATTACATCAAATTAGCAGTAAACGGCTTGTTAAATATGACACGCAATAACCTTCCACATTTGTTGTGAGCTGCAATTTCCACTTTCATGTGTCAAGTGTATTCATCATGTATTTCAATGCAAATCAATGTATTTAGTTCCACATTTAGAAAATATTTTCTTTATTATAGTAGCCGTTTTTAAATCGGTGTAAAGAATAACTGGTTGTTTACAAAAGTATTTTCATATTGGTAAAGGCGTCTGCAACTTTTGTGAAGCATCAAATCACCAGCATATAAACTTTCAAGTTTATGACTGCATAAATGTATTATTGCTTTAAAAAGTCACATATTGTGCATTTTTATTATACACAGTTTGTACTAAAGCGATCTAAAAAGTTCATATCAATAAGTTTTCTCTTTGCACCACCAGGTGGCAGTTGTACTTTCATTTCGAGGGTGCAGATTGCATGTTTAATTAATATGTATAACTTAATTTATTTTATTAATGACTATAACTTTATATATATAGTTTAAAAAATATGTACCATTTTCCCAAGTGTATATAACTACTACTGTAAGAAAATATCAGAATTCGGAACATACTTTCTGTATTATCTTTGCTTGAACTGAGCCGATCTAATCCTGTTTATATGATTTGAACCTGCTCCCGATCAGGTTTGACCTAGCAGAACTGTTGCTATGACAACAACTCTCGGATCAGCTTTGAAGAACGAAACGATCCTGGATCGTGTCAAATCGTCAACATCCAAATCCAGCTAACTGAGTAATCCACGTACGAAGAACAGACCCCAGGTCACATGGAGGAAAGTTTGTTTATAAACTAATTTAGAGAGGATCACATGCTTATAATTGACCACAGCTGGTCCCACATTAGCTATCACATATTTTACCAATCAGACGAATCCAAACACATTATACATTACCAGATTTCTTACCTTATGCTAGGTTCAGACTGCATTATTTTATCCCCAATTTTAACTCTCCAACAAATGCCTGAAATCACAGACAAATCGGTGCTTGTTCACGTAAGTAACAATCATGCAGTGTGAACTATTAGACGTGATCTAAGAGAATCACAAATGAGTCATCGACACCTGTGAGATATTAGCATGCTAAATATATGGAGCTATTAGCGATTCAAATCATGCTGTGTAAAATGTGTTCTGATTGAAAATAACATTGGTGATTTTCTACAGCCAGTGAGAGAGCAGCATCCACTACTATGGGTATCTGCAGGTCAGCAGGGAGAAGTTTTTCCATCTATTTGGACCCAAGACTTGGAGGAAAAACTGTAAATTTGGCAGGAGCACCCATGGCTAATTGACATGTCATGAGCAATATTACAACCAGGTCAAAAAAGAAAAAGTTGAGGAGAAATTGCTCATTCCCTTCAAAACCCAGGTGAGCAAAATAAGTATATTTTTTCTACCCAGCTAAAGGCTTCTATCTCATTGTGTAGTTAATAATAAAAGATATACTACATGACCTTGTCTTCTTTCCATGTCATGTCTCATGTATTTGGTTGTGAACACATGTATTTGGTTGTGAGATGTAGTTTGTGGACCTAGACATTGTTGTCTGTGATTCTCCTTTTTTAAAGTCATGCAGTGTGAAACCCCCTGTCGCCGATTCTTTCTGCAGTGTAAACACAGCAGCGGCGCAGCGCTACCCCAGATAGTCATGCAGTGGGGAAACATCTGTGATGTGATCCCTTTACCAAGGAATAGACTGAACGAATAGATTCAGGGGTGTTCTCGAGACCTACCTGAGCTCAGACTCTAAGCACATCTTCTGAGCTTAAAAACAAGCATGCCAAACGTGCTTTATGATCAATCATCAGCTAAGTATGATCTATTGAAAAGTCTTTATTTAGAGGCTTGTCTTGTTTCTGTCCTGCTTTTTTCAATTTGTCAATCCTATTTCATTTGCTTAGCAACACAATCTTCCAAAAAAAACAATCGCTTGCCAAGGGATGAAATCAAGAACTGCCCTTCCTTTTTGTCATCTCATTTTAGACTGCTTCAGTCGAATGTTTGTCGAGATATGGGTAAAAGGACAATCTTAACTTCTGTTTCATGGTGATTTTCTTGATCGTTCTCACCAAGGAAAATAACTATAAAGATAACAATATAGTTCTAAAAATCATTCAGAATATAAAATAGCCGCAGAGTTCAGACCACAGTCATAAAGATGATCACTGAGAATCTTCATTTTTGAAATAAAACTCAAATGTTTATTTAATGATAAACATTAAAACACTGACAAACAAAAGAGTTTATGTATTTAAAGCAGCAGACAACGTTGCAGAGAAGATCCCAGAACACAGAACTTTCCTTACTTTGCCATATTGTTCCTTTTTGGTTCCCATTTGTTTATTATTCCAAACCAAGAAAAAAAAAACATTTCAGGAAACATACTTGATTCCTTTGGTGCATTCACCAAGTTAAGACATTTGATTTTTGGAAAGCAGCAGCCTGCGAACCAAAAACCAAGCTTGTGTTTATGGACTGGTGCATTCACATGTGCAATAAATCAAACACTAGGTGATACACATATAAATGGGAGTCAATGGGATGGTGCTCTACAATTTTTTCATGTTTTAAATTTAAGGTCACTACAGTAAAAATTGTCTGATTTTAATTTAAGATTATTAATTATAATTATTTTATATGATTTATGTGGTTATTATACCCATAATCCATTTTACATAAACAATAGTTCTAACCATTATTGCAAAACAAATAATTAGTTTAAGTAAATATAAATATACAGCAGCTACAGTCTAAAATAATATAATATAAACAGTCCTGGAAGTGAGTATTTTATATAAATTATAGAGTTATTATATCTATAATCTATTACACATAAACAATATTGGTTCTAACCATTAAACCATTATAGCAAATCAAATATAGCAGATTAAATATATTTTAAGTAAATATTAATATACAGCAGCAATAGCATTTAATTAATATAAATATTCTCAATCAGTAATTAAAGCTTCCAAAAAACTACAGTAGGATTTCAGATTTTTGAGTCTCCTTGTATCAATAAAGCAGGCTTTTTTCTTTTGCTGTATAAATGTTTTAATTTATTTTATTTTAAAAAGCTTTAATTCTAGCCTGTGAATTGCACTCTTTCACATGAAGTAAAACATGCAATGGGTTATTTGCTATTGAAGCCCCACGCATGAATATATAAACAATCAATTCTGTGTTCTATCTAGAAAACTCTGAATTTAGGCTTTTCCTACTTGCTGCTTGGAAAAAAAGTGTAAAATGCCGCTACAAATTGTACATCTGACTTGTGAACTCAGGGCTTATTAAAGAACCACCACTTGGTCTAGATACATCATTTCATATCACTTTCCACCATAGGTGTCACAGTCAACTCTTGAAGGGCCGCAGCTCTGAACACTTTTCTTCAAACCCTAATCAAACACAGCTGATCCAAATAAGCAAGGTTCTCAAGATTCTTTTAGATAATGTTAGTTCTTCTTAAAGCTGCGGTCACATTAGAGTTTGAGCATGCGACATTTTTAAAAGCGAGCATTTCTCCATGTTTTAAATTTCTGTCCAGAGAGCTCATGTTTGGATCCTTGATTGGTCTCACGCAGTCAAGTGATGAGATTTCGCAGGTCAAGAGTTCACCAAGTTTGAACTTTGCACCGCAGCAACCTGCGAAACTTGACGCATGACCCTGCGTTTCAGATCTGACGCATTCGCGTGCATGTGAATGGAAGTTTATGAGAGGAAAAACCCAGTGTGACCGCAGCTTTAGGGTCAGAAATGGCACATATCACACCTCTCATATGTCAGTAACGAATGTAGTACAAAAGGTTGTGTTAACAGAGGCAGTTGACAATCAGTATCATCATGGTAAGTCCCAACAAAGCCTGACTGCATTGGTTTGATTTTGTCAACTGCGAACTAATTATAATCCTGTGTTTTTTCAGCCATAATCACAGAATAGGCTCCCCGTGTGTGTGTGTGTGTGTGTGTGTGTGTGTGTGTGTGTGTGTGTGTGTGTGTGTGTGTGTTATTTTATTTTACTTTATTTTATCAAGATTTTATTTAGCAACTATTTACAAAAGTGAATAAAGCTATTTACTAAAGTTAGACTCATTTCCCATAGCTACACGTGAGCTTTTTTGTAATTAATGGAGATCCTATCACTAAAATATTTTAGTGGTATATTATTGATTAGTTAAGAAATAATGTGGTACAGTACGATATGGGTCGGTATGGGTCACCTTTATCAGGCTTGCGTTTATGCGTTCATAAATAAATGCAACAAATATGAACATATAAAAATCCATACAGTCTCTGATATGTTATCAATTACAGAAAAACTACACACATCATATTTTTAGTCCTCATTTGAGTTCAAAAACAGCACACAACATAGCTTACAGTCAGTGCTAACCTCTCATCTGTGTCTTTAATCTTTACCAGCACATGTAGCCTCTGTTAGAAAGTAATTCCGTCATTCCCATTTCATAATAGTCCAAAAGGCGATGATAATAGTTAAACATGGCAGGTTTGCTGAAAGATTGCTGAAAGAATCATTTGCCTCTTAGTTTTTTCGTGCTTCAGTCTTGTTTGTCCGTTTATGAAAGAATCAGATGTCAGAAGCACTTCAATAAACACCTCAAGAAGTTTGCTATTTCAAATATAGATGCGCAAGCATGCTCTTTTGAGAAAGTGAAATCGCTCACGCTTTAAATGGCCTTGTAAACAACTACGGGGCACAGGATAGATTCTGCTCTTCTTCTTGGCATTGTGGCTGTTCATCAAGGTAAGACAAGGTTTGCTTAAGCTCAGGTCGATTACGGCTCGTTATTGTCTCTATATATTATTACAGTGTAATGTCTCGACTGTGTATTTAAAAATTGCTCTTCCTTTATTTTCATTCTCCTGGCTTGTGCACGAGTGAGTGACGTATCTCTGTAAACCAATAGTGTTCAGCTGCGCGTCTAGCTCCGCCTTTTGATACCCTTTAGTTGTACCCTTTTAAAAGGATACCCAAAAAGTGGTATGGTATGGTTCGCTTTTAGGTGGACAGTGGAAACGGCCATAAAAGCATGCTAAACCATACCACACCACTCAGTAGAGATGGGCCATTAGAAAGGGTTCCCCAAAAGTGGTACAGTACGGTTTGCTTTTTGGTATCTTTTGACAGTGTAAATGGCCATAAAAGCGTACCAATCCGTATCGTAATATACAACTTGGTGGAAACAGGCCATCTGTACACTCTTTTTCAGCATTCCAGATTTAAAAAAAACATGAATTTATCCTGTGTGAACATTTAGACATTGCGTAAATACATTTTTCTTCTGTTATTCACTCTGTTGTAAAAAGGTCACTGTAGGGCACCCGTGGGCCAGTTCATGAATTTTATTCGGAAAGCTCTTTGTGCTAAGAACACAAATCACCGTGATTTTAGCTTCCATTTGTAGTTCAGTAATGAGTTCTGACGAGTATGAACTTGGGATCACCTTGTCTGGTGGAACACGGCCTTCAGAACCAGATGAGATTCAAAAGATTTACTTGTGAATTCTCTCATGCCAGTGCTAAAGGAGACATTCGTGTTGAACAGAGCAGAATAAAGAAAGAACCAAGGCCTTTCAGACCCAATGTAACTGTAAGTGGGCACGCAGACTCATCCTTCAGTTGTGAATGAACAAGCGCAGACTGAACTGAACTACATAATAAGAGACTTCGTTATTATGAGAGGATAGCATGGGCATTTGAAAACTCAGCGTACGAATAATTTCATTTAAGACTGCTGCTGTGAATGTGAAAGTATGGAATAGGATGGGAAAATGGTGGGTGTACAGTGGGCTCTTAAAGATAGTTGGCCCTGGAGCCTTCGCAAGTCATTTTCCGCCTCTCCAAAGAGCAAAAAAATCAATAAATAAATTGTCAGTATTAAGTCCTGTTTCACTAAAGCATGCTATTCTTTAAAGGAGCATCACACTTTGGTTTGATTAAAAATGAACTCTGGTGCAATTGCTCTGTTAGAGAGTTAAAGTTGAATAAGTGTGACACTAAACATCTAAACGCTTATTCAACAACTCTGCTGCAGTAATGAATGATCAGGAGGGGTGGATCCATTTACAGCTTTATTATAAAATGTAGACATCATAAGACAGAGTCGTATTACAGTAGACTAGAGCAATGTAGAAATGCTGTAAAAAAATTTTGGGTTCAACAAAATTGATTTATGTTGGGACAACATGAAGGAATTAAGTTAACTCATTAGTGCAGGCAGCATAAACTATCACAAAACCAAAGTGCAGTACAGAGTCAAGATTGGTGCAAGCCAGATTGATGATTGACTATTAAGCCACTGGAAAATGTCAGAGTGTTCCCTATGGCCAGTCCTTCCCTCCAGATGATATGAAACAGGTGTGTGAGTATGGTTAGCCCAGAAGGTTTTGGGAAATGGAGTCCAGAATAAAGACTTTTTATTAAACTTGCGCGTTGCATTGCATTTATACTTTTGGGCGCTGTTTGTGCTGCTCTGCAGTAACACTTCCAAAATGTTAGCAGGCAGTGAGGTTTTTATATTCTCCTGAGTTGAGTTTCTTCACTGGTGTTTTGTTTATTTCTGAACGCTGCCTTATTGTAGAAGTTTCTCAAACTCGCTCATTTTGAGGTGGGAACGGGGGGACGTGCAACAACTTTAATCATAAGGTAAACACAAAACAAAAGTTTTTCATCGGGACCTCCTTCACAGGTGTCACCAACTCGGTCCCAGTCATTCCCCTTGCTGACCAGCAGAGGTCATCATCACCAGACTACTGACATTACGTCAAGCTCAAACACTGATTGCCACACACCTGCAGCACATTCACTTGATCACCACACACACACATATAAGCAGCACACACACATATCATTGCGAAGTCTTGTTCTGCCCCTGCAAACACTACTGAGCGTTTCTACTCCTTGCCTGCTTTCCCCGTTGCTAACCCGGACTGTTTATCGACCTTGTCTTTACTGCAGCCTGTCTTGAACCCAGCCTGAATACCGACCTTGATCCTAGCCGCCTGCCTCTAACCCATGCCTGCTTTATCACCCTGTGTTTGCCTGCCGTCAGCTCATCGACTTAATACAACTGTGTTTGATGTGAGTTCGCACACTAGTAACATCTGTGTGCTCTTCATATAACTCTGTTTAATAAATATACTGCTAATGGATCCCTCTGTGTCAGACTCTTCGTTACAACAGGACTCGACACTTGACTCTTGCTCTCGAACCCACCCACACTTGTCAGTGCTTCCAAGCCGACCCATCACAGAACTTGCGGTACGCATTGTTGCGACGTGTAGTTACATTTTTTGAGAGGTGCGCGTCAACGTCGCCGACGGTCACGGTGAGGACTGTACATCCACGCACAGGCTACACCAGAGCAGCCTTAAAGGATCAATATTCCGGTGATGGTGACATCTGGTGGTGAGCAGTTGAACCACAAGGACCAGATAAGCTTCAGGTACTGTTTTGATTCTTTTACACATTTTATAACAAGTGCTTCACATGTTCTCAACTGAGAAAAATACTGAACTGTACAAACATACAGCAAGAACCAGCACACAGCATTGTGTGGAATGTTTATTAAACATTAGACTTCTTACTGGCACTCGTAAATTTGGAGCACATGTTGTATGTTTTAGAATGGATTTCTACTAGCTTTTTTCAAGATTTTAAAGGGTCTGACACCTTATCTATCTAAACTTGTGAATGTTAACATATCTGCTAGATGTAAAAGCAGGGATGTCAAACTCAGTTCCTGGAGGGCCGCAGCCCTGCACAGTTTAGTTAAAAAAATCTTAACACATGACTGCGTGAGACCAATCGAGGATAAAAACATGACTTAACTAAACTGGAACTTAGCTCTGCAGCGCTACAGCCCTCCAGAAATTGAGTTTCACATCCCTGTGTTAAAAGTCATCAAGTCAGAAATTGTTAAATGTTCCCAGATTAAAGGTAAAGAAAAACGGAGAATGGGTGTTTTCCAATAATTTCCACTGAACCCATGATCAAAGGGAAACTGAAACTTGACCTTTTAGAAAAAGCTGAGATATGAGCTTGCTGTTTTCTGTTTCATGTTATTGTATGTTATTTTGATCTTGTCTGATCCATTTTAACACAATTTGTTTACAGCACAATGGTCAACAACTGTTGTTACAGTATATTGCACTTTATAACTAAAGTAAGTCTAAGACCTTGATTTTTCCTCTCACAACTTTTGATGCTGTAACATCTGAAAAAAGTTACTTTTATTGACACGTTTAATAGTTTTTAGTGATATATTGCCTTGGCTGTTGGCTTGGGGTTGTAAATTACAGTACAAAAACGCGGTATTAAACTGCCAGTTGTTCTCTTATTTTACAGACTTTATTATTTCTTTTTACGATATACTACAAACATGTCAATAAAAGTCACTTTGTTAAACTGCACAGTTGATTTTTCAACATCAAACATTGACAGAGCAGGGATGAAGATTCCTTAATGCAATTCATAACTATTTTTAATGCTATTGGTCATTCAGTCCTAAACTATAGGCCTAATTCACTTTATTTAGTAAATATCGAAAATAGAGGAATACCTGATGTTTATATTCACTGCATGCATAGTCTGCCAAACTGTTCAAGAGTCTCTGAATGGCAAGGCAGCCAAGATTTAAAGCCTTTCCTAACTTCCAGCCTTTGGTTTTAAAGCACCTCTAGTTGAAACCCACAGTGCGTCTGCTATTGTGTGAAAACCTAGGAAGCCCCTGAGGCTGTGCACTTTTCCATCAGCTTTAGCGGGTGTGAAATGCGCTCCAGTCTAACGTATGTGACAGGAGGACAGATTAAAGACTGTACAACCTCATATTATTCATATAAATTCATTCATCATCCAGCGCACACACATTCAACTGTCAGATATTTTCAGCTCTCATGCCTCAAATCCAACAATATTTCAGTCATTTAGGCCAAACGCTGTTTTGAGAGATAGAATATTCAAAACAAGTGCACACGTCTGCCAAAAAAATGCTTTTCATTAAACTTTAAAATGATCTGAATGGAGGCATTGATGTCAGAATCAAACATAATCGGCTGTTTTCAGCACCAAATGCTCTTTTATTAAACTCCAGTGAGCAGATGCATTATTTTACTATCCTCATTCTCTCATATCTACCATTGTTGCTTTTAAGAGCTTTCCATTTATTGTTTGGTGTTTGAATGAATCAGCAGAGATGTTGAATCGAGTGTTGTGTTGTGTTGTGTTGTGTTATGCTTGAATGTGAGCATTTCTAAACGAATATCATTCTCATTGGAGCATCTTGGCCCACTTAAAGAGTTTGAAATGTCACAGAAATGGCAGAGCGGTGGTCTCCGAACCACACAATGTACCGTGATGACTTGTGCTCTACCAAATAAAGGTTAGCAGCCAAGATGACACATCCACTCATCTTGAATGCTTTAAAACAAAGAAAGTGATGTTTCTGTGTGTGGTTTTGTGTTGTTGTATGTTGGAGCACTTGTAATTTAAGAGAGGAGTGTTTAATATTTTCAAGTGGTATTAGACAAGGTTGTTCTCTTTCTGGGCAATTATTCTGCTTGTTATTGAGACGCTTTTTTTATACAGGCTGTGGAAGGAGAATTTTAATTGCAAATGGAAGTAAAGGAAAGTTTCTTTATCCACTAATGCTAACAACAACTGTTTTTATTTCATTTCTGAGGAAATGTTTGAAGTGATTGGAAATTCAGCAGCTCTTTTATTCCTACATATTCTTATTTATCATATATATTCTACTTTTATTCCTCATTAAATGCTTTTCAGACAATAATAAAATGTAAAGGAAAAAAAAAACTCACACACATACATATGCACTGCTCAAAAAAATAAACTTAACACTTAAATAACAAATCAAACTGCCCACTTAGGAAGCAACAATGATTGACAATTAAATTCACATGGGGTTTCACAGTATCTTCAATGCCTCCTCCTTCATCTTACCCCAGACATGCTCAATAATGTTCATTTCTGGTGACTGGGCTGGCCAACCCTGGAGCCTCTTGACCTTCATTGCTTACATGAATTTGATGTGGAGGCTGAAGTATGAGAAGGAGCGCTATCCTGAAGAATTTGCCCACTCCTGTGATTTGTAATGTAATAGGTAGCACAAGATACCTCAGGCTGTTGATATCGCAAGCAATTTAACCAATTTAACCCACAAGCAGCAAAATTAGCAAGAAACAGCCATCTTTAGAAAGTTTCTTTGCTAAGGGAAAAAAGCACAGTGAAGGACACGCGAGGCAGGACCCTGCCAAGGAATAGATTGTATGGAATATTCACATTTCGGTAAGACTAATTTTCAGTTTTCTCAGACAGACACAGAACATACAAACACTGCAGTGTTTTGTATGTTTCTTCATAAATAAAACTTGTATCAGGACGTCAGCAATGTTTTGTCAGTTTGTCATCCTCAGAGAAAACATGTTGATGGTCACATAGCAACCTATGAAACCTATGATATTTTGGTTATTGAATTTCAAATAGGGTCAATTTAAAGGCCAAAGGCTTACATTTTTCAGTTACAAATGGCCTGCTGATGTTTTGCTTTAATATTTTACATCAGGCCATTATTCATTCATTAATTTATTTTTGGTATAGTACCTTTTATTAATCCGGGGTCACCACAGCGGAATGAACCACCAACGTATCAAGCACATGTTTTATGCAGCGAATGCTCTTCCAGTTGCAACCCATCTCTGGGAAACTTTAGGTTATTATTTGTGCATAAACATATCTAAATATAGTAATTAACATACCGTTTGTTTAATTACAGCAAACTTTGAACATTCATATCATTACATGTGGAGGGGAGCCTTACAATATTTTATGGAGAAAAAGGGGGTCTCAGGCAAAAAAAAAAAGGTTGGGAACCACTGCTCTTGAGTGTGTCAGCAGTTCCTGCAAGTCGATGTTATGGACTGGCCTGCCCTGCTTGTTTCCCAGATCTGAATCCAATTGAGCGCATCTGGGAAATCATGTCTCGCTCCATCCATCAACACCACATTGCACCACAGACTGTCCAGGAGTTGGCAGATGCTTTAGTCCAGGTCTTGGTGGAGATCCCTATGGAGATCATCCACCACCTCATCAGGAGCATTCCCAGGTGTTGTAGGAAAGTCATACAGGCATGTGGAGGCCACGGACACACTGCTGAGCCTCATTTTGACTTGTTTTAAGGACATTGCATCAAAGTTAGACCAGCTTGTTGTGTGTTTTTTCACTTTTGAGTGTGGCTCCAAATACAGACATAGGTTAATAAATTTGATTTCCATTGATAATTTTTGTGTGATTTTTATTTGTCAGCACATTAAACACATTCAGATCTATGATGTGCTATTTTAGTGTTCCCTTCATTTTTTAAAACTGTGTGTGTATGTATATATGTAAATATAATTTGATTTATAATTCAAGATGTCTATGCTGATATTTGTACCAACTCTCCCTCTCTCGTTATTCAGTGAATGATAAATGATTAAGAAAACACACATGAATAAGACATGATTGGAAATTTGTTCATTTTCCTGTAATTAGCCCTGCAGATGAAGAGCTAAGTTTCATTAGCACATGATTAACAGAAGCCACTGGCTTTCATTTAGGTTTCCCCTCCTCTCAAACCCTCTGCTGTTTAACGGCCCATTTCAGCAATGAAAACAGGCCATTGCAGGCTGTACTGTACATCACACCATGGCCTGCCATTTTAAACAATGGGACGTTTAGTACATAGTGAGGCACTAATTACTCTGCTTGCCACTTTCCTAAGATGTGTATTGATGTTCTCTTTCTACATGGATACATCTAATACCTCACTTCAGTGAAGTGAAGCCAACATTAACATTTATAGAGGAAAAGAGGAGGAAAGAGATTGAAGAACCAAAGAGTCATAAAAGAGCTCAGATGATCAAGTAAGTGTTTTTTACTCATTATTGCTGAATGATCTTGCTTTGTCAACATTTTGTACTGCATAGGCCTACAGCACCTTTTTGTGAGTGTCACTAACGTATTCTTGTAAGATGGTTCTTTAAAGGTTTTTAACACAATAGTTCTGTTTAAAACTGTATTATCTTGAGGGACACTTGTTATGCTAAAATGGTTCTTTATGTGATTGTGAGTTTAGGTGAAACTGAAACTGACAAAGCACCTGGTTTCTGAAGCTCAACCATCAAATACACAGACTGTCAGCACGGTTTCGAGCAAAGACTGTAATAAATAATACTTGGTTATTGCTTCAATCTCCTCTCAAAGCTCTCTGACAGTCCGCTCAGAGACTGTCAATAAATGTCAATCACGATAAAACTCCTCGTTTTTATAACATTAAAAATTACTCAGCACAAAAACTGACATCGGAACCACTATCAGCGTGGGAGATTTATCGGAAATGTAAATATATGGTTTACCTGGAGAGGGCAGAGACGTGTGCTGCATCCAGCCACCAGGGGGCGATCATGAGCCTGGAGCTTGATTTTCAGGAGAAAACATGAGGCACACCCGGTCCTGGTCTCAACAGGTAAATAAAATCATTTTTAATATTTCTATACAATTTATTCTATACAATTGGTCCCAGAAGGTCTGGTCTGAGAATTTCAGAAACAGCAGATCTACTGGGATTTTCATGCACAACTGTCTCAAGGCTTAACAGAGAAGGGTCTGAAAAGAGAAAATATCTTGTGAGCGGCATTTCTGTGAGTGCAAGTGCCTTGTTGACGTCAGAAGACAGAGGAGATGGGCCAGACTGGTTCCAGACTGTACCACACCAGGTGCCACTCCTGTCAGCTAAGAAGAAGAAACTGACGCTACAATTTACACATCATGAATGTGCAGCGGACATTTGCAGCAACTGCGTGATGTTATCATGTCAATATGGACAAAAATATCTGAGGAATATTTCCAGTACCTTGTTGAAGTGATGCCATGGAGGATTAAGGAAAATGGGAGTTCAACCCGGTACTATTAGGTGTACCTAAAACAAAAGTCTGGTGTGTGTGTGTGTGTGTGTGTGTGTGTGTGTGTGTGTGTGTTTACACATATAAATGTAACATGTACATAACTAAAAAAAAATTATTTGTTTATTTATTTATTTATTTATTTATTTATATTAATTTTTAAGTCCTATATAGCAAATTTAAAACATGGTACATAATAAAACATTATGAGAACTGTATACTTTATTTTTACCAAATTACACTATTTTACACACACAAATTACAGCTTTGTTACAAGCTGAAGAAACACTATTCTGCGCTGCCATAATTCTATAAGCAGAACACTACCTATTCTATAAGTTAAAAGCTTTTCTGCCATGTCACTATTCTATAAATACAGCAATAATTCTGCTCCGTAAGTAGATTGATATAGCACATTTCATTATTTTGTAAGTAAAACACCCTCTTACTGTTCTATAAGAACAGCACTATTGTTCTTTATTATAGTTCTCTGAGGTGAACACTATCATGCTCTGTCATAATTCTATAAGTAGAAGACTATGTTCTTTTTCACTTTTCTCTAAGTACAAAACTATCATGCTCTTATTCTATATGAAGATCTCCGTGATGCTCTTTCACTGTTCTGTGTAATGGAAGATTACCGAGCTCTTTCTCTGTTCTATAAGTAGCACACTATTCTGCTCTGTCACTATGGTGTGAGTGAGAAATGATCTGCATATGGAACACTCTTTTGCTCAGTCACTTTTTCTGTAAGTGGAGCACTGCTGTCCAGTCTACACTCTGCAGTACTATTCTGTTGTCACGCTCACACTATTAATAGATTTTTTACTCAGACAATATTCTGCATGTGAAATATGATTCTGCTATAGAAAAGCCTCACAATTCTGTACATAAAACAGAGCTCTCCAGCCACACATTTGCACCTAAAGTGGGCAACACACAAAATGGTGTAAATACAAAAATAACACACAGGATGTTCCAAATTAAGCACCTCAGCAGAGACTACTATACCAGACAGTGCTCTTTTCTAACAGTCTACTTCTAATTAGATTTAGTTAAAAGTCAATTTGATTGATTAGTCAAACCTAATTAACCCAATTCTTATTTTGGTACTCTGTTAAAATGTTATCCTTTTAGATAATACCATAATCTGCCCCCAGAGCTCGGCCAAGCATCTCCCTGTGTGACTGTTACCCTTTGCAGAAAGTATTACAAAGCAATGTTTTTTTTTAAAACCGTGTGCTTATAGTGACACGCAGTGGTGGCATTGTTGTAGATCATTGTGACAGATGATCTGTCTTATAAATATAAGTGATTTGTGTGTTTATAAAGTGTTACACTTTAATGTGTCGGCTCCTTTAAGAATGCACTCCTCATTAGTTATGCATGAGGAACATACCACGAGGTTGTATGTTATAGCATGTTCCGGTTAACAAGTGCGCTTATAATAAAGTACAATCTTTACATGAAGATGGACGTGTGTTAATTCCTTGGAGTATCAGTTCACAACATGGTGTCAGAAAACGGCACGGATTTCTCGCCTGAGTTTAAAGCCATTTTGATGGAAAGCAAAGACTGCTCATAAAGTTTTTTTTCTCTCTTTATCGAAGCCGCATAGTGTGACTATGGCGGATTGCTTTCGGAGACCCGACCCGCTCTCTTTCGAAGGAAATGTTGCTGACAACTGGCGAATCTTTGAGCAGGAATACGACATTTTCATCGCGGCAGCACACCACGATAAGCCTGCCAAGACAAGGGCCTATATCCTCCTCAATCTCGCAGGACCGGAGGCCATAGAACGAGAGCGTTCATTCGTCTATGCAGCAGAGGTGCGTGCTCCGGGTGAGAATGGCGCTGTTTTAACTCCCGCTGAATCAAAGGAGGATCCTGAATGCCTGAAAAGGAAGTTTCGAGAAATTTGCAACCCACAGCAAAACAAAACTTTGGAGAGACACAAGTTTCACTCTAGAAACCAGAAACAAGGTGAGACTATTGAGTCATTTATTAGCGATCTGAGGATCAAAGCAAAAGCATGCCAATTTGGTGATTTGACAGACGAGCTGATCTGTGACAGGATAGTTTGTGGCATCAAAAGTGAAGGCTTAAGGAAAGCACTGTTAAGAGACAGTGATCTAACACTGATCGAAGCCATCTCCATATGTCGCATATATGAAATGACTGAAGAAAGTAATAAAACATTGGCGATGCCACAGACGGCCACTAACGTGGATGCAGTACGTCCAGTTTCCACCAGGAGGCGCCAATACACAGGACGAAAGCCTCAAACAGAACAGAATGATTCACTGATTATAAATAACTGTAAAAACTGTGGAAACAGCCATTTGGCAAAGAAAGAAAAATGTCCAGCTTTTGGACAGCTGTGCCACAACTGCAAGAAAATGAATAATTTCAAAAAATGTTGCAGACAGCGTTGCCAATATGTACAAAAGAAAGCAAACTACAAAAAGGCAGTTCAGGAGCTTGAAATAGAGAAGCCCCCTGCATTTGACGACACTTTTTATGTTGATGGCGTTGAATTTGATAAGTGTGTCGACACTGTTAACTCTTTCATGGCTGAGCAGGAAGAAGGATTTGTAACCTTACACATTAACAAAACTCCAATAGAGGTGAAAGTCGACACTGGGGCAAAATGTAACGTCATGTCACAAACAACATTCAAGCGAATTGCTACTAATATACAACCAGTGGAGCAAGAAAACACACCTAACCTTGTGGCTTATGGTGGGAGTAAAATTGAGACAAAAGGCTTAGTTACACTGCAGTGTAATTTAAAAGGACAAAGACACTCACTCCCGTTTTTCTTGGTGGATCAAGATGTACAACCACTTTTAGGATTTCGTGCATGCCTGGATTTAGGGATTGTCACGATGAGCCCACATGTTCATCTGGTCAGTATGGAAAAATCCACGGAACAAGTGCTTGAAGAATACAAAGACTTGTTTACTGACGAACTTGGAGAACTTCCAATCACATACTCCATGACAATTGACCCAAGCGTGCAGCCGGTAGTTCGCCCTGCACATCGAATTCCACTGGCCATGCAGGATCGTGTTAAAGCAGAGCTAGACCGCATGGAAACTTTGGGTGTCATAACACCAGTCTCTGAGCCAACAGACTGGGTTTCATCCATGGTCGTGACGCATAAAAAAGACAAACAAGAAATCAGACTGTGTATAAATCCTAAAGATCTCAATACTGCCCTAAAAAGACCTCATCACCCGATGCGCAGTGTAGAGGAAGTAGCATCCCAGATGTCGGGAGCAACAGTGTTTTCTGTGCTGGACGCAAAGAACTCTTTCTGGCAGATACGTCTAGACCGCAAGTCCTCTATGTTGACTACATTCAGCACACCGTTTGGGCGCTATAGGTTTCTTCGTATGCCCTTTGGCATAAACTCCGCAAGCGAAGTGTTCCAGCGCTCAATGGAGCAGCTTTTCTCTGGCTACCCCTGTTCTATCATCGTTGATGACATCATCATCGGAGGCCGTGATGCTGCTGAACACGATGCTAATCTGAAAAGAGTGTTGAATCGAGCACGCAATGTCAAACTCAAACTAAACCCTGCAAAATGTAAGTTCCGTCTGGACCGAGTGAGTTATGTAGGCCATGTCTTTACTAGTGAAGGCTTAAAGGCTGATCCCTCAAAAACAAAAGCCATTTTTGAGATGCCAGCTCCAAAAAATGTCCCAGCATTGCAGCGCTTCCTTGGTATGGCAAATTACCTAGGGAAGTTTATTCCAAACTTAAGTGATGTTGCTGCACCTCTAAGAAAGTTGACGCACAAAGACACTGCATGGTGCTGGTACCACCAACACCAAGAAGCATTTGATACTCTCAAATCATGTTTGACAACGCCACCTGTCTTGTCATACTATGATGTAAAGAAACCCGTCACATTAACCTGTGATGCCTCATGTTTTGGACTCGGTGCTGCATGTATGCAGGATGGCAGACCAGTCGCGTATGCATCTCGCACACTCACTGACACAGAAACTCGATACGCACAGATCGAAAAGGAGCTGCTAGCTGTTGTATTCGCCTGCACCAAATTCAGGGATTATGTGTATGGGAAATCTGTGGTTGTTGAAACAGACCACCAGCCCCTGGTGACGATTTTAAAGAAACCCATTCACACTGCCCCTGCAAGATTACAGAGAATGATGCTCAGGTTACAGTGCTTTGACATCACTCTCGTGTACAAGAAAGGCAAACACATGTATCTTGCAGACACCCTTTCCCGGGCTCCAAACACAAAAGTCCTTCCAGATGCTGAAAGTGACACGTTCGAGGTCATGTCTGTCAGTTACATCTCCACTGCACGACTGGAGGAGTTGCGAAAAGGAAACAGCAGAGGATAAGGTGTTACAGACTCTCAGTAAGGTGATCCAACAAGGTTGGCAAAATAAAAAACATACCTTGTCTCCTGATTTGCATCCATATTTTCCCTACAGGGATGAACTAGTCGTGGAAAACGGAATAGTGATGAAAGGCCACAAAACAGTCATTCCTCGCTCATTACAGAAGGAATACATCAAAATAGTCCACAGAGGACATCCTGGATTGGATGCCACCAAGCGCAGAGCAAGAAGTATCATTTTCTGGCCAACAATGACAGCTGATATCACAGCAGAACTCATCACATGCTCAGTCTGTAATAGCACAAAGCCACATCAACAGAAAGAACCACTTAAACCATACCCAGTTCCAGACTTGCCCTGGTCTACAGTGGCAACAGACATGTTTGAGTGGCGTGGTCAGAACTACATGGTGCTTGTGGACTCATACTCAGGTTGGTATGAGATTGATCTGCTCCGTGATACGACATCCTCAGCTGTAATCAGAAAACTGAAAAGACATTTCTCAGTGCATGGCACACCGCACACACTAATTTCTGACAATGCCAGACAGTACACAAGTCAACAGTTTAGAGACTTTGCTAAACAGTGGGACTTTGTACACGTCACTAGCAGTCCAGAATACCCGCAGTCAAATGGTTTGGCAGAAAGAGCAGTACGCAGTGCTAAACAGTTGATGGAGAAATCCCACAGGGATGGGACGGATGTATTCCTCAACCTCCTAAATCTGAGAAACACTCCTCGTGACGAGACGTTAGGCTCATCTGCGCAACGGCTTCTGTCACGACAGACACGGTCAGCCATTCCTGTCAACTCTAAGCTCTTAGAGCCAGCTCCCAAACAAGCCGAGCAAGTCGCAGCACAACTCTTCAAAAAGAGGATGGCTCAAAAGCGATACTACGACATGTCAAGTTCACCACTGCAACCACTTGCAGAGGGACAAGTTGTCAGAATGCAAACCCCAAAGGGTTATGACCGCCTGGGCACAGTAAAGGAAGTAAACAAGGAGCCTCGTTCCTACACCATTCAATATAATGGAAAAACATACAGAAGGAACAGACGCCACATTCTTCCAGTCGCTGAGCCTGCTCCTTCAAGGTTTGACTCTGATGACAGTGACATTCACAAAACAATTACACACACACAGGACAGTGTTCCCCCTGAACCACAAACACACTTTCCACAAACAAAATCCACAGGTGCTGACTTGCCAAAGCACACAGTACTATCCCCTACCAAGGTTGGTAGTACACCTTATAGAACACGTTCAGGTCGTATTTCTAAGCCAAACCCTAAATATAACCAGTGAGTTTTACTAATAGTAGACTCTGTGGCACTCTGATTGTTGTTTTGAATATGTCCCAAATGTTAACTATAGTTATTGTGATGCTGACAATATTACATTTTGTTAATTTGTTTTTTTACACTTAAAGAAAAAAAAAAGGAAAAAAAGGCCTGATATTATATATTTTTTTCTGCATTAGTCACATGGTTGTTATTATAGTGATCCTTATTTTCATTAATGATTAAGTTAAAGTCATGCAGAAAATTTGTTTATTGTTATATAAGTTTTCTTTGTTTCGTAAGATGTTACATCTAAAGAAAGGGGATGTAGATCATTGTGACAGATGATCTGTCTTATAAATATAAGTGATTTGTGTGTTTATAAAGTGTTACACTTTAATGTGTCGGCTCCTTTAAGAATGCACTCCTCATTAGTTATGCATGAGGAACATACCACGAGGTTGTATGTTATAGCATGTTCCGGTTAACAAGTGCGCTTATAATAAAGTACAATCTTTACATGAAGATGGACGTGTGTTAATTCCTTGGAGTATCAGTTCACAACAATTGTGATACACACACACACAAACTGAAACTAGCACATTCGGTGAGGTTTTTTTTCCAATGCACAATTATAGAATGCCTGAATTGGGACATGAAGTTATTTTTTATTTTTGATAATACGTTTAGCAAGTTAACCTTAGAAGTTATCTCTGAAACCCTGATTCTCGAGACTCACATGTAAATAATAACATGACTCAAAGATAATTATATCTACTAAATTATATAGCAAAGATAACTTTACTGTTTTATTATTAGCATATAGGCCATTTTTAAAAAAAATGTCTGATGTTATACTAAACGTTGATTATTTTAGGTCCGTTAAGATTACCTAAATCATTTACAATTGCTAAATACCAGAATAATGAGAGAAATGTTTGTTTTAGAAAATTCTTTATAAATTTCTAAACAGTCAAAAGTTTACACACATTTCCTTGGTATTTTTTTAGATTTGCTTTTAAACTGTATAACTTGGTCAAATGTTTTGCGTATCCTTCCACAAGTTTTTCACAATAGTTTGCATGAATTTCGCCTGTTTCTCCTGACAGAACTGGTGTAATTGAGTCAGATTTGTAGGCTGTCTTGCCCACACAGGCTTTTCAACTCTGCAAATTTTCTATAGCAGGGGTTTTCAAACTTTTTCAGCTGAGGGCCCCTTTGTGTAGGGCGAATTCTTTCGGGGACCCCCAAAAAATAAATATCACGCCACCCCCTCAAATTAACAACTGTACTTAATTTTTTTAAATTGTATTATTTAATACATTTATATTATTATATATTGTTAAATAAATTTATATTATTCATTATCTGGATTAATTTTTGTAAGATGTTGAGTTGACATGGTTTCAGTGCTTCAATCTATTGATCAAATCTTTATGCGCAGCGTTCATTGTGGTCTGCTCTCACTGGATTCCATCAAGCCATATTTTGTGTACGAGTCGTCACTTTACACAGTTTTTTATGCAATTTTTATGCTTTTTTTCTGCCTATGCACAGCTAGACTCTTCTGTATTTACCCTTACAGACTCTAAATGTATCTAAAGATTTAAAGCTTTAAAGTTTTAAAGAGTTTTGTCATTCATCAGCCTGTTAACAGTTAACTGTACTGTTGTAACTAGCGATTCTACAATGGCTGTAGTGGTTCAGTGTGTTTTGTTTATTTTTATTCTTTTTTTTTGTGCACATCATAATTTACTCAGGTCGACAATCCTGACATACACTGATAAAAAATAATTTCCTAAATGCGACCTAGAATTAGGTATTCAAGTTCAAAGAGCCACAAATTTTACTTTGCTTAATTTTAGAAGCTTTGCTGACTTTAAAATGTTCATACCAGTTTGTTCTATTAATAATGATACTGAACATTACATTTAAATTATTTACTCAAATAAATATGGGAAAAAGTGGAACATCTTGAAAAAAATGCATTTATATTCAGAGTATTAAATTTTGATCAGATATGTTGAGCTCCATTAAACACAGAGCACTAATACATTTTAATATTTAATAATTAATTAGCCCTATAACATAACACAAACAGATACATTATAATTTATAGTGGTTTTATTCAGGGTGTATACAATTTAGTTTTTTTTAATCATCCAGTTATGAACCAATGTGTTTAAGAGGTCCACTGCAGAGCTCATCCAGCTCTCATTAGTGTAACAGGAGTGAAACTCTGAGCACTCGCTGATGTGATGACAGCTCCATTCATTGTTATTGCAGCACTTTTTGCTTTACAATTTTAATATGTTTGTTTGCTAAAGAGGACCGTCTTATATTTGTACAATGCAAAGTGTAAAGCCTGTCGCACTTTGGACGAGGTGCAATGTTGTGCTATTTGTTCCCCATGAGTGAAGCCTGCGCAGAGAGGCGCATACTCCGCAGCACCCAGCTGATCGGTTACTTAGGAACGCAAGCCATTTACAGGGAAGTGCTTTCAGCCTCCGATAATGTTCTTATTGATCATGTATTTTAACTGAAATATTGTCAGTAAATAGACCTGAGCAATCATTTAGTTGTTTAGCGTAAAAGAGGTAAGCGTAAGTGAAAGGTAAACGCCGTCAGGTGCAGCAGACAAGCGCCAAAAATCACAGGAAGTGCCCGACCAGAAGCGCTTATTCAATAAAAGTTGCCGCTGCGCTGCGCTTCTTTCCCTGTGTCACGAAGGTGTCAACTGCATTTAAATTACATAAGCATAAAGCTTCATTTTTGCAGTACTTTTGAGCTCAAATTATAATAAAAAATATATTAACCTTCAGAATGATGTGGGACACAAAATTCATCAATGTGGGCCCATTGATTAGCCCTTATCTAATTTTTTTTTGCGGCCCCCCTAGCGCCATCTGGCGGCCCCCAGTTTGAAAACCCCTGTTCTATAGAATTGAGATCAGGGCTTTGAGATGGCCACTCCAAAACATTCGCTCTGCCCGCACTTACACTGCACTATTCAAGTGACTCAATTCCATTTTGTTTCTCTCATGTGGCACAGATCGGATATGGCCCATGTACGTGTAAGCATACCTAAAAGTTTAAAAAGCCTATATGTAAAAAGAAGATGGACAAATGAGAACATTTCTGTCATAAACTATAGTAAAACAGACTGTCAAAAGCTGCAAAGAGATTACATACAGGATAGAGAAAAGAGCAATCTTTAATTATCAGCTATAGTCAGCGCCCGCTTTTTTTTCCTGGTCATTGCGCCTTTGTTGTGTGCTCAGTGTGTATATGCAGACGATCGGATATGAGTTACTTTTAAATATGATGTAAGCAGGTCATCAAAAAAATCGGATACAGTCACAAAATCGGAATTGGCCATCAAGATATGCAGTGTAAATGCAGCCACTGTATATGTGTGTGTGTGTGTGTGTGTGTGCGTGTGTGTGTGTGTTGGGGGGGGGGGGGGGGGGGGGGGGGGCTATATATGTACACACACACACACACACACGCTTTAACTGCCCCCCAAAAAAAGAAAAAAAACTGGATGACACTGGATGGGTTTGATATGTCGGTTTATGGTAAAAGTACCGGAATTAATAAATGTACTCTGAAAAATCTGAAAATATGAAGTGTAAGACCAATTTATTTTTAAAATATATAAAAAATAAAGCATTCTGAATACTAAATCATCTTTATCAAGTATGCCATAAAATATTTCAGATTCACAATTAACATGTTTTTAACAGTAAAATCAAAATCAAGTGTAGTAGTGCAACAGGATTGAGTTTGTTTGATTTGTTTGTACAACTCTGTGTGTAAACCATTAATAAAAAGTCATTTTTAAAATGACTTTAACAGTCATTTTTAAAACAGTCAAAAAATGGTCAACCATTTGTTATAGCAGGCATTTAAAGGGTTCAGCTATAGGTAACTATAAATAAATGATATGCGTGCTCCACTCAATCGTGATTTTCAGATGACAACTGGGCGTTCCGCGCGTGTAAAAGAGGCAGGGGTGAGGAAATATGGCGTTATCTATGGCGTAAATGATCTACGTAATTTCCTTTAGTGTGGGAGAGATATAGTTGAGCTCTGTGTTCCCACATCAAATTAACCGCAAAGACAGAAAAGTGCGTGAGAAAGTTGTCAGGTAGTTTGAAGGTTCTCGTGTAAGGTCAGACTTCTTCCAGACTAGCACGCGCACAGGTGAGGTGCTGTAAACAACGGTGCGGTTCACAACTTCACCTCCATCCATCCAGCAGTCTCGTAAAGGTGATCAACGATCTTCTCCTATGTGTGAAACAATCGTTATGAACATGACGAGCTTGAAGGCGTTCACCGAGCCGTTTGGTAAGTAAATACGCTTGGTGTTTACTAAGTCATGAGGGAAAATGTGCTTCACACGCGTGGCAAATGTCGGACACTTGTTTTGTCCTGGCTCAGTGTTCTTTGTTACTTTGTTTTAGTGTCTTTAAGGGGTACACGGGGAAGGGGAAGCGTGTCAACAGGTTAAAATTACATTTGAAAGAACGATAAGGTCTTTACAAGCACATAAGATCCATCGTTATGTAGCCTAAATCTGTACGCAGAAGAATATAAAGTGTGTGTAAATATGTATGTATGTATAAGTATGCATGTTTTATATATATATATATATATATATATATATATATATATATATATATATATATATATATATATATATATATATATATATAAGTTTGCAGTTGTTTGGTTTGACCTTCATTTGTTCATGGATGCTGCTTTTACATCTGTTTCTATTTTATTTCTCTTCATCAAGTTACTAAAACGTGGTGTTTCATTTGTAGAGGTCATTTGTATTTGTTCATTTGTAGAGGTGACCAGGTTTCTCCTGCAGTACTTGTGTATTGCTTCTGTTAGTTTATGGGTGGCCATGCAGAAGAAGATCTGCGCAGAGGGTTTTGCCCTGCAGGGTTATATTATGATGTGGTTTACATTTTATCTCTTCAAGTGCATCCCGAGCATGCAGCTACATGCTCTCTGCATTCCCTGGCTTAGCAGAAACAGTCATGAATGGATTCAGGCTGCACAGGTTTGGATTCGTCTGCAGTACTTACTGGGCACGTGTAGATTGATCTGTCCATCTCTCTACTGTACTGCTGTGAACATGCTGAATTATGATTGAGTAAAAGATATGGAACAGATATCAATCTACAACAAATGACATTGTTTATTTTGTTACTATTGATTATATTTATGTTTATGGAGTGGGGCAGAAGAAGTGAAAATAAATTTCCACAGTCAGATAACATCAGCTAAAGGTGTTGCATACTCTTTCCGCTCGTGTTGCTGCTCATACTCTCAGCAGTCACCATAACTGCAGTGGAATGAGTGCTCTTCAACATCCTGTTTCAGTTGTTGGGATTTCCTAGAAAATACCCTGCATTTCATACTCCTTTTGATTTGACAAGGACTGTTTTAAGAAACTAAAAATAACCTCATAATTCTTCAGAATTGTGCCTGTGTTTTTGTAAAATAGTGATGGTGGTCAATAACTCACACATGCAAACATTTTTTGTAAGAGCTGAGGATAAGCTGTCTGGTGTGGGTGAATCTGGGGTTATAACCAGACCTATATCAGTTTTTCCCCTTCTGGAAACCTCAGGAAACTGGTGTCTGAGGTTGCCTTTTGACTGCACTTTGCGAAAGACTCAGCAGAAGGTTTTTTTGTTTTGTTTTGTTGTTGTTAATTTGCAGTGCTGTAAAAGCAACAATTTGTTATTTTCTTAGAATGTTTAGAACTGTTTTTTTTCTTAGTTTAAACACTGTTTAGTACTCTGAAGGATTTTTAATTGCTATAAAGCCTGCTGTGGAATATTTTATATAAATATAATATTAAGCTTTTTGTGGAACATAACGATTCTATAAATTAAGGGTTTTAGAACCAGTAAATCATTTTTATTATATATATATATATATATATATATATATATATATATATATATATATATATATATAAAAAACTGCTTTTCAATTTATTGGAGTTTTATTAGTTGGCATGGGCTAGTATATAAGATTCTGATGTTTTAATAACCTTGGATAAAAATTTCACGGTGTGATAATTGCTTTAAAATATATTCTTTTTAAATGTCTGGGTAAAAAACAAAAACTTTTCCCCATTGAACACATATTTTATGTTGAGTAATATTTAAAATATTTTGGAAGAATAAACATGTCAGGCTGAATAATTCAAATGAATCATTGACTTTGCAGTCTTCATTAGATTAAAAACACACACATCTATCTATCTATCTATCTATCTATCTATCTATCTATCTATCTATCTATCTATCTATCTATCTATCTATCTATCTATCTATCTATGTATCTATTTATGTATCTATGTATGTATGTATGTATGTATGTATGTGTATGTATATATATATATATATATGTGTGTGTGTGTATATATATATATATATATATATATATATATATATATATATATATATATATATATATATATATATATATAGACCATAAAAACTCTCTCTCTGTTTAATCATAATGTACTCATTTATTAAAAAGCCTTGATCTGTGACAGATAGAGTTGATTTTAAGTGTTATAGTAATTGGCCTAATAAGAATATTAGCTCTACATGCTAATGCTGATGATGAATTATTTCCACTGTTTGAGTCACATGTTCCACTGACAGTTGCTGTACAGTGTAGGATTAGTTTTCTGTTGTCAAACAAACTTCTGCAGTGCTAATTCTAACTCTGCATTGATTGGGCATCATGGAACAGTCACAATTTTTAAATTGGACATCAGCATTCTCTTTGTACTTTGAATCTGCCAGTGTGATACTACAGAATTTCACTTTAACAGAAACTGTCACACATAAACACACACACATCTCTCACACTTCCTTCCTCTTGTAGTTACTTGGTCATTTTTACAGTCTCCTTTCGTTTATTATGCTGCTTGTTATTTCCGTAAATGTCTTACTGCTGAGGAGTGTTTGCAAACTGCTCGACATTTGTGTTGTTTTTTTTTTTTTTCAAAACACTCATATTTTACTAAAACTCAATTTTTGGATTTGTTATCAAGTTACTTCAAAGTGAAAGTAATCCGTTTGTCATCACTGTCACTTTTTCTTCTCAAATGCTATACTTTGTCTAATCCTGCATGTTTTAGGTTTGTTCTGATCTCTATAAAAGTTCTTTTTTTCTTAATTTTATGTTTGTTTGTTTTTTTATTGCAGGGCGAGTGGCTTCTGAACCGGTGGAGGACACGGACCCTAGCAGCTTCATTACAGATATGGTATGACATTTTTATGGTTCCAAAACAAACAGTTAATTTCTAAGTAAAGGGCTTCGTCTTTCAAGAAGTGTTTGCTAGAAGGTTACAGATTGATAACATCGGGTGAATACCCACTGACACATCAGTAGCAACTAATGTGATGCTTATTTTTACATTGTTATGACACACTACATGAGATGTAAACATTGTCGGCTTTCATATTGTGATCAACCTCCACAGATTATGTAGGTTAGACATGATTTTCATACATGATATGAAAGTAGCACTAGATGGGAGGAGCAGCCATGCTCTAAGTCTCGGAGGTTTGTTCTAGCACGTTCTCCGCTCATTTATCTACACATCTGAAAGTTTAATTTTCTTCTCTTTGCTACAAAGTGCACACCTCCTCGCCTCAAATGTGTTTCAGCATGTAGAAAAAGAAACAAAGCTGTATTGTTTTCATCTAAGGTCTTGATTCAGGTCCAGTTTACACAAGGGATGTGTGCCACCACTAATGGTTACTTTAATGTTTATTTTCAAAAAAGGATATCTTGTAACAAGCTAGTCTAACAGCAACTCAGAAGGCATTTAGAAAACAGTTCATATATTCAATTAAATTCATCTTTATGTTTATATAGCTCTTTTACAATGTAGATTGTGTCAAATCCACTTAACATAGAAGTTCTAGTAAATTGAAACTGTGTCAGTCCAGTTTTCAGAGTTCAGTTTAGTTCAGTTCAGTTTGGTTTAAATTTCACTGCCAAAAGTCCAAACGCTGAAGAGCAAATCCATCAATGCACAGCTCTACAGGACCCGAACCATGCAGACAGTGGCAACAGTAGCTATGCTTTACTAAAAAGATAGGTATTTATAGTAGTTTTGAACTGACAGAGTGTGTCTGAAACTCAGACATTATCAGAAAGGCTATTCCAGAATTTAAAGCCATGAATGAGAAGGCTCGACCTCCTTTAGTAGACTTTGCTATTTTAAATACTATCAGAAGTTTTGATATTTTAAAGAGCAGGTTGGATTGTAGCAAGACAGAAGGTTGGTTAGATAAACAGGAGCTAGATTATTTAAAGCTTTATAGGTAAAAATCAATATAAACAATACGGAACTTAACAGGCAGCCAGTGTAACCAAGCATTCACACGGGGCTTCCGCTTCAACGCTTGACTGAGGGCTTGTCTGAAGTTGGGGCTGACGTGATCGTCATAGCAGTGTCAGCCAATGAAACAAGTCTGTAATCGGCTACTGTCTGAGCTGGGGTATTTGCATAAAGTGATCTGATTCGCTGATGCTTTCGTTAGTGCTTAAAGTTGAGAATTTCCTAACTTCTGCAGTAAGCAATCCCACTGAAGCTGCGTAGACGGATCCACAATGCAGTTCGGCAACGCCTAACGTCATCCATTCAAAGTGAATGGGAAGCGTTGACACTGACACACCGTGTGAATGGGGCATTAGGAGGGTGTAACTGGGGTGATATGGTCCTATTTTCTCTATATTTAATCTAATTGAAATAACCTACTCTATTATGAAGCAGATATAGATCATAAGTGCTGTAAGTGTTTGACCTACTTTAAGCAAAGCGTTTAAACTTCAGCGTTCACTTCACCAATGTTAGCCAATATGGACATATTTATTCAAATGAACAGTATTTATAGGCACTGTAGACCTATATTAACACTATTCCTCACCTAAATGTTTGTCAGTAAGAAAGCATGTCAAGCTGTTTTTGTTGGACAGTCCACCCAAAAATGAAAGTTGCATCATTCTCACCCTTTACTTGATCAAAACCTATTTCATTTTTGTCCTCTGTTGAACACAAAAGAAGATATTTTGAAAAATGCAGGTGACTTCGTTGACTTCATTTAAGTTTCAGCAACCAGCATTTTTCAAATTGTCTTATTTTGTGTTCACCTGAAGAAACTCATAAAGGTTTTAAACCACATGAGGGTGAATAAATGATAGATGGTCATTTTAGTTTTTGGGTGAACTTATTCCTGTTTTCTATGTACGAAAAGAAACCGTACACTTGATTAGGATATTGATATAGTAAGTTTGATATAATGTGGATATTGATCTAGATTGTTTTAGTCTCAATGTTTACTCTTTAAATTGCTATAAATTTTCACAGTACTATTAACAGGCCTATAGTCAAGATTTATTGTTATGAGTCAGTTCAACGTTGCCTGGAAAAACAAGATACTCATCCCCCTTCACCTTGATCATCTTTTGAGTGGACATTTTTTCTAAACCTGTCATGATTGACAGAAAAAATCTGAGATTAAATTAAATGAGGCTTTTCCAATCCAGGTATTTATAGCCTGTGAATAAAGGATTCCATTTTAAATGTGTATTTAGCATGAGGGTCTTTCCAAAGTTGACTAAAAGCTGTATGGTTTGTTCAACTAGTCTGACGTAAAATGTGTTTTCGTCTCAAGTGTACAACTCTAAATTACGGTCTGTGCTATGAATTGATGTACTCTATAGCATATTTTCTATTCATTCTTAAACATTCTTTCATCACTTTATCAGCCGAGTGTTTGGAGGAAATGTTTTGTGACTCAACATGCTTTAATATCACAAAATGAGGAGGAGTTTAAGGTCATATATGCATTCTCAATTCTCATTGATATTTAAATATACATATTGATATCAAAACACCCACATAAATATCTAAATAATCCATAATTTGCAATAGTCATGGAAATTATGATCGATTTCAGTTTATCTGTTTTAATCCAAAAATTTTTCAGCTACAGGGATAGTTGATGATGTCTTTATTTCTGAAATATACACTACGGGTCAAAAGTTTGTTAAATTGGTAAATACTTAATTATTAAATATTTATTTATTACTTATTGTATGTAGTTTCAAATGAAATTCTTACTCCAGTCATTATTGCTTTTATTCCTTTTACAATTAATAATAATAATAATAATAATAATAATACTTAATATTAGAGTGATTACTGAAGGATCATGTGACTCTGAAGACTGGAGTAATGAAGCTAAAAATTCATCTTTAAAATCACTGGAATAAATTAAATGATAAACTACTTTTAAACAGTTATTTTATAGGGCAATAACATCTCACAATTTCACAATTTGTACTGTGTTTTTGATTAAATAAATGCAGTCTTGATGAACAGAAGCTTATTTTAAAACATTTAAAAATCCTACTGACTCCAAACTTTTGACCGTTAGTGTATATGTGGAGTATATGCTGCCTTTAGCTTTAGTATGAATGAAACCAATATTACATTATATGTGTGCCAACACTTTAATTAAAAAAAAATCTTACACAACACAACTTGCTTTGTCTTTTCATAGGAAATGAATGAATCATCATCATTGATCCTGTTATCATGGCAAATATCAGAAAATGTGGTTTTATATATATATATATATATATATATATATATATATATATATATATATATATATATATATATATATATATATATATATATTTGTCACCTTGGAATTATATGGTTCTATCTGCGTTCTGAATGATTTTGAGATATTGAGCTTTAAAGTTTTTGCATTCCATATAGCAAACAGTATGTGTGTAACATTTGTATAAAAATTCTTAAAATGTAAACAACTTATAAAAAAAAAAATACCATAATGTAAATAAGTTGTCATTTAATAAGAACATAACAATAAGTCAATTTTGACAAAAATGTCAGATAGAACCTTTTAATTCTAAGGTGACGAGATATCTATCCATCCATCCACCAAACATAGTCCATTTTAATGGCCATCTCCACGCTTAATGCAGATGTAAACAGTCTAAATGGGTTTTAATTGTTGATATTCAGCTATATTCAGTAATGCTGTCAAATCTGTACAAACAGGCACACAAAAAACATCTATTCTACACATGCCAGACTGACATGTGATCATTGTGGGAAATAGTTAATATTGTGCGAAACCCTAACTAAGGAATTGATTTCTAAACTTTTATGTTGTACTAAAACACATATTACTGTATCAAAATGGTTGCTGCCATGTCATCTACATCTTTTCATTATTTTTCCCTGCTTGCTCATAAGTCATGTGAACATATTTATTTAATCAACAGTTCTCATGCATTACACAAAATATGACAAAATAATAAGAAAGGTTCTTGCCAAAATCCCAACACAAGTCATCACAAGTGAGCCAATTGAAATCATGTTAACATCAGGTGGAAACAGTACTGCATCTCAGTTTACCAACTGTTATTGAGTCAGTGAAAGCACATGTTAATAACATGTGAAAACAGAGCCTTAGATGTGTATGTGTGTGTGTGTGTGTGGTGTGATGTTTGACCTTTGGGTGTTTATGCTGATGTTTTGTCCTCTATTCTGGTCTTTATTTCAGTCTCTAAGGTCAAACTATCCTGTTCAGGTCACAGATTCACAAGGTATGAGCTCTTTATTGTTTATTTACGTCATTGCTGCTTGTATTGGTAGTGACTGAGTCATTTATTTCCTGTCTGTTTATTGAATTCTGCTGATCTCAGGTCAGATTTTCAGAATAGTGACCTTTAGGTCAGCCTCCACACTTTCTATATGATCATGTTCGATTAGAGATGAAAGCACAGTGTTGTAAACGATCAACAGGTTTATTCATTGAAATGTGGCGTAATTCTCCACAGACCCGGTGACCCTTCAGCTCAGCTCTGTTCCTCCTGGTTTTTTGTCGTCTGCGGTGGGCAGGATACGACAGGTGGGTGTTCTGATATTTTAAATAACAAACATCGCCTATTTGCCTCTTGCTGTTTCTATTTGTTTCTGACATTCTGTTCCTTCTTAAAGTCACGTACAAATGTCTGACAGCATCCTTATTTATAGATGCAAACCACACAATTCTTGGGGAGTCGTATGATGTGGGCAGTGAAAGATATGTGGTTGTATGTGTAAATACCAGGATGAATTTTATTCCACTTGTTAGGGGCTGTAAGGTTATTCCCCAATACGTGCTTGACATGTTCTCTGTGTAGTGTTCATTAGCATCGTGGGTTCATTTGTTTATTTATGCAAAACAGAATAACGGAACTTTCTCAACTTCAATAATCCCTAAGCTTTTCCATCTTTTCTTTATCACCCAGCCTGTGGAAAATGACGATAGTGAATGTATTACATCAGCGTCTGTTTCATCAGGTATGTGTCACTGGTTGAAAAACTACCATTACTACACTGTCTACATAACTGTCACCACTACACACTGAACGTAGTGGAGTAATTATGGCAGATGACTTGAGTATTTTCATGTCATGCCAAATAAAACAATAGTATCAAACAAGTTTAAGTAAATTTAGGAGTCACAATATATTGCATTTTTAAATAATAAGTAATTGTAACAGTATTTATGAATTATTGTTGTAAATATTAGCTTTAAATGAATTTTTTTTTTCTTTTTTAAAAGCCTTTATTATTTGGCATTGTCAAGTCTCAGTGCAGAAGTTTTTCGACTTCCAAACATGACGGACTTATACTACACTATAGGAATACTAAACTAAAACATGCAGCAGATTTACGTGCAAAAGAAAGAATTGTATTAGATATTTTATTAATTATACAGTGCATTCTATCAATAGGAAAGTCTTGTAAGTTCAGAGAGGTAATCAAAAGTGTTTAAAAGTTTAACCAATGTGGCAAAACATGTTAAAACATGAAGGGAAAGCTCTTCAACATGCCTCCACCAATGTGTTGAAACCAGCAGCAGCCTCCTGTCCTGTCTCTTAAAGTCACCACAGGAGTGACTGAATCTGCAGTTCATTGACTGAACACTAGAATGCATCCAAAATGCTCCACTTTACAGCAGAAAATGTTTTTTACAGCCTGGTATAATAGATTTTTTGGGTTTACGTAAGCGATATTGCATGTCATGACAACTGTAAGGTGGAGAATTATCTCTCAACTCATCTGTGTAAATAATTTTAAGCCTTAAAATTTGGCATAATTAAGGGCGTGGCCACTTCAGTGACAGGTGTCTGCCTCTGGTTGTCATGTAGTCTCGGCTAATACCAGCCAGTAAACTCAGTTTTACGTGGCTTTATACAATCTATAGCTTATTTATTAATATTTATTACAGTTATCAATGAATATGGCAAGCTAATTGTACTTGTTAGTCAATTGTAATCGTAATTCTGTATTTTTTTTTTCCTGGTGTTTGAATTTATAATATAATTACATTTTTTAATTTTAAATAATTGATTTATTATTTATAGTTTTATTTAACTTTACTACACTCTTTACAACATTAGCTGTAGGTATAATACATCATCTGAAATAAGATGTTATGCCTGCATTTCATAAACTATACAGATGGATGGATGGATAGATAGATAAAGAAAGAAGGAAATGTATAAATTTGGAAATAATTACTTAAGTTTTTATTCATGTAGTAAAATGTCATAAGGAAAATCCTTAACGGGTCGTAATCCATTAAACCAGTGTTTAAATAGACCAGACAGAAAACACATTATTCATAAAGTATACAAGCAAGCATGTGTGTTCAGAATATAAGCAAGTATCGCGTAAGTGTTGTGTTTCACCCAGAATAATAAGTATTACATTATAATAACAATATAACAAGTCAAGCATCTCTAGCTCCATCCTCCCAATTCAGTATTGCATGTATAGTTACCTACAAAATGTAAAGCTCCTTGTATGTGATGTTATACACCTTTTGAAAAATAATTTTATTCACTGTTATATTGTCTGCTTTTACTTTCCTGCTCTCTAGACTTCAGTAAAGAACTCAAGCCCTGTAAGGAGTGTTTGTTTTCTGCTCCTCCACCCAAAATCAGCGACCTGATGAATGACGAAGACCTTCTGTACAGCCTGCGGCTCAAGCTGGACCCGACTCACTGCACGGTCAAAAACTGGAAGAACTTTGCGAGCCGCTGGGGAATGAGCTACGATGAGCTGATGCTTCTAGAGCAGCGCAAACACGGTGCCACTTACAACAGTCCTACTCAAGAGTTTCTCCTGCGCTACAACCAGAAACCTGTCACAGAGCTCACCGAACTCTGCCAACTTTACCAGCGCATCGACGTGCTGCGGTTGCTCCAGCGCTGGATGGAGAACGACTGGCCATCACGATGGCAGAAGGCCCATTAGCTGCCACTTGACTAAAACTGGACCTCAATGGATGAAATTCAGAACTGCAGGGATGGACCGCAGGTCAGAAACACACACACACTACTGAACAGCAGTGGTGGAAAGACAGTGTTTACAAAGTTGTACACTGGACTTAGTTCTTTTTTGATAGCTCTTGGCTGATTAAAGCTTTCCAAATGTCACATGTTTGTGGCAGGCAGTAGATATGCGACGGAAGGGTGATCGTCAAATATACGAAGTGGCGCCCCAGCACTTCAAGAGGAAACTGAAATGCCACTCAGGTGTGACTGCACCATTAGATCATGTCTGGAAATTCTCTGTCGTTCCGGACATACCGCGTTTAATTTATTTACTGCTGATGGTCTTATGAAGAGTCCTTCTATTAGTAACATTCTTGATGAGTATGAGTCACTGTGCTTATTATCAAAATGAGTTTTAAGATGTTTAGAAGTCAGACTGGCTGAATCTTTATTTCAGTTGGGGTTCAGCTTCCTGTATTTTCTAATTGCAACAAATGCTGCAGTTCATGATATTCATAATATCCCATGAAAATATGAGATTAGAGCTTGTTGGTAATTTTGGTTTATTTAATGGTTAGGGCCAAATTGTGTAAAAACTATATTAAAAGTCATCAAAAATACAACATAAAAGAAAAGGCTTATTTTGGTCAAACTAACAATAAATAATATACAGCCATGCTTAAAAGTATTTAAAACCTGTTTACAGTTTTCTGTTGTTTTACTATATATAGATTTGAGGTGTGTGTGTGTATACAAACAAACACATCTATATATATATATATATATATAGAGAGAGAGAGAGAGAGAGACATATATTAGTGCTCAGCGTATATAAGTAACCCCTTACAAGCCGCTCTTTAAATTCGTATTTTTAATCAGAAGCTATACAATATTATATACATTAGATTAGTCAGTACTTTTTATAGCGGTCCAAAAATTAATACACCCAAATTTATATGTTATAGAAAATATGAAATTCAAATTTTTTTTTTTGCAGTATTTTGATTGATTTTAAATGTATTATTTTTCAATTTCTAAATATGTTTGGTGACTTAAATATTATTTTAATAAATATATCTGTTTAATAAATCTGTTTACATAATATACAAAAATCTTATGTATATTCACTGAGAATAAATCAAAAAAATATTAATTTTTATATGCTGAGCACTACTCTGTAGATGATTCCTTGGATTTACTTTTTTTTTTTTTTTAAGTTGTAAATTTATTTGGGCTGAATTTAAACAAACTAATTAAGTTGAAAATTACTGAATGTAATTTGCTTGTTCAAATTCAACAAACAAATAGTTTGCAGAAATATTTTTTTCAGTGTACATGGTCTGCTAAAAGACAGGAAATATTACTTTACACTTTGTTCATGAATCATATAAGACTATTACTGAAATGAATAAAGGCCAGATTAAATATAAACGATCATGCTTACAAAAGTAAATAAATAGATTGAACGATGTCCTCGAATATTTGTGGAAATCTGTGCATTTCCCGTGTACTTGAAAACTCCATGTGGGCCTTGTAATCAGGCGTGACATTGAGGTTCCAGAAAAAAAGCCTATTATTGGACAAAGCTGCCCGTTTCATCATTCCATCTTTAATGTAGTTTTATTTCATTAATCTCACAACTCTCTCTAAACATTAATAAACGTGTATCTGACTTAATATAACATTTAATACATGACTAGAATAAGAAAATCACTGTATAACAACTGAAAACTGACTTTCTAAAGGGGTTCACAAACAATATATGTCATGTTTACATGGCAGTGATGTATTTCAAATAAGAAATGTAATGTTCTTTTCTAATTGTTTTATTCTATAAGTTTAGTGAACAGATGGCATGTTCTCAAAACAAACCCTTAAAAACTACTAATCCCTGGCCAGTAGTTGTCAATTGTACTCCGTCAGTATCTTGAGCAGCACTAGCACAGCCCTGTTGTTAACCATTGATGTTTGTCAAGTTCTCACGCACATTCTGTATGATGATACAATAACACTCATTCTGTAGATTCAAATGTTTTAAAACTTGCATTTAAGTGCCATTTAAAGCTTTGTCGTTTATATTAAAATTCCCATTGCACTGCTCACAAGGCACTTGGATTTGGCATGTTTGGATTAAAAAGCACTTAAATTGCCATTCAAATCATTTTTGGTAGCCTTTAAGAAAGATTTAGGATGTCTTTGAGAAAATGGCAGTGTAACTGCAGCGAACTATGGATCTCAAAGTTAATTAAACAATCTGATCTTTTTCAAATTTACTTATCAAACATTTTTTATGGTTAAATACTGTTGGTGATAGTTTTAACATTTGTGCTCAAATGTCAATAACAATGAGGTAGTAGTGTAAGTTATTTTATAAAAAGAAGACTATTTTTTGTCTTTAGGAAGTGTTTGGTTTTCTGCCTTGTATCCTACCTAGCCTTGGACCTATTGTCTAACATTTAAAGCCATTTCTGTTTGTTTAAAAATAAAACCTTTCTATAAACAGTGTCTGAATATTGTTATAAATATTTTGATGGTGTCAATCTACACTGACAATCTTTTTGCCCCTCTAAGTTTTAGGAACAACAAATAGTAACTTCTAGTTAATCATTTGGTATCAGAAGTGGCTCATATGAAAGACAAAGGCCTCTAGATTATGCTTATTTTACCAAAATAAAATATGATCATGGCTTGATTTTTAATTATTTAATTAGCACAATAAGTTCTGACTTTGCTTAGGCGAAAGTCTTGTCATTTAACAGAAATAATGTACAGTATAGAATATAAAGTCATGGTGCAGTGGAAAAAAGAATGAATATTGTACATGACTCCCATGAGTTTGGAGGTCTGCATCAATACAACTCTGCAATGACTCAAATAACTTATTTATAAAGTCATCTGGAATGGCAAAGAAAGCGTTCTTGCAGGACTCCCAGTTAGGATTCTTTGGATTCACCCTCAATGCCTCCTCCATCTAATAAAGTTCATGTCTGGTGACTGGGCTGGCCAATCTTGGAGCACCTTGATCTTCTTTTCTTTCAGGAGGCTGAAGTAAGAGAAGGAGTGCTATCCTGTTGAAAAATTTGCCCTCTCTTTTGGTTTGTAATTTGTGTGAGAATCTTGGGTCCATGCTGGTTCCAGTAGGTCTTCTGCTGTATTTTTGATGATTGGGATACAGTTAAAAAAACACATAATTCATCAAAAAAAATCTACCTTCTGCCACTTTTCCAAATGAACTAGAAGTCAAGTTATTATTTGTTGCTCTTACAACTGAGATCAACAACAAGACTTTATAGTGTGTGTTTGTATTCAAAATGCAATCAGCGTTACATACAACATTGTAAACAAATCGTGATTGAAGGCAAATTAGGCATGTGTTGTTCATATAAGCTTTATTGAGGTTTTTTGTGTGTAAAACTGGCAGAAATCTGCACATATATGTGATACACAGAGAGAACACAGTCTCAAGTTGATTTGTTTGGTTTTTTTCCCCAGTTTGCAATACTGATCAAAATACATATAAAACTGGAATGGAAATAAGTGTAAACAAAAGACAAAATAATATATATTTAACCGCTTAAAAATGCAGAGAAGTATAGAGTCAGCAGATTTTCTTATATATTTATGTCAGTATTTTAAGATACATTCATTGCACATTTAACTGTTTAATTGTGTAGAACTGAATACAAAAATAATTACATCTGTCAAATTCTAGAATGCTTTTCAATCAAAACTTTACCCATTTTTATACATGTAATTTTTACATATGACTTCACTTTATTGAGGTGATGTGCATTACCAATACTCTTGGATTAAATTTTACTCTGTCTGCAGACAAAGCATGTTGTTCAAGCTTAGGCTAAGTTTGGCATCTTTGTCATTGCTAGTAGTATCAACTACTGGATGATCCTTATTAGCATCAGGGTTGGTGACTTTAAATGTTCCTCTATTCACTTTTGGAGGGCTGCCTGGTTCTGAAGATATGCCGAAATCTTGGCTAATGGTACGTGCATTAGACAATCTCAACCTCTCCAGGACATCTACACTGCCTCTCTGTCCATTGACCCCAGCAGATGGAGATGAAGCTTTCAGATTTGTCTTGACTGACGAGACTGAGACAACTGCATCAGTTATTGTTTTAGCAGGGTCAATAGTGACGTCAGCTGCTCCAATGCGTTCTTGCAAGATGCTGTCAATGTTGCTTGCAGGTAAGCTGTGAGTCTTGAACAAGGGGATATTTTTGGGGAGTTTTATTTCTGTGTTGCCATCTACTTCTGGTGCTTTAATCTTTATATTCCCATCCTTTGATTCAACAGATCTTCGCCAGTTGAAAGGCCATTTCTTCTTGCTTTTGGAGCCCTCGACTTCAGCATTAATGCTTGGGACATCTACATCAACCCCAGTATTGGGAAGATTCACATCCACACCAGGAGGAGATAGGTTCAGGTCTGGCCTGCTTACATCAGCAGCAATGTCATCATCAGGAGATTTAACTTTGGGGCCAGAAAAGTTCAATTTCCTCATTGTTGGGAATTTTAGTTTTCCTTTGGGAACCTTGACGTCAGCATCTAGTGTGGGAACATCTACATCAACCCCAGCATTGGGCAGGCTCAAGTCAGCATCAGGAGTACCAATTTTTGGAGCAGAGAGGTTAAGATCAGGAGCTTCTGCATTTATGTCAATACCTGAAGTCTGCACTTTTGGAACCGAAAGGTCAGCTTTTGGTTTCTTAATTTTAAGCTGTTTTAGCTTTACAGACGGCGACTCCAAGTCAGGGGACTTGATATCTACATTGGGAACACTGACCTCAGCTTTTGGTAAAGTTGCATTTACATCAGCTTTTGGAAGATTTAGGTCAACAGCAGGTGTTTTTAATTCTCCAAGTTTGGGAGCGGAAAGATTTAGATCTGTATTAGCATCCAGCTCGGGCCCTTTCATCTTTTGCGCAGACAGATTCAATTTTGGCAGTTTGAAATGTGGCATCTTAGGTTTTGCAGAAGGGGCATTGATATCAACATCTGGGACTTTAAGGTTAGCATCAGGTCCTTGAAACTCTGCTTTGGGTAAATTTAGGTCTACATTTGGTTTGGATATATTGAGATTTGGTGACTCTAGACTTCCCCCAATGTTTGCAGTTGGAGCTTTTAAATCAGCGTCTGGCAAACCAACGTTTAAAGAAGGAGCAGAAATGTCCCCTTTAATTTTAGGTGTGGAAAGACTAAGATCAGGTGATTTAACACCTGCATTAAGTCCTTTCAGTTCTGCTTTGGGGATGTTCAAATCTACATCAGGTACTTCTACTTTTTCTGTTTTAACACGAGGCCCAGAAAGACCAAATTTCGGCATCTTATAGTGCGGTATCTTGACTTTCCCAGAGGGGGCATCAATATCTACTTCAGGAACATTTAAGTCAATGCCTGGGGTTTCGAGGTCTACATTTGGACTTTTGATATTGGCATCTGGCAGGTTCACTTTGGGTGCTGAAAGATTGAGATTTGGAGCTTTCAGGTCTATGTCTGGTCCTTGGAGGTCTGCCTGTGTATTGAGGTCTATATCTGGACCTTTCATTTTTGCCCCTTTTAAATTTACTTTAGGTAGATTAATGAAGGGTTTCTTTATCTTTGCAGATGGGGCTTCAATGTCAATTTCCGGTGCCTGCACATCAACACCTGGTGCAGAGAGGTTGAGGTCTGGAGCATTGACATCTAGAGTAGGTGCATCCAAATCAGGTTTTCCTTTCACTTTTGGCCCAGATAGATTTATTTTAGGCAGATTAACATGGGGCTTGTATACCATTGCAGATGGAGTTTCAATGTCAATATCTGGTGCCTGCACATCCACACCTGGGGTTTTAATGTCTAGATTTGGTGCAGAGAGGTTGAGTTCAGGAGCATTGACATCTAAATTCGGTGCATCCAGATCAGGTTTTCCTTTAATTTTTGGCCCAGACAGATTAATTTTAGGCAGATTAAAATGGGGCTTCTTTACTTTTGCAGATGGAGCTTCAATGTCAATATCTGGTACCTCCACATGCGCTCCTGGTGTTTGAACATCTAGATTTGGTGCAGAGAGGTTGAGGTCTGGTGTTTTTACATCTAGATCTGGTGCATCCAAATCAGCGTTTCCTTTTATTTTTGGCCCAGAAAGATTAAATTTAGGCAGTTTAACATGGGGCTTCTTTATCTTTGCAGATGGAGCTTCAATGTCAATATCTGGTGCCTGCACATCCACACCTGGGGTTTTAATGTCTAGATTTGGTGCTGAGAGGTTGAGGTCAGGAGCATTGACATCTAAATTCGGTGCATCCAGATCAGGTTTTCCTTTAATTTTTGGCCCAGATATATTCATTTTAGGCAGATTAAAATGGGGCTTTTTTACTTTTGCAGATGGAGCTTCAATGTCAATATCTGGCACCTCCACATGCGCTCCTGGTGTTTGAACATCTAGATTTGGTGCAGAGAGGTTGAGGTCTGGTGCTTTTACATCTAGATCTGGTGCATCCAAATCAGCATTTCCTTTTATTTTTGGCCCAGAAAGATTAAATTTAGGCAGTTTAACATGGGGCTTCTTTATCTTTGCAGATGGAGCTTCAATGTCAATATCTGGTGCCTGCACATGCGCTCCTGGAGTTTGAATGTCTAGATTCGGTGCAGAGAGGTTGAGGTCTGGAGATTTGACATCTAGATTCGGTACATCCAAATCAGGTTTTCCTTTAATTTTTGGCCCAGATAGATTTATTTTAGGCATATTAACAGTAGGTTTCTTTAATTTCGCAGATGGAGCTTCAATGTCAATATCTGGTACCTCCACATGCGCTCCTGGAGTTTGAACATTTAGATTTGGTGCAGTGAGGTTTAGGTCTGGGGCTTTGACATCTAGATCTGGTGCATCCAAATCAGCGTTTCCTTTTATTTTTGGCCCAGAAAGATTCAGTTTAGGCATTTTAACATGGGGCTTCTTTATCTTTGCAGATGGAGCTTCAATGTCAATATCTGGCGCCTGCACATGAGCTCCTGGAGTTTCAATGTCTAGATTGGGTGCAGAGAGGTTGAGGTCTGGAGCTTTGACATCGAGATTTGGTGTAGTGAGATTTAGGTCTGGGGCTTTGACATCTAGATCCGGTACATCTAAATCAGCTTTTCCTTTCATTTTTGGTCCAGAAAGACTCCATTTGGGCATTTTAACATGGGGCTTCTTTACCTTTGCAGATGGAGCTTCAATGTCAATATCTGGTGCTTGCACATGAGCTCCTGGAGTTTGAATGTCTAGATTTGGTGCAGACAAGTTGAGATTTGGAGCTTTGACATCTAGATTTGGTGCATCCAGTTTAGCTTTTGGCAGGTTCATTTCTACCTCTGGAGATGACATGTTCAAGTCTGCATTTAAGTCTGGTGTTTTCACCTTTGATTTATGCAAGTTTATCTTTGGCATTTTGAGAGTTGGGAACTTGGGCTTTGTAGACGAAGTATGAATATCTACATTAGGTGCTTTTACATCCACATCAGCCTTGGGCAAATTGACACGTGTGTTTGGGATGCTGATATCTCCATCTATGTTTGGTGCTGACAGATTCAAATCAGGTTTTGAGGCACTGACATCTAAGCCAGCCTCTGGTGCTTTAACCTTATGCCCAAATGTGGGCTTCTTTAAGGTTTTAAATTTAGCTTTGCCCTTGGGAGCTCCTATGTTGATATCTGGGGTTTTGATGTCTACATCTGGTGCTTCAAGATCTGCCCTTGGCAGATTGACACCTGCATTTAACTTTGGGGCAGAAAGTTCTAGATTTGGTTTGTTTAGATTTGCATCAATACTTGCCTCCGGTACTTTTACTTTAGCAGTTTTTTTCTTAAATTTGGGAAATTTCATCTTGCCAGAGGTATTAACTTTTGGCGTGTCGATGTCCATATTTGGACCGGTGAGCTCAGTTTTTGGCAAGGTCACATCTACTCCAGGGGTGTTAAATTCTCCATTAATCTTGGGTCCTGATAGACTCAGATCGGGTTTTTTTAGGTCAGCATTTACCTTTGGGGCTGTTAAATTCACATCACCACCAATCTTTGGTTTCATAGCCTGTTGGTCGAAGTCGGGCATTTGGAACTTGGGTGTTTTGGTCTTCAGTTCAGGGTTATCCACGTTAACAGAGACACCAGGAGTGTGTAGTCTAGGTGTAGAAAGGCTGACATCCTGTGTTCCTAACATGCCATCCAGACCTGCTCCTCTGATATTTGGGGTTGAGATGCCACCCTTAAGACTTGGGGCATTTATTTGTCCATTTAACCCGTTAACCTTAACACCGGGTGCTTCAAGTCCTGCATCACTGTTCAATCGAAGGTCACCAAGGGACTAATATGGAAAAAGAGATAAAGACATAATGAGACCTCTTTAATCTATTTTCTTTATTATTATTATTATTATTTAATTCACAAGATTGCTTACCACTCCTGCTTTCAGATCTTTTGATGTCTTAAGTTCAAGGTTCTTGTCGTATGACTTAATGATACCGATCAGTTGTAGTGCATCCTCTTTACTAAGGTGGTCCAGATGAACTGTTGCTGCAAGAAGCTTATCTCCTAAAATAGATCACAAATGAGGATAAGGCACAATACAGACCCATTTATTTCATTAAATGTGCTGCATATAATGCCAGGCAGAATGTGCAGACATTTTTTGCTTTTTCTGCTGCTAATTTTGTCAAAAAATCTGCAGATCTATGCAGGATGATTTTAGGAGTATCGTAAATACAAACTTATTATATAAAATAATATATATATATATATATATATATATATATATATATATATATATATATATATATATATATACATATATATATATATATATATTTATTTATTTTTTTTTTTATTTATTTTTTTTTTACTTATTTCATGTTTACAATGCAAATCCAATTAGATCCACTTATTTGGTTAACAAAGCAAGTCTCTCATATCATATATCTACTAAAAGAAAGAAAACATTACTTGACAAGCTGTATTGTAAATAAATCGTATGAATATTTTAATATTACTATTATTATATCCCAATAAAATATCACAAATTCATTTCATTTAGTGGTATGAATTTAAAAACTAAAAATAACTATGTAAATATACATTTACACAAGTAAATACATAGACTCAAGGATGGGCTAAAAATCGATTTCTGCACGCGCAGATTCTGTGTGGAGCTAAATATAGGATATGTGCACACATTATGCGAGTTCTTTACCTTCTCCCTGGGTAATAGCAGGACTTGTGATTCCTTTGACCCCGACTCCAACTCCTCCTTTCACTGCATCGTCCAATTTTACACCGTCTGAGTGCACACGGATATTTGTTTCTCCATTCTGCACATGAACAAGAAGATTTATTATTAGTGTTCATAATCTCATATTAATTTGATAGGTATAATGAATTTGCTTAATGTAAATTAAAGGTGCTGTAAATAATTTTTAGCCATGCTGCAATTTCCAGCAAACTTACTGATTGAATCTGACAACATCCTGTATTATTATAAGCTAAAAAAAATATTGTTGGTCAGGTAGTAGTTATATTTTCTATTATTCTATTAAATAAAAATACAACACCTTTAAAGTACTAGTTTGCTCAAAGGTACCAACCATCATGGCGTCACTGCTTTAAATACAACCGGACATGTCATGAAAACCAGTTTTCAGGATATCTGCTGAAACAAAAAACACACAAATGAAACCTAATCATTAAACCAAGCATTTAATTTTAGTATTTCTAGGAACAATAAAAAGGAACAATAATGACTAATCAGACTTTAAATTTCCGGCCAGTTTCAGACCAAGAGAACATCAGCTGATTCAGAACAAAACTGTCAAAACATAGTTGTTGCTCCAAAAATGGACATTTATTTTCATGCGTGCATGAACTCTTCCCACTCTCTTTTAGTCACTTGGCTAGTCACATCTTCATTGCATCATTTTCAGTTATCTAGTGCATTTACTGGAAATAAAACCTATAAGAAGTAACATATTATATTTAAGGAATGAATTGGTTGATGGTTACTTAATAAAATAAAGATTGTATATATAGGGTTTCTTCAACCAAAGATGAAAATTTACTCACCCTCAAATGGTTCCAAACCATTGACTTACATGGTAGGAAAAAACGAATATCATGGAAGTCAATGAATAAACATTTTTCAAAAGCTCAAACAGGTTTGTGTGAAGTGAGTAAATGGCATCATTTTTGAGTGAGCAATCCTTTTAACTAAAAACACCAAACACTACATGTTGAAGAAAGTGGAAGTTGAAACTAGACACCTCCAGTTTTTCCAAAAACAGAAATGTAATGTAATTTTGACAGTTCAATTTATTTATATCCCCATCAAGGCTAATCTCATAGTGGGAATGTGTTTATTAAAAGGTAATAATAAGGTTTATTAAAAGGGTAAGAAGATGCTAATCCATGCTGTTTTCAAACCACAGTGCTTAAAAGAAATATAAGCAAAAATTAATCTAAAAGTCAAAGGCCTGCTCAACATTTCACAACCATCAGGTCTAACCTCCTCTAACACAAAATCTGCTGTTGTGTCTCTTTAACAGGTAGTGTATGTGTTTGCGTATACGTGTGGTTTGTGTCAGGAATGCTTCAAGAATTTATGGACTCTGGAGAATGAGAACTAGTTTGTCCAGATGTAAGAAAGTTGAGAAAATAGCACATCAATCTGCATATCTATTCTCTTTTTTTTTTACCCTGAATGTCTTCATTTTATTTCCATTTTGCCTTTGTAAAGCACATTATTAAAATATCAGATGGTCTTGACAATGAACCAAGGATCTCAATAGAAAGTTCTAATTAATCTTCTCAGTTGAGTTAGTAGTTTGATCAACAACAGTAATCATCTGATGTTTTGGCTTCACTTATTATCATAACAGTTCTTTGGCGTCGTCATAAGTTATTTCATTTTTTTAATAGTCTGCACGCATGCATGATGAGTCAGTGCTGAACGTTTATATCAACATTTTTCATTTCTCAACTAGTACTAATTAATAAAACCTTACATTTTGTAACAACAATCCAACCAAAGTGCACAGCAAAACACCATCCTAGATGATTCCAGCAAAAAGAGATTCCCCAAAAATATGTAAAGCGCTTTGAGTACCCAAAAAAGCATTCAATAAATTTAAGGAATTATTATTATTAGTAGTAGTAGTAGTAGTACATCTTAATGAAGCTACTTGAAAAACAAAACAGTTTGTTCCAATTATTTTTGTTTTCCCAACCAAGAGCTCTACTCATTGCACATAAATCATTTGATCAAATTCCAACAAAAAGCAAAGAAGCCTCAACATAAAACAACAATGCATGAAGATAAATCAAACATTGATGTTCATTTCTGATCTATGTTTTAAATATCCAGCAATGAACCTGACTGAAAGGACTGCGCACTTACCTGGTGTAGTTCATGTAGTAGCCGCTGATGTTCACGCTTCTAAACTCCGAGTGAAAATGACTGTCATCTGGCCGGTCATGGGGTTTCTGTCAGATAAATACCGAACAGCCACCAAACAGGTTCTCAGACATGCAAGACAACTACACACACATACGCATAGCAACACACACCGAAACTACAGATACAGAGAGTTAGGTTTTGGAATTGGTGGCAGGAGTTGTTCATTTACATGTAAATTTGTGGAAGGGCACAGATTCATTTTGTTCTGTATATTTCTAGGCCAAAATTTCAATAGTGATTCATTCACTCAAGTATTAGAAATCAATGTTTTTTATTTATTATTTCATAACAGATCTCATGTTTCATTTGATCATTTTGTCAGTTTAATTCAATGCAGGACCTAAAAAAGTCTAAATATGTACTACAGGCCTTCTTGGAAAAACTAAAGTGTGTTTGTCAACAGTGAATTATTGCAATTAGGCAAATGGTTGTGTTTGCAAGGGTTTGGCCTCTGGCGTTACACCCTTGAGTTCTAAAATGCATATGAATGCATGGCACTTCAGAAAGCCGGGTTTCAGCTGGGTTTGTTTTGAAAGTTTCAGTCAAGATTTAGCTCGCCCAGAAATACAATTTCACACTTTCTGTAGACTGTTTACACCAAACACTGGCAACAACATATACTTATATGTGTGATTTCTGACATTCTTATCATATCGTGCAGCTAAAAATCAGGACTATGCTCTGTGATTATTGCATGTAACCACAGCGATAGTGGCTAAAATATTAAGGCCCTGTTTCCACCTGGTATCATCCTGCATTCATTGGGATTTTTTCAAGGCCCCCTCTACTTCTTACTCTTTATCACATTTACTTGTACACATAATTCATTGGTACTATTGGAACATAACCCATGTTAAGCTGCAGACATGCTAGACTTGATAATGTGATTGTGATGTCACACTCTGAGCAAACTTTTTGTAAAACCCCAGTTTAACACATGTAGCAGGTCTTTATTTATACATCATGTATTTTCTGCAATTCTGCATATTCAAAGATTGCATTCTTTAAGCTAAGAGGTTATACCATGATACAATAATGTATTGTCTACGATTTGCTCATCTCTCGATGGTTGGGTTTATGGGCTGGATAGGGTGCCACGCCTCCTTTTTAAAATTGTACATTTTCATACGACTGACTGAAAGAATGAACCACTAAACTGACAAAACATAAAATTGTTTCACATCCTCCTGAAATGTAGGTATTCTGGCTGGAATTCATGTAATATGAAGATCAGATATCAGTTCAACTTGCTGGTCTCCCATATTCACATGCGTCTTAAATCAAGGCAAAGCTTTGGAGATGGTCAGAAGTGAACAAGCCACAAATTGTTTTAGATCTTGTTTATTGTGTTTATATGCTATTTAGTGTTAATGGGAAAAAACATCTTAATACCAGGGGTAAATTGGTCTAAAGGTGGTGACTATGTCACATTTGACTAGTAAACAAAAACATTAGTTTAGTTGATGCATGCTTTCATTGATTAAGTCTTAATAAATCAACAGAAATGTTTAAATGTCAGTAAATAAGGGTTCATTTGAGTCACTTGCAAACCACTTAACTAAACACTTGTGTATGTGCAGTGACAACTGTATAATGTGACAGATGTCTAGCTTTCCAGTACCGAAAATACGACAGAGTTCTAAACATGTACAGCTGAGAGTTTGGTTATAGATCTGACTGTCACTGTCTAAATAACCAAAGTGCTACCAGCTCAAATATGAGACTTATAACTGTGTTCCGCTTTTTAGCAATCACTTGTTTTGTCTCTTATATTAAATGACATTTCAAAAATCTAGGAAGAATTTCATTCAGCTGTAAAGAACCTTTTGTAGAATTTGAAAGGATATTCATGGAACATCAGTGGCAGTAAATTTTTATTTTTATTTTATTTTTTATTTTATTATTATTTATTTTTTGTGCACAAAAGGTCAACCAGGCAGTTACGGTGCTTGTTAGAAGGTTAAGCACTACTTACGATAGAAGAGAGCCTCTATGAAGTGTTATGTACTGTGGCCGAGAGAGCTTAACATGCTGTAATTTAAGAAAACAAATGTAATTAGAAAAAACACCAACAAATAAAGAAAAGATCTTCATCCGTTTGACAGCACGCATGCTGCAAAACCTCACAATGCAAACAATTACAAAAATGCACTGCATTTTCTCACATCACTTGCAAAAAGCATAGAACACAACAGAAATGTTTCAAGGGGACCCAATAAACGACGGACCTACTGTGCCATCACCATTGCTTTGTGAAATTGTGGGTGATCTTGGAAAGGAGTTTTATTTTTATTTTTTTGTGGTTATTTTAACATCCAGATTCCATTTTAGGGTCCGCTTGAAACATTTCTGTTGTGTTTCGTGCTATTTGAAAGTCTTGTAAGAAAAATCTGCACTTTTTTGTAAAATGTTTGCGTTGAGAGAAAATGCAGCTTGTTTTATTAATTTGTTTGCATCATGGGGAAATGCAGCGTGTTTTTTAAAAAAGTGTTTGCTTTGTGACAATTTGCAGCATGTGTGCTGTCAAATGGATGAAGATCTTTTCTCAATTTGCTGGCGTTTTTTTGTAATTGCATATGTTTTCTTAAATTGCAGCATGTTAAGCTCTCTCAGCCACCATAGTTATGTTAATAAGCAAGGACTATTTTAATGTTGATGCCTAACCACTTGTCAACATTTGGTGGTATATGATTTCAGATCGAATCTTAACATACAAGTATAAACGTTTTTGTAGAAAAGTAAAAATACATAAATAAGATGTTGTATCATGAATGAGCATATTACAATACAATGTGCATGTTTGACAACAATATGGGTGATGTGGAAATATTTCAATAATTCTTTCCAATTTAATTTTTTTTTATTGCCAGCTGATTTATTAACATTTCTTAAGTTAAGCACTGGTATTGTGTTTAAAATTTCTGAAAATATTTAATGCAAAGTGCTTTAAACTGCATTTAAATTGGTAAAATGTCATCAGTAGTTTATAAATAAAAAACATCAGTCTTTTTCCTCGGTGGCCTTCTATTTTCTTTCATGGCTGTTTATAACTGAAAGAAGTTTGCAAAAGGTGATGCAGTGGCGAAGTAGATAGTGCTGTCGCCTCAGAGCAAGAAGGTCGCTGGTTAGAGCCTCGGCTGGGTCAGTTAGCGTTTCTGTGTGAAGTTTGCAAGTTCTCCTGGTGTTCGCGTGGTTTTACTTCGGGTGCTTCGGTTTCCCCCACAATCTGGTACAGGTGAATTGGGTAGACTAAATTGTCCATAGTGTATGAGTGTGTATGGATGTTTCCCAGAGATGGGTTGCAGCTGGAAGAGGTATCCGCTGCATAAAACATATGGTGGATAAGTTGGTGGTTCATTCCCCTGTGGCAACCCCAGATCAATAAAGGGACTAAGCCGAAAAGAAAATGAATGAATGAATGAAATGTACAAAAAAAAAAAAAAAAAAAAATATATATATATATATATATATATATATATATATATATATATATATATATATATATATATATATATATATATATATATATATCAAATTCATCGTTGAAAAAAAGAAGAAACACTGACAGCATCTCTAACTGAGTGAGCAAGTAATGGAAGATCAGAATGCTTTGATTTTTAAGATTTGAATTTTAAGATTTCTACAACATAATCTGAGAACACCTTTGTTTTGTCAAACCCAAACCACTTCGGTTCAGTTCAGGGGAAAATAATATCTTGTTTGTATTTTAAGTTGAAAGTTCATTGAGAGATCCAGGATTATCATTTTCTATACAAAACTTAAAAACATCACCATTACTCACAATTAAAAATCCACAGTGCAACACAAACCTTTCATCTTTTCAGATTTCAGGTAGTCAAAAGTGCATCAACCCGGAGAATCACTCACGTATGACCTTCATTTTACCCATTTACACTGTTTATTCAGCAAAGCTCCTATTGACTGCACTGTCATGAGCAGCCACAGATGTATTAACAAGCCTCAAAAGAAAGTGTTTGAGCGAGAAAAGCACCTTGTGTGTGTGTAGCGTAGCCCAATGCATGAAGATGACTGTGGCATTGAGCTTGTGCGCATGTTGTGACAAGAGCAGTATACTTGCGCCTTAAGGGAGGACTTTGGAGTTGAGTCTTTTACTTTTTTTTTTTTATTCGTGTTACATCTAAGTCTGGGTCTCAGGTATGAACTTGCCTCCTTCATTGTATCTCTGTAATGAAATACAGTAACCAGCAAGCGAGAAACAAAAGCTCTCCTCGAGCTGTAAACGTGTTTAGGCCGAACCATTAATTAAGGCCGAACCTCATAGTGGTGGAAGTAAAAATGCAGGAATAAACGTTGCTTCACGCTTCACAGAGAAACAGGTGTCTGAATGAAACCGTCAACTCACCCAATGGCAATCTAGACGAGAACAAAAAGAGCATTTTACTCAGTTTGGACAAAAGAGTTGATATTTTCTTCCCGTTGTTGTGCGTTGATATTGAGCAACTTCTAGCTTGAATTGTGAAAACACATTTTTGTCATTGCACACACACACACATACAAACAGTACAGAATGTTTTGGATACCACTGATCTGGTTGGGACATACCTGCATTGTTTAAAGAAACACTATCAATTAAAATGCAAAAAAAATGTCATGAATACTTCATGGCTCAGCTAACAAGTAACCAACTACAATATGAATGACATTACCTTTAGACCAACTCCTAATATGAAAGTTTATCAAAAACTGCTAATTCTATTATCACTAAAGGATTTCTATAGTTTTGTTTTTTACTATGAATGTCAATGACTACTGGTAAGTGTCTGGTTACTAGCTTTCTTTCAATTATTTAATTTGCTTGTTTAATAGAAGTGCATTTTTTTCATCTTTAGGTTGGAGTAAAGTTCTTTCCCCAGGTGAGGTTCAAGTTTCTTGGGGTTTTGTTCAGGAGTAAGGGAATGTGAAATTGACCGGTGGATTGGTGCAGCGGCAGCAGTAATGCGGTCAATGTACCGGTCCTTTGTGGTAAAGAAGGAGCTGAGCTGAAAGGCAAAGCTCTCGATTTAACGGTCAATCTACAATACGTTCCTACTCTCACATATGGTCATGAGCTTTGGGTCATGACCGAAAGGACAAGATTCCTTTGCTGCATGGCAGGACGCACTCCTATAGGGTGAGGAATTCTATCACCCGAGAGGAGCTTGGAGTAGAGCCGCTGCTCCTCCATATAGAGAGAAGTCAGCTGAGGTGGCTCGGGCATCTTCGGATGCCTCCTGGACACCTACCTAAGGAGGTGTTCCAGGCATGTCACACCTGGAGGAGGCCTCGGGGAAGACCCATGACAAGCTGGAGGGACTATGTCTCTTGGCTGGCCTTGGGATCCCCCTGGAGGAGCTGGAGGAAGTGTCTATGGAGAGGGAAGTCTGGGGTTCTCTCCTAAGACTGTTGCCGACGCGATCCGGCCTCCGTAAAAGCGGATGGAAATAAATGAATGAATGAATGAATGAACTATTCATTTTTAATACAATAAATGGATTAATATATATATATATATATATATATATATATATATATATATATATATATATAAAGCTTAAAGGGTTAGTTTACCTGCAAAAATAAAAATACCCCCTATTTACCCACTACCCTTAAGTAATTCTAAACTTTTATAAGTTTTTTTTTCCTGTTAAATACACAAAAAAACGATATTTTGAAAAATGTTGAAAACCTGTTACCACTGACTTCCATAGCAGAAAAAAAAATCATATGGAAGTCAATGGTTACACAGGTTTCCAACATCATTTTAAATATCTTATTTAGTGTTTAATAGAATAAACTAATTAAGGTTTGAAACAAGTGAAGGATCAGTAAATACATTTTGAGTGAACTAACCCTTTAAGAAAAAGTAAATAAATTTGTGGGATTTAAGGAAAAATGCTACTACATATATCCTGAAATAAGGTTCATTTTAAAGAAATTTTACAAAAAAAACAAAGCTTTTTTGCCTGATATTTATAGAAACTGGGCGATGCGGTGGCGCAGTAGTAGTGCTGTGACCTTACAGCAAGAAGATCGCTGTTTCGAGTCTCAGCTGGGTCAGTTGGAACTTGCGTGTTCACCCCACGTTCGCGTGGGTTTTCTCCAGGTGCTCTGGTTTCCCCCACAGTCCATAGACATGCTGTACAGGTGAATTACGTAGGCTAAATTGTCCGTAGCATATGATTGTTTATGGAAGTGTGTATGGATGTTTCACAGAGATGGGTTGCAGCTGGCATCCGCTGTGGCAACCCTGGATTAATAAAGGAACTAAGGCGAAAAGAAAATGAAGGAATGAATTTATAGAAACTTATTTTTAAAACAGGAAATATCAAAGTTAGCCTTCAAAATGAAGGTCCTTTTTCTAGGTTTCACCAGCAGTGAGTACAAGATTAGATTCTTTGGTGAGTCTTGTAGTTTTTTGTTGTATTATTAAGAACATGCATTCATTTTATGTCACACTGATGATATGTCAATCTCACGTTTTTGGGAAAAAACAATTGATTTTGTTAGAATTTCAGCAATTTTAGCCAGGTCTTTAGCAACACTTAGACAGTGTTCTAACACTTTTTACTTGGCTTTTTAACTTGATGTACAACAGTTTGGTGGTTTTAACAAAATAAGTGAGTAATCTGTGCTATTTGACTGCATTTCTTACTCAGAAAACACTAGCCATTAAAGTAATCTAGCGAACAGGAATACACTATGTTGCTGATTATAAAGTGTGCTTCTTTATTAAGTAAGGAATAAATATTAACATTTTAGAAATAGGTTTCATTTAAATGAAACAATTATTTAGAAAGAATACGGGGGGAAAAACTTAATGGGATGTGTTTTCATTGTGCTTTATCATGAAAACACCTTAATGCATCAGTAGATGAATTGTGAGAATGTAACACCACCTTATTGCACCCAGACATTAAAATTGATATTTAGAAATTGTTTACAGTTTAACTGAGGTACCTCCCATAATTTATGCAAAGCTTCCTGGGGCATAAAGAAGCTTTAAAAAAAAATACCAGCCCATACTGTATAAGCAGACATTAAGAGGCATCTATGTATAAAAAGGACTGGCTGCTAGTATCAGAACTAGAAAAAAACTAAATGGCTGCTCACTTAAAGGGAAAGCTCACCCAAATATTTGAAAACTCTCATTTACTCACTCTGTATTTGTTCCACTCTCTCTCTCTCCCACACACAAATATTTAAAGAAACTTGTAGTAACCACGGAAGTCAGCGGCTATGGGTTTGCAGATTCTTCTAAATTTCTTTTTATCTGGAAACAGCTATCTGAGATCTGCAGAATTGTCAAATAGTCCTCAAGTGGGATAAAGGTAAAGATGTTTGGCTTGACATCTTTGAAATATCCCTCTGGGCTACATACAGAAGATTATACCTTAAATATATTCTAGTAAGTGAACAGAAAAGGGTGGTAAAAGGTTGAGTTTATTAAAGGCCCTTGTAATTATAGCTCTTGCTAGTCAGTCTTGCACTGTCTAAACCAAGTCATGACTCACTGAGGAAGCAATTCACAGTCTGTATATGAACAGAAAATCATTGTTCCGTCGCAGAGATGCCCATCTCGACTCAGACAGAGACAGATAGGTGTCAGACTCACAAACAACCTCCTTCACTTCCTTTAATGAAGCTGGATATTGCCTTGATCAAGGTGACTTTCAGATAAGATGATTTAGAGTTCTAGTTGTAGCCGTGTCATTGACTCATGCTCGAGAGATTTCATTCAGCTCTCATACTTTTCTGTTGCTGTTATTTGTACACAGTTGCATATTCCAAATGATTTGTGGTTTTCAGACATGTTTGTTCTGTGTTCCTTGAATATGCATGTCCATTGAGTCAGTGTTGCTGGCACTGCGTGGTACTCTTCTGAAGTAGGTGTGGCGGCGATTAAGCGTCATGACAACACTTCAAAAAAATGCCACCTCTCCACATTCTCATGCTGGCATTCAGATCACCTGCAGAACTGAGGCCAAAGAGCACTGTCAAGTGAGCAGTGTTTAACTTATAATACAGGACGAATGAATGGTGAAGTGGTGGCAGTGTCTCTTAAAGGCACATTCAAATAGTAAAGAACTAGAGAGCAATGGGTGGAAACTGTAACTGAGTGTTTCGCACACTGTAGTCTCTGTGGATTTTACATGCATGCCACTTATATAATGTGTAGGCACAAAAGTGTAGCTCTTGAAAAGGAACCACCCTGCTGACATGACAATGTATCTTTATTACTGGGAGCAAACAGGAATTCTGTTGTGTGTGTGTTTTTAATATTTAAGTAAAAAATAGTACAATTTCACAGCACCTTAAATTACATAGGTATTTGCCAAAACTGTATTATGGTGTTTTGTTACTTTGAATTTGTCACTATTCCACCAAATCTCAGTAGATATTTTTGTCACACCCAAATGTGTGATGGTTACTGTACACTCTCAGACATACAGGTACATGAGCTGTCACTGGGGTGGTACCTTTTCAAAAGGTACACACTTGTATTTAAAGGGTCCATACTTGTACCTCAAAATTAGTACCTAAAGATTTTAAGAGGAACACTTTTGTACTTTTTAGGTACTAATATGTACCCTTAAGGTATTAATATGGACCTTTTAGGTAGAAGTTTGTTCCTTTTAAAAAAGTACCACTCCAGTGACAGCTTCCTTTATTTCTAAGAAAAATGCTATTTCATTTAATCGATTTGTTTTGTGGCAACATGAAGGAATTAAGCTAACTTCATTGTTTTTACAAATAGTTTTTTTTTTTTTTTAATAGTTTTCACAAAGTGAATTGAACATAAAACAATGCAAGGGCATCTGCTTTGTAAAACATATGCTGGATAAGTTGGTGGTTCATTCCGCTGTGGCGACCCCTGATAAATAAAGGACTAAGTCAAAGGCAAATGAATGAATGAATAAATGAAAAATCCTAATCTAAATTAATCTTGTCATGGCATCTATATACCGCTGCTCACTTAAAATTAAAAGGCTATTCTCAGTAAGCATGATCTCTTGTGAAACATGTTTACTTTTTATAAAGGCATCTGTTAAATGAATAAATGTAAATATAAATCATAAGGAGAAACACCCAACTATGAAAAATATTACGTTTCATATACCTGTCAAGCAAGTGACATTTGATATGTTTTATGTTCTGAGCTGGTTCTCTGTACATTCCAGCATAGTTTTTTTCCAGGAAAAAAAATTAAGATTCTGTTAAAGGCGAATGAGGTTTCATTCACAAAGCAAAACAATGCAAAATGTATCATTGTATGCACATTTTGATGGGTTTACTGTGCTTGTAGTGTTTAACATGTCGCAGATTAGCTGAAGAAGCTGATGTCATGTTTCCTCTGACCGTCGTGAGGAGGTCTTGTTTATGTGTTAACATGACTTGTGAGTAAATTAGTTGAATTAGAAACAGTCGAAGAATGTGACGGTAAGGAAAACAGCGCTTAGATTCTTCTGATAAGTCTGTAGTACAAGAGGGCTTGTGTCTGTCAGTGAATGCGTGCATTTTTTTTGAAGCTGCTGATAATGTGAGGCGTCCTCTACTCTGATGTCCTGTCCTGAGGAGGATTGAGGCATGAGGTCTATCTAGCAGCACACCTGAGGCATTTGTTCAGAGCATTCCTTAACCAGTCTAATACTGTTCAGCCCACGCACAGTACCAACAATCTGAGACATTCATTTCACTGGAATTCAGCTGATCTCTGATACCAAAACTCACTCCCACTGCTGCCCATATTTTTTAGTTCGGGTTACAGTATCGCGTTGGGATATGCCCCATTTCGAATTCAATTTACTAAATGTTGACTGACATTTCATTGTTTTAAATAATTGAAATCAAGTGTCAAAATATGGGTGAATAATGTTGCGTTGTGGTTTCATGTAATGGATACATTTATGCAAAAATGAAAAAGCAAATAGCCTGTTGCATATTTATATTAAAGAAAAGGTGAAAAATTCATTTCCACAGCAGAATTAACCGCCAACTTATCCAGCATGTTTTACACAGCGGATGTTCTTCCAGCTGCAACCCAGCAGGCCTACTGTAAAACATCCATACACACTCATTTACACACATGCACTAAAGCCAGTTTAGTTTATTCAGTTCACCTATACTGCATGTCTTGGACTGTGGGGGAAACCCACACGTACATGGGGAGAAAATGCAAACTCCACACAGAAATACCTATTGAGGCGACAGTACCATTGAGCCACCGTGTCACCCAAGTTCTACATTTATTGAATTTTAAATTAATAAAATTTTATTGTTGCCAAACGAAACAATGGTAAGAGAGTAGTGACTAAGTACATTTTCTTTTCTAATGACTGAGTAATTGTATTTAATTACATTAAACATTAAAATGGATTTTAGTTTTGCTACTCTGTGAACTTAAATGGTCTTTTAATAAATTATCAAATTATTGTTATAATTAATAATGATTTTAAATCATTTATATGCCTGATTTTTTATATAGAAGTTGTTACACTGAATGACTTCTCTAAATCATGGTAAAAAAAATCATGATTAGCTCAAACTATATACAGTGCTCAGCAAGTCAGCATGTATAAGTACACCCCTTACAAATCTATCTTTTGAATTCATATTTTTAACAGGAAGTTATACAATATTATATTTGTGCATATACATTAGATTTGTCGCTAAAGCTAAATCTAGAACTTTTCTAACAAAATAACTTACGATAGCAGTCCAAAAACTAGTACACCCAAATTGATGTCATATAAAATATTAAATATAAATTAAATACAAATTTAAATAAGGAAAAATCAAAGAAGCAAAAAATTAATAAAAATAAAAAATGAAATATGTAGTTGAAATTTTGTAGGTTGTAAATTTTTTTTGCAATATTTAGCTTGAATTTAGTTGTATTATCTTCAATTTTTAAATATGTTTGGTGACTAATATATTATTTTATAAATATATCTGTTTAATAAATGCACCAAAATACATTGCCTATATTTATTGAAAATTTGATAAAAATATTTATTTTTAAAATAAGGTGTACTCAATTATGCTGAGAACTGTATATGATTTATACAAAATCAAACAAGACAAATTCTGCCAAGTTACTAATAAAAATTTAAAGCTGTTAAAGCAAAACACAAACATTTATCAAGCCCTTTTTACATCTCTGACTCATTCACATTCAAATGGTAATGTGTAAATCACCAAAATATAACAATATTGACAACAAAAGTTGTGACCGTAAGAAAGGGCCAAAGTTAAAACAAACACAATAAAACTACATTTTGGACCATGAGAATGTACATCCGAGTGAAGTCAGCTACTAAAGCCTTCCATTTGTGGTGTACATATTGGCAAGTCATTATTACTGGAACTTTTGAAGTCAAAATTAGCAGTAGTTGTCATCAGTTCAGTGACCACACTTTATAAAATGCCAGAAATTGTTTATCTATAAGCTGTTGCACTGAATGACATTTTAGTGAGTCTTCACTAAATCGTGGTAAAAATTCCTTTGTAATACAAATATTTATCAACCCCCATTTTATGTCTGACTCATTCACAATCAAATGGTAATTTTTGGAACCAAAAGCACAAGTCACCACAGCATAACAATATTGACAACAAAAGTTCTGTATTCTAACAGATCTGAATGTAAGCAGGATGCTGACTGTAAGAAATTTGTAGAATCTACATTTGAGTAAAATCAGCTACTAAAATGAAGGCAGTACGTTCTATTGGGTTATAATGTGTGTATTGCAAGCACATAAATGATTTTTAAAGTGAGTAACAGCCTGTTCCAGGAGGAGGAATAAAACTTGTCTGGTTATTAAATAAACATATTGCCCAAGTTTTTTTTAATTATGTGCACTTGAGAATTTCTGCAACGCTCAAAACTAAACAAAAATATGTCCTGACATTTGATGCAATAGACAAGTAGCCTATACTGTTTGTTACCTTTTCCTTTTTTGATGCACTCCTTCCTGTATTTGTGGTGTACATATTGGCAAGTCATTATTAATAGAGCTTGTGAAGTAAAAACCAGCAGTAGTTTTCATCAGTATAGTGACCACGCTTTATAAAATGCTCCTAAATAAGCCATATATATATATTATATATATGTATATTATATAAGCTGTTGCACTGAATGACATTTTAGTGAGTCGTCATTGAATCATGGTAAAAATTTGTGTAATGCAAACAATTATCAACCCCCTTTTCACCTCTGACTCATTCACATTCAAATGGTAATTCTTGTAACCAGAAGCACAAGTCACCGGCTTATAACAATATTGACAACAAAAGTTCTGTATTCTAACAGATCTGAACATAAGCATGCTGTTTACTGTAAGGGCCAAAGTTAAAACAAACACAAAACTAAATTTGTAGAATGTACATTTGAGTAAAATCAGCTACTAAAATGAAGGCAGTACGTTCTATTGGGTCTTAATGTGTGTATTGCAAAGTACACAAATGATTTTTAAAGTGGCTGCTGCAGGGAGAGGAATAATACTTGACTGGCCATTAAATAAACTTTCAGCCCAGATTTTATTTATGTGCACTTGATAACGTGTTTATAAACAATACCACAATGTACAAAATTAAACAAACATTTAACAGTCCTGACATTTGGATGCAATACACTCAAAAATATTTTGCTTCTTGTTCAAACTACTTAAGTTCAATCCACTTAAATTTGCAAAAACAATTAAGTTAACTTAATCGATTTGTGTTGAAACAAAATGAAGGAATTTTTTTCACAGTGTAGACAAGTAGACCATTACTATTTGTTACTTTTTCCTTTTTTTGGTGCATTCCTTCCTGTATTTGTGGTGAACATCTTGGCAAGTCATTATTACTGGAGTTTGTGAAGTCAAAACAAGCAGCAGTTTTTGTCAGTTCAGTGTTCATGCCATTAAAGTCCAAATACTTCCACAAGTGATTGACATCAAGATTAAAATCAACTGAATTACAGCCGAGCACACACCGAGCATCTCGAAATACAAACAAAACCAAAGTAAAGAATAACGTCTTTATTGACTTGAAATAAAATTCATAATTTTACAAAAGTTTGATTTATCTTACAAATCATTAACATACACAGTATGTCTGAAAGACTGTCTGATACTCTTAAAAAAGTTATTCAGTTGAAACAGTGACATGTCATTCAGCAATGATGAAAATCTCTTTATCAGCTTGAGTCGTTTCCATCACCACATTCTCCCCAACCGGTGACATCGGCTCTCCTTTCTTGGTTGCACTTAACTTTGGACTGTCCCTTAGACAAACACAAGCACAGACTTAATACAAACATATTTTGAATACCTAGTATGTGGCCAAAACAGAGTTAATGAAATGCTTCAGTCTGTTATGCAGACTGTCACATGGTTTTAAATGACTGCATATACAGTTGAAGTCAGAATTATTAGCCCCCCTGAATTTTTAGCCCCTGGTTTATTTTTTTTCTCCAATTTCTGTTTAACGGAGAGAATTTTTTTTCTTCAACACATTTCTAAACATAATAGTTTTAATAACTTATTTCTAATAACTGATTTATTTTGTCTTTGCCATGATGACAGTAAATAATATTTGACTAGATATTTTTCAAGACACTTCTATACAGCTAAAGTGACATTTAAAGGCTTAACTAGGTTAATTAGGTTAACTAGGCAGGTTAGGGTAATTAGGCAAGTTATTGTGTAATGATGGTTTGTTTTGTAGACTATCAGAAAAAAAATATAGCTTAAAGGGGGCTATTAATTTTGTCCTTAAAATGGCGCTTAAAAAATGTAAAACTGCTTTTATTCTAGCTGAAACAAAACAAATAACTTTCTCCAAAAGAAAAAAATATTATCAGACATACTGTGAAAATTTCCTTGCTCTGTTAAGCATAGTTTGGGAAATATATATAAAAAATAATAATAAAAATCAAAGGGGGGCTAATAATTCTGACTTCAACTGTACATATTTTATGGACTGATTTTTATCATTTTTCATACAAATACTCATTAAGTTTCACTTCAGCCTACATTTAATTTATATGTTGATTAGCCCCTCCCCCTTTAAATCGGCACTGACCCAGACCATTATTATTCAACTCGGGTCAAAGAATTGCATAATGGAACTGTATTTCCTTACAGAGTGAAGACACCACCCTTTTCTAAACTACTATAATGACTCTCACTTTACTAAAGAAATCAGCTACACCTCTGTTGTTCACATATCAACTTGGCAACCGCACCACTCCCATTAGTTTAGGTTAACAGGTGTATCCTGCTGGACGTAGCTGGTACTGACAGCCATGAACAACTAGTAAAAGATGAATCAGACTGTGTGAGGGCTTGTCATCTGCCATGTCGAGTCGTTTATTTACATGAGCAGATATTTACACACATACTGACTTACTTCTTGAAGCTGAAGGCCCCCCAGAGGCCACTGATGGTGGCCTGCAGACCTGGGCTGTTCTCATTGTTGACATTTTTCTTCCCGCTTGGTTTCCTTCTCAGACCGCTGGCTCTAGCAGGAGCGGAGGTCTCAATTTTACCGCCTTTACCCTGCCCACAAGCCCCTTTCCGGGACAACCCTGAAACCTAGTGCACAGGTGGAGGAAGTCAGACTGAGGGTGGAGGTGTGTGGAAAGTTATTTATAAGTTTGTCCCCCCTTCCCTTTACTATACTTTAGTAGGGTGTCAGGAAATGCATAATGGAGACTCTGTGGTCATGGACCATGACTAGACGGACTTGCCTTTGTTCTGTTAACAGCAGGTTTCAGCCTGTCTAGTGGAGAGCTGCTAGGGCTGTTGGAGACGTCTGAATCTCTCTCCTTTTCCTTTACAGACAATTACATTCAAACAAAACAGACAAGAGAGAATCAGATTTATAAATCCTCCTGGGAAAATGTGAGTGGTGTTTGCCCATGCAAAACCACCGAGATGCTAGAGGTGTCGTGGGTGTTTGTGTGGGTGTTGCTCAATGGGTTTTTGCATCGGGTAGTTCCCTAAAAACTGACTTCCACTAAGACCATTCTCTTGGTTGCATTTCTACCTTCCACATGACATCGGAAATGAAGTAAGCTGGTGGACAGTGATGTCAAGAGCTGCATTTAATAAAATCACCAACGGGATGTCACTAAAATTAGCTTTCTGAATATGTACACATTGTCACTTGAAAATGTGATGCTGGTGTTTCAGATGGCATGCATGCAACCAATCAACCTACAGCACAGTTACTTTTGTGCTGGAGCAGAATCTACACTGAAGTAGGAACCAATTTTACACTGAAGTAGATCACCCAAATAATTTAATTTGGCAGACAATGTCCTTGCCATAATTTTGGTATTTGTCTAGCTTGATTTTTTAAATCATGTAACTCATCTGTTTGGGCAAGTGAAATTATTGATGTGCCCCTTTGACTGAAGGAAAATGATTACTGAATTTTAATTTCTTGGGATATATCTATCCCTATAAAGTACTTCCCACAAGTTTGAAATATACTTGTGGTGGTGGCCGGATTGAAACGCACCTTTTACCCACAGCATATAAAAAATTAACTATATGCAACAAACATAATTAGATTTTTTACACTATTTTTATTATTGTCAGTTTAAAACTTTTCCTTTTCAATAGATTAAAGTAAAAAAAAAGAATAAATAAAATCCACTATTTCTCTTTTATGTTATTAAGGAGCCATGTGCACCCACTGACAGGCCAAATTTGCTTCTCTCTATCTCTCGTTCTAGTTCAGGTTGCTTTATTGGCATGACATTTTATTGCCAAAGCATTTAAGATGTATAAAATATGTTATATTTTGACACCATAAAATAAATAAAATATACAGCAAATGAAAAATAAATGATAGAAAAAGGAATAAAAACAGACGATATCCCTAAAAATTAAAAAAATTACAAGAATAAAATGTGTAAATTATTTAAATAAGACAAATGAGTTAATTATGCATTTATAATAATGTACAAATATTCTGCAGCTGATTTGATTGCAATTTCCTTCTCTCTGAGTATATAGTAATGTTTTTCTGAGTCGTTTAGATTAAAGAATTAATTATTTAATGTCTCTCTCGCACAAGTGCGTAAAAAATTAACGCCAGCTTTGAAAACAAATCAAAACCAAATCCCGGACATTTTAGTAGATTTAGAAACCCCAGCTGAACGCAAAAAGGTGCGGGTCTTTGTGGGTCTGCAGAGCATGCGAGTGTTGAGAGTTCTGGCACAGACAGAATGAGAAGTATGAAACAGGCAAAGGAGAGAAGATTTTCCACTATTGAATCACTCACGGATGTTTGTTTACATTGGGCAGATACAAAAAAAAGTGTAAAAGGGTGATGACGATAATAATAGTAAAACAAAAAATGTGTCACTAAATATAGTATGTGTGGGAAGATATTTTCTCACCTTATCAGAGTTGTCTTCTGTGACTAAAGAGTTCTCCACACTAGCAGAGATACTGCTGGACTGGGAGAAATAGGCACTGTCCTGAGATGGAGGAGACCCGGGAGAATTTCCAGCATCCTCACTGCCTTCAACAGGTGAGGACGAGAGAGAAAGCCCAGGTCCTGCCCAGGAGATTCTTGCCTTATTTCTGTGAAACTGCTGCAGTGTAGATAATCCTGAAGGTGTGGAGGATGACCGCTGTCTCTCTGTGCTGTCTCTGGCTGGATGTGAAACAGATTTATTGAGTTCTTTGGTTGTCCCTGACCAGCTGAAGACCCCAAGACCCACACTAGCAGGCCTGGAAGAGCAAGATGGAGATGCGGGTGGGCTAGATGGCTCATCTTTGTCCTGTTCTCTCTCTGGTTCTTCACACAGTGATGATGTGTCTCCTCCAGACTGTGACACATGCTTCTCTTGAGACTCCACAGACTGTGAAGAGTCTTGTTTTGAGTCTTCCTGTGTCTCTGCTATGTTGGATTCATCATGACAGAAGAACCTGATAGAAATATAAATACCAACATCATCACCAGAGGCTAAACTGGGAACTACCAGGCTACTCAATAAATGTAATAAAACATATTCAATGCCATATGGATAATAACCCTGAATAATTTGAGCAATAGTACAATTAAGCTTTGGCAGTACGCTTTAGTAATTTGTGATTGCTGCGTTATACTTCCCATCATGCTCTAGTACCTGCTGCATGTGCCCTGCTCTTCAGTGCCCTCTTCTGATCGGTTTCTCCACTGCAAGAGGGTTGCAAAGCGATTTCGAGGACGAGATGGTCCAGATGTGCTGCCACAATGATTCTCCTTAGAAACCATGTTATCATTAGTCAGCGGCTTAGTTGTGGGCTGAGTTTCAGGACAGTGTCTCTTTACACCAGCCGTGTACTGTTCTAACAGGTCATCCACAGAGAGACTTGTGTCTTTCAGGAGAGAACAAAAGAGAATATAAGATATAAACATGGCTTGGCGTGTGTCAAAATTCATAATCATTGCACTGCAGTCTGTTTACCTTCACGGGGTCTTTTCACCTGTGACTCTCTCTGGGGCAACTTTAGACTCTGCACACTAACAATCCTCTCTTTGCCCCGGGTGGGTGGTGGTCTTTTAGGGGAGGTAGGAGACTGTGGCTTGGTGCAACCTGGTTCATAGTTCTGGCTCCAAATGCTTGCCTGTGTTGTGGCAGTTTTGTCACATCTGTCATTCCAGGAACTACTGCGAGGAGCTTTAGGTGGCTGAAAAAAAATGACAAAACATAAAATGACTAAAACCAAAATATAGAAAAAGCTCTTTCAAATAACTATAATAATACTTAGTGCTAAAATTGTTCTTTGATATTAAAATAAATGTAGATTCAAGTAAAGACAGAATCAGATTACCTGAGTTTGAGGAGCGTCAGGGTTAAAGTCATCTATTCTTTGCATTGTGTTAATGTCCAGGTTCCCAAGAGCCATTTGCAGCCCTTTCTCATCACCTACGTTACTGAATAAATTGGTTAAGTTAAATTTGCAGACAGACAATTTGTATGTTGTAACATAAACATAGACATTTGAAAACAGCTCCAACATCTGTAATACCTATACATTTTTATTTATTTAAGTTGAACAGTTTCTGTTTATGATTGCGTGAAAGATACGTTCCAGCATAGCTGAGGGCAGCAGGATTAATGTGATCTGGATAAGGGTTCAAAGGTACCACCTTTCTCCTCAAGGGGTCAAAGACCAGCTGATACAAAAATGTGTTGTTGGCTTTTGTGAAACCCTCAATGTATTCTTCTGGAACTGAAATGTCCATCTTCAAATACTGCCCCATCTTCTTGATCACCTGTGTGGAACATTTATATAGTTTTAGGATAAACCTTTTTTTTATTAAATGTTTTGTTTCTATAATATATTTCGGATTGACTGAACAGATGGAACAGAAATTAAGCACATTTGTGAGTAATTCAATAGATTAAAAAGCAAAGATTTAAAGGTGGTTAAAGGTGCATAAACATAGCAGTGTGTCTTAAAGAAATATTACCAAAATGAAAAGGATGTCATAAAACATGTTGTTTTAGAAATATTTCAACAACTTCATGTTATTGTACCATGTCTATATTTATAACCAGATTTCTTATTCTCACCTTCAGGATATCAGGGTTATTTGCCATCCTGAGCAGCTTGCATGCTTTTCCCAGACCAATACCATACAGAGACTGCAAGTAGTCACAGCCAGAGAGGATGCACATATATCGAAACTTCTCCTCTGTGAAGATGTTGCCAAGAGATTTGCATCGGCCCAGGTGACACTGCTCAATCTCCAATCCATTACCCTGTTTATCCATCTTTAAAATCACCTGCAAGCAATGCACAACAAATGTAAAATTCTACTTTTAATATTATAAAACATTTGTATTTTCAGCACTCAAATCTTCATTATTACAAGGGTTCTTCTACTATGCTGGCATTTTTTTTATTGTATTGACTTAAAAAAAATCAAAACACATATAACACATACACACATAACGTTTGGAAATGGATGACACTAAGATCATTTTAGTTTTGTTTTAAGGAGACAAGTGTAAGGGTTGTATTATATAGTCTATGCACTTAAATGTATCTATGTGAAATGAACACTGCACAAATACCACAGTTATCTTAACTAACTGTGATTAAATTAAACAACCACATTCAGATGATCAATCAATAATTGTGACCGGCCTAATGGTACCTTTTTGCAGCCAAATGCCAGCAGATCTGAGTCCTCTGTGATCACCGCCTGAGCGATATCAGATTTGTTAAGGAAAGCTAACTGTGCATCTGCTTCATATGGAGCAACAACACAGTCCACTCCACGTGTTCTGGCAGCCTTATAACCAGAAGAAAGAAGCAAATGAAAAGATGTCAGCAAACATAACAAAAAAAAATCTTTTTTTAAATTTCTTTCTTAAATACATATTACACAGGCTTCTGATAGCATACACAGAATTACAGAGGCTTTATGTAATACAATAACTTCTTTATTGTGAGACTTATTTCATAACATATACACAAACACACATACTGTATATACCTTTATTTTACTTTTAACAAATTTTAGCTGCAATGACCTTACCCTAATGACATCATGTGCCATAGATGGGGTAATGTTAACACTTCGGGTAAAACATTCTCTGGCTTCTGTTATCTTTCCCTCCCGCAGCAGCTGTTTGCCTTTCTGCAGATTGGCCTGTCGCCTCCTGTTTGTGAAAATAAACATTAAATATTCTTAATTTCAAATCAAATTAACACAACTACTCTTTCTGGTAATCTGCAGAGTTCTTACTCTCGCCGGGACTTCTCCACTTCCTGTTTGGAGGGCAAGTTACGACCATCAAACACCAAGATAGGTTTAACACCAAAAGAAAGCAGCATGTCCACAAACTTCATACAGTAGGAGACATACCTGATGGACACAGAATATGAGCATGAAGAATGAAAAATGGTGTTAGGCATATATGCTATGTTTACATGATTTTGTTGCAATCAAAAATAAACATTACATGCAAACAACTCACTGATCTGTAGGTTCCCCTTTTGCAAGCTTCTCTGCACATGAAAAAGCTCCTTTATGAAGCCAGCAGTATGTGTCCACAGCCACTGTCTGTCCTCGATACTTCTTCACATGCATGGGCTCCGAAGCATCTTTGATAAACTGCAAGAGGCCCTGAATACCCATGTTGTCTGTCTGGAAGGACAGATGTCTGAGGAAGATGGTTTATAAGAGTTCAGCCTGTCACCCTGAAATATGAAAATAAAAGTCCCTTATCATTTAAACACATGTAACGTTGCATATTAAAAGCATACTGTAATTACACATAACGACGTTCACTGTTGAACATAAAATACGTCACCAAAATCAACGGAATAACCGTCCAAACGGAAGACGTACGTAAAATAACGAACATCCATATACAAAGAGTTCCAATACATTTAAGTTAACGTTATTTAGTTTACTTGTGTGTCTGTAATATTTTAACCGCCAAATCCCTCCAAAACAAAACACAACGAACTCCTCCCGAAACTCCGAACGTCACAAGGAAGAACTGTATCGTTGTTGCACACACCTTTAGCATGTATATTTTAAACTATCTTTTTTTATATTTGTATTAAACACTTACCGAGAGCTTTTGCTCGCGCTTCTACCACCAAGTAAAGTTACAGTGGTTCGACTTTAGCGGCAAAAATATGACGTCATTGCACAAGAACCCTATTGGTCAGCACGCCACAGATAGCCAATCACAGAGTAGAAATATGGAAGAGGCGGGACAAAGATGTCCACATCCTCGGAAGTATCTAAAATAAATATATTTTTAATTAAATGTAAAGGTCCTGCTTATTTGTAGTTGTAAAAATTGTATTTAATTATTTAAGATGATTTACACTATATATGTTTGTTCTATGGTCTTGTATATGTTGCTTAAAGCATAATAATACTACAAAAAAACATATATATATATATATATATATATATATATATATATATATATATATATATATATATATATATATATATATATATATATATATATATATATAATATATATAATAACCCTGACAATAGGTGATTACTACGTTAAATAATACCAAATATGCAGTTTAGAATTTGATGAAAAAAGTACTAATTAATATAGTTAAAGAAAATAAACTATTTATTAAACGGTTTTTTTGTAATGCTTCCCTTTTGTATATAACCACTACAGTTAGTGAAGCAAAACCATAGTTCATTTGTTGTTAGATGGATTTAACTGCAACAACAATTTTTTTAAATCAGTTGTCAAACGACTTTTACTTAAATTTAGCTTAGTTTAATTTTAAGTTACTATTATTTATTTATTTATTTAACGTTATTTACTGTATTTTACTGGTTTGCTCTAAATGAATCGTGTACACAAACTCAACACAAAAGGACAAAAATGTATTTAAATAAGTGGAAACTGAAGTAAAGAATATAAATAATAAAGATATCAGAACAGAGGGGGGGGGGGGGTTTGTTTGTATAAAGGATTAGTGTTGTTTTTATAAAGGATTGTTCACTCAAACTGAAAATTCTTTCTGTCATTAATTATTAACACCCCCGTCGTTCCAATAACCTTCAGAACACACATTTAAATATTTTAAAATATATGACATAGCAATTGAATTATGAGAATGGCTATATCATGATGAACAGTGCTTTATAATAACAATAATAATTCCTTACATTTCTATAGCACTTTTCTTGGCACTTAAAGCGCTTTAAACATAAGGGGAATCTTCTCATCTACTCTTTCATTTTTTTTAATGCAAGAAAGAACATTACAAAGATATAATATGAACAAAGAGACAAAGAGGGTTACATAAATAGAATTCCAGCAAATTAAACAAGTTTAAATGATTTACACTAAGAAAGCGTTTTAAATGCAGTGTAATTGTTAGAGTCTTTTAAAGAGTTCACATAAATTTCAAAGTCCTTTTTAAAAATAAAAAGTAAGGGAAAATTTTGAAAATTTACATTTATGGATGTAAAATTTTGTTTAAAAAAAGCAATAAATCAATAATAAATTTACAATGAGAAGGATCTACACTCAGAGAGTAACCAAAGAATACAATGTTTGGGTATTGAGTACAAAATGAGCATTTAGGGGAAATATTGTTATTTAATTTAGCTAGTTTGGTATTTATTGGGTAGCAATCTCCTCATCTACCACCAGTGTAGCATCCACCTGGATGAAGCGACAGCAGCCATTTTTCACAAGACCTCACACCACAAAGAGAGAAGACAGAGTAATGAAACCAATTATGATATGGGGATGGTTAGGAGGCCATGATGATGGACAGAGGCGAGTGGGTAAATTTGGCCAGGATGCCGGGGTTAAACCCTTACTCTTTTTCGAAAGACATTCTGGGATTTTAGGGTATATGCTGAAGCATGCTAATAGGACTTTTAATTTGCCAATAACTTGGGTTAAGCGCTTCCGGCGAACTGTATGCCAAAGGAAAAATCTGCACGTCTTTAAGGTCTGTTTTCTTTAAAAATCAGCGATCTCCACTGGCTGAGGAATATCCGATATGAAGTTTGTTTCAGATTGTACTAGAAGCACTGCATTAAATTACATTCCCCCGCCATGTCTTTATAATATGAGCATTTATTTTAGTTACCCCAGTATATCCTGCCGATTCTGACGGGCGAACAACTTATTGAATGCCAACGTTTATTTAACTGAATGTATTTTAATTACATTACAACATGAATGCTGTAAAAGGAACCGTATAAAATGGAAAAAAAAACTCACAATAACTGGTCACCGGAAGTTTATAAGTATATGGGAACAACACTAGCTCGGCATATACCCAATTTTATTAATCTGTCTCCATATTCTACTGCATCCCAGAATATAACACAGCACCAAAAATGTAAAAAATATATATTGAATATATTTAATATATTTTTGTGTACGGCAGACGGCAACTCGCGTGACGCAGATTCCAGAGTCCGTATGCTCCAATCAGGTGAACCCTCTTCAGCGCTCGCCATGACAACGAGACAGCAGTGACGTGCCTTGTAAAAATTTGCATCTGCGCTCCTATAAAGCTCGTGTGCTCTCTAGCAGCGATGTCAGTTCGCTCGGTGTTGCTGTTTGTACTTGACCAAGGTGAGTTCAATACCGACGGGTACGAGTGGAGCCACGCCAATCTCACGAAGTCCGCTTCGTGAAGCTTCACTCGGTCCCGTCTGTGCTGTAGTTCCTTGTGGTTTGCGTACATAAACGTAACATCGCAAGGAATATTACGTGTTTGTTGCTCGAAATGTGCCGCCGAGCAACATCCAGTAAATACTGGCACGGCCTGGCGCCCGGTCTTCTCGTGCACTCCCTGGGGCGAGGTGGCCTTTGAGCCCTAGGCAGGGAACAAACAACCCCCGAGGACCCTCAGGGAAACACGGGGGGCCGGTAGTGGGACCTCGCTGCCAGGGTTATGGTGGGTGGGAGTAGCGAGGCCCACTCATCGTCTATTTTAAACTATAGTTTCAAACTTTAGTTTACTATAGTTTGAAATAGACACCATGGTAACTGTTATGATTTAACTTTATGCAAAGAGCTTAGAATGAACAAGAGCAACAGCCCCCGATTCCGCCATTTTTATGTGAAATCGATCGGCCGTCCATTGGATCTCATTGCTGTCGCGATGTAAAGCAGCTGCTTTGTTTTTATTTATTCAAAAAGCGCGTTATTGTTTCCAAAATTGTAGAGTGTCGCCTCTTGGTGATTCTATGCTCTTTGCTCTTTGTCTGACTGTTGTAATGTTTTGCTTTGTTTTTCAGCTAAGCTGTTGAGCAAAGAAGGACTATTGAAGACAACAGTTGAAGACAACCGCGGGTTATATTCACGAGCGCGCGCGTTATAATGTTTTCGGAAAGTTTGTCTTGTTTGCATGTCAAACTAAATAAACTATACTCTTTCTAAACACCTGTCTCGTGTTTTATTTGTCCTCTACAGCAATGCACTGTCTTGTCTGTTGAATGCATTTGTATGCAACATGGTTTGACAATACAGTAGTCTAACAAATAAATGGTTGTTATAAATGTACCTTCATTAGTCAACATTTGGTGTGGGTAATAAAAAGTTAATCAAAGATGTCCTAAGACATAAGGGTTATGTTATGGCTGTTTCATAACTATATTTATTATTATTCTGTAGGTTTAAAACCAGCAAATTATACTATGTATTTAAAATGTCATGAACCTACTGTTATTTTAAAATTTGCTTAATAAATTTTCCTAAGACAAGAATGGGTGTTTTGGTTTTATGTCAACCTACAGTAGGATTGAGGTTGACTACAGCAGGTATAGGCAACACACATCATAGGGAGTTTTTTTAATGACCCAAAATCAAGTAAAACGTCTCTTATTCAAGTACTTTTAGCATGCAAAAGTCAAATTTAAGTATATAAAATACAGTTTCCAACAACAAAATTTTGTCTTGGGAAAAAGACCAGTGTGGTGGTGAGGGAAAAAAAAGTAATGTCAAGTTATATATATATATATATATATTTATAAAAGTTGAACAAGTTGTCATAATATTTAGTCATTAGATTATGTGACCGCTAGATGGCGCTCAATTAAAAGGAGCGAAACTGTATATTGTTATTACTATTAAAACGTAGCCTATATTACTGCCTTAGGCCAGTAACTTAGGCAGTAATGCAAAGTAATAATAAATGTGAATAAATAGACTAAATGAAAGAAACAATAGACCAAAATCAGTCACCAGGTCTAGTGCCTCCTTATGGATTTAAAGTGCCCCTCAGTTTTGACTTCCTGGCGCCGGGCCTGTATCAGAAACAAATATACACTTTCTGAAAAATACATGCATAAAATAACTGTCTTCTAAATGTTTAGATTTGCTGAAGCGTCACGGGGGTGGTGCTGTGATTTATGTGTGTTTCGTCGCTGCTCGTTTCTAGCGCTGGGTGGAGCGCGTGACTCTCCGTTCCGCTCCGCTCCAGGATTTGACGTGTCGTCTGTGTTTTTCTGCACTTCCTGCTTCCTCCATGACTGTTTTGAGCCAGCAGTCGCGTCCGAAAGCTGATCGGTAGGAATCGTTAAACGTGGCAATGGTGTGAAGGTGCGCGTTCGGCGACGGTGTGTGAGATTGTGTGCGAAGCCCGAGCTGTAATCACTGTCAGCCATGCAGTTTTCTCCCACCAACGGAGATTTTACCTTCGTCTCTTCGACGGACGCTGAAGGTACACTAGTTAAAGGCCCCAAAGCATCCACACAGCTGATAACAAAATCAGGCTTATGTTAAAATGCTGTTGGTGTTATGTGTGTGTTGCGTGTATGATGTATATTGATTAATATGTGTACTTCAGTTGTTAGTCTTTTTAATTATTTTGACATGACTTGTTTTCTGGGCTCGATAATATGATATGGTCGTCAGCTGTTTTAATGTATTTGTCTACATTTATATATTAATATATAAAATTCAGTTTAATTTAAAACAGATTTATAATAATACATTGGAAATTAATAATCATTTGTGTAAACCGCATCAAATATGCGACCAAATCAAGTTTCAAGCTGTTCAAAAACAGTAGCGTAATTGTGTAGAGTTGATCAATTCTTACATGAGTTAAGTTTAGACACAGTAGTTCTACAGAAGACAGTAACGTTAGTATCAGTAATTTGCTCACTTCTGTCCCACGTTAATTCAGTTTAGTGCCATTGTTGACAAATTCATTTTATTTAGGCACTGGATAAAAACCATAATGTCACAATCCAGCTGAAATCAGAACACGTTTTACAGTTTAAGCATAATTTATTTATTTGTTTGTTTCTTAGTTTTTTGTCTATTTTGACATGAATGAAAATGAGACAGTAAAAAATAGAATTACAACCTTTAATAGATTGCTTTAGACGTGTTGTTTAACAAAATAGTTTTTCCTCTGTCAATGAAAAATCTTTCAAAAAAAGAAAATCTATTTTGAGTAGACAAAAACAGTTTTGAAAATTGTGATTTGTTAAAATAAATATAGGACTGTAAGTCTCTCAGACTTTTTTTTTCATTCACATTTAATTAGAAAAATTATATATATATATATATATATATATATATATATATATATATATATATATATATATATATATATATATATATAAATAATTCTGACAGTGTAATAACCTTGGACAAAAATATCACGGTTTCACAGTATCACGGTATTGTGATTACTGCTCTAAAATATATTCTTTTTAAATGTCTGAATAAAATTTTTTTCACTTTTGAAAACAAAATATTTAGTTTTTCGACAGATTTAAAGTATTTTGGAGCAGTAAACATGTCAGGCTAAATAATTCAAATGAACCATTGACTTCTGGTGTCTTCACTAGTTTTAAAAACACAGATTTATTTTACAATTTAAATGGCATGTTTAAAGATCTTTTCTGCTGGAGACCCTCCAGCAGAAAAAAAAAAAGTTAAAAAGAAATCTTACACATACGGTATAATAGAAAGTTTTAAAATCTTGAGTTTTCCAAACCGCGGTATACCTTGAAAACGGTTATTGTCTCATGCCTAGCATTGGTAATAAAAACTAACTCCTATAATGTGACAGAAATTAAGTAGAAAAAAAACCCTGACATACTTGCATTCATCTCTGCTGAAAATTGTTTTTGATAATTTAACACAATCTTTCATCCACCAGAGCTCAGCGGCACCATCGATGCACCAGATATCACACTAAATATGGGCCCGGAATCCAACCGGGACACCTATGCCACCACTTTCCTGAGGCAGAGGGGTTACGGATGGTTGCTGGAGGTGGAAGAAGAAGAATCAGAGGACACTAAACCACTCCTGTGAGTATTTGGGACTCTGTGACTGCTGCTTTCACTGGTTGTATTTAGTGCATTCTTCGCACGGCTGCTGAAAATTCTTGATAGTGATTGAAAATCCTTGAAAGATCCTTGGCAATGCTTGCATTTCATTGCAGTGTGTTCAAGGTTTGAAAAGTCCTTAGATGCCTGAAACTGCTTGAAAATATGTTTGCTAAATATGTATTAATAATGAACTTCTTTAATTCAAAATACAAGAAAATGTATTTTTGCTTTTTCATAAAATTTAAAAACTGGGGTCTGCATGGAAATTCCCCCTTAAAGAGTGAAGTGATGCATGAAATTAAAATTAAAATAAATGTAAGATGTGAGTAGATGGCATTTAAGTTAATAGCATTTTTAAGAGAGTAAAATGAATGTTGTGCAATAAAGGCTAACATACCATCAAAACTGTTATATGTAATTTGCTTCATATGCTTAAATTTAAATTTGGAAGTTAGAGCCTTGTTATTGATTCTGTGTGTTTGTGCAGGGAGGAGCTGGACATTGATTTAAAGGACATCTACTACAAGATCAGGTGTGTGTTGATGCCCATGCCCTCACTGGGGTTTAACAGACAGGTGGTGAGGGACAATCCTGACTTTTGGGGCCCCCTGGCTGTCGTCCTGCTATTCTCTATGATCTCCATCTATGGACAGTTCCGGGTGAGACACAAGTTTCTGTGCATGATTATACCCGTGATCTTTGTGTAAATAGACTTTTAGAAGAAATGCTAAATGGATTGCCGTAGATTGTAAGCTTGTGAAATTGTATCTTCAGGAACATGCAAATAAAAGAAATTGTTTGGGCTTCTAAAGGTAGTTCTCATAATCAAGGTTTATACAATCATGAAAAACCGGGAAAAGTCATGGAATTTTGACATGGCATTTTTCAGGCCTGGAATTTTTTTTGGAAAAACTGAAAACCCACAAAGTTTTGGAAAAGTCATGGAAAACTGATATCTGTATTCTTGTACATAGGTTATTTACATCTTTTCTGTCCTTGGGCAATCACATATTCATATTATTTGTGTGGTGTAAGCATTATCTAAATCTGTTTTACATAGATATAAACAAATTGAAACTAAATGGATCGTTGCATGTTTTACGACATGCTGTAATACATTTCTACATGCATTGTTTTTCATTTACCTCGCATATGTAGACATTGCATGAAACATTAAGTCATGAAAATTTACTTGAAAGTTTTGAAAAAAAAAAAACATGGAAAAGTCATGGAATTTTAGTATTAAAAATTTGTTTGAACCCTGTATAATGTCTGTTTTAGGGTTGGGTGATGTCGACCACTGTGGCATAGTACGATGTCTAATGTTAAACATCACATTGGATGAAGGCATTGTTGTAGTAGGCAGCGGTGAATTAATTATTTATGAATAATTTATTAATTCATAATGAACTAATCATTTGTAACCTACCATTTCAACTACCTGACCCACATGGTCTATGTTTTACCCTTAACCAAATCATAAATAAATACAAATAAATTGCAGACAGATTACCACCTGTCAATAATTTTTTTCTGCGGAACTCTGGCATGATGAGGCAGAGTCATCTGTGTTGTTATAATGGCGTTGACAAACTTGGTCGGTAAAAAAGGTGCACAACACACAGGAACCAACCAACAGCATCTGAGCTTTCCGCTAAAATTACTAAGTACAAGCGTGAGAACGAAAGATTGGAGCAGTGTACTGACGCTGTGACGCATTACCTGATAGATTCAAAAGAGAAGAGTCGTTAGATAGAGACGAGATTAATTAAATATCACGTTTAACAATATATATATATATATACATATATATATATATATATATATATATATATATATATATATATATATATATATATATATATATATATATATATGTATGCACTATACATATATGTATGCACTATACATAGTGTATAGTGTTATATATAATATATAGTGAGAAGTGATTCAGTGGTACATCCTTGATAAACTGTCCGATGTGCACCGCTCTCTGGGATTTTGCTGGCTGCCTGGAGCTCAGACGAGTGCATGACCGTGTGTCTGTGTAATTGGTGACGTGATGTTCGTTTTCGGTGGTATAGTGTTAAAGGAGGGCTGTTCAGAAAGGCCAGCTAAATGCCAGTGTGGACGGAGATCATTTTTGTTCTAAAATGTCATTTTAAAACTAGGATGTATTAGTGTAAACGATGTCTAAGTGTATTTTTCGTGATTGGGTTTCCAACGGGGGCGGGACGGTGGATTGGAATACTGGCTCAGCATCGTGATGTAAAGTATACGGCGATGGGCGATGGCATTGTCTATCGACCCAACCCAATCGTCTATCAACCTAGTCTGTTTAATGTGCCATGATGAATTGATTTCTTGGAATTTGTGTATTTTTTTAACTTAATATTTATGGAAGCTTGTTTCCGGCATAAAAACAATTTATTGCATGCTTATGCTTGTAATGCTTTCTTATTTTATATTTATGACAAAATATTTCACTCAATTTTGAGTTCACCTCTTGACATTTTAGCTTTTTTCTTTTTTTGTTTTTGTTTTTGTTTTAAGAATTTTGAGGTACAAACTCTATTAAAAGCAAAGTATTGCAAGATGTAAACTCACAATTGCAAGAAAATCAGATATATTCCAAATTATCTATATATTTTTTTCTTTGGTGAGAACAAAAATTCTGTATCTATTTGTTAATGTATTTAAATTAATAAGAGTTTTTACAGTGTGACAACCAGTTGAGGATTAAGCGTTCATTTGAAAACTATTATCACACTTATACAACTGTATACTATGTTTTGCAGATCTGAAATTCTTTAGTATTTTTCATATGTCAGTTTGATTATTTAATTACTCAACAATAACTGTATCCCTTTTTGTTCAATCAGGTTGTTTCCTGGATTATTACAATCTGGATATTTGGGTCATTGACAATTTTCCTTCTTGCAAGAGTGCTGGGTGGAGAGGTATTTATTTGATCTCGTAAAGCATCAGACAACATATGATTTTTGAGTAGGTGTGCCCACATTTCAATTATTACATTTTTCCCCAAATAGGTATCTTATGGGCAAGTGCTTGGAGTTATTGGCTATTCTTTGCTCCCATTGATTGTAATAGCTCCGCTTCTTCTGGTCATCGGGGGATTTGAAGTAGTCTCTACACTCATAAAGGTAAAGAAAACAAATATAAACACAGTTATAAATATAAAGTGAGAAATTAGTTCAAATACCAATTTTCCACTATTAACTAGTGGCTTATTAGTACATCCCTAGGGCTGCACGATTCCGGCTAAAATGAGAATCATGATTTTTTATTTGTTTAAAATAAAGATCACAATGTTCTCAAAATTCTGTAGATGTAAAATAAAGGTTAATATTAGGCTATTATTACTGTTATTTCTCAAACATATATGTATAGGTCTACTGTTGGTTAAAATGAAAAATTTTGTATAGGCTTGGAACAGTGGACTTCAATAGACTGTAAATATGTCCTAGTCGTTAATGCACAGTAAAGTGATCACATCAGAATACAACTATTCATAATTCTGTCACAGCTCATGGTCCGCTCTTGTGTGATTTTGCCACCACGAATATGTCATTACATGAAAACAGATCTTAAAATTGGGTGAATTATACCTTATAAATACAATATGCAGACTCCTTTTCACCATTTGGAGATGTCCACATGGCTGAGAAACCTATATAAAACAATGTGAAGACTTGTAAAACCCTCTATATGCTAATATATTTGGCTGAGTTGTAGAGATGCTAGAATTAGATTGTGTGAGGGGTCGAAACGAGATCACAATCTTTTTTTTTTATTAATCATGCATCCCTAATCCAAAACCTAACTACTTTCTAAAGGGCCATAACATCCCCCACTTTTGGTTCAAGTCTACCTCAGAATTAAAAAAAAAAAAAAGCATCATAATGGGCGTGGAGTTCCGCGATCAGAGACAGGAGGGCGCGTGGCCGGCAGAGCAGGGGAGAGGGTCGAGAACAACTGTTGCCAGTTAGCTCACATAATGAGACACAAACCGTGAGAAGACACGTGATTTTATAGTTTACAAAGTTAAATTCAAAGAAAAAAATAGTAATTTAATGCCCTGCTACATTTGTCATTTGTAATTTCATATACACACAACCACAATTTATATCATTATAAAAATAATTCGAGAGGGTGCTCGCTGCAGAGCCATTTGAGGAGAGCTGAGCTCCAGCGAGGGGCAGCATGAGCTGTCGCTCCTCCTCCTGTAAGCTGTTTTAATGCATACACCAACCCCACCCCTAACCCTACCCCCAGTGACATCACTCGTAGAAGAAGTGCAAAAAAGGTGGAGCTCAAGCTTAAGCTCCCCCTCGCTGGAGCTCAGCTCTCCTCAAATGGCTCTGCAGCGAGCACCACTTGCACTGCCTATTTCAACACTTAGCCCTGCTGGTAATCTGGAGGATTTAGGGGAACACAGCAGCACGGCGATGTGTCTAAATGTGATCGAACTTCACTGATAAAGGACAAAGTCCGCCATTCTCCGCCATACTTGTACTGCTCTCCCAAAAAAAAAATGCTTACTGCACACAAACAGCTTTGCTGTATTGGCTCTGACAGGATCGTGTGGAAAAAACATGCAACAAACCCCGTGGATCATGGAAACAAACACAAACGACCCTTCATGAGCAGCTAAATACTGTGTGCCATGGGTCAGTGGATGCGGTCTCACCCAGTCATCAACATAGGCTCTCACAGCTTGGCACTGGCAGGTCTCTCTTGGCTTTGGAAAGCACGCGGAGTCATGAAGAAGCATAGGATCTTCTCATAGGATAAGAAAACTCTGCTATGAATAATAATGAGAAACCGTTGCGTCATCTTTGCACTTGCAGTTTTGCCGTACATCACTGATTTTGATCCCGCCCCAAAAATCATTCTAAACCCGGAAGATGAAATTAGCTGACAAAAGCTCCAAATTTTCCAGCTTTCCTCACAATTAAAGCTGACAGGTGCTAACATTGTCTTAACTGATGCTCAACACACAAAAATCTGCTAAAATCTCAAAAAAAGTACTCGAGGGTTTCTTGAACCTTAATAACGATTTTATTCATAGAATTTTATTGAATATTCATAGTTAATCCTTTAACAATAGTGAGAAATGTGCCTTAAAATAGAGTGTGATCAAATGTTTGTCTGTATGGGGAACAACTGTATTCAATGCAAAAAAATATGATCTGTTTGTTTTCTAGCTTTTTGGAGTATTCTGGGCTGCATACAGTGCTGCTTCTTTACTCGTCGGTGATGAATTCAAAACAAAGAAACCCCTCCTCATATATCCCATCTTCCTTTTGTACATCTACTTCCTGTCTCTGTATACTGGAGTCTGAATTGACCACAGGCTTTGATTGGCTCGTTGCTTGGACATTAACACAGAGCACTGTGTGGAGAGTTGCACAGCAGGGATATTCCATGAAGACCGAGGAGGAGTTTGCATTTTCTCGCTTTCTTTTACCTTGTTTATAGTCCTATATGCTTTGGGGGGGTCGAGGTGTACAGACATTAGTGTATTTAACTGCTTTCATTAATTTTGTACACAATAAAAAGCTGCATCTTTTACTGTGGAAGCTGTATTTGCAGAGGTTACTCTGCCATTAAAATGTGGAGCCATGGTTTTACATAACAATTACAAGCACCAACAGGAAAATAAAAATGAAAACTTTATATTGTAAAAGACTATTATAAGCATGATAAATCATGTAACAGAACTTGTGTTTTCCCACACATAATGGTGAAAACTTTGAGTTAACCAGTTTATGATAGATGGATATTTTTTGTTGTAGAGTGAGCCAAAACATTCACAGATTTCATTTGTTTTTAATTTATGAGTTCCACATGGGGAAAGAGAGTGTGCAGGCAGTACTGCTTGGATTAAAAATGTCCGCTAAGTATGGGTGCCTTAAATTGGTTGTTTTATATGGCTGTGGTGTATTTTATTTATGTAAATGTAGCCAAAAAAAAGGAAAGGAATTTTTATTTGTAGATCATGCAATTGAAGACAACTTTCTACCTGGTGATGTGTACACTGCAGGCATATGTTACCGTATTAGTATAGCTAAAATAATGGAGTATGAAAATTGTTATAATAAACATCATGAATCAAATTAAAATCTGTTGACACTGTAATTACACTTTGTGTTATGAATCTCTTTAATGTCTAGGAACAATGATATTTAATTGGGTGATTTATTATTATTCATTAGGATGTTTGCTTACAGGTTAAATGCTTTAACAGCAAGTGATTTTTTATAATATCCCAATGATACAAAGTAGATGACACAAGAGCACTTTCTCTTCAATTTACACTTGTGTTAAGAGAAAAAAATATTATTCATTATAATTAAATACAAAAGTGCTGCATTTAGAGCCTTGCTGACCAGTCTTTCCTGAATTAAGTATAACTGTGAGAGTAATTGCTAAACACATTTACAGTAAAACTATGAACAGTAGTCAACATTTGAAGTGGATCGAACTGTTTTTCAGATAACGCTACACTAAAAAAATGTACATATATATTTTTGCTACTTATTTAAAATAAGCTGAATCAGCACAATGCTTTAGATTTCATTGGGACAACTTATTTTTTATGTTTAATCCACATAACTTTAAAGTGTTAAGTTAACTTAATTGATTTGCGTTGGGACAACATGAATGAATTGTGTGGAACCCTGCATTTTTTACTGTGTAGGTCACATTTCATGCTGTTAACTATTGGTGTATTACCTGCTTATTATTAAGATATTAGCTGTTTATTTGAAGTTACAACGTATGATTTTATTTTACATCCATAATCCTATGAAAAAAACGTACAAAAGCATGCACGTTATTTTAGCTGGGGGCTCAGGCAAACAGAAAAAAGAGCAAAATATATATTCAAAAAGGCGGCAACACCAATGCTCCAATAATGCCATTTTTTAAATTAAAAAGACTGATAAAATACAAGCCTTGTATTAGCCTTTTAGATGTAATTCATTCATTTTCTTGTCAGCTTAGTTTCTTATCCATGTGTCTCCACATGGTCGCCACAGCGGAATGAACCGGCAACTTATCCAGCAAGTTTTTACGCAGCGGATGCCCTTCCAGCCATAGCCCATCTCTGGGAAGCATCCACACACACTTTCACACACTCACTCTTACACTACGGACAATTTAGCCTACCCAATTCACCTGTACCACATGTCTTTGGACTGTGGGGAAAACCGGAGCACCCAGAGGAAACCCACGCGAAGGCAGGGGCAACATGCAAACTCCACACAGAAACACCAACTGAGCCGAGGCTCGAACCAGAAACCCAGTGACCTTCTTGCTGTGAGGCAACAGCACTACCCACTGCGCCACTGCCTCGCCTCTTTTAGATGTAATAAATTGGCATTTTTGGAGCTTAAGTGTCACCGCCATTTTGAATATACAACCATAATCCTACCCAAAACCTAAACCCAACTATTACGTTAAAATTGAGCAGTTAATTAGTAGTTTATTAAACTAGTAGTGTGTGTAATAGTAGTAGTTAATGGTTTGTTTACACCATGAATTGTGACCTGAACTAGAGTGGCCGTGTTAAAGTGCAAGACTAGAATGTTTAATAGTTTTATGAAAGTAACTTCTAATTAAAGGTTCTGATCCACTTCAGTTGTTGATTACTGCAATTGTTTTACATTATATTGAAGCTAAATACTTTATGTAGTTTATTTTTATCCATGTGTCTCCATTTCAAAATATCTATCTATCTATCTATCTATCTATCTATCTATCTATCTATCTATCTATCTATCTATCTATCTATCTATCTATCTATCTATCTATCTATCTATCTATCTATCCATCCATCTATCTATAGCGCCCCTGGAGGCTTGGAGGGCGATCGCAAGGCGACTACGCCAGTTCCGTTTCCCTGCTGAGTGTGTGAGCAGAAGGAGCCGCTGGTTTCCGCTCCGCTGATGGTGAATCGCTGCTCCTGCGGTATCGGGAGGAGGTTTAGAGCCCGCAGTGGAAGCGCAGCGGTACTTCGGGATTCAGCTTTATCATTTTCTCGTCGAGTCGCGTCCACGTACGAACTACTGAAGGAGGAGGGAAAGCAGGAAGGGAAGATAGCAGGAAGATGGCGGCGGCGGCGGGGGCCTCGCCAGGCTCGCCGGACTGGGTCGTGCTGAGGGACGGCTGCCTGCGCTGCGACGAGGAGGGCCTGCGGAGTTTGTCCTACCACCCGGCCCTCAACGCCATTCTGGCCGTCACCAGCCGGGGCAGCATCAAAGTCATCGACGGCACCTCCGGGGCTATTTTACAGGCCTCGGCTTTGCACGGTGAGTTGCGGCTCGGACAGGGTTATCCAGGCCGGTCTAGATCATAGCTTATCACATCACCGCTGGATCTTTTTGTAGATGAGGTGTAACGTTAAAGTATGCAAGGTTCTTTACTCATGATGGAGGAGGAGAGTGTCAAAATGATGTTGATAGATGCTTCTGACGCTGCGGTGTTGTGGTGGTAATCACTTCTCTCTATTTGGACTCCCAAAGGAGGACCGTGTCAAAATGCTCTGGCTCTTTTGGGGCTTGCTGATGGAAAGCTCGTGCGATCAATTCTAGTTTGAAGGATTGTATGAAAATAATTGTCATTTCTATTATATTGTGTTTTAACATCGACTAAGTACTATAAGGGAATGGCCCACTTTTATGGCTGTTGATTGGTGTATGCGATGACATAAAAGGTTTTGTGAGAATAATCGCGCACTCTTGATGGAGTTGTTTTGACAGTCATCCCTCTCAGTCTTTGGGCCTCCTGATGATCCTCTCCGTTTAGGGCCTCTTAGATGTGCCGTTCTGCCGGATAACTGTAAACATTGCCACGTTATTTACGCATCCACGCGTTGTGAACATTTCATTACAGTTCATCCACGTTACATGTCACTTGTTAATTATGTCAAATAAAACTAAATCAAGACACGAACCAAAGTCTGATATGATCTTAGAGTAAAGCGGCACTAAAGCTAATCTAAACATTAGCAAATACCCCCTCGTTTAGATGTGTGTATCTCTCTTACTTGGTGCCACTGACATCCAACTATTATAGCACTAAATTCAAATGATATGTAGTGCTTAATAACATATGTTTTAACTGTCGCAGTAAACATTTTATTGATTTTTGGATCTGATTTAGCTGACAGAGGTTTAGCTAATCACGCTAACGTTAGCTTAGCGGTAGCCTAGCCTGCCTGCTACAGATCAGTAACACTGCTTCTGGTTATGTCAGCCTTGACAGGTGACAGCTGACTAACGTTAGAGTATTTGCGCATAACATGAATATTCATGTTTATTTTTCTTCTTTTTGTGAACATGGATGTATGTAGTTTGGGAAGGCTTGTGTGCTTTTTCTGACGTTTTGTTGTTAAACGTCATTTTGGACGTAAGTGTGTCTGGTGGTATTGTTATTGTAGTATGCACGTTATTGACCTTGTCAGCCTGTATTCGCGTGTTTATCTGTAAATCTGTTTGTTAAATACGCAATTTTAAGCATACATAATTACAATGTAGTTATGCATTGTTTCCTGGAGCAGTAATAACCAGTAAGCCAATACTTTGAACAGACTCTTTTCTTTTTAGAGGTTCATTCAATATTCCTTTAAAAACAGATGCAACATTTAATGAATATGGATTAGCTTGTTATTATATTATAAACTGCTCATGTCCGGCTCATTAACTGTCACAAAATGAGTTTGCATCTATAAATCTAAAGCTTAACATTTTAATTAAAGTACAGCTGGACAATAAGGGCCTTTAACGGGTTTCTGTTTAAAGTCTTCGAAGATCATCTGTCAAATGTCTAAATGCTTAACCATTTGTGAATGTAGCTTGTAAAGCCACTTTATGTACAAACTCTTTCATAGGTTTTAAGTAGGGCTGGACGATATTGGAAAAATCTGACATTGCAAAAATTTGTTTGGCTACGATATATAATGCAATGTGAATATAATTTCACCAGAGGATTTAAAAAGCTCTACTTGGAAAGATTTCATTAGCTTGGATCAACTGGGAGTCTTTTTCTGCATAAATTATAATAATTTACAATCAAAAGTAATAAATAAACAGTGCTTTATGAATTTCTTCAGAGTCTAACAGTATTTAAGTACAGAAATTAAGCAATCTAATGTAAAACAGCATGGTCATCGTTGTATAAATAATGATAAAATTATAATATCTATCTATTAATCTGTCATAAATAATCTAATCCTGTGATGTGACTATTGCAGATACACACATTGCGATATCGATGCCCAAATGAAATATTGTTCATTAAAGATTTTTTGTATTTTACAGCTGAGGTTGTAAAAGTTGCAATTTGTCTAGGTTTTACCTGAAATCGCCACTGACCATCAGAGTCTAATTGGAATTATTTCCAGCAAAGCAGCAGCAGTTAAATCAATAGTGTAATATGTTTTACACGTATTGTTCTGACATTTTCACCTTTCATCTGTTTATTTATTGATGTCAGTTAATCGAAAATTAACAATGTTTGTGGAAATATTTATTTAGACTTGAGTTGATTGAAAATCAGTCTGAGAGGATTTTATGCTCAAACATGTCTATTTGAAATTGCAATAAAGTTATTTAGCAGGGATTCTCTTGGCACAGGGAGTTGCACAGATCTCATGCTTGTATGGATAATATTGATTGCAAAGGTCTTTCCTTTTTTCACCATTGAGAGAGTAACACTTCGCAGATTTGTGGATTGGCTGTTGCTCTTTTATCATTTGTCCTGGTGTTTGTAGAGAGATGCCTGTGGTTGCAGCCTTTATTTTGATATGTTTTGTACTTAAATATTATTTATTGTTTTTAACTAATCAATAAACCTGCCATTTTGGCTCCATTCATTTATGCATGTTAGGATATTTAACTTTACTTTTGGGTAAAAAGAAACAGAACATTTTGGAATGTCACACTGATGCCAGTGAAATTTCTCACTTTCCTTAATGTGGTGTTAGAGAATAATCTAGAAGTTTGTTCAAATGAAAGTGTGATCAGAAAAAGATCAGTATTTTTTTATTAGTATACTCTAAGCAATTTTTTGTGATCGTTTTCAGTTGTTTGTTAGAGACATTGCAAACATTTCTTATGTACCATATTGTTAAAAAAAGATCACTAAAAATTAAAGTGACGAACACATAAATCATAAGCGACACATAAACTTATGTTTCTACATTTAGTATTTTGAATATTGTCCAAAAAAAAAAACACTAGAACAGTGTTATATATTTTGCTGACTTTAATGCTTAAATTATTCCAAATATTTGAAGAATGTTAAAATCTAGAGAAATAAACAATTTTAACTATAGTGACAGGGACCGTGTCCTGTGTCAACATGCTGGTGACGTCATACACCCTCATACAGGCCGGTAAATAAGATTCTGACAGTATGATAACCTTGGATATAAATATCACGGTTTCACAGTATTGTGATTACTGCTCTAAAATATATTCTTTTTAAATGTCTGGGTAAAAAGCAACAACTTTTTCTTTCTTGAACACAATATATTTTATTTTAAGAAGCATTTAAAATATTTTAGAAGAATAAATATGTCAGGCTGAATAATTCAAATGAATCAATGACTTCTGCTGTTTTCATTTGTTTCAAAAATCTAAATTTCTTAACAATTGAAAACAAAATCTTTGGATATCTTTTATGCTGGAGATACTGTTGTCCTAAAAAAAAAAAAAAAACGTAAAAACAGGGTTCAACTCTAAGGATATTTCTGCTGGCCTGATTGGTTCAGATTTTTACTTGCCCTGCCAAAATTTTCACAGGCCCTGCACCAAAAAAAAAAAAAAAATAAATAAAAATAAATAATAATAATATATAGCTATTTATTAGCCACATATTTTAAATAACGTGTCAAAATAATGTCTGTGAATCTAGAATTTAAATATTTAAATTTTTAAAAAATATTTAGCAGTATTATTAATATTTAAAATATAGCAGTATAGAAAATGTGCAGGTATTTTATTGCAAAACAAAAGTTGGCTGACTTAAAAGTGACGGCAAACTATGCAAAACAACACTTAATTTTTTTTTTGTGGTGGTTCCACAATGTTAGAAACGGATGTTTTCTTTAAGCCTCAAAATTTGATGTGGCTGTCATGCTGTCGTCTCTTCACTGTACTGGTTTTTACCAAGTTATGGAAACTAGAAATTATGTCCACACAACATCCAATCAGAGAAGAGGACTCGAAAAGCAATATGGTGTTCACGACTTCACAAATAGGTAGCATTCAAAGACTTAAAAGCACAAATTGTTTCGCGATTTTAAGACTGTATTTGCATCCAATTGACAAATAGTCGCTGACAAATAAAAATTTTGTTACAAGGCAGCACTGGTCTGATAGGGCAGTCCTTATTGAGCCTTGAAAAATAAAATCTTACACAAATCTGTAGAGTGTGTTAAAGTAAAGCTAAAGTGGCTATAGTGTATGTGTGTGAATGCCGGAGTGTCTGGGTTGCAGCTGGAAGGGTATCCGCTGCATAAAACATATGCTGGATAAGTTGGTGGTTCATTCCGCTGTGGCGACCCCCTGATTAAAAAAGGGACTAAGCTGAAAAAATTAATGAATGAATTGTGTCAAAGCAGCTTAACATAGGAAGTTCTAATAAATTGAAATTAAAACGGTCAGCCTATCAGTTATCATATAAACGTCTATAAACACAAATTTCATATTAATTTTATATTAAAATACAGGTTTATTTAAATTGTAATATTGCAATATTACCGTTTTTACAGCATTTTTGATCAAACAAGTGCAGCCTTGATGAAGAAAAGCGATAAGAAGCCAAACTCTTGAATGTTAGTGTGCATTGTGGATGTGATTGTTGTAGCAATTATAAGACATAATAACAGTCTGTAAATAGACTGCAGTCTCTTACTCTGCCACTCCTTTAAATGCTAACTGTATTGTTTTACTGCCTTAAGGAAATAGTTTATTTTCATTATCAAGTGTTATATAAAAATGCAAGATTAGTTTTTTTCATTTAAGCATTGCTACTATGCCAGACATTTATTATGCCATTCTTTGACTTGTATTTTTTTTTGACAAAACAGAAAACATTACATTGCATTATTTGATCTGTATTAATCTGAAGTTATTTATCAAAAATTGAACTGAAAAATCATATTTAACTTTGAATAGATTTTTGTGTTAATTTTATTTATTTATTTCTATTTCTATATTTGTCTAAGTAACTTTATTGTAATACGAATTAATTTTTATCATGTAATATCTTTTTATGTATATTAGGGCTGTGCAATTAATGGAAAATTCACTTTCTATTTCCAATTTGGCTTCTAACAATTATGAAAAACATTAATCGAGAATAAACGATTATTACATCATATACCGCCCCATTTCCAGTTCAGTTTCATATAAAAATGACTGAAAGCATGTACTGTAATGAAACTTTTGCAGCACGGAATGTGCATCATTCATTGATGTGCAATCGAATCATTCATGTTTTTAAAAGCGCGAAAGAAATCGCATGCTGTTGTGTGTATGCGCTCCACCTCAGAGACGAGCAGAGCACACACATTTAAAGTCATCTAATGCCGAGTTCAGACTGCATGATTTTAGCCCTGATTTTGACTCGCCAACAGGTTTTGACAAATTGCAGACAAAAGCCTGAAATCACAGGCAAAACTGCTCATTTACACGAGTATCACACGGTGTGAACTATCATAAACGCCATCTGAGAGAATCGCTGATCATTCGCCGATGCCTGTGAGATATTTGGCATGCTAAATATCTGGAGCTGTTGACGATTCAAATCATGCTGTGTGAAATAAGTTTAGACTGAAAATAACATTGTCGATCACCTACAGTCAATGATAGGGCAAGATTCACTAGTGTGGGTGCCTTCAGGCCAGCGGGAGGTTGAGGAAGAAGTTAAAAGCGCTCATTTTCCATTTATTTTGACCCAAGAAATGGAGGAAAAATACAGGTGGTGCTCGCTGCAGAGCCATTTGGGCGAGCTGAGCTCCAGCGAGGGGGAGCTTGAGCTTGAGCTCCACCTTTTTTGCACTTATTCTATGAGTGATGTCACTGGGGGTAGGGTTAGGGGTGGGGTTGGTGTACGCATTAAAACAGCTTACAGGAGGAGGAGCGAGAGCTTATGCTCCCCCTCGCTGGAGCTCAGCTCTGCTCAAATGGCTCTGCAGTGAGCACCCTCTCGAAAAATAGGGAAATTTGGCAGGAGCACCATGTCTGTTTCTTGAGCAATATCACAACCGGGTGAAAAAAGAAAGTTGAGGAGAAATTGCTAATTCCCGTCAAAGCCAGGTAAGCAAATATGTACAATTTCTAACCCATTAAAAGCTTCTTTCTCGTTAATATAATATAGTTAATAACAAAATATATACTTGATTTTGGTTGTGAGACCTAGTTTGGACAAAGTTGTCTGCAATTCTTCCTGTTGTAAAGTCATACAATGTGAAACCCTGTCGCCGATTAATCTTGCAGTTGAAACAAAGCAGTGACAAAAATCGCTAGCACAGATAGTCATGCAGTGTGAAAACATCTGTGACACGACTACTTTGAAAATCATGCAGTCTGATCTCATCATTAATGTGACTGCTTCAATGGTCAAGCTCATGCAAATTTGTGTCAACGCGGTGTTTATTGATTATTCATATTAACCCTCTTTATGTAATAAACAAACAAGTTGAGAATCAAAAGACAAAAAAGTGAAACCATATATCAGAACCATACTGTTCTCAAAGTGACAGCGTACAATACTCCTGCTGCCGACTGTTTTTATCATATTGATCAAACAAAAGCAAAAAAAATCACTCACTGCTTTTGACTGAAGGACTTTTGTAGCTATAATTAAAGTTTTTTTTCTTACAGTGAAGAACGATGCTTAAAGCACAGCTTGCTTCAGGAAAGTAACTGTATATATACAGTTAAAGTCAGAATCATTAGCCTTTTTTCTCCCTCAATTTCTGTTTAACGGAAAAATCAATCCATTTCTAAGCATAATAGATTTAATAACTAATTTCTAATTAATAATTTCTTTTATCTTTGCTATGATGACAGTACAGAATATTTTATTACATATTTTTGAAGATACAAGCATTTAGCTTAAAGTGCGATTCAAAGGCTTTATCAGGGTAGGCAAGTCATTGTATAACAGTAGTTTCTTCTGCAGACAATTAAAAAAAATACTGCTTAAAGGGGAGAATAGTATTGAACTTAAAATATTTAAATCTGCTTTTATTCTTGCCAAAATAAAACAAGTAATACTTTCCCCAGAAGAAAAAATATTATAGAAAATACTGCAAAAAATTCCTTGCTCTGTTAAACATCATTCGGGAAATAAAAAAATGTATTATTCACAGGAGGGTGATTAATTTAGATTTTAACTTTATATTGTTTTGAATAATCGGGATTACAGTTATGGCCAAAATAATCGTGATTATGATTTTTCCAATAATCGAGCAGCCCTAATGTATATCCATTTTTCCTTGAAATAGTTATGAGTTGCTGATGTGGCAATAAAAATAAACAAATATGTTTGATCTGTATGTTTGTTGAACTAATGTAGAAAAGCTTCAGCCTTATGCATTAATGATCACTCAGCTTCTCTCCTTGTGTGTGTGTGTGTGTGTTCTGTGACAGCTAAACCTGGAGGCCGGGTGAGGTGTCAGTACTTCCCAGCTGTGGATAAGGTGCTGTTTGTGGACGATTATGCTGTTGGCTGCAGGAAGGACTTGAATGGGATCCTTCTTTTGGACACGGCTCTCCAGGCCCCCGTGTCCAAGCCAGAAGACATGGTCCAGCTGGAGCTGCCCGTCACTGAGGTAAGATACATGGCATATTGTGCATATTGATTTATTGTGTATAGCATTGCGATTGCGAGTTGGCTATGCTTTACCTGACCACTAACAGTAAATGGTTGTAGGTTGACCATCTCAGTACAAAGGTGAGCAATGGTGCATTTTAAGCAGCTTGGAATTATTTTCTTGTGTGCTCTTTTGTTTGATAGGATGATAAATATTTATTTCTGTGAAATCTAAGTATGCATTTTTATAATGTTAAATAGGACTAAATGTGTAATTTGAGTCTATCACTCCAGATGGTCAGTCTGACTTACAGCTGATAAATGTTGTCAGGGCTTTCATGTCACGGCTGGACTGCACATTGTATTTATTGGTAGGGGTGGGAATCGATATTACAGTGGTTCATCGCTATCACTTTTTGTGGCCTCGCAGTTTTACACATTTTTTTTCATACAATTTGACTTTTTTAAATATTTTAATCTTGACTGGCTGTAGACCACTTTCGATCAATCTCCTCCATGCCGTGTCTCCTGTACAGTACAGAATGCGTTCAACTTGACAATTTTACGTAAATCTTTGATCACTAGCAGTGTGATTCTGAAGCGCTGTACTATATGTTTTCAAGTTTACTCCTCATAATGCCGATGAAATGTTCTGCACCGTCAAAGGCAACTGCAGAAGCACCCAAAAGGCAGAGTAAGATGCTAAACATCACACAAAAGCTGAACTTCTGGACATGCTAAAGACAGTAATGCAGCTGTAGGTCACCATTGCGGAATAAATGAACGAAGATCCAATGGTTTTGATCATTTGTTTCATATACTGGACTTATTTTTCTACGAAGGTTTGAACTTTCAGAGTGTTTAAACGAGAGAAAAGTGTGAAAATCTTAATGCCTGTCTGAGAAAAGTGTATAAAGAGTGTAGTGTAGTTAAAGTTTACAGCTTCAAAACATCTGTAATAGTTGTAAAAAATGAAGCTGACTATTGCGGGCTATTTGTAGAAAGTAACTACCTCTTATTATGAGGGACTGTATTCTAAAATGATTCTCGACCTATGGTTTTTCCCTATTTCAGTCAAATACATCTTTTCAACTTTACGTTTAAACCAGAATTAAAGTTTGACAGTACTGCCATCTTAAAAGTAATTTGTTTTATAAACAAAGTTATTCAGGATGAACAAATGCTTGGAATTGCTTTTAGTTCAGAGCCAAGGAGAACCAGCCCTAAAACAAGATAGTTGTAGTAGTAATAGCAACAATTAAAAATTCTTAATTGTCTAAATTGCTTTAATTTGGCAGCATTTGAACACATTCTTGTCAATACCTGTTATTTTCAGTTTCTAGCTCGAGCCCCAGCAGACTTCCACTGTTGCAATCTATTTTATATACAGAATCATTAGAGAAGGAATTGCCCTTTTCCATAAAGATACGAATAAAGATTTTTTTTTTATATAAAGATACGTTCTTAAGATAACCTTTTCCTTCTGACACTTTAATTTGTTTAGAGCTTGATGGTAAAGCAAACATTTCAAGCAGAACATAAAAGCAAATGGCTGTGATGTCATTTTGGACAATGTTATTCTCCAAAAGGAGCTTGGCAAGAGAACTTGGTAGAATAATTTGCTTTGTTTGGGAAATTCTTTTGAACATGCTATTGGTGTGTGTGCTCTGAGGCTCTGCCGCCTTTGACTTGGAAATGATCTCTGATTAATTTCTTCTGTTCAGTGTTCAGATGTAAAAATGATGAACATTGTTGAGAGCTGGTGGAATTTAAAGTTATTTTGCTTAAAACCACTTTTTGTTGCGAGTATGTTGGGACTTTAAAGAGTTTACATGGTAAAACCTTGAGGTTAGGTTACCTGTTGAGAAGAAACCTCACAAATTAGGTGTCTCATTTGAAAATTTTTTACCAAATTCCTCTTGCACAATCTTCTCTATAGTTACACCATAATTCTTACACCATTTACTGCCTTTGCATATTTTGCAAAAGCTTCCAATATTGGCTCTGACTGCTGTAAGTGAAGATGAATTTCCATCATAGTCTAATGTTGGCTGAACACCATTTGGCTTCGCCTGCCTGCTACAGTAGCCACACCCCAACGTCTCACTATTGGTTGACTTGGGAAGCGTTGGACTGATTTGTATGGGCCACTCCTTTGGATTGTGAATTGCACTGTTTACTGATTTGGGGGGAGATAATCTTCATGAATGGTTATTATAGTTATTGTAGTCAGTCAACTATAAAGTGGTTAAAGAGAATGTAAATGATTTTCTTTTTTTTTTTTTTTTATATAGAAAACATTTCTTGTATAAAAAAAAAATCTCATATTTATTTCAAAGCCATGCTATCTTAAAGTTCTCATGAAGTGCTTTGAAATGTTTTTTTTTTCGTTCGATATTTTAAGTAATCTGAAACAGGGTGGGACATAGAGTAGCGCCTACTTTTGTTTGTTACCACCGAGAGTGGTTAAGCTCAGGTGCATCAAAAGCAAAGCAAATGAGAAGCATCTTAAGCATTTAATATGTCAAAATTTGATTAGAAACTATGAGGAAACTTTTGTATGAGGTGGAATCAAAAAAAGTATTCCATTAAGGCGGAAGTGACAAACTGCTGGCTTTGGATTGTTTTATCTTCTCTAAACGTTAATTTTGTCTGTTTTGGAGGACACAAGATATCCTCAAAAGAGGCCTGTTGTGCAGTAAGCATATTCATAAGGTTTTTAAGCACAATTGTGTTGCAACAGTCTGTGAATATAATCAGGTTCTAATGGTAAGCATTTATTTATTAAGTTTTTTATAATTACACTTCATAAAAACAGTCTGCAGCAATTCTCTGACATTTCCTCTCTGTAAATGTCATCAGGGAGGGAAAGTCCCACTCATTAGTGTTGATTTCTCCCTCATTAGCATTGGAGGTTAGTGTTGTTTTTGAATCTGTAACTAAGCTGACACATAGGCATTTGCAGCTCCGCCCCCTTTTGAAAGGACAGCTGGGAGCACAATGTCATTTGAATTTAAAGTGACAGTCATTAAAATGGCACAATTAAGTTCAAAGCCTTAAATGGTGCAGTTTTAAAAACTCAAAAAATATTTGTGGGGTATTTTGAGCTAAAACTGAAATTGAAACCTCACTTCACATCTTGTAAAAGGGGGATAATAGGTCCACTTTAAAACATACTGATACTAAAACCTAAAAAACTTTTTAAATTTCACAGGACCTTTTACATATTCATCATGACTGTCATTGAGGTGCATGTGTAAGCACAGGTCACACAGGTCAGACTTGTCCTGTCATCAGTGTGGTGTAGTCTGACATATAACACACATTACATTGGTTCATCCATCACTGAACGGCATGAATTATTGTTAAGGACTCTCTTAACACGAGGTGTACATTACAATGCTGCAAAATACTAGTTGTTTGAGAGCGCCTGTTGATATAGTGATCGCATAACCAGTCTGACAAAGAGTGCTATGCAGACAAACTGGTTCATTGTGTCTTAGGACACTCTGAAAACAAAACTCCTGGCTCTCACCACTCCCTGTCCACATATGCTGATGTGTAAGAACCAGTGAATCACATAGGCACACAAATAATGATGGACACACTAACCCAAGATAAGTTAAGACTCAAATAGTCTGTATTTGATGCAAAAATAAAATTATTTAAATAAAATATTTAATTATGTGCTGTTTTTTTTTAGTGTTTGACATAATATTACATGGTGATTAATAAGGCATGTTTGATTTCTCCTTTAGGTTGTAAAGTTGGATACAGTTATGGATGTTGATTATGCTTTATGGTCGATTTGTCATGCGTTTTGATGTCCAATTTGGGTTGCGCTAAACAAGATTTATCAGACTGCTAATAATACTTCAGCATTCAGGCTCATGTGTGTCTACCCCTTGAGTCAAACGTATTTGTCAGCCTTATGCTAGATTATATCTTGTCCACTTATTAGTTCTGTAGAATTTGGCTAGTAACAGACCCCTTGCATTGTTTAAATGTTTTTGTAAAATAAATTTAATTACATATTTTAATTTAGTTTTTTTATTATTATATGTACACAACATCATTGCTAAATCAATATTTATACTATAAAAATATATTTAATTTTGGTAAAAATTTTTTACCAAATCAGCAACGTAGAATGAGTTTGACGTTATTAACATTAGTAGTGTAACATCACAAATGTCACGGTTTGGATCACATTATTGTCATAAAAAGGAGGAGACAAATGACATTTGCTTTCCATTTGTTAAAAAAAACAGTACTGCAAGACACTTTTGGTTTTAACAAACAGAACTTAAAATCTGTATTTCTTTAAAAAAGTTAAATGAAATAATCAGCTGAATAAAAATAAATTGTAAAAAATTTAGTGCTGTAAAAAAAATCCACTGTTGCTGATGACGCTAAATGTAGAAATCTAACATTATTAGTTGTACAACCCATATTTATATTTTGTCTCATTTTCAGTTAATTATTCAGTTATTCACTCATAAAACTTCATGTTTCATTGCTAGATGGATCATTTTGAAGAATTATTTAGTGTCATATTTTGATGGCTGGTTATTGGTTAAATAATGCAATTGTTGCCTTCTATTTTTGAGCGTCGTTAAATGCACATCATCGTGATTTTAATCTTAACATAAGCATCAGTGGTTTTATCTAAACTATAAACTGTTATACTAGTACTTTTTGTTATTTGACTGTTTTGTAACTTCCTAACTAACTCAAAAACTAAAGACTGAATCTCTTGATTTTTAAGTTTTTTAAATGTAGATTTTAATGCAGCGATTCGAAGGATTAATAAACGAATGTAAATCACCTTCATTTATAATTTGTTACGTGAGTGTTGAGATCCTGATCTTTTAATGATTATTCGTGCCGCTTACACTGAATGGATTAATGTAGACTAAACAAGTAGTGACAGAAAACACCTTTAATGAACAGGAAAGCCTAAATGCTTTCATACATGTGATTTGAATGATGCGAGAGGCGATCTCTCTGTGATTGTTACAAATTTAGGATTAATCTGCAGGTTACGTATGTTCTAAACCGTGGATTCTTATCCGAATCACTGATCAGTTATGATCTGTTGCACCCCTATAAACTGTAGATGACGGATATAAAAATACAATACTTAACTTTTCTATGAATAAATTAATAATATCTTGGTAAGCATTAAAAGCAATCTGAAAGACATCTGAATGAGCTTTTTAGATCAGCATTTAAAAACCCACAGTGGCCAAACACTAACTTTAATTTATCTGTTGTCTGTGTTGCTTTTTTATGGAGACCAGAAATAAACATCAAACAGTGATACAAGTAGCATTCTTCCAATGCTGGGAATCCAGTTTTGATCTACTTGTGCGTTTCTCTGAGATTTTATTTCCTTAAACACAATAGAGGCCATTGATATCAAAACATACTTCTTCAGGCAATGAGCTGGTCCTTATGGGAGAAAATCTGTTCAGCTAGGGTCACATGAGTTAACTTGGGAGTTCCCTAGTACTAGACTGAAGTGCCTGAGTCATGTTACTCAAATTATTGTTGTCCAGAATGGCCATTCATAAAGTGCACTATGAAATGTGAGAACTGAAGCGTAAACATGAGTCATCACATTGTTGGAAGCAGATATGTCCATAGGTAAGGGATAATGTATATTTAAGCTGTTCTTCTTGCAGAATAAATCCTAACATATCAGTTGTACAACACTAAATGTCCGTGTTGTACGAAAACAAATGTCTAGATGTACATAAAAAGTAAACTACAAAAAAAAAAAACAACGATTAGACAAAACACTAGTTCTAGTTTTTTACAAGTTAAAATACTAATTCTATAATTAAAAGAAAAATGTCTGATTGCAGCCTACACTTGTGACTTATACAGTCACCAAATTGCACTAAACTATCAAGAAAAGCATTGTTTCCCCAAGAGCTGTATAATAAATGTTTTAAATGGCATAATTTATCATCATAATAATTTTTTTTTACTGAATCAGTATTGTAAAATAGATAAGACAGAGATTGTTAAATAGTCAATTTTTATTGGGTCTTTTTAAGCTCTAGGACAGTGTTTTGCTTCTGTAGTATGAGTTTGGCACACATAAATAGTCAGAAACATCTCTAGGTGGAACCAAAAGATTTTTTTTTTTATGTTCTTTCTGCTGATGTGCTTTTTATTCAGATTCAAATTAGAGGACTCGGCCTTTTTGTAACTAACAATAAAATGTTGAAGGTAAAAAAAAAAAAGACTAACCAAGCAGTTTATACAGCCGACCACAGGTGTTTATGGGGTCTAAAACATTTGGACTAGTCCCCTTTCTACCACTTCCAGAGATAATCAAAAATACATTTTATTGGATTGCTATCATGCACATAAAATGCATTCAAACCGACACAGAATACCCCTTTAACCGGTGGTGGGCAATTGATTTTTCCATTTAGAAAATTGACACTGGGTCATTTTAGAGGACCGAACCAATACTGTTAATATACGTTTTCCAAAAAAAAAAAAGAAAAAAGAAAAAAATATATGCAAAACAATTTAATGAGACTATAAGATGCAGAGCACAGAATTTTACAGCATAGTAGCTACAGCACACAAATAATAATCACAGAGAGCGTATCTGTATCTGATTTTGTTAAATCGCTTGTCTGAGGTAATTGATCTACCGTTATTACTGTGTACATTCCGTACAAATTGGGAAGCTGACTGGTTGGTTCTTGTCACATGATTCTTGCTAAAAAGTAAAACAGTATGATGCCAGAGCTAAATTTACTAGATTTGCTGCTCCACTATATTAGTTTACAGAGAATCTTCACTTGCGCATGCAACAAGCTAGGAGAATGACAACACAGGAAGTACCTTCATGCATATCTCTCAAAAAAATGTAAATTCACATGATAATGACATAGACTGCACAATCTTTGATTGGTTGGCTTGGTAGTGTTGGCAACTGTAGGCGGAGCTAAGAGCCATATAAAAGGAGAGAACCCAGTGGCCAGTCACTTTTGTTTTGTTTAGTTTGATTTAAGTTGATGAGCATTTGGTGTTTTCCCCCCCTTTTTTTCTTGAATGAGTGCTTGTTTTAGATAGTGCTACGGTAGCATTGCACACATTTCAGATGAAAGCCTGAAACACTGGCAAAGATACTTGACAGAGTGGAACATAGAAAACCCATTGACTAATAGCATTTCAGAAGTGTTGTTGCGAGAGCAACATAGACAGAAGGCAGAAGTATAAATCACAGGAGCGTGGGCTGCATGCAAGGTGTTCACCGTGGGGTACGGCAAACACTTGACGCAAGAGGATAAATCAGGCTTAATTGTATTGAAATGACAACCTCTCATTTTATTGATGTAAAGTTCATTACATAGCTATGTATTATGGACAGTAATGCTTACTGTAGTAGACAGACATCATCATCGCTCCTATGTAGGCATGGGACAATAACTGGTTCAAGGTTTACTGTGGTTTGTTAAAAACAATTCATGTTTTTAAAAAAAAAAATTTATTTGACGTTTTTATTCAGGTTTTTAGGGCAAGAGTATCTCCAACAGAAAATCTTCATATCAAAAGCTACTGGTCAGACCACAATTCAGCAAAAATTTGAAAAGCAAATAACTTCCAGTATACACAAACATAAAAGCATGCTGTAGACCTGAACACTTCAGTGGCTTGCTTTATATTAAAAAAAGAAGGATATCCAAAGATGTCTGAGCAGGATGTTTTCACAGCTCTTGTTTGAAAAAATAGTCAGTAAAAGTGGCTGAGTAAAGCTTTGTTTAGGTGGGAGTGTCCAGTGTCCAAAGAGGGAAGGGTTTGCATGAAAAGGGGTGTTTCATTACATGCACTACAGCGGCAACACAAACACAGATAGAGATATCTCACTGTCTGAGATAGACAGTAGCTGTGTCCCAAATCGCATACTTATGCACTATTCTACGCCATTTTGTAGTATAAATAGTGTAAGTAGTGTGTTCACACTGAAAACTCTAAAAATAATAAGTGGACTTTAATTATCCGGATGATGCACTCATTCAGCCGCTAAAATGAAGTGTGGAATGATGGACACTTCACGCACTCAACGACCGCAGGTTTGCTCACGTAGCAGAAGGGACACATGTTGAATAACTTTATTTATTTTGGAGTGTGAAAGCAAAATTCTCCTACGAGAGTGATTATAGCGCCTCCCGATGGTGAATGCGGTTATACTCACAGCAGGTGTTATTCGATAAGTCGGTCGTTTATTTCACTGATTTGGCAACCGTCTAACGTCATCAGGGAAACGGTTTGAATTTCCTTTTAGTAAAAAAACATTAGTGTGCCATTTGGGACGACACTACATACATATACTATCCTGTTGAGTGTGTAAGTGCATAAGTACATAGTGCATGAGTGCATAGTGTATAGTGTGCCATTTGGGACGCAGCTAGTGAGTCGGAGAGCAGCAGGTCTGAGAGCTGTGTGGAAGTGGAGGATTTTCAGTCTATAATATTGTAGTGATATTTCTGTAAACTTAGTAACTAAATCATTTTGATTAAGTTATGTCTTTAAAAGCAGAAAGACTACTACTGCTGATAATACTACCTAACTTTGCCATCTGAATAAACATGAACAAAGAACATTGATCACACACTTACCAAATCTTTAGAGACGGGACAATATACACCAACTGGAACCGAGTTTTTTTTAAAAAGAAGACAAGTGGCAAATCTGGATTTCACCATTTCCACATTCGAAAAGCTCTCTGGTTCTAAATGTTACTTACAAACTTGCAACACATTTATAAACAACACCGATGACCCATGTCTTTGAACAATTCTTTAACTACTTGTTTGAATTACGGTTGGCAACGCAACGTGGCTTCTCTCTGAACACTGTAACAGGTAAAAAGAGTCTTCGAAACTATATCATGCATATTAATGAAGTTGCATCCCGTTCACAGTAGTGCACGCTGTTTGGTTCGATTCAAGTCTTTCTTATGACTTAATGAACAGGTGTGCTAAAAACTCAATGATGTCACTTTGTAACGGCTGGTACAAACAGCCAATCTCCACGCTGGAATTTACACAATGATCTCATTGCCATGATGTACCTTCAAAATTTATTTTTAAACCGGAAGAACAAATTTGCTCGACTATGCAAAAACATCCAATTTATACTTTTTTTGGTGAAATATATGCATCATAATAGTGTTTTTAGCAATGTTTGATGTCTGTCAACATCCCAAAAAATGCATTTTGGTGTTTTGTGACCCTTTAAGTTGTAAAGAAGTCAGTGTTATTGAAACTATTGAAGACAGCAGAAGTCAATCAATCTTCTTTTTAATTATGTAGTCTAACATGTTTACTGTTCCAAAATATTTTAAAAGTTTCTTAACTTGAAATATATTGTATTCAATAAGAAAAAAGATTGTTGTTTTTTACCCAGACATTAAAAAAGAACATATTTTAGAGCAGTAATCACCATTACATATTATAAATACTATTATACTGTTTTTGTACTGTTTTTTTCTGTTATCAAACTCTCAGACTCTTATACCGCCCCATCCCTACTATACAACTGGTCCTTTTAGATCAGATATCCACTATATATTCTAATATCCAATTGAGGAAATACAGAAATGATGTGGTGCAATTGGATTGAGTGTGATGTTCAACACTATTCCTATGAGTTCTCTGCTTTGTGTTTAGATGAATGGCTTGCACATCTATATTGTGTCTGAAATTTAAAAGGCGGTAACCATGAAATAAAATGTTCCTCTTATATTCCGGTAGGCCCAGCAGATGCTGTATGCATGCATGGAGAAGGTGGATGTTTCAAACACAGAGGGCTACGACCTGTTTCTCACCCAGCTAAAAGAAGGCCTGGAGAATACCTCACATGAGACAGCAGCCAATCACAAAGTGGCAAAGGTGAGTCCAATGGGAAGACGGATGAGTCATCTCAACTCTTCTTATCATTAAAAGCTTTTTGGAATTGCAGAGTTGTACGAGAAGTACAAAGTGTAGGAAATATAAATAGCCTAATGAATAATCAGCCTAGCTTACTAAAGGTCAAACACACCTTTTTTTTTTTTTTTCTCTCACTGTTTAGAGTCAAAATTGTGCTTTTTTTTTGGTTCTCATAATTATCTTTTCATGATCTTTGCATTAGCTGCGTTATGGTAACAGTTTACAGTTAAACTTAGTCAAATCAAAACTGACAGTATATCACAAATGAAATGCATCACAATTTTGAACTTGTTTTATTATATTGTTTTTTGGGTGATTGACTGTGTCACTATATGAATTGAATTCTCACATTACAAATTTAAAACCTAACATTTGGATTACTATTTGGAACTTTGTTTCACAAATACCGGTTTTCCTCTTAAGCTGAAATGGGCTTTCATATTGACCATTTTGAGGGATGTAAACTAAAACAATGGTCACAATGCATTTTCCATTTTCCATTTTTTATTTAATATTAATAAGTTTTGCTTATAATGCTCTTTTCTCTGACTCAGAATAAAAAAAAAACACAATAGAGAAACATAAAATATTAAAACACAGATAATTAAAAATGACAAAAACTCATAGATTAAAAGCAATACTAAATAAAAAAGTGAGTTTTAAGTAATTTCTTAAGACAGTCCAGGGAAGTGGCCCTCCTGATGTTTGTTGGTAGAGCATTCCATAATTTGGGTGCATGGTAAGAGAATGTCCTACCTCCTATTGTGCTGAGTTTGCAACGAGACGGAAACAAAGTAATACCCGAAGCAGAGTGCAAACAGCTGGAAGAAGAAGATACAGACACCAAAACATAAATATAATTGGGAACTGAATCACAAACTTCTTTATATGTTAAAATCAAGGATTTAAAACAATGCATGACTTAACGGGTAGACAGTGTAGCTGTTGAAGTACAGGGTTAATGTGAGAATTAGACGACGTATCAACACACGTGTAACTGAATTTTGAATATATTTTAATGTCCTAAGAGAATTGGCTGGCAAACACCCAAACAGAGAATTACAAAAATCTAAATGAGGCGTGATAAAGGGATGGGCTGCGATATTTTGTAGGTGAAAAAAGCAGTACTTTTTAAGTGTTTAAAATGGGGTTTTAAAGTAAGTTGAGCATCAAAAAGTACACCAAGATTACGCACCTGCGTTGAAGGTCAGAATATGACCCATTTCCTCTGAGTGGTATATTATGGTTCAGGACGCTTTTGCGGCCATTTTCACTGTCAAAAGGTACCAAAAAGCGAACCATACTGTACCCCCTTTTTTTGGTACCCTTTCCAAACGGTAGCATAACAAAAGGGTACCAAAAGGCTAAGCAAGACATGCTACTGAACGATATTGGTTTACAGAGACACATCACTAGCTCTTGCACAACCCAGAAGCATGAAGACAGAGGCAGCAACATTTTTATATACACAGCGAGACATTACACCATAAAAATATATACATATATTAAAAAGCCATGGTCGACCCGAACTTAAACAAATCTTATAGTCGTCTTGATGAACAGCCACAAAGTCAAGAAGAAGAGCGAAATCTACCCTGTGCCCTGTTTTTGTTTACAAGGCCATCTAAAGCGTGAGCAGTTTCGCTTTCTCGCTTACTATATTTGAAATAATGAACTTCTTGAGCTGATGATAATAACATGCGCGTAATTATTGAAGTGCTTCTGACATCTGATCCTTTCAGAAACGGAAAAACGCAAGAGTGAATCATGACAAAACAAAGGCGAAGCCCAAAAAACAAATAACCAAAAAAATCCTTTAAACAACTTAAAACATGAACAAACAGCCATGTTTAACTATTATCATCTCTTTTTGGACTATTATGAAATGGGAATGGTGGAATGGCTTTCTAACATGAGGTTACATGTGCTGGTAAGGATTAAAGATACAGATGAGAGGTTTACACTGACTGTGGGCTATATGCTGCGTCCTTTTTTTGAACCCAAATAAGGACTAAATGTATGCTGTGTGTAGTTTTTCTTTAATTGGTAACATATTAGAGACTAAGAGTCTGTATGTGTTCATTTATGTTGCATTTATTTATTGTATATAACAGTTATAATCAAATCATGTTCATAGAAAGGTTAGTAATGAACAATTATATACCAGTATTTATTTTTGCTTCTCATGATATGTGAGTGACCAGCTTTACTTTGCCATTTCTTTGAGCAAGATTGGTCCCCTTATGGCAGTGGAAACACAAGCCAGATGAAGGTGACCCATACCGTACTGTACCACTCAGTGCAAACAGGCCAATAGAGACGCATTAACTGTTAAAGTAAAATTACTACACCTGTTAAGAGCAGATGTAGTGCCAATCAACTAAATCTCAGTTTTAGAGCTATTTAATTTGAGCTATTTTTGTTATATCCAGGCTTTAATTTTCACCAAGCAGACAGTAAGTGTCGATATTGAGGCAGATAGATTAGGAGTGGTACTAATATAGATCTGAATACAATTTTTTTTGTAAGATTTGTACAAGAGGCAACATATAAATGCTAAATAAAAGTTTTCCAAAACTGTTTTTATAGGGACTTCCCATAGATTGTTTTCATACTGTAATGATTTTACATTATGAAAAATGATAAATGATTTTCATACTGTACAAGCTGTATTTTCTATCCCCCTTCCACTAAATTCCAGCCCTCACAGGAAAAGCATTTTTAATTGGTTTTAATATAATAGCATTTTAAAATTGTTTTAATATAAATTACTTCTTTCTGTGTGATCTCTGAGCCATTTTTCTTATGGGGACCAAACATAAAATGTCCAAATAAAATCAAAATGTAATGTATTGCTATAATTGTGGGGGCATCCTTAATTGTGGTATCCCCATACACACACACACCCACGCGCACACACATTGTAGTATTGCCCATCTATTCATTATTGTGCAGTGCTGGGATTTGGCTTCATGTTTCAGGACTGCAGACCTTTGAGCGGCTACTTTTTCTTTTTTGAATTCGAGGACCCCATAAAATCAGATTAAAAGCTTTCCAGCACAGTGTGTGTGTGTGTGTGCACGCGGTGACATGTTTGCTGATGTAATGCAATCTGACTGTGTTTGTTTGTTAATAAGCAAGAATAGTTGAGTCATGTAGCTTTACAGCATATAGATTATTGATGAGGCTGGTCCTTCAAGTGGCTGATCTGTGCAGACTCACACACACAACGCTGCCGCAGAGCTCACTGGTGTATCAGTAGCCCTGCAGTAACAGGAGGATGATCAAAGACTCCCTCTAATGCACCTGTGCTGCTCAAGTCTGCCAGAGCTGAAGACATATTAATACTCCTTCAGTCTTTATACGCACTGTGCTGCTGACTGCTACTGTAAGGATGCAAAGAGATGACGCATGGATTTGGTGGGAATTTGTTTGTGAAGAGAGACAATATGCTTTAGATAAAAAAAAGATTTATTTATAGATAGTTTTCTGCCTTTTAGTATGATTGTCATAATAGTTTTGCTTCATTATAACAAAATGAAATAATTGAATAGATAAAATGTACCAGTCATGCATTTTGGACTGTTTGGCCCCATTGCTGGAACTGCTTGGGACCCCCAAATCACTAAATCCACCACTGCATGTAAGATGCGCTTAATAGTTCTTTCATACTTTTTTACTGATTAATATTTCAAGAATAAAAATTTAGTATTGCATTATTTAGAAATCATTTGTATTTAAGAGCAGATGGGTGTTTTTAAGATCATAAATAACGATCATATATAGTAAATGATCAATAAACTATTCAAATCAACATTTATATATTTGATTATTCAGGCATATAGTAATAGTTATTAGTTTCTGTTAATAAATGCTTTAATAACTCAACTTCATCCAGTTTTGTGACCCGATCTAAAGTGAGGACTATTTATGCTTCATTAATTCCTAATAAACGTCAAATGAACAATAGATCTTTGCGATCTTATCTAAAAAGTAAAATGACTGAAGTTTAAACAATGCCAAATAACAGGAATGTCTAATAATATTAAAATGGGATAAAACAACAATATAATAATTTAACAATGCATTGTTACAAAATTTCAATGTTATTTAGTGATGTTTTTAAACTGTACAGTAATTTGTTTTAGTTAAGATTGCAAAGATTTATTTTTCATTTGATTAGTTTCATTTGTGTCTTCAATTGAACAGAAATTAATAGAGCCGTTTATTTATTTATTTTTTTCCTGTTTAGAATATAACTGAGCCTTTAATTTTCATTTATGAGGGATTTTTAAAGCATAAATAGTCTTCATTTTAGATTAGGTTACAAAAATAAATGAAGTTTAAAAAGCTTTTATTAGCATACAAAGTAACTGTCACCGTATGCTTGATATTAAGATATAAATGTTAATTTGATTTTATAACAGATTTTGTACAAGGGCATACAAATAAATTCTTCTAAATGTATCAGTGAAAAGCAATACCAAAATTGCACAATAACGACAAAAGCAAAAGTCAACAAAAATATATTAAATAAGTATATTTAAAAATATAAACAAGCAAATAAAAAATGTGTATATAAATGTATATAAGAATAAAATCAGAATTATTAGCCCCTTTTTAAATTTTATTATTATTATTTTTTTTTTTTACATATTTCCCAAATGATGTTTAACAGAGCAAAGGAATTTTCATAGTAAGTCTAATAATATTTTTCCTTCTGGAAAAATCTTATTTGTTTTATTTTGGCTAAAATATATGAATAAAAGCTGTACAAAAGCTGACTTAAACTGTATATAATTAAATAAAATGATAAATAAAACGTTAAATATATAATGAATTAGGTTAGTAAAATCTAGGAAAAATATATAATACTTTGATTTGTCATTTTATTTCCTAATCTCTTTTTGTTACTTATTTCTGCTGCTTTCTGTCTTTTTTCCAATTCTCTCTCTCTCTCTGTCTCTCGTTCTCTTTGACATTCACTGTCCTTTAATCTTGGGCTGATCTTGAGCTCTCATTACTGCAGTCTCTGTATCAGATGCAAACACGTGTACAAAGAGCAGAGCTTTCTTTACTCTTGTGTGTATAGCATGTGCTGATCACATCTCTGTAATGAGAAAACAAGAGTATTGCTTATCACACTGGCAGTCTGCTGCCCCTTTTATTTGCATGGTGTGTTTACAGGAATCCCACATGAATGCTGATCTGGGATTCCCCATTTATACACAAATCATTCATTCAGATCTAGGGACAGAAACAATCCTAGGTCAGTGCTGTTTTATGAGGCTTTAACTAAATGGGCTTCTGCAGTTATTAATGACGACATGTTTCTCCCTTGCATCCTCCAAGCCATCAGCATATTACTGCAGTCCTGTTCATGCAGTTTTTCGCAGTGGACCACAGCATCAGCCCCATGTGCTAAAACGAAGCGCAGTGTTCCCTTGTGTAGTCATCCACACACCCTTTTTTTCCTCCTAATTTGGCCTACATCCAGTTTGCACTGCTGTAACAATGATGGTCAGCTTCAGTGATGGATTTCTCACTCAGCTCTCCATTGACCCCTATCAGAGCGCTGCGCTGGATTCTGGAACTTTCCTGGCTCTTGGAAAGAGTACAGATTTGGTATCAGGTTGTTTCATGTGTTGTTTGAACATCAGATGGGTTTCTGAAGTTTAAATGAGAGTGAAAGTTCAAATAACTCACTATGCATGTGAACAAGCTTGTTTAGACTTGCTCAGACATTTCAGTTTGGAAAAATACTTAGACACTTTGGTCTGAAAGGCAGCTAAGCTTGAAAAAAAATTATTAAAGGAGTGTACATTCACACTGCAGCCAGATGTGGCCCAAGTCTGATTTTGTGAACATACGTGGCTCATCTGTTTTTGTCATGACAGTGTAAACAGCACAAGCTGCATGAATTCTGATTATTTTAATTCTGATTTATACCGCTTTCTTATGTAGTATTAAATTTGTGAGCGGTTGTGTCTGGATCCATGCGACTTTTTATTATTTTTATTATTTTTACATAGACAAATGTATTATTTTATTGCCCTGGCATATACTACAAACATCCTCTTCAATATACTACAAACTCCTCTTACTGCTCATTTACCTTGAATGCAGTTTGGTCTGTCTTTGCTGTTTTCTGTAGCAAATGATCACACTGGTGTGATTGGGACTTTCAGGGTGTTGAGTGATCAGCTGCTAAATTCAAATCTGCTTTCCTGTGAGGGTTTGGACTGAGCCAGATAAAAATTGCGAAATTGTTATTATGGATCATAATGTATCAGTATTTTCAACTTAATAACACTCTTAATGTTTCAGGCATTGACATGCACACTAGTACTAGCAAAATCCCCATTTTGTAGATTCTAAAATACACCACTGTTGTCTGTGAAACTGTCAATAATAATAATATTAAACAAACTGTTTAATTTGTTCTGGGCGTAGTTTTCCTTGTCCAATTGTGGTTTAGGTTTGGACCATGAACACCACAATGGAAATCTGATCATATATTGGTGACACTTTACAATAAGGTTGTATTCGTTTTGGGGTGTATTTGGTTGTACAATGCACAATGCATGTTTACAGTATTTGTTCATGTTAGTTAATGTTACTTAATGATAATACAGTTATTCATTGTTAGTTTGTGTTAACTTATGGTGCATTAGCTTATGTTAACAAGCATAAATTGGATTTTAATAAGGCATTAGTAAATGTTGAACTATGATTAATAAATGCTGTATTGTTCAAAATTAGTAAATATATGAACTAATGAAACCTTATTGTAAAGTCTGACCCATATATTATATTATAATATAATACCACATTCAATACAAATGTGAACAGCTATAAAAAGTTATGATTTGAGCAATAAACCTTGCAGAAGGAATCTAGCCCAAGCTTTTGCAGGTATTAAACACTTTTCATGTTTTAATATTTGAACCATTAAAATGTTTGATCTCTTTCCAGTGGGCAACCGTGACCTTCCATCTCCCTCATCACGTGCTGAAGGTGGTAACGAATGCCATCGTGAACGAGCTGAAAAAGTTGAATCAGAATGTGGCAGCCTTATCGGTGGCCTCTTCAGTCATGGACAGACTCTCCTACCTCTTGCCAAGTGGCAGGCCAGAACTGGGTGTTGGACCCGGACGCTCTGTAGATAGGTAACTGCATGTCACATTTAACCTTTATGCAATCACAACAGATCAATGGTAGTTCAAAGGTGTTTGCCTAACTAGACAGAGCAAACTTTTCTAAAATGTTCAATTTTCCGTTTCAAACCCCAGAAACAAATTTATTTTGACCCATCTTTAAACCAGTACCAGTGTTGGGCAAGCTACTTGAAAAATATAGTGAGCTAAGCCATTAGCTACCCTCTGGGAAATGTAGCAAGCTAAGCTAAAAACTACTTGGCAAAAGTAGCTTAGCTACATCTAAGCTTTTTATGCAATTTTCATTTTCAAATCGAAGCAACTTAAATCCAAGTCAATCGTATCTTAGTGATCAATAAAACTGTCAATAAAACAAATGAGGCATAATTGTTCAGTTCCATTATTTACTGCAAATAAAATTTTACTAAACAGAAACAAAGTATAGCATATAACAGCAAACACACACAAAAAAACAATAAAATGAGGTGTCGCACATTAAAAATATTATAGTAATTTATAGTAAAGGAAAATATTTAGGAAATAATTATCATATTGTGTATATATATATTTACAATTCTTCATTAATGAATTATCCATCCATCCATCGTAAATTAATGGTATTGCATCTTAACATTTACTACTTGAGGCATGGTCACGAGGAATCCTGCTTCAGAAATAACTCTTCCACCTCGGTCATCTTTCCATCTAGCAATTTTCTCATGTTAGCCTAATTGGTTTGCTACGTCACTGACCAGAGCGAGAGGTGGCAGTAACGCACCAAAAAGTTTGTTGTCGACCACCATAAAACAGGAAGAAGAAATCTTCATTCTCAACATCATATGGATTTACTTTCATCGGCTTGACACCGGCCTTACTAGACACTGCCCAACACTGACAAGTACATCACTAAGATTTGTAGGATCGGTTTTGTGGCTTGTTTCAGTAAAAAAAAAAGTCTCTAGAAACTACCCAGACCAAACCCCCTGGTAATCGCTGTATTCACTGTGGTGTGTTTAATGTGTGCAAGCATGTTCCATCCTTTCTACAGAAAGTTTTTATTATATTAAATGGGAAGATGTGTACTGGTTTTTATGTCTGCATAAGTTTAGTTGTTTGGGCCACTTTACTACCAAATATTTGATTTGACTTAAGTGTGTGTGTGTGTGTGATTTATTTACAGGTCTTTGATGTATAGTGAAGCCAACCGGAGAGAAACATTCACATCATGGCCTCATTCTGGCTACAGGTGGGCTCAGCCTGATCCCATGGCCCAGGCAGGATTTTATCACCAGGTTTGTGTCATCCCTTATGGCTTTGATTCTTCTCTCCTTTCACCTTCTCAGGGTCTCTTTTCTTTTCAATTCATTTTCGGTTTCTTTTTTGCTGTGTAAATGAAGGCCACTGACTGAATTTAAAAAGCACAATTGTATCCCCATTTGAAAGTGAAATCAGGCCAACTGTGTTTAGAATGAAAGTAAAATATATTTTTTTAATTCATTCAGACCACAGACATGAATCATTCACGCTGATTAATGTGTGCAGTAGACATTTTCAAAATGTTTTGCTTTCGGATTTACTATGATCTCTGGGAATTCCCTGTGATGCTGTGGTACCTGATGTATTGTCTGTCTTTGAGTCACCAAGCATGCCAAGAAGGGTTGCACTGTGCTGGTAACCAAGGATACCACACTACTTCCCTCACCCATGTTCCCTGTTGTCATGCCAACTGAACAGAACGAGGAGAGAACAGTGCCTCTGTGTTTTGGATGAAAGGGGGATGCCATGGCAAAGAGACATTTTGCTAGTTTAGGATTTAAAGACAGAAATGGAAAAACATGATGAATTATGAAGCAAAGTTGCATTTAAGACTCATCCTGAAAAGTTAAAATAGGAAATGAGGATCTTAAATAGCAAAACACAGCCAGTGTGTGTGATTCTTTGACTTTTTCTGGCTTTGTAGTTGTAGTTTGCTGAAATGTTTTGTTGGCTATATAATGACTGTGAACTGGGCTTTTTTAGCTGCCTAGTGACTAAAACTTTAGTTTTTCTTGTAGCCTGCATCGACAGGTGATGACCGGGCCATGTGCTTCACCTGCAGTGTGTGTTTAGTGTGCTGGGAACCTACAGATGAACCCTGGTGAGAAGCATCCCATTAAATCACAGCCTGCTATGTCAAACTCACTGACACTGCAAAAAACATGGTGCTATAAAAAGATTTAAATAAACATACCCTAACAAATGCCTAAAGCTGAGGGAACTCTCTTGGTATGAAGAATTCCACTAATATTTTATTGCTTCTTTAGGTCTGAGCATGAGCGGCATTCACCCAACTGTCCATTTGTGAAAGGAGAGCATACACAAAACGTTCCACTGTCCGTCACCTTGGCCACAAGCCCTGCCCAGTTTCCCAGTGCAGATGGTTCGGATAAAATCGTGTGCTATGGGTTTGGAAGCTGCCCTCATTTTCTTGCAACAGCAACCAAAAGGGGGAAGATTTGCATCTGGGATGTTTCAAAGCTTATGAAGGTGTTTTTTTGTTTATCTCTAAATGTGGTAAGAAAGAAACTGTACACCTAAATCTCTTCACTAGATTTACATGTTTTTTTATGTGTACAGGTGCATTTAAAGTTTGAGGTGAACCCGTATGACCCAGCCATCCTTAGGCAGTTGATCCTGTCTGGGAGCGAACAGCAAAATCTCACAGGCACCGAATTACGCAGACCCACACTCTCATGGCTAGAGGAGGCCACATGCTGCTCTGACTTACCCAAACTAGAGGGGGACAGGTTCTAATCCCACATATTCATAATTTTAGTAAGTCATCTTAAGACTATTGTTGTCTTGATTGATTTTTTTTTTGTGTGTGTGTGTGTGTGTTTTTGTACATAGTGATGACCAGATAGAGGACTCAGACAGTGAAGAGCATTCCAGATCAGAGTCAGTTACAGGTAAAACATTTATTTTCATGTATTAACAATGTTTATTTATTATTTAGCTGCTATGTTTTGTTTTTTTTGTTTTATTAACATCCTACTAATAGATCTCTCCCCTTCTGTATGTGCAGGCCCATTGGGTCAGAAGGAGACGATGGAGGTGAGTTTGGGAGTCACAGCTCTCAGTGTTCTACAACAGCCTGAGAAATTGCAGTGGGAGGTGGTGGCCAGTGTTCTTGAGGACACAGTTAAAGACCTCGAGGAGCTGGGGGCCAATCCTCCACATTCACTGGGCCCCCCTAAAGCAGATAAAGCTAAGGATCGGCCAGCTGAACATCACAACATTCCCTTTCCCTGCCTGCTGGCTGGTGGACTGCTAAGCTATCGGTCAGCGGCTAGTTCTCCACTAGGTCCTCCTCCATCTCGCCGCTCCATGGATAGCCCAGTAAGGACTGCTGCCCCTGAGGGGCTTGCGCCAGACCAGGGGCCTATGGAGATTGAGTCCTGTAACCCTTCAACAGACCTGGGCTCCCCAAACTTACCACCAGCTGCCCCTGTGCATAGGACTATGCCTGTACTGCTCCTGTACAGTATCAAGGAAGCAGATGAGAAGTCTTCAGGGAAGGTGTTCACCCAGATGAACAACCTGATGAGCAAAGGGCTTCATGACGAGGGCTTTACCGTCCCACAGATTATAGAGATGGAGTTTGACTCACATGAGCAGCTGCTGCTGCAGGACCCTCCCATCACTTACATTCAGCAGTTTGCAGATGCAGCTGCTGGGCTTGGACCTCTGGATGGTGAAAAGTGGAGCTCGGTGGCTCCACGGCCTGGCTCTCTAGTGCAGTGTTTGCGGTTGCCGAAAGCACTGGAAGAAGAAAATCTGTATGTAGACTCTATCACACCATGCAGTGATGGCTTACACTTGTTAGTTGGTCTTCAGCCGTGCTCTGTAGAGTCTCTTAGCGCTATCAATCAGGTGGAGGTGTTAAACACCCTCAACCGCTTGCACTCGGCTCTCTGTGGCCATCGCAAAGGACAGACATTGGCCAATGGTCATGATGCCCACACGGGCACCTCTCCTCCGCAAACCCCTCTCATCTTGCCCCCTCCTGATCAGCAACAGCCCCATACCTCCAGACCTCTTGGGGGCAGTGGTGGCGGTGGATACCTCGCACTCTACAAGTTGAATTATTCCACTCGCATTGTGACCCTGGAAGAGGAACCTGTGAAGGTGCAGCAGATTCGGGACCCACGGGACGCCGTCACGTCTCTCCTCCTCCTGCCACCAGATGTGCTGGATGGCAGAGAGGATGATGGAGAGGAAACTTCTGAGGAGTCAACACCTTCAGGGCTTAAAAATGGCACGGGGACAGTGGCATCTACAATTACAGCTGGTCCAAGCTTGGGATCAGCCACTGGGAAGGAGAAGAGAGGAGAGGTGGCTGGACTAGGACACCTGGTGGTGACTACACAGGCAGGTTACATCATGATTCTGGACTTATCCACTTTAGAGGTTTTAGCCAAGGTGGAGCCAGCGAAGAAAGAGGGGACAGAGGAGGTGGACCCCTTCGTCTCTGTTACCTACTGCTCAGGCACCGACCGTCTGTGTGCCTGCACAAAAGGTGAGTCATTGTACTGCGTTTTGGCCTATTCATTTGTGATTCAGCACACATGTTTGGTTTACAAGGTTGTAAGGTATATAAGGTATGGAGATTCATGGTTTCTTTCAGTTTAGTTTGCTGGACACACCGACACTCTAGCATGTGACACTGGCATTACTGAGAATTGACCTTGGGGGATTTGAGGTGTAGTGTGTTTGTCCGCTCTGCCTATTTTATGATATGTGTTCATCTCTTGATTAGTTCAGTTAAATATAATTCAGTACAGAATCAAGATCTCTTGAACTGTCCTGTTATATCATCAGCCTTTATCATTCTATTACCTGAAATATGTGGCTAATGAAGGAAACCTGAGTGTTTTTTTTCTTAAGGGAGGGTAGGGGAATTCCACTTTGTCTTTACTTTCATTTTCTGTTGAGTCACTATTTATTTTACAGTCATTTTATTTAGACAGGCATCACGGTTACTGAGACTCATTTGCAATTAACAATATGACCTTTTCCCCAGATATACGTGTTCCATCTGTGCTATCAATATGAATGTTCAAATTGTGAGGTTGTTAAAGACTGGTAAGGTTTATGTCTGATGGTAGAACACTTGGTTACTTCATGCTTCTTTAAACTTTGAAGGTGGAGAGCTTCATTTCCTTCAAATTGGAGGTGTGTGTGATGATATAGATGACGCCGACATTTTTGTCGACGGACCCCTGTCTAATAGGGCGGATCAGCTACTGGATGGAGCAAAACCCACATCAAATCCTTCAAGCCCTGGTATCACAGGTGAGCAACACATGGGCTGTTTTCAATTTTTTGTGTGCATGTCCGTCTAAAATAACATTAAACTGATGGTTTACTTCTCTTGACCCTTCTACTACATCACATAGAAGCTGTAAGAAATCATTTGGTCATGCTGAATTGAGCTTAAAACTGCTGATGCACAGTCTGCTTTCTGAGAATTTGTTCTCTGGGTTCTTTGTTCATTGTGTCATATGGCTTCTTTGTAAATCGCACAAATAGTAAAATGGTTTGGATTATAGCCATGGAAATGTACAGCACAGTGAGTCGTGTGTCTGTTGACAGGAGTTGACCTCTTGGTGGACCAGCCATTGACCGTAGAGACACTTTCCTCTCTAGTGGAACTAACACGTTTTGAAACGCTCACACCACGCTTCTCAGCAACGGTGCCCCCTTGCTGGGTGGAGGTGCAGCAGGAACAGCAGCAAAGGCGGCACCCACAACACCTTCACCAACAGCACCATGGTGACGCTGCACAGCACACGCGCACATGGAAACTCCAGAGTGACAGGTATCTATTCATATACAGCTCCTCATGATATTTATGTCAGTATTTCTGCGGGAAATCAGTAGCTTTCAGTGTTTGTTTTTGCATATCAGGTGTAATACTGCCCTTTCTTTTACTAGCTCCAGTTGGGATGAGCATGTGTTTGAGCTTGTCCTGCCTAAAGCCTGCATGGTAGGACATGTGGACTTTAAGTTTGTGCTGAACAGCAGTATTACTAACATCCCACAAATCCAGGTCACGCTGCTGAAAAACAAAGCGCCAGGCCTGGGCAAAGTTAACGGTGAGTCCAAGAACAAATATGCAACTCTTAAAAGGATAGTTCACCCAAAAATGAAAATTCACTGTTAGTTTATTTCAGGACATCCTACATGTGAGGGTTTTAGTTATTCAGTGGAACAACATTGTAGCTGAAAAGGAGGTCCAACCGGATATAAAAAAGTGCATGTCAATGAGCAATATTCAGTTTCTTGCACAGGGGTGCGTTTCCGAAAACCATCTTTTGGCAACTAAGGTTGCAAGTTTTATTTGGTGTTGATTTGGTGTTTCCCAAATCCATCGTTCCAACAAACATTCGCAAACTGCTTCGCAAACTTATATGCTTGCAACTACACCTCTGGAGCTGTTGGTAGAAACATTGTTTCTGTTTGTGTCCTATTCCCAGTGCCCTTTTCGTTAAGAACATTCTAACATTTAAACTTGGAATGAAAATAAGCTAAAAAAATGTCACTATGCAAAAATAGCAAGTACGTTTATTGGATGTATTTTTGGTGGAGTCTGTTCAAGACTTTCTGAAATGAGACTCACACAAATGCAGTTGGCAGTATACACACCATGGCCGTGGTGATTATAGCGGTTAAGATTTAAGTTTTGATTACCAGCGTCTATATTACAAACATTGTTTTAAAAACCCATGACAATGTCCACGCAGAGACTTTCAGCATATGTTTTAATTCCAGTTTCTTTGCAAAAAATGTTCTGTGACGGGTGTCCATAATAACATGTATACGCATGTCCAATCAAATCAGTGGGTGGGAAAAACCACACTCGTACGTTACGTTGGGCCTCAAAAACACTGCCTTTTGGATCCTAGTTTAACATAAAAAACATAAAAGTAAATATTAAAAAAGAGACTTGTGTTTCTATCACTCCAATATGACAGTGGACACACTATACATACACACAGTTCTGTCCAAACAGCTTCCAAAAGTTGATTTTTGTCATAGGTGCTCTTTAAAATCTTTTTTGAATGTTTTACTGGAGGAATAAAAAAAAATCAATATCTCAAGTACTCTAAGGGTGAGTAAATTGAAAGGCAATTTTGAGTTTTGTGCAAATTTTACTGTTGAAAAACAATGTGAGTGTTTTTGCAGCTTGAATTTTTTGTCCAAACTGAATATTTTGTATTTCTGCAGAGACTGCAGTGGACAGGCAGATCGTCTTTCCATTGTCTCATGTCCTGCACTCAAATGGAGAGAAAAATGGACAGCCACACCTGCTTGATTTCTCAGAGGACATCCAATTCATGGATATAGAGGAATCTCCCGGTAAGAGTCTCAATGGTTGTTCTCAACTAACTTCTCAGAGAGGCTCAGGAATCTAAAAGTTTTACATTAAAAAATTTTGGATAAAGTTTGTGATTAAGTCATGTTATGCCCTTGTCAGCACTGTCAGCACTTTCTAAGAATATATCTCTATCTCTCTCAGGTTACCGGCTGTGTCCATTCCTGCAGGAGCACAAAGATGATATCTTGTGTGGGCCGGTGTGGTTGTCCAGCGGACTGGATCTGTCTGGACACGCAGGGATGCTGAGTCTTACAAGTCCCAAACTCCTCAAAGGTTCGCTTGAGTAGTCATCACTAGCCATTTATAGCATCTGCTCCCACCCATCCTGCAGTGTGCCAGCAGATTGCCAGTAGCAAAACACAGATTTGAACAAATGCAGAGCTGCGTACAATATTGGACTGAAGAAAAAAAGTGCCCTATTTATTAGACACACACAAAAACTCTAAAATTTCTAAAAATAAAACACTCCTTCTAATTGATCATTTACTCATCATGTTTGGGTCTTTTTAAATCTATAAGCAAATGCATTCATCTGAGCTTATATTATATTTATAAGCTTATATTTATGTCTGGCAATTATCAGGATTCCCACGGTTTTTAAAAGTACTTGAATTTCAGATATAAACACAAGGCCTGGAAAGTACTTCAAAACCAACATAGGTCTTTAAAATTTAAATTAAAATTGAAAACAAATTTAAGTTTTCCTCTAGGATATTTTACAGCTGTGGCGGCAGGCCTTTTTTACACAGATCTACCAACTACCTGTGGCGTTATTTCAATGACAAATGTCGTGTGCCAAATACACTTTCCATAAAGAGTGTTGCGCTTTTTTTCAATAATGTATAAAAAGTTAATTTGTGTTCTGAAGATAAATTAAATGGTTATGATTTTGCAACAACTTGAGGAAGAGTAAATGATGAACATTTGAGCTTGGAAGAAAACTACACATTTAAAAATTGTTATATAATGTAAATTTTATTCTTTGTTTAGGCAAACATTAAAAACACTTTTAGATTCTACTGTAATCTTCCTTTGTAATTACAGGAAAGTAAGCTTTTTTTCAGCTAACTTTTTTTCCCTTTTTGTTTTTCTTCTATCTAGGCATGGCAGGGGGAAAATATCGCTCATTCCTGGTGCACATTAAAGCAGTGAGTGATAAGGGTCTGGACGAGGGCTTAAGACCGGTGGTGCGGATGCCCTCAGCCAAACCACAAAGTAGTAAAGCTCACTCACTCTCATCCTTGCTACAAAGGGCTCAGGCAACTAAGGTAGAGCACACACACTGACTTTTCAAACTGGCCTTTTGTGCCATTTTAAGTTTGTTCATTCGAGTGCTTTCAAAACACTCCTGCAACAGTGATGCCATGTATTTATGTAATGGTTGCTGGGAGAGACCTCTAGTGGCTGTATTGTTGCATTACTTCATAAAAGTTTTTACTTTATGTGGGAATAAAAGACTAGCCAATAAAGAGCACCACAAACATTTTTTTTTTTTTTTTTTTTTAAATCTCTGTTTATTTTTATTAGGAAAAGGCATCCACGTCTAAGGCAGATCCTCAGTCTGTGCCTAAAAAGCCTGATAACTTGCGTGGCTGTGACTTGCTCCAAGAAGTGTCCGTCACAATCAGGAGATTTAAGAAAACATCTGTACCCAAAGAACGGTAAGGGATGCAAGTAAATACTATTTGCTAACATTTAAAAGTTTGGGTTTGGGTTTTGAAATGTTCTTTATGCTTACATTAATATTGCTGTACTTTTTAAATCTGTATACTATTTAAATTTCCAGTGATGGCAAAGCAGATTTTTTTTTTATTTAAACCATTACTCCAGTCTTGTCACGTGTTCCTTCAGAAATCATTTTAACATAGTTTATAGTGCTCAGAAAATATTTCTTATCATCAATGTTGAAAATGCTTCTGCTGCTTAATGTTTTTTGAGGAAACAATATATTTTTCTTCGAGTCTTCATTGATTAATCAAAAGTTCGAAAAATCATAGACATCATAGAAATAATCAGTATCATTATAAATGTCTTTAGTGGCAGATGCTGTGCTTTTAATGTTTGTGTAAAGTCAAAATGTGTTTGTTCTGCAAAATTTCCATTACTCTAAACCATATTCTATTAGGCTGTCCTGCTTTTAATTACTGGAATAAACTCATTCAAGGAAAATGTTTAGAATTTTTATTATATATTACTGTTAAAAATCGTATCTAATTTATGTGTTTGTGTTTTTAATTATAAATTTATCAATTAAGCCATAAAATTGTTGTTAATATGGCAATAAATAAAACAAATGATATATGTTATGTTAAATCAAAACTTAAATAATTAATTTTTTCTAGTGCACATTGTTGTTCGTCAAGTCAACAATTATCTGTGCAAGTTTGTCCTCTGAAAAAAAATAGTTTGTTTTGGTATTCTTCAAAGTCATTTACTTTTGCTGTGCTGACATCAGTTCAGTTCATCCTTTTTTCTATAACGCTTTTAACAATGTAGATTGTGTCAAAGCAGCTGAACATAGAAGTTCTAATAAACTGAAACAGTGTCAGTCTAGATTTTAGAGTTGAAGTTCAGTTCAGTTTCGTTTAAATTTCACTGCTGAAAGTCAGAACTCTGAAGAGCAGGTGAGTAGGTCACCGACGGGTGTTTAGGCTGGCCCATGAACATCAACGAGGTGACGCGTCTGTCACTGGGGACTTTCAGGAATCAGTCTCATGCTCTCATCTCTCCATGACCAATGGAGCATCAGCTCAGGACACGGAAGTCCTCTATGGTTGGCATTATCTCGTCACAGGTCTTGGATCACATCGATCTCTAAAGGCCTCCCAGTGTATTCAAATTGCAATTCAAAAATAAAGTGCTATAAGTGAAAATAGCAGTCATATAAACAAACAAGAAACAAACATGTAAAGTGTGATATGTAAACAAACATACGAGTGTTTCTAACAAAATGTCTGGTACATCAGTCTCTATTAGTTTGCTACGAGCGAATGATGTGCACAAAGAAAGCCCTGTCCCCTTACCGATATTTACTTTCAGTAGAAATACATCAACATATTGGAACAAAAGTCTCAGCAACTTCATCTTCATGCAGACTTTTGTTTAAATCTTTCATTGTCTAAATGTGCTTTCTGTCTCTGCTTGTATTTCCCAGAGTGCAACGCTGTGCAATGCTTCAGTTTCCTGAGCTCCACGAAAAGCTGCTAAGAGGTTTGTGTAAGCGTGGAGAAGACAGCCAGAGCTCTGAACACTGTCAGAGTCTCATATTGGACATCCTCTGCTGGCTGGCTGGAGTTTACTCCAATGGACCGTGCAGGTGGGTCTCTGACTCTGTGTTTTAAGTCTCAGGCTTTTATTTCATTGCTCTTTTTCTAAGAGATGTTATGATCTGTTGTCTTTTAGTTTGAGAGAGGGGAAAGAGGGGCTTTTGACCAAAACCAGAAGACGTCTGACGGACATTATCAGGGCATGCTTCTTTGAGGCCGGGCGCAGTATAGCTCACAAATGCTCTCGCTTTCTTGCACTTTGTATTAGGTGAGTTTGGATTCTGTGTCTATTTTTCTGTTCTTCAATTTTGGTGGAGAACTATTATACTAGTAAATATGTTACGGTCATTACGTTTAATGGATGAATGTCTTCTGTTTCAGTACTGGTAAAGGAGACCCTGGTCAGCAGGGTTTTGGCCAGGCACTGTTTAAAGCGCTTTTGGATAATATGCCTTATTTGCCTGCTGCTGCCACAGGAGGTGATTTTTAATTTTCCTATTTTAATTTATTTTGTTACTCTTTACTTTTTTTAACACAACTATTCAAATCATGTCTATGTCTTTAAGGAATTTGGAAATTCAGTGATTTAGTAAAATTTCTTATGTTCATTATTCAATAAATAAATAAAAACCACAGTGAGCCATTAAGCAATTTTGTCAGGCTTCTTTAATTTAAAAAAGTACATTTCAACTACAGACTTCCTTGCTAAAAGAACAACCAAAAACTATTGACCCAAGAGATATTGAACATGCTAAAAGACTGTCTTTTTCTCTCAGGATCTGTGTTCTGGTACTTTGTCCTGTTAAATTATGTGAAAGATGAGGACTTGGCCGGCTGCAGTACTGCTTGCGCTTCTCTGCTCACTGCTGTTTCTCGGCAGCTGCAGGACCGTCTGACTCCATTGGAAGCGCTGTTGCAAACCAGGTCAGCCAATCTGCTTTAATCCGAGACATACACAAACACATTCTTGTAAACCCATAGAAGTGATTGTTTTAAATAATTGTTTTTTTTGCAATGGTCACCTCTCTTCAGATACGGTCTGTATGGGTCTCCTTTTGACCCAGTACTGTTTGACCTTGAGGTGAGCGGGTCTTCCTGTAAGAATGCCTTCAGCAGTGGCATCGGGGTCCAGTCGGATGAAATCGACCTATCTGATATTCTCTCAGGTTCGGCAGAACATTCTTCCCCCTTCACACACTTTTATTCATCAATAAACAAAAATGAAACGCATATTTTTTGTGTGTCTATTGTCAGGTAATGGAAAGGTGAACAGTAGCGGGGCGGCAGAGGGCAGTTTCACTGCTCTGACTGGCCTGCTGGAAGTTGAACCTCTGCACTTTACTTGCGTCTCCACTAGTGACGGCACTAGAGTGGAGAGGGATGATGCAAGTATGTTCACCGGTACATATCCCATTTTTCTCTTTCTCTTATCTTGTTTATATTACAACCAACCATGTCATCATGGACCGCACGTTTAAGGTATGGTCAAATTAGCTGAGTTGTTTTCTTTGTACTACAAAACCAAACCACAATTCAGCAAATTTGATTCTTTTCTAAGAAGAACCACATCTTTAGTGATAAAATAGTTTCTATACCCCTGTACTATATATTTTGTTTTAGTGAGCACATTTGGAGTGACGCCTACAGTGACAGGGCTGTCTGCTGGGTCTGTTGGCGAAGCCTCCACTGCTCTGAGCTCGGCTGCACAGGTGGCCCTGCAGTCTCTGTCTCACGCCATGGTGTCCGCCGAACAGCAGCTTCAAGTTCTCCAGGAGAAGCAGCAACAGCTTCTAAAACTCCAGCAACAGGTCACATTCTTGCTTAATTGTAATGTTGATTTGTTTTCCATCTAGTTGTGAGTTTATTTAATTGGTTGTATTATGAAACAGAAGGCCAAGCTGGAGGCCAAACTTCACCAGACCACCTCAGCAGCAGCCACCGCAGCATCAGGCGTTGTCAACTCTGTGCCATCCAACCCGTCCTCAGCCCCAGGCTTTTTTATCCACCCGTCAGACGTCATCCCACCCACCCCTAAAACCACCCCGCTGTTCATGACGCCACCACTCACCCCGCCCAATGAAGCAGTGTCGGCGGCCATTAGTGTGGAACTGGCTCAGCTTTTCCCAGGATCTGTCATTGATCCTCCACCTGTAAACCTTTCAGCACAGAATAAAAACAACCAGAAAGCGAAACCCGTAAGTCCTGAAAAATCACCAGAAAAAATTCCATTATTTATTTGAGTCTTTTTCTAAAAATATGATTTTTTTTTAAGATGTTGGAAGCTATTTTATTTTTGTGTCAAAGTTGATAAATCAATTTAGAGAAATTTAAGGCCCTTAAAAGTATCATTAGGTCAAAAATGCTAATTTACTAGGTATTAAATTTAGTATAATTTTTGATTATGTAATGTAAAGTTTTATGCCAGGGCTGTTCAATTAGTTTGTCATGGGGGGCCAGTTCATGAAAAGCATCCAAATGACAGGCCGGAGAAATATGGCTTGCAATATAAGTGCTGACACAACTGCATAAGAGCCCATATGTTGTATTTTTAACATATGGTCTAATGTAATGTTAATTTAAAGTCTTATGTAAGTTTAAGCTTTTAATTAGGTAAATAGTTAAATGAACTGTTGATCTGTGTTCATACATACATTAATCATTTTAATAATTTGTAATATTTCATCTAACATATCTTTTGTTTACATTGCACTGAAAGCCACGCACAACTCTCACCGCTATGGTGTGAGATGTTTTCTACAGGGTGTCGATCCGATTGCGCACGCATATTGTTATATATTCTTACATTGGAAATAACAAACTTGCACGCGGAAAAGGCGCATTACATAAACGGCCCGCTACTATAGTTAATCCAATGTGCGTGCGTATAAGCCTTGATGTATAAGCTCGGAACTTTAAACGAGCGCACAGGTGGCATAACTTTGTTTAATTGCAGCAGTTTCGTCATGTACAATAGAAATGTGGCGTTGAGAAGCTTTTTAGGTTGCTCGCGCCAGTCGCTTAATGTTAGATAACTCATGCTCTGCGAAGCCTTTTACTGCAGCTATTGAACAGACGCACGTCACTTCATTTCTATAGCGGTCGTTTTTCCAACTGAACTAAATGTATTTTTGATGTTTTTGGTCACACTATTTTGAGGGCCAGAACAAATTGCCTTGATGGCCAAGTTTGGCCTGTGGGCTGCCAATTGAGTAGCCCTGTTTTATGCTGAAGTTTACCTGACTTTAATATGCGACTATTGGGGTGCAGTATTATGAAATCTTTCGCTGGATTTGCCGTCACTGTTTTGTTTACTGCAATAACTAAGGCAACACCGTTACTCCTGCTGGTCTATTGGTGCCCCCTGGTGGAAGATTGTCAGTTAGTATTTTTATTCATTATAAGAATAACACTTCAGTTTAGGTGAAGGTATGCTTCATGTAGCATAATTTCACAAAAGCACATCGTTTTTAAGTCGTAATATTTCATTATTTTAAACAGCATTAAATATAGCACATATAATTTTTTTCTGTTTTCTAAATACAGTGTCCTTATAGGTGATTTTTTTTTAAAATCTGTTTATTATTTATACAGTAAGTTAAAATGTTCTGAAACAATGTTACCGGTCGAAACCTAAAGTGGCATTAATGTCCTAAACTATGGAAAGACTCTTAAAAAAGGGCTTAAAAGGTATTGAATTTCAATCTCTGATTCTTGTATATATACCCTGTGTGTGAACTATATCTTTAAATCTTTATTATTTAGCAATGTTCAGTCCTCTTTTATTAACTGAAAATACTCTAAATTCAATTTTTACACGTTTGTGCAGAAGTGGGTAATATGGTGTAAACAATGCTTACTTTACTGTCAGGGTCTTTGTGTTGTTTGTTTACTTTATATTCTATATCAGACATGGGTAGTGTTTTAGCTAATATGTGTGTGTTGTCATTGCAGAACCCCATGGGAAGTGGCCTGGCATTAGCAATCTCACAGGCTTCCCACTTTCTCCAGCCTCCACCACACCAGTCCATAATAATTGAGAGAATGCATTCAGGTACCTAATATCATGTCTTGTTGTCAATTAGCAGTCTGAAGTCAACTGAGGGGCTTCAGAAATTACAAAAATGGCTTCTAATCAGTTTACTGTAGATTGAACGAATGTTTTTCATCTGTAGGTGCAAGGCGGTTTGTGACTCTAGATTTCGGCCGGCCGGTGTTGCTCACGGATGCACTGATCCCCACATGTGCAGACTTGGCCTCACTTTCCATTGACATTTGGACTCTTGGGGAGGAAGTGGATGGGAGGAGACTGGTAGTCGCCACAGATATCAGCACACATTCTCTGATTCTGCATGATTTACTACCCCCTCCTGTCTGCAGATTCATGAAGGTTTATAAATGCTTATTTTAAAAGAGTGTGAACAGGATTCATAGTGGTCTTTTTAAGAAGCAAGTCACTGTCACTCACTCTCTGTGCCTCTCTCCTAGATCACTGTGATTGGTCGATATGGCAGCACTAATGCCCGGGCTAAAATCCCATTGGGTTTTTATTATGGCCACACCTACATCCTGCCATGGGAAAGTGAATTGAAGCTGATGCATGATCCTCTGAGGGGAGAAAGCGAAGCTGCTGGGCAACCGGATCTGGATCAACATTTATCAATGATGGTGGCACTGCAGGAAGACATTCAATGCAGGTCAGTGAAACAGCAAATAAGCATAATTAAATGAGCTCCTGCTGCAGAATACAATCATTTCCATTTTTTTTCTTCTCCTTTTTTAAAATAATCAGTATTTTTTATTTAAGAATATAATACATTTGTCAAAAATGATAGTAAAGAGAGTGTTAATGAAGCAGTTTTACTTTCACATATAAATGTTCTCATCAAATTCAACAATTTTTTTTAATCAATTTGATTATTATTTTCACATGTAATTTACAGAATTCCATAAATGCTCAAGTAAACAATATTTTTAGCCACTCTTGCACACTCCCCAACCCTTTCTGCACAGACCTCTTAAATGGACCTTAATGCAACATGAAAAATAGAGAAAAAAAGGAAAAACAAGTGAATAAATACTGAACAATAATAAATCCATACATAAATGAATAACTTTTAATGATAAAAATTTATACAAAAGGGTAAAGAACCGTTGACATCACATCATCACTTTCCATCAAAGTAAAATCGAAATTATTTATCTAAAAACCAAATGTCCCCAAAACTTGAAGGCTTTTTTCTGGTTAAACATCAAATAATTTTTATAAAATGCATTGGCTTTCTGCAAAGATATCAGCAGCTTTTTATACACTGATAATATTAAAGATTATTAAGCACAAAATCAGCATATTGCAATGGTTTTTCAGGTTTTTTTTTTAAATATGATTTATGTTAAGATGATTCACAAGAGTGGAGTAAGGGACTGTTAACAAAGAACATGTCTTTTTATTTAAAACGTGAGATGCATATTACAGTTGTCATTTAGCTTATTACTGCAAACAGTAACTTGAAATACTTGCCATGCCTCCAAGATCTTCTGATTGATCCACTAATTTGAATTCGACTGTGATGAGCATCACTATGTAAATGTTAGAACTCTTTTAATTTGCCAAGGCATCTTAAAGCAGTACTCCTATGCGAGGTGCTTTATAAGATGAGACCCAAATGTAACGTTGATGCTCCTCCATCAAGCACATTTATATGGAAAAGCAGCTCATTGGAATAGAAAAACATGCTCTGTGTGCATGCTTCAAATCCAGCCTTTTAAAATCATTAAAATCTTACCAACATGAAAGTTTTTTTTTTTGCTTTGTCCTGGAATTTATTTAGCCCATTTAAGCAGAATTGATAGTAATCTAAGTGCTGATCTTTTGTGTAGGTATAATTTGGCCTGCCATCGGCTTGAGACGTTACTTCAGAACATCGACCTGCCACCTCTTAACAGTGCTAATAATGCACAGTATTTCTTGCGTAAGCCTGATAAAGCTGTTGAGGAGGACTCCCGCGTCTTCTCCGCCTACCAAGACTGCATTCAGCTCCAGCTGCAGCTGAACCTGGCCCACCACGCTGTCCAGAGGCTGCGCGTGTCTCTGGGAGCAACTCGAAAACACCTGCCTGAAAATTACGACCCCCGAGAGCTGGTTCAGAACTCTTCTACCGAGCAGCTCCGAACCATCATCAGATATCTACTGGACACACTGCTCAGCCTGCTGCACTCCTGTAATGGTGAGGGAGACGGTCAAACATCAGCTCGCTGTCAAAACCAATTCAGCTTAATCTAAACCTTGTATGTGAATATTATATTCTTCTCTTTTGCACTCTCAGGCAACTCGGTGCCCTCAGTGTTGCAGAACACATTTCATGCTCAGGCGTGCGAGGAGCTCTTTAAGCAGCTTTGCATCAGTGGGACGCCTAAGATTCGTCTGCATGCGGGTCTGCTGCTGGTGCAGCTGTGTGGAGGAGAGAGGTGGTGGGGCCAGTTCCTGTCCAACGTCCTGCAAGAGCTCTATAACTCTGAGCAGCTGCTCATCTTCCCTCAGGACAGGTAACACTACACTTTAAAAAAGATTATTGCTGCCTTAATTCTTTGATGCAAATACTCTTTTTCTAGTCATCTCTACTTACACTACACTAAGTTTGGGGACAGTAGGATTTATAAATGTTTTAAAATAAGCCTCTCCTGCTCACACATTATTTAAACAAAAATACAGTACAAATTGTAAAATTGTGAAAAAAGTTATTGCACTATAAAATAATTGTTCAAAAGTAGTTTATAATTGAATTGAATTGAATTTAATTAATTGTTAAATTTTCCAATGATTTTAAAGATGAATTTTCAGCTTCATTACTCCAGTCTTCAGATTCACATGATCCTTCAGAAATCACTCTAATATGAATTATTATTATTATTATGTTGATTATTATTATTATTTCTATAATTATTATTGTTAATATTATTAATTGTAATAGTAATAAAAGTAATAATGACTGAAGTAATAATTCCATTTGAAACTAAATACAATAAGAAAGCAGTTATTTAAAATTGTAATAAATATTTAACAATTTAGCTTTTTTTACATTTAATAAATGCCGCCTTGATGAATACAGTGCAGTTGAAGGCAAAATTATTAACCCCCCCCCCCCTAAATTATTATTATTATTTTTTTTTTATATAATTTCCCAAATGATGTTTAACAGGGCAAGGAAATTTTCATAGTATGTCTGATAATAATTTTTTTCTCTAAAGAAAGTCTTATTTCTAATAGCTGCTAGAATAAAAGCAGTTTTTAATTTTTTTTAAAAACTGTTTTAAGATCAAAATTAATTTAGCCCCTTTAAGCTATATATTGTTTTCAATAGTCTACAGAATAATGGGGATGGTGAGAGGAAAAATGACAGAAAGAAAAGAATCAATAAAATAGCTAAATAAGAGGGAAATTTAAGGTGCGAAGTGGATTTTTTTTATTGTAAAAAAGTGAATTATTAAAAATGACTAATATTAAGACATATTTAGTGAAGATTTTTTTTTGTTTCATGGCGACTTTAGGCTATTTAATTTTACGTGTGTGTGTCTGCAAACACAGATAGATAAATACACTTCATTTTAAAGTTTTATATATATATATATATATATAATATTTGAAATATTCAATTTTTAAGCCAGGAAAACCCATATAAACAGTTAATTGTATTGCTTTTTATAAGTAAATAATACAATTAAACATTTTCATGAAGATTTAAATATTGTTCAGTTTAACAGGCTATTTGTAGAATTCCGAAATTCCGAAGAAGTAATTGTTCATGAAATATTTAAGTGTAATAAATTTGAGATGCTTTACATAAAGAAAGCCAGCAAAGAGTTAAGGCCAGCATTGCTACATTTTTAATATACCAGAATCAGAATTGGTTTTATTGCCAAGTCTGCTTTACACACACACACAAGGAATTAGTTTTTTCTACAAATGTTTCCAGTGTACATAAAGTGACAACATGAAAAAAAAAAGAAAAAGATGACAAACATAGACAAGGATCAACTTGGCACCAGAGGGCTGCTACTTTTTACAGTGGTTAGCATCACTGCTGGCATCAAAGCTATTAATAAAGATTCTCATGTTTTTCCACCCTTTTCCTCAGAGTATTCATGCTGCTGTCCTGTATTGGCCAAAGATCTCTAAGTAACAGTGGGGTTCTGGAGGGTTTGTTAAACCTTTTAGACACACTGCTATCGCCTCTGCAGCAGGCCAGTGCAGCTCAGCCCCGCAGGACAGAAGGTACGTGTTTGAGAGGGAAGACTTTTCTGTGTAGGCTTTTGTTTATGCTACAGGTTTCTGTGTCTTTCGTAGGTGTGCTGGATATCCCTATGATCAGCTGGGTGGTTATGCTGGTCTCTCGATTACTTGACTATGTGGCCAGTGTGGAAGATGAAGCCAGCGCAGCTAAGAAACCTCTGGGAGCTAAAGACAGGGAAAGATCATTTACAGGTAAGGTTCAGTACACGTTTTAACAATTGATTATGGTTTATACTATTTTTGTGTGTGTCTATGTGTTGTGACATGTATTTTTTGTAACTCTGTCCTATGCTGCCTCTCTAAGTAAGGCAAAAAATAGAAATGAGCAAGTTTGGATATGAAGATATTTGACGAGCATATCTTTTTACTGCTGATATGAAATGTTTCATTGTTGAGAAACTTCCAGAAATTATATTAAGCTTATTTAGTGTTCAAAGAAATGTTCAATCTTATATCCTTACTAAAAGTGTTGTGGTGATTTAAAATAATAATAAAAAAAAACTAAATTACTTTTTTTGAAATCACATAATTTTGCTGAATAAGAACAGCTTATATATGATAAGAGAAATTTTGGTAACATTTGAAACCTCTCTGCTGTCACTTTTGATCAATTTAATGTGTCCTTAATAAATATATGAATTCATATATTTCAAAAAGTCTTACTAGTCACAAACCTTTGAAAGATTGTATGCATGGTATGCAGAATTTATTTATTTATTTTTTTTTACTGATGATGCTTACTACACTTTTCTCTTTTCTATGACACCAGGGAACCAGTGGAGTTTTATAAATAACAGTCTGCAGTCTCAGAATCCAAGCAGATCTGCTAAAGGCAGCAACAGCAGTTTAGATCGGCTGTATTCACGCAAGATCCGCAAACAGCTAGTCCATCACAAACAGGTACACGTGTCTTGCACAAACCTTTTTATTGTGCTAGGGTTTTTCTATACCATCACATCAACTTTAAGTCTTTTATTGATATAGAGAGGATGTTAATCAATATTTATTTCATTGCAGCAGTTGAATTTATTGAAAGCCAAACAAAAAGCTTTAGTAGAGCAAATCGAGAAGGAGAAAATTCAGAGCAACAAAGGCTCCTCTTACAAGCTGTTGGTGGAACAGGCCAAACTCAAGCAAGCCACTTCCAAGGTGAGTATCTAGTTATTGGCACCTCATTTTTAAGGCAAGAATTTGTGGCAACAAATATGAAAGAACAAATTCGCAATTATTAACATAGCTTTGAGATGGATCATAATGCTAACCTTGTGGTTATGTGTCTTTGGCAGCACTTTAAAGATCTGATCCGTTTGAGGCGGACAGCTGAATGGCCTCGCTCCACTTTGGACTCTGAAGCGTCAGTGGCAAAAGAGACCCCCGAGGTGGAGCTCCTGCCCTTCACGCTAGCTCACGAGCGTTGCATCTGTGTGGTCCAGAAACTTGCTCTTTTCCTCCTCTCAATGGACTTCACCTGCCACGCAGACCTGCTCCTGTTTGTTTGCAAGGTGCAAATTATATTATGCATCCCTAAGTCGAGGCTGAAATGCAGGGGTGACCGCGCTTTCCCAGTAGCTGGTCCTACATTGTAGAATGCTCTGCCCCTCTGTATTGGATCTATATTAAATCTAGGTCGAAAACGTACCTTTTTGATTTGGCATTTTATCAGTGGGAGTTGTTTGTTTTAGCTATAATTTTATATCTTTCACTTTGTGGTTTGTTTTGTGCACCACATTGGTCAACCTTTGTTTGTTTAATAGTGCTATATAAATAAAATTGACATTGACAGATTAAATAAAAATATAATATACCGTATTTTCCACACAATAAGACGCAGCGGATTATAGGCTGCAGTTTCAATTCCGAGGTTTATGTCTGTACTGAACCCATAAACAAAGCACACCACATTATAAGGCGCGTGCTAAAACTGGCGTTTATTAGTTTTTACATAATTACATAATCTCCTACAAATCCATCAAAGCCCTCATCTTATGTGTCTGAATTGACCTGCTGGGCAATACCGCCATCAAACATGCCGAGCTCTCATCATTGTCGGAGCTATTCTTATAGTCTTATAGTTAAAGCAGATATCTTAGGCCAGGCATCCACAATCCTTTCACATATGGTGGCGTAATTCGCCCGGCACTGCCTACTAGTCATAGTAAAGGTGTGTTCGCCATCTGTCATCCATCGGTTCCAATCTGCTCGCAGCTTCACTTTGAACGCCATGTTTACAACAGTGATCAGCGGTTGAAGTTCTTTTGTTAATTGCTGCCAGCGTACATAGTGTACTTATTATGTCCCTGTGTCAACGGGAAACGCTCCAACAGGCAATGAAGCAGAGCGCTAACCAAAGTTGCACAACAACATTTTACAGATTTTGGAATTCAGTGCACACATAAGGTGCACCGGATTATTAGGCCTCTCGGCTGAATTTTGACAAAACTTTTAGGGTGCTTTCATAACCAGACTTTTGATCTTTTTTGGATCTGTACCGAAACAATCCGTCTCGGCTCAATTAAAAGAAACTCTGGAGCGGATCAATTGTAGTTAGACAGCAATATGATCCAACGAACTAACAAAACAGGCTATATCACAGTGTATTACGGATAGCGAACCATACAACATTTTAACAATTTTAATTCCTGTTCCAGAACAAAACAATCAATCTACAGGTGTAAAAGCACCCTAAGACTCTTAGGTGCGCCTTATAGTGTAAAAAATGCAGTTTTTTTTATTATTATTAATGCTTATTAATCAGAGAGATGCAGCATTAAATATAAAGAATCAGTAATACATCATTGGTTCATTCTATGGGCATATAACAAAATCAATTGACATTTTCTTTCTGTCTGACTCAAACAGTACAATTATAAATGTTAGCATCAAAAGCGATATTTAGTACAGAAACATGAATGATCTAAAACATAATAAGATAAATAAAAAGATGCGATACAAATAATTATGCAAGTACAAATCATCTTATTATAAATCTTATTATATCGAAAAATTAAATATAATTTATTTGTATAAAATGTTATTGTTATTCATATATTTTTATAGAATCTGAATGTATATATGTTTGACGGGTTTTGTTTGTTTAAAAAAAAAAAAGAAAATTACAAGCTAAAATATGCAGAAGATTGACCCCCTGTTTTGAACCATTTTTAATGTATCGAATATACTCCAACTACCCAGGTCTTGGCCAGGATAGCAAATGCGACACGACCCACGATCCACCTGTGTGAAGTAGTTTCCGAGCAGCAGCTGGAACGGTTGCTTCTGTTATTGGTGGGGACTGACTTCAACCGCGGGGACATTTCGTGGGGTGGAGCCTGGGCTCAGTACTCCCTCACCTGCATGCTGCAGGATATCCTTGCAGGTTTGTGTTTTAGACCCACGGACAGTCATCCACTCATCATTTATTGATTTGTATTTAGCTGACACTGTATGTGTTTTTAGGAGAGCTGCTGTCTCCGGGGTGTGTGGATGGGATGGAGGGTGCGGGGGCTGATGAGGCCGGGGCCGCCTCTTCCTCTGTAGTGGTGGATTCGGATGACTCTCTCCCTCAGCCGACCCCCATCCCGCTGGTAGAGACCATCGATGAGCCTCTGGGACCTGATATCATCGCAGGTACACCCGGGACATCCTCTGTGTTCCAAAGTGCGTTGGTAACCCCGTCCGAATAGCACATCACCCCACATGGACCCCTTCCCTCACCTGCCTTTTATTTCTGATGTTATTTTTGTACGATTTACTCTCTTGGATGAGCTGCATGCATATTTTTGTTTTTGTGTTTGTTATATTATGTATTAGTAGTGCAATGCAGTGGACAGGAGGTTGGAACAGTGCAGATGACTTGGGCTCATTTGAAATCTACAACAGCTAGTCATTGTGTTATTAGATGTTAATGCTATCAGGAATGATTGATGTATTAACCCTTGTGTGCTGTTGGGGTGGTTGTTCTCCACTCTGGGGTGATTTTGAGTCTTAATTAGGCTACAACTTTGTCTGCGTTTCAGCAAATTTAATGGTTTTTGTTGACATCTTATTTTGACACACTTTAGGAAAATGCTTTGACAATGTTCAAAATTTTAATAATACACTTGTATTACACAAATTTGCTATCCTTCCATTATGTTTTTTACATAACGAAAGGGTATTAAATTTGAACTGTACACAAAGGTTAAAAATGAGTCACCGATCCACTGTTTGAGCCCCCTGTCTGTCTAAGAGGAGTGTGACGGCCTGACGTCCTGAAGAAGGTTGTCTGTGTAGTTGCTTCTCTTGGTACGCTGCTCTTGCCATATTGAAGGTCTTTTCGTTGCCCAAAGGTGCTCCTCCACTGTCATCTTTGGAAAAAGATAAAGAAATTGACTTTGACTTGCTACAAGACTTGATGGATGTTGATATTGATCCTTTAGATATTGATTTGGAAAAAGATCCACTCGCCGCCAAGGTTTTCAAGGTATGGACCTCATTCTCTTTCTCTTTCCCTTCTTTTTAAAACATTAGTGGTGTAACAGTTGATAATGATCATAGTTTTGTTCACAGTTAGAATGTTTACATGTGGACCAATAGTTTGTAATTTATTGGTAATTTATTTTCGACAATTAGAATAAAGAGATTGCTAACTCATGATAGGCTACGAGTGAGACCCTTCTAATAGCTGATATTTTCTTCACAGAGAAATATCTACAATTACTACAAGTCATATATATATATATATATATATATATATATATATATATATATATATATATATATATATATATATATATATATGCATTATGCTTTAATTAATTAATAAATTTTTTTCACAAGGGACAGTGTATATTAATCAACGTTCCCCAAACACGTAAATGTACCCAAATTAGCCCAGAGACTAGTTTTCATTGGTGGTCCCTTTGCCAGCTATTAAAGGCATGTACCAATAAAAATACAAATTCAAACTCTAAACAATACTCAGATGGATAACAAAAAACAACCTCAACAACAATGTCAAAAACCCAGTGTTCCCAATGTCGATTGTTAAGAAGCCATTTCTGATACTTAGATTTACTGATTTAAAAGATGCACATTCTCTAACAGATTGTGGTGTCAAATTCCACTGATGTGATGGTCTAAAAGAAAAAGTTTTTTTAAGTACTTAATACTATATTAATACTATAATTACTCAAAAACATTCCACACGCAACATGCAGTGGGTACAGAAAGTATTCAAACCCTCTTAAATTTTTCAGTTTTGTGTCTTATAGATGTATTAGATGAGGGGTGTCGTTTTAGCTCAGGGGCCACATGGAGGAAAAACCTATTCCCAAGTGCTCCTGATTGGTAAATTCATGGTATATATAACTTAAAAACAACAACTTCAGATAGTTTTCTTTGTTTTAATATGATCAACATAAAACACAAAGCCTGAGGACAACACAATCTCACTGCAGTACATAACTTTTTAATTTAGTGGCCAATTCATTTAAATTTGTACAATCTCATTCGTACAATTTTGTATGATTTGCTTATCCACCAAAGACGGTTGGGTTTAAGGGGTGTGGTTGGGTGCCATGCCTCCTTTTTTTTTATATTAAACATATTCGAACAGCTGAACTTGAATTGGGCACTAAACTGGCCAAACGTAAAATAGTTACATTTCCTTGTGAGAACACAAGTGTGGGATGGCAGGGCATAGATGTGGTCTTTCTCTCTGAGAAGGCTGTCACACTGACACTGATTCAGGCATCTCAATCGGATGAAATTTACAGTTTGCAATTCCGCCATCCAGTGGACACAATTGAAACAGCAGTTTTTTTATTGAAAAATTGCACTTAATTTTTATACTTTACAGAATTATCTCGAGGGCAGGTTCGACACCCTGTATTAGATTAAAAGGGTGCTTCCACTAAATACTGAGCAAAGAGTCTAAATACTACTGCCATGTGATGTTTTAGTTTTTCTTTTTTAATTAATCTGCAAAATGACAACAATTCTGTGTTTTTCTATCAATATGGGGTGCTGGGTGCACATTAATGAGGAAAAATTTACTTCTATTTATATCTGCAATATAACAGAGTGAAAAATGCAATGGGTCTGAATACTTTCCACTGTATTCTCATTGTTATGTTGTTTAAATGTGACTGTTTCATACTTATAATGCATGTGATGGGAAAAAATGACTTAAAGTGTGATGTAATGCTTATCAGTGATTTACAGATACCTAAATGTATTAACTTTTTTTCCCACTTAAAGTATTTTTCAGTTTTTCTCAGAGAGTTGTATCTGAGATTTTTGTTGTTGTTGTTTTCTTCCCCCTTTATGTTCTCTCTCACAGCCAATCAGCAGTACCTGGTATGATTACTGGGGTGCTGACTATGGCTCATACAGTTATAACCCCTACACGGGTGGTGTGGGCATACCTGTGTCCAAACCACCTGCAGCCACAACAGTGGAGAAACCTGGATCACAAAACCTCTCAGTGTCTGTTTCTCAAGGTGTGAACAGGCATAAAATGAATGAAAGAAAATAAATGGTACAATAAAGAGTGTGAGTGCTGAAGTCTCCTCATTTTTGTCCTAGCACTGGATGCTCGACTGGAGGTTGGATTAGAACAGCAAGCAGAACTCATGCTGAAGATGATGGCAACACTGGAGGCAGACGCTATATTGCAAGCACTAACGTCCACTTCACCTTCTGGTACGTGCACACACACAAAACAAACATAAATGCACAAAGTTAGGGTAAATATGGTATTATAAAGGAATATGTTTTTTTTTTTAATTTGTTGTTTATTTTTTTATTAAATAAAATTGTAATTTAATTTAATATTTTTTTTCTTTAATTTCATTAAAATTTGTATTAAATGGTTTATTAAATTACATTACATTTCTTTTAATTCAATTTTAATTAAAGTTTTTACATTTATTTATTTAACATAAATGCACAAAGTTATGGTAAATATGGTATTATAAAGGAATATGTTTTTTTTATTTTTAATTATTTATTTGTTGTTTATTTTTTGTATTAAATAAAATTGTAATTTAATTTAATTATTTTTTTCTTTAATTATATTTTAAATTTGTATTAAATGTTTTATTAAATTAAATTACATTTCTTTTAATTCAATTTTAATTAAAGTTTTTACATTTATTTATTTAATTTCTTAATTTACTTTCATTTCAAGTAATTTAATTTATTTTCATTTCATTTCTCAAATTTTATTTTGATTTTACTTTTAAGTCAATTACATTTTTATTAGTCATTTATTTTTATTTTATTTTATTTCATTCTTTTGAAATTATTTGTATATTATTTTGATCTTAATTTATTTTAATTAAAATTAAGTACATTATTATTATTAATTTATTTTAATTAGTTAATTTAAATTTTATTTCTTTAATTTAATTTTAATTTAATTTATTCAGATTTTACTTTAACTCAATTTAATTTTTATAATTCATTTATTTTAATTTATTTTTATATCATATATTTTTCAAATAATTATTTTTAAATATTAAATATTATTTTAAGCTTCATCTAACTAGTGTTGTCCTTTCTACTCATAATATTTTCCCCTCTTATTTCAGTAGCCCAGTCTGCAAATGGAACAGATGACTCTCTTTTGCGTGGGGGCTTCCACAACTCTCCCCCCAGCAGCAGTCTGATGGTACAAGCCTCATCCATCCCCATGCTGAGCACCTGCTTCAACAAACTTTTCTCTTTACTGCAAGTGCATCATGTTCAGGTACAGGCACACACTCGTCATGTCTTGTCACTTTTATTTACCTTTGATGTCTTTACACCATATAACTGACTATATTGATCTGTCTCTCTCCAGTTGGAGTCTTTGCTGCAGTTATGGTTGACTTTGAGTTTGAGTTCCTGCTCTGGAGGGTCAGAAGAGAGCGGCTCAGACATCTTTCTCTTCAATGCCAGCAGAGTGCCCACAATCCCTCTTAACCAAGGTCTGACATTCACTGACTATAATAAAAGTGATAATTTTTTAATTAATCTTTTTTTCAGTGTTGTTATCTGTTTTTTTTAATATATAATGCATGCTTGTTAAGAAACACTTATGATTGTAAATTATAAACAGATTGTTTATTTCCAATGTTGCCAAGTACATTGCCAATGCTGCTGATATGGCATAAAAAAGTAAATATATAGATTCTTTTATTAGTATTTTGGTTCTGAGACAACACTACCTGACAAAAGTCTTGTTGTCGATCCCAGTTGTAAGATCAACTAATAACAATCTTCTAGTTGATCATTTAGAAAAGTGGCAGAAGGTAGTTTATCTGATGAATCATCTATTGAACGGCATCCCAATCGTCACAAATACTGCAGGAGACTTGTTGGAACCCGCATAGACCCAAGATTCTCACAGAAATCAGTTAGTCCAGAATGCATGGCAACATCAACAGCCTGAGATATTGAGACATTTGTGCTGCCCATTACATTACAAACCACAGGAGAGGGTAAATTCTTCAGCAGGATAGCGCTCCTTCTCATACTTTAGCCTCCACATTAAAGTTCCTGAAAGCGAAGGACAAGGTGCTCCAGGATTGGCCAGCCCAGTTACCAATTCGAACATTATTGAGCATGTCTGGGGTAAGATGGAGGAGAAATTGAAGTTGAGTTCAAAGAATCTTGATGAACTCTGGGAGTTCTGCAAGAACACTTTCCTTGCCATTCCAGTCATTGCCGAGATGTATGGATGTAGTCATCCAAGCTCATGAGTGTCATACACAATATTCATTCTTTCTCCACTGCACCATGACTTTATATTCTATACTGTACAATATTTCTGTTAAGTGATGACTTTTGTCTAAGCAAAGTCGGACCTCACTGTCCTAAATAAATAATTAAAATCAAGCCATGATCATTTTTTTTTTTTTTTGGTAAAATAGGCGTAACCTAGAGGCCTTTGCCTTTCATATAAGCCACTTTTGATACCAAATGGTCAGCTAGAAGTCAAGTTATGATTTGTTGTTTCTAAAACTTGGATAAGCGACAAGACTTTTGTCGGGTAGTGTATTTGTTAAGTATGTAAATCATATTGCATCTCAAGAAGTTCATAAAACAAATCTTTCGGAATCTAAACCCAGATTTGAATGATAGAAATCTGTAGATTTAAACATTCCTATTATATGGTGCAGTCATTGGGTCATCTTATGTATTGACATTGGTTCAATCTCAAAGAAAAAACAAAGAATGATTCAAGTAATGGAATAAAGATGCATATCTTAAAGAAATAAACCTCACAAAGTAATGGTATGCTTATAAATTAATGATTATAAATGTTTCTACATAAACAGAATTATAGTTCACTCTGTATTGTGTATTAACTGAAATTGACTGAAGCTCTTGTCTCTGCCAGCCTCCATTAGCAGTTTCCTGTCAGTGCTAGCGTGGTACCCCAACACCTCTCTGAGAACATGGTGTCTTGTCCTGCACAGTCTTACCCTCATGACCAATATGCCTGCTTGTGGTGAGTATCTGATTGGCTGAGCCATCCTTTGTACCTCTGTGTTTGGGAGTCCCCACACGGAGACTTGTATTTCTATATGTTGGTGTTCTAAGGGGGAATCCCGCCAGCTAAGCAGATCTGGGTTTTATTGCCCCTCTAAATCCTGATTATAAAAGCAAACAGTCGGGTGACCTAGTTTCCAAATAACCATGCTGATAAATATGTGCAACATCTGCAGCCTCCAGCAGTGGGATGGGTGTTCAGGAGAGCACGGCCCAGCAGATGGTGTCTGACCCCACACTTGTGCATGTGCTTGTGCGCTTCCTGTCTGGAGGAAACCCTCACGGCACCAGCCAGCACAGCTCACAGGTATTGAGCTTAATGAGATGGATTCGCATGACTGCTTTCACAGTGATCTATTTGGGAAAATGTCTCACTGACTCATCTTCTTGTCTCTTTCCAGGTCGGCCCCACAGCAACACAAGCCTTGCAGGAGTTTTTAACCAGGTTGCAGGTGCACCTGTCCTCCACCTGTCCACAGATGTTCAGTGAATTTCTGCTTAAACTGTTGCACATCCTGTCTACGGAGAGGTACATGATTCATTCAGCATCTATGGAATTACACCAGTGTTTAATTCATCATTAGTCAATCTTTTTGTTTGTCTTTTTGATTTTAAACATGCTTTTTAAAGTGAGAATTAGTCATTTAAAATAGAGACTTGAGTACAATTAATGTTTTATTTAACACTTTACTTAAGGGGGGTGTTCATAAGATATGTATTATGAATCTGAATGAGATTTTATGCATGCTTATGGCAACTGGTTAAGTCATTCCCTCTATTATGTCATTTTAATTGCAAAGATCACATTGTTTGAGTAGTTTTTTTGAAAAGTTGACATACATCATGATCAGTCTTTGTTATGATAACTTGAAATTATTAAGACAACAGAACGTGTCATAAATCTCTCATAAACATGATTTTTTAGGATGTCGTTATTATTGTAGCATTCATTTTATAACATTATCCCAATGTTTTTCTTGACCTCAACTACAGTGGTACAAATTTAATTTAATGTTACATTAAATGTCAATAAATGTTAACGATGCTGTTTTAAATGAATTGACACTATTGTATGTGAGCATTGACACTATTAATGAGGAATTCTAAAGACAAATTTATGTTGTTCCACTAAAAAAAAGTGATCAGAAAAAAATTCTTGACACAATTATAATGGGCTTATGACAATCATCGGGGGTGCAAAGTTCTCACCTTTTGTCAAAACTCTTAATTTTCTTCCTAAAATGAGCCATTCACTTGAATTGTGTACATCTATAAAGCATTTTTTGAGGTGTGGGGTGGGGGTGTATAATTGCAAAGGCTACAATATAAATATATAAACATATTTAGACACATCTCTGTCTGAGAGCAAATGCATAATACTGTAATCCTCTTTGTATGACAGGCTTATTAACCAATAGAGTGGAGAGTTTGCATCCCTGAATCATGTTTATGACTGATTTGATGTCTTGATAACCTCAGGTTGTCCTATCAAAGATAGGTTATGGTGTATTTGTTTATATCAAGTTGTCATGACAGAAAACATCTCAAACAAGTCATTTTTGCACTTAAAAGACATAACTGAGCTGATGATGGTTAAAGACAGTTGTCGTATACAGTGTTGTGCTAGTTACTCAAATATAGTTAGTTACTAGTTATTTAATTCAAAAAGTCACTCAAATACTTTATAGATTACAGCGAAAAGTAATACATTGCTGTTAAGTCGTTTTTGAGTTACTTTTCCAAATAACTCTTTCAATTCTCCCATTAATGCCCTCATAACATCACTTCAGTGCTGCATGGAGAATACACTGTTGATCAACTTTACAGTTTTAATTAATTTGGATTCTCACAACTAAAACACAAGACAGACTTAAACAAAAAGTTATTTTTAAACAATTATTTAAGTCAGACTACCAGCACAAACATGAAAATATCAGAAAAAAAGCAAAAACTAAAGTTTCTTCAGCATCATAAAAGTTGTTGTATTGAACCCTTAAACATGTTAAATACATTCGTTAAATTCACTTTATAGTAAGATGTAGGTTAAACTGCAGCCATAATTAATGAATTTACAAAGTAACGGACAAACGCCTCATTGTTACGAAAACCGATTTAATATATATAAAAAGTAATGTGTTACAGTAACTAAATCATAAGAAGTGTTACTGTACTTTTGAGAGTAATGCATTAGAATATTGAGTTACTTCCTAAAAAATACTTAGTTGGTTTTTATGAAAAGTAATGCATTACTTTAGATTTGCGTTCTTACCCGGCTGAGCCTTAAACTCTTTCAGAACTTGCAAGGATTTAAAAAAAAAAAAAAAGCTAATACATAAAGTAACTCGCATTACATTTAAAAAAAAAAAACTCAGATATTATTACTTTATTACACAGATATTATAACTTCCAACACTGGTCTTCAGCCAGGGTGTTCTCGAGGTCTCAAAATGTTTTAAATTTCAAAAAGAAAATTTTAGGCTTTAAAGTCTTAAATTCACTTAAATATTGGGTTGTAGGTATTAAATCATTTTAAACTTAAATTTAAACATCTTAATTTCCCTATGTCCAAGTAAAGCTACCCAATCGGGCTGATACCCACTCACCAATACTTTCTCAAATTTTTTTTTTATATATTACATTTTTTTTTATTGCAAAGAGATATAATTTACAATAGCTGTTAGACAGTTTTACAGCAAATTCCTTAAATGAAATTCCCTAAAGAAAACTAAAGCATCACATCCCTTTACATGATCTTCCATTAATGCCAAAACTATTTACAGAAGTAACCGCTCCATTAGAAAAAAATCCTTAGTGTTTATCTCTGTACAAGTCTAAAATTTAATTCATAATGATCTTAAAAACATCTTAAAGGTTTAAATTTGATTTGAAGAAACCCGCAGAAACCCTGTAAGTATGTATAAAATCTCCCTTATAGTAATAACATGTGTCCTGTCATGATTTTAAAGGTTTCATGACAGTCTTTTGAACACCCTTCAATTAAAATTAAACCGTATTTTATTTTTACCCTCTTCTCTGTTTGAAGGGGTCCATTCCAGTCCGGTCAGGGTCCTTTAGATGCACAGGTGAAGCTTTTGGAGTTCACCCTGGAACAAAACTTTGAAGTTGTTTCTGTGACCACCATCTTGGCCGTCATCGAATCCATCACCTTCCTGGTTCACCATTACATCACCTGCTCTGATAAGGTGGTCTCACGCAGCGGTTCCGACAGCTCTGTTGGGGCTCGTGCCTGTTTCGGGGGCCTTTTCGCCAATATCATCCGTCCCGGTGATGCTAAGGCCGTGTGTGGTGAGACCACACGAGACCAGCTGATGTTTGACCTCCTGAAACTGGTCAATGCTTTGGTGATGCTGCCTCTGTCAGGTGATAGGGAGTTCAGCGGGAGGCTTCCTCCAGCAGGTGGAGCTACTGACAGCGTGTCGGATGAAGAAAAAGTGTGTGGAAGTAAAGAGTGTGGGGCGGCAGGCACAGCTCAGCATCAGGGACCAGCAGCAGGAGTGGCAGATCTGGTTTTGGCCAATCAGCAAATTATGAGTCAAATCCTGTCAGCTCTGGGGCAGTGCAACAGCAGTGCCATGGCCATGATAATTGGTACATCACTTTATTTAAAAATAATAAATGTTAAATTATATTATATTATATTATATTATATTATATTATATTATATTGTATTATTTTACATTATATTATATAACATTATATATGAGGAGATTGTGTAGTTAATTCTATAAAGTAATTTATTACAAAAACATTAAGCAGCACAACTGTTTTCAAAATTGACAGAAATGTTTTTAACCACCAAATCTAGATCTGCAGATGTTTTTTTTTTTTTTTGATTGGTCATTCAATATTGAAAACTAGAGTAATGGCTGTTGACTTTGTTATCAGATAAATATTTTTTATAACGTTTTTAAATATTAATACAAATGATTAAAGTTTATTTTGTAATGATATACAGTATATTGTATAATATTGAATTTCATGCCTTAATCATTTTGCTAATGTGTTTTATCTGTCTGTCCAGGTGCTAGTGGGCTTCACTTAACCAAACATGAGAATTTTCATGGAGGGCTGGATGCCATCTCGGTGGGCGACGGCCTCTTTACCATTTTGACTACTCTGAGCAAAAGAGCCACATCCGTCCAGGTCATGCTGCAGCCCATTCTCACTTACATGGCCTGTGGGTATATGGGCCGACAGGTAAAACAAAACAAAAAATCTCTCACTATAAATGAGATGTTGCAAATGCATTACATTTTTACATGTTATTTTCTATTATTTTCTAATATAATATTAGTATTATTAATAATATATTAAATAAAAAATAACAAAAACATGTTTTTTATTTTATTATTATTATTTTTTTATTTACACATTCGAACTACAACAAATCTGAGAAAAAATGTTGTCCTGTTTAGCTTATCTGGTTCCATATGTTAATAATGAAGTTAATATGCATTGATTCTTTGTGTTCATTCTTTTACAGGGATCTCTCTCAACATGTCAGCTTTCCGAGCCTTTACTGTGGTTTATTTTGAGAGTGCTTGACACCAGTGAGGCTTTGAAAGCCTTCCATGACATGGGTATGTAAACACTAGTACTGTAAAAAGAAAAGAAAAAATCATTGAGCTAGTCTGCAGGTTCTGAAATTGTGTGTCTGTATGCATATTTAGGTGGTGTGCAGCTCATCTGTAACAACATGGTCACCAGCACACGGGCCATCGTGAACACTGCACGCAGTATGGTGTCCACTATCATGAAGTTTCTGGACTCTGGACCTGGAAAAGCAGCTGACGGCAGCCTGAAAGCACGAGTGCTCACCTCAGAACCAGACAATGCAGAAGGACTGCACAACTTTGCTCCTCTTGGTACAGCAAACATGCTTTTTTTTTAAAAGCCTTTCTTTTTCTTTTTTTTTTCTTTTCGGTTTTTATTGCAAAGACATAAAATTCAAAACATCTTCTAGATATTTGTCACTTTTACAATTTTTTTTTAATCTAATTTCCCTAAACAGGAAAGAGAAAAAAACACATTTCTTCATGACAATAACATATAAACATACCCCTTAACTTTTGTCTTGCATCCTTTATGCCAAATCTATTTACAAGAAAAAGGGGATGTGGAAGAAATATTTACAATAAAAAAATCTTAAAGTTCTACATCAAGACATTCTATAGGTCTGTACCAACATCTAGAACAGTGGTTCTCAAACTGTGGTACGCGTACCACTAGTGGTACGCGGGCTTCCTCCAAGTGGTACGCGGAGGAACCGCTGAATAATGAAAGAAACAATTAACACTTTTAATCCTTTAATGCATAATATAACATCGATGTGATCAGCAGTGGCTGTTTTGTGAAGCGTACGATCACAACGCTGTGCTTAGAATTTTTATTTTAGTGCTTTGTGTCATAAGCTGCTGAAATTCAGTTTCCGAAGTTTAATTGATTCTGAAGCGTGATTTGACTGACATGAAAAGTAGCCAATCACAGTCGACCTTGTCTAGTTGCGTGAAACGTAAGGGCGGGACAAATGCTTTCTGTGTTGCAGAGACAGAAAAAACAACTTAAAAACAAATGTTTTGTTGGAATAATGCTTCTCGGATGTTTTCACTATAGAGATGTCTAACAGAGTAATTAAACCGCGGACATATTTCCTGCCTTTTTGATGATCTACATACACGTTTCGGTTTCGCTCTCCGACAGCCAGTCGACTCGCCTCTGACCTGTCACTCCTCTAAATACATTCTGAATGGCGGCGCGGGAATGGAGGTATTGCGCAATTACTAATTTCTGCAAATGTGGCGAGTGCTTTATTTTAACACGAGAGAGCGCATTCATGTACGCAAATCGCTAAAACAGATATGCGAGCTCCTAAATAGGCTTTTTTTCAAATGAACTGCAAGACCTCTCATGATCGCCTGTGTGCTCAGATTGAATATAATCGCGATCTCTCCACTATTAAAGTAGACATTATTTATCTTTGCTCCTTGACTAAATTTAGTCAAAAGTATTCAAAGTTATCAAGTATTTAGAATTAGATTGATGCATGATCGATGACAATGCTAATGGTCTTCTTGTTTGGCTGTGTTGTAAAGTGAAACTTACTTTTAGCAAAGGTGGAATTTATTTTTGTTTCTTTACGACAAAAGAATTATGCTGGAAATGTTTCTGGATGAGGTATTTGTGTGATTTATACATTTAGCTGTATTCTGATCTGTCTTAAAGAATTACAGGTCAAAACAATCCGTTGTTACTTGTTTATTTATCAAAATTAACAATAAGGCTCTTAAAGCACTGCTTTGATAAATGTATTGTTGTCACATTTTAAATACCTCAAGTAAAATGAAGCCATTTGTTTTATTTTTTTACTGACAGTGTACTTGTATTTTTTTTAAGTTTCTATTTTAGATTAAGATCAAGTGTAAAATAAAATCTACATGTGATGTACAGCTATTTAAGAAACAAATTTGCCATATTGTAAAGAAAAATAGTGTAACAAATGTAAATAAAAGGCTAAATTTAAATCTTTTTACCATATACTTTAATTTAACCTTTCAAAGCTTGAAAATATCGTTTAAAAAATGGACAAAAAGTGTCTCTATGGCCTTAAAGATTATGTGGTAGTTTTACCAATGCTTTTGAAAAATATTAATTGTCATGAAAGGAAAAAATTGACCATACTTCCTTTGTTAGTGCAAATTCCTATACATGTAGCTTTGGGATTTAAGCAATTAAACCATAAACCATTCAATCAGGTTTACACTTAAAAAAAGTGATTTCATAATGAAAATCTGATTTTTTTTTCAAAAGTAACCAACTAGTACTTTTTAAAAGAGTACTTTGTACTTTTACCTAATATTAGTATTATTTACTAAAATTTGTGTTATTTTAGCAGTGTAATAGTATTTTTACTTGAGTACAAAAAAGATATCACAAGCATTTAGTGCAGGTTTATTATATTAATAATATATGATTAATAAATATTATTATTAATGGTTTTTATTTGTATCTATTCCTATGCAATGTTTTATGGGTTGCTGAGAATACATTTCATGTCTTCAATACATAACATGTCAGTCTTGAAAAAAAAATTAGGTGCTGGAAAAAGTGCTTAAAATTCCTTGATTTTCATTAGGCTGTGCCTGTATGAACCCTGTCATATGTACATTTAACATATATTTCAAGATTTGTCTGAAAGTGTAGGAATATGACATATAGCCTATATTCATAAGGTCCAAGCAACATCTCCAGCTTTTGATGAATAGGCTACTGTGAATACTTTAGATTTAAGTACAGCAGTTTTCTTTTTACTTTTTAAGAACAGGTAATTTTTAATGAACTTTTAGAAGCACATTTTAACTAAAACTTTTTTTTTTATCTGCAAGCACAGTTAATGTTCAGACTATTAAAAATGTTTAAAGTGATTGACAATAATACATATTCTTAATAATAGGAATTAATTTGCATCATTTTAAACTGTGCACACCTGTAGCTGCTAATTAGGCCTACGACGCTATTTTTTAATACTGGTTAAAAAATAGCGTCGTAAGGTGGTACTTGGAGAGACAATTTTTTTCTAAGGTGGTACTTGGTGAAAAAAGTTTGAGAACCACTGATCTAGAACATCAAGAAAATCGTTGACTGCTTACCCAAATATAGTTGCTCAAAACTGAAATTAAAAAAGAAAAGTGAAAATGGTTAGCACCCAAGCTCTGCCTTTTCATATTAACATCAGTTTATCTAAAATGTGAATGCTTAAAAATGTTAATCAAAAAACTCTTTTAGATTTTGATCTTATTTTATGATGTATTATTTGCTGTTTTTGATGTTGTTGTCTTTTTATAAGTGCTGCTCTACAAATATCAATCACATGCAAATAATATGTTAATTTTTATTTTATTTTAAATTTAGATTTTAATTTTATTAATAATAATAAATGTTTGTTGAGACATAATATATGTGTGTGTGAATTATATAGATATATGCATTATGTATGTATGTGATATTCATAAAAACAAAACTACTATTAAACTAAGCAATTATGTTTCTTAGATATTATAGATTATCATTAAACTTAATATATTATATATATATATATTTTTTTTTAAATTATTATTATTATTATTATTATTAATGGTAATTGTACTAAAAGCAATGATGACTGGAATAATGTCTTTTTTTTCATTTAATAAATGCCGCCTTGATGAACAAAATAATTTTATTTTAATTATTGAATAAAATAATAATAATAAAAAAAACTGACCCCAAACTTTTGACCGGTTGTGTACATAATAAATATACACAGTACACACACGTATATTATGTCAAAACAAACTCGCAATTCATCCTTGCACAGCACTACTTTTTTATTGTTGTAAGCCTTTTTATTATAGAAAAATGTTGTTTATAAAAAGTAAATTTGTTTGATCTGTTTTACAACAAAATAGCTAGAGAAGTGGATATGGCAATAAACTCAAAGCTCTCTTTCTCTGTTCATCTATATTGGTATTGATAGCTTTTGCTGTTCTCTTGCAGGCACCATCACTTCCAGCAGTCCCACAGCACAGCCAGCAGAAGTGCTGCTTCAGGCCACACCTCCACATCGAAGGGCCCGATCTGCTGCTTGGTCTTACATATTCCTTCCTGAAGAGGCCTGGTGCGACCTCACCATCCACCTGCCCGCTGCTGTTTTGCTCAAGGAAATCCACATACAGCCGCACCTGGCATCCCTTGCCAGTGAGTGTACACACATGCACAATATTTGTGGTCCAAATCCTACATGACACAGCTGTATTATATTATATTTGCAGAGTATATGAAGCTTTGACCTATTGAAGTCTGCTCTCAAGGTTTTTAAATTAAATCAAATTACAATTTAAATTGCAAATAAAAAAATATTAAAAAATTATTTAATTAATAAATTTTTTTTAATTCAGTTCAAAAATTTAATTACATGTAAATAATAAATTAAAATTTAAATTACGGAATTAAATTAGTATTTTTTTATTTTGATATAACAATGCACGGTTACATTATTTGATATAACGGTATACATTATTTCAAAATAAATGTAATTGCAATTTTCTCAGCCATACAACTTTTCTATTTTAAAAATAATGCAAACACAATAATAAACATTATTATTATTATTATTCTATTTTTCTTATTCTTAAAATAATAATAAAAATATTAACATCAACAATTGTTTTAAACAGTTTTGAGAGGTTAGATATATACTTAGTCAAATTTTTTATTAAATAATGTTAAGTGCTGGTTTATGGTAGGTCAGAAGAAGAAGGACATTTGTTTTATTCCTCCGCGAAATCTGTCTGTAATGGCTTTTGCCCTGGAATCGGTTAAATTAGTATTTAATGCTACTCTTTCTTTTCCCTAGCATGTCCATCCTCGGTATCTGTGGAGATCAGCGCAGATGGTGTGAACATGCTTCCCTTGTCGACTCCAGTCATCACGAGTGGTCTCACCTACATCAAGTTCCAGCTGGTAAAGGCAGAGGTGGCGTCTGCTGTGTGTCTGAGGTTGCACCGGCCGCGGGACGCTAGCACTCTTGGCCTCTCGCAGATCAAACTACTGGGCTTGACTGCTTTCGGAAACACTTCCTCTGCCACTGTAAACAATCCATTCCTGCCCTCTGAGGACCAAGTCTCCAAAACCAGGTATCTGTGTTTTACCAATCGGTGTGTTGAGAAGTTTGATTTCTCATTTTAGACCCAAGTGTATAATAATAATTCAAATTTTTTGCCTGTTTTTTTCAGTATTGGCTGGTTACGGTTGCTGCACCATTGCTTGACTCACGTTTCTGATCTGGAGGCCATGATGGCCAGTGCTGCTGCTCCTACAGCAAACCTCCTGCAGACCTGCGCCGCCCTGCTCATGTCTCCGTACTGTGGCATGCACTCGCCCAACATTGAGGCTGTGCTGGTGAAGATCGGCCTGCAGTCCACACGCATAGGTCTTAAGCTCATCGACATATTACTGCGTAACTGCGCGGCTTCTGGAACGGACTTAGCCAGTAAGACCTAACCATCATTTTCATAATAATTTCTCCTCACTGCTGATTGTCCTCTATATTTGAATAATACATGACCCTGACTCTTGAGATTTCAGACTAGCTTTTTTCAGACTAGTTTGAATGTAGCAGGATTTTATTTTGCTTTTACTTTCAATTGCTGATTGGTGTTCTTTGTTGTAGATCTGAATAGTCCGTTACTCTTCGGGAGGTTAAACGGACTTTCCTCAGACTCTACTATAGACATTCTCTACCAGCTTGGCACCACTCAGGACCCCGGTACCAAAGACAGGTGTGTTCTCTTTTATTATGGAAAATGATATCACAATACTTGCTTATTGCATAAATTGTTTGTAGCCTGTTCTACAACTATCTTTAGACTGATTTGTTTGTTCACTGTATCAGGGCATCTGAAATCCTGGGCATTCAATCATTCATCTATTTTTTTTATTCATTCATCCTTTCTTTTGTTCATTCATTCATTTATGCTCCTATTTACTCATTGACTTCATTCAATAATTCTCCCATTTACTCATTGGTTGATTGATTGATTGATCCACCCATCCATCCATCTATTCATCCGTCCATCCATCCATCCATCCATCCATCCATCCATCCATCCATCCATCCATCCATTCATTCATTCATTCAATCAATCGTGCTCCTATTTACTCATTGGTTGATTGGTTGATCGATTGCTTGATTAATTGATTCATTCATCCATTAATTTATCTACCCATTCTTTCATTCATTCATTTATGCTTTCATTCATTATATATCCCATTCATTTACGCAATCATTCATTTATTCTCCCATTTACTCATTGATTAATTTATTGATTGATTGATTGATTCATTCATTCATTGTTTAGTTTATCCATTCATTAATCCATTCATCCATTCATTCATTATTTTTCCCATTCATTTACTTAATCATTCATGCTACTATTCACTCATTGACTTCATTCATTCATTCATTCATTCTCACATTTACTTGTTGATTGATTGATTCAACCCTTTATTCATCCATCCATCCATCCATTCTTTCGTTCATTCATTCATTCATTCATTCATTCATTATTTCTCCCATTCATTTACTCATTCATTCATGCTCCTATTTACTCATTGGTTGATTGATTCTATTTCTTATAGTATTGAAACTCATTTACACCAAATAGGAAAACAAGTAATGGTTCGGTAAATCATAATTCTGACAGTCATAACTGGCCTAAGTTCAAATAGATATGACTAAAATTCACCTCTTGTCTGTAATTATTACTCATAGTTTTACTTCACTGTTGACTTTAATCACAATTATGATTTTCAATATCGTCATTATGACTAATTTAATCATTTGAAGCTGTCATTGATCTGAATTAGCCTTCTATGTATTTTACATTTCTCAATTCAAAGAATAAAATAGTAGAGAGCATTCTGAATTATTTAGTTTTATTGCTCAACAAGAATCTACGCATTTAGCTGCTATGGCCATCATAAAAGTGTCTTTTCATTATTACACAATATAACAAAAGCTATATCAAACATTCTACAAAATGCACTTTATTGTATTCTTATGGGTTTGAGTTTATGCAGTTTTTAATTATTTACTATCGATTACTGATATTTTGGTTCTGTTTTTGTTTGTACTGTAGGATCCAGGCTCTGCTCCAGTGGGTGTATGATTCCTCCCGGGTTGCTTCCCTGAAGCAGAGCTCTCCATCAGGCTACGTTGGCCCAATCGCTCCGCCCCCTCGGGAATATGGCTTGCTCATGCCCTCCCCATCACACCTGCACTGTGTGGCATCCGTCTTGTGGCACAGTTATGAGCTGCCTGTGGACTACGACTTGCCCGGCCTACTCAACAGAGAGCTTTTTGAGTGAGTCTGCACAGATAAGCACACTATTTTTTTTGCAGTCGCGCAGAACAAAATGTTCAAGTAAGAGTTGTGGATGAGTGCTTGTTTATGCCTGAGGTAAGTTTTTAGTGCTCCGCATCTAGAAAAAACGCTGAGGGTGTATATTGAGCTTGTTCTCTTCATCCTCTCTTCAGGTATGAATACTTTATAGGTACAGAGTAGAACAAAGTGAAACAACCTTCGCCATGTACACGGAGCAAATAAAACACCGGCAGCCGTTAATACTAACAGTTCTGAGCATAAGTTAAACATGAGGATGTTTTTTAGGCCACCTGAACTATTAATTCTCTTCAATGTCTTGCAGGTTGTTGTACAACTGGTCCATGTCTTTGCCCTCTAACATGGTTTTAAAGAAGGCTGTGGACAGCTTGCTTTGTTCCATGTGCCACATCCACCCCAATTACTTCTCTCTTCTCATGTCCTGGATGGGTATCGTGGCGCCCTCGTCTGCCCAGACCAACGCGCAGCGCCGGATGGCCATGACCGACGACGGCAAGAAGCAGCATGACTTAAACAGCGCCGCCTCCCTCACCGATGACTCCAAACATGCTCGAACACCAGTAACCGTGCCCATCTCCCTCTCAGAGTGCCAGCTGGTGACCCTTGCAGCTGCATCCCAGTCTCCTGGTGCCATTCAGCAGCTGTTAGACTCCGGTCTGCCTTCCTTGCTGGTGCGTAGCTTGGCTGACCTTTGCTGCAACCTGTTGGTCAGCGCGGATCTTCCTTTACCTTCAGGATTCTCCTCACAGACCGAGAGACGGCCGTATTCACATAACCAACACTCACCTTCCTCCACCAACAGGCCGCCTTTGTCTCCTGAGCTCGCGGCTCCGGTTTTGCGCTTTCTTACAGAAGTAGGAAACAGTCACACCATGAAGGACTGGCTGGGTGGCCCGGAGGTAAACCCGCTCTGGACGGCGCTGTTGTTTCTTCTGTGCCACTCGAGTGCTAGTGGGACTGCTAACGCTAATGCAAACAGCAGCAGCAGCAGTGTTTGTGGGCATGGAGCATCGCCCAGCACTTCACACGCCAGCGCTGCACCTCACACATCAGGTGCGTCATACTCACTGGCGTCATCAAGCCGCAGTAGTGGACTCACCACACAGCAGAGGACCGCCATCGAGAATGCCACAGTGGCTTTCTTCCTGCAGTGCATCTCCTGCCATCCAAACAACCAGAGGCTCATGGCACAGGTGTGTTTGGAAGGTTTTTTTTTGATTTAGCAAAAAAAGAAGTAGATATAATAAAAAGATAACATTCCTGTATGCATAAAAATGTAATTAAATGCAAAAAGATATATATAAATATATATATATATATATATATATATATATATATATATATATATATATATATATATATATATATATATATATATATATATATATATATATATATATATATATATATACACACACACACACACACACACACACACACACACACACATTTTTTTTGCATTTAATTAAACCTAATTAACCAAGTTAAGCCTTTAAATGTCACTTTAAGCTGTATAGAAGTGTCTTGAAAAATATCTAGTCAAATTAGTCGAATATTATTTACTGTCATCATGGCAAAAATAGAAGAAATCAGTTATTAAAAATTAGTTATATAATCTATTAGGTTTAGAAATGTATTAAAAAAAATAATTCACAGGCTAATAAATTTTTTTTTTAACTGATATACACATTGTTTTCACACACATTTCAACGAAGTCTGTTTTCAAAATTAAGTATTCTGTATTTGTCGTTGTAAAGGTTCTGTGTGAGTTGTTCCAGTCAGCTCCTCAGCGGGGGAACGTTCCAGTCTCAGGGAACATCTCTGGATTTATACGTCGACTATTTCTACAACTCATGCTCGAAGATGAGAAAGTTACTGTCTTCCTTCAGTCTCCCTGTCCGGTAGGAGCTCACACTTTCACAAACATATGCTTTGAAAATCCACCTAAGCTGAAACAATGCTCTCCAGAGCTGTTCTTTTATTTTATATAGAAGCTGTTTTGCTTGGTTAGTCTGTTAAATGATTTATTGCAGTTGCTGTAAAGCTCCGAAAAGCCTCTTCACTCACAGGGAAAATTACCCTGACCTTTACATCATCTCAGAGGGATTTAAACCTCCATTGCCTCTGAACTGCAGCTCTTTTCAAGGCAAATCACGCTATTGCTGACCACCAGAGGGCAGCTGCTTTCTCAAATTCTCATCATTTATGCAGAAGCTAGTAGTTTAACTGAAGAAAATGGCTTGTTTTGTGGAAAATGGAGAGTGTAAAACTATTTTGGTGGGAGGAGTGTCGGGGAAATTCAGTTTTGCAATTGGTGTGGCAATTACACACTTCACCTTTCACATAATCTAAATGTTAGAGGACATAACGGCTCACCCGTTAGACAACACATAGAGTTATGCCTCTCCTCTGTCTGCCAAACTGGAATGAAGCCAAATCGTAAAGACGTAAGATGTCTTTTTTTAGCCGGAGAGTCGTTCAGCAGGTCGTTCCTTTGGTAAATTACCGTTGGACTGTGTGTGTTTCAGCTTAGATTAATCATCTGGCTTTCACAGAGAGTCCAGACAGAGGAGCTCTTAAAAGTTAATGTTTACACATTAGATCAAGTCAGAGAGCCGGGCGATCGGGGGTGTCCTCTCAAAGGCATGGATGTCATTTTTCCCTTTCAGACAGACCTTTACCTCCACCTTCAAGAGGGATGAGTCTTGCCTTTGTGGATAGGGGAAAGCTTTTGAGATGCTTATTGTTGTTTTATGTTATGATTAGTGATGAGCAACGATTACATCTTTTAATTGCAATTTATCAAGGGATTTTTTTTGTGATGTAATTATATTATATACAGTACAAAACTCAACAATGACTTCTAAAGTAGTGTCTTGTGCACTTTTATTGTAAAAGTTCTGGTATGTGAAAAAGTGCAGTAGTACTTTAAACAGCTGAGGTGTTTTTATAACCTTTACTTATTAAGAGTAAAATATCTTGCACATTTTTACTTTAATGTAATTAAATTAAATCTAAAACCAAATCTGTTTGTCGCTGACAGGTCATTTAGTGATAATTGAGTGATCATCGTTACATCTGTGCTTTTTAGCTCCTGTCGTTTCACCACACTGTTCTGATAACCAGCTTGATAGATGACAGCTTTATGCAGGAACTATTGCACACTGAATCTGATATTTTCATCCGTAATTTCCGTGCGTTAAAAATAAATTCAACCTCATGTTGTGTGATTCGTGTTGACACACTGCCTCCAAAACTTCTTCTATTTTGGAGGAGAGAGAGGAAAGCAAAGTAACACTGCTTGAACTGACTCTAAATTTTTTTACGTTTTTTCCTAATGGATTCATTAATGTGCAATGGGCCCAGTGTGCAAGGTTTTTTATGTGACAAATTTTTCGCATATGAATATGAGAAAAAAAAGGCGTACAAACATTTTGAACTTCAGAGTGGAAGGAAGTTTAAATGGTCAATACACAGTGTTCACTAATCCCTACTAACCTGAGCACAGGAAATCTTAACTTCACTTCAGGATGTTCATTCGCAGATTTCCACAGTGCCTGCCGTGTAAATACAGGGTAATTCTAAAAGAATACCACAACTTTGAAAATCTAATATTTGATCAAAGAAACATGATGGAACCTTGGGTAATTAATCAATGTGAAGAGCACTTAAAGTTTTTTTCAGTAGAAAACAAGTTCATAGATGTTCAACATGACCTCAGTCAGAAGTAATTCAACTCGAGAGGAAATTTAGCTTGAAGTGAAAAACATCCCAAGAGGAAACTGGAGCCAGTGCTTTGATTGGTGTGAACCCAATATAAGTCCAATTCCAAATATTCTCCTTGGTTGAGAAGCATCCCACCACTCTTGTGATCCATTGTGTGTGTGGATTCAGACTAGGCTTGGGCGGTATCCAAATTTTGATACCGTCAAACCGCCTCCATATTTTACCCCGGTTTCCGGTATTACCGGCGTAATAAAAAAATTATGACGTAAGGCTCAGACAGCGTCACCAAACTGTTGGCTTGAGCCTAAACCATTCAGAAACTGAATACATTCTATGCGACCTTAGGCTCGCGGTCAGAGAGAGAGAGAGAGAGAGAGAGAGAGAGAGAGAGAGAGGCGACGCACAGCACCCCTCTCTCTCTCTCTCTCTCTCTCTCTCTCTCTCACACACACACACACACACACACACACACACATACACACACACACATCTCTCCCGCGATTTATTCAGAAATTTACTCCCACACCATAAGAAATCTGGCCGGCTCCCGCGGTACTGCAGCGGGAATGCAGAGCTGTAATCGGGCCATAAAAATTATACCCGATAGGTCCCGAGTCCGACAGGTACAGTTTGATTGACAGCTTTATAAAGCCCAAACCCATTTACAGCCCGACATTATTCAAATGTGCTCATGCACACAGCTCTATTGCATTTTTTCAAGAATGAGTCATTTATATGTTTTAACATCATTTATTCGTAACAAACGTAGACTAGGCTATATGCCACTTAAAAGTTGGAACAAAGAAATAAAGTAAGTCCTCTGTAACATCGTAACATATCAGCACTCTATAGGTCTAGGTACATGCACTTAGACTTTATATTGGCCAACACACAAATGAAAAAAAATCTTTCTTAACAAATCAAATTAAAATAAACTCTAAATGATGACGGGTATTTTGGCAATAACGAAATTAAGGTAAAGGCTCTGCAAGATGTGTTTCTCCACTTCTCTTCACAATCTGGCATTAAGGCGGCGGTGAAGCTGAATAATAAAAGAATAATGCCACCATTAGCCTGTATACTCTGTCTACATTATGATTATATGGTTTAATTAATATTTATTTATAATTAAAAAACCCTTTACTCACCAAGATTAGGCTACGTGTGTTTGTGGAGGAACATTTAAATCCACAGGCTTAGCGCAGTCCTGCGCTCACGGGGTCCAGCAGCTGAACACCTTTTCCTGCGGCTACAGGTCGAGATGCAGAGTTCTGATCTGGCTGATTTTGCAAGTTTTGGGTTGGATTGTTTGTTCATCTTCTACCAGTCAGGAACATCCATTTAATTTTCCATGACAGCAGTTTCACTTTAGCGAATGGCCTCTTCTTTTTGTCTGTCAGCTTGCGGTTTAGGGCTCTACCGTAATACGCAGTGTATGAGCGACCGCGAAATACCTGCGGCTGGAATGCGCTCTTTCTGAGTGACTGGCTTGACCGCCGTAATAATTCGCTTTTTTTACTACTTCATCATCATTTGTTTCACCTTTGCAGGGATGGATTTTAATGCAGGGATTTGGATTTTTTCGGGTCTTGCCGGGTTCGGGCAAAGATCTTCAGCTCTAATGCAGACCTCTCGTTACTATTAACCACGTCTCCCTTCTGTTCAGTCGAAACCGTAAATACTGCCAAACTGCAGGACACTTTGAAGCGCGACATGTCACGTCACCTCTCCCCCTCCCTCTCCCTCTTCCTCTCTCTCTCTCCTCCACACTGTCCCATGATGACAATCACACATATGTTTTTGTAGGCATTAAATAAAGGATATTTATATTTTATAACGGTATTGAAACTGACACCGTTGCTATTTTTAGATCCCGCGGTATACCATAATACCGAAATACCGCCCAAGCCTAATTCAGACCCAGTGAGGACTTTATAAATAATTCAAATATTCATTTTATAATCATCACTTTTTAGTTGACGCAAGCAGAGCTTTAAAATTCCATTGCTTTCAAATTTTGTTGAATAGCACTCAGTTTGTTTCCCCCACAGCTGTAGTATTTTCTATTGACATTTAAATCAATTTCTAAAACATGAATAAAAGACAAGGTCTTTGTTCATGATTAAGGATTATATATCATTTCTTTGAGTCATTTTGTTCTTTTGGTCATTAGTTTATTGAACTAGAGATTAAGTATTTAAAATGATTCCATATGTGTATTATGACAACGGTTCCCAACAGGGGGGTCCCGGCCCACAAGGGGACCTCAGCGACCTCTGTTGGGGGTTGCGTCATATTTTAAAAAGTTTTTAACAGTGGACAATAAGGAGAACGATTATGTTGCCTTAGTTCATTTTGTGATTTGTCTTGAGCAGTTATACTGGACCCAGGTGAGGAAGCTCCAAACATTTCAGGTCTCAGCACTAGCAATACTGGAAACATGAAATGCAGGATAGTTACCTGAACTATGGTTTTATTCCATTTTCTCGAAGCAGAGTCGCTAACCCAGCCACAGTGTGTTATCTGCAGCAAGTTCTTGCTAACAAATGCATGAGGCATCCAATTAAGCGTTTCCAGTCGACTCATCCCAAATACCGCAAGGTGTACCAATTAAAAATGGCCTACTGATGTTTTGCTTTTATATTTTTATATTAGGCTATTATTTGTGCATAAGTATATCTAGATAAAGTAATAAACATACAGTTCGTTTGAATAATTTTATAATACCTACTGCCAACTTATGAGTGATATCATCATTAGATGTGGAGGGGGGCCTTAAAATATTTTTATGGGGAAATGGGGGGTCTCAGGCAAAAAAGGTTGGGAACCACTGTATTATGAGACATTAAAAATATCATAATAAGGACACTAAGATATATGTTGAAGTGCAATATCATCCTAATGCACCTTTTTACTGTATAATAGGTTTGCACACTGCTAAGGTGACCCGTCGCTGTTTTTCTTTTGCTCTGCCTCAGCTTTATAAAGGGCGCATTAATGCCACAAGTCATGTGATCCAGCACCCCATGTATGGAGCAGGGCACAAGTTTCGCAAACTGCATCTGCCCATCTCAACTACACTATCAGAAGTATTGGACCGAGTCTCAGGTATGGATACACTGCTATTCAAAAGGTTTGGTTAGTAAAGCTTTTATTTTTAAATAAGGTATCATAAAGCAATTCAGTTGATCAAAAATGACTGTAAAGACATTTATAACATTTATAGACGTTAATATTTGTAAATAAACAATGATTTGATCTTTTATCTTGAAAACAAAAAGGTTTTACACTTATTAATTCACGGTTTTCAGCACTGATAATGTGAATTGTTTCCTGAGTACAAAATCCACACCAATGTTTTTTTTTAATCAAATAAAAACAAATTTATTTGATTTATTAAAAAAATAATTGTAGACAATTGATTTAACATTTTTAGTACCATTAAGATCATTCACATTAGCCATTTAATTCACAAAACATTTTCCCTTGATCAGGTTGAATGAATTTCCATCAGTCATACAGTGAGCTAGTTTTGCATGGAGCCTGCAGTAGTCTATCAGATCTATTAGATTCAGCTTTTGCTACATCTTCAGACTTTCAAGGTCTGATGCACAAAGCATGTAGGGCTAAAACTGTCATGTGGCATGGTCATCAGCATGTGTGTGTGATGAATTGCTTGTCGCTTGAGACCTTGAGTGTGGCAGATATAGTCTTAGTTTCCTCTGAAGACTTCAAGATATACCGTACATAAGTTGTCTTGTCTCGGAGCTGTTCTCGTGCTTGCATCACTTCCATAGATGGAAGACCCTCATAGGAAGCACAGCAGGTCGTTATCGTTATGGATTGCTGTTTCTTCATGGGCATATTACATCTTTACTTTCAGATATTCAGATTATCAGTTAAAATGACATGTTGTTCGTTGCATATGTCTCTAAAGGGAAATGTATTTTTCGAGCCTGCAGGCTGACTGCACACGTACTGTGAGATAACTTGGTATTTTTTTAACCCTTTAGATACACCTAGCATCACAGCAAAACTGATCAATGAACAAAAGGAGGATAAAGAGAAGAAAAACCATGAGGAAAAGGAAAAGATGAAAGCTGATAATGGTTTCCAAGACAACTACAGTGTCGTTGTTGCCTCAGGTACTGTTTAACCCTGCATTGAATCACTGAAAATCACCCTGCATTGCATCACTGAAAGTTTCCTATCACTGCATGCCGTTAACAAGAATATGGAAAAATACTAACAGCCGACTAGTGCAACCATCTAACAACCATCCACGAACTACTTAAAAAAAAACTCAAGCATTATAACACTGTGCCAGCCACCTGAAACAACTTAGCAACCAGATAACAACCAACAAGATTCCGCTTTCATCGTCTTACAGCAACCCTTGCCACCTATAAAAAACCCAAAACAAATGAACCCAAAATTCATTTAGAGATATCTCTAATTACAATTATGACTAGTCAAAACTCATTTAGAGATATCTGCAAATATTTTTCAATGGAAGTCAATGGAGGAATATGACTAGTCATAATATATTTGCAGATATCTCCAATCTGATTTCGTACTAGTACAATTGTAATTGCAGATATCTCTAATTGTCATTCTGACTAGTCAAATTATAATTATGACTAGTCAAAATATAATTAGAGATATCTCTAAATATATTTATGGATAGTCAAAACAAAGGTTTAAATGCTAAAACGGCTTGCCATAAGCTTTTGTAATTATTGATCTAGTTGGATCAGGTTGCAGCTCATTTTCATGTTGTGTTCCAGGTCTGAAGTCTCAGTCGAAGAGGGCCTTGTCCACTCCTCCACGTCCTCCATCCCGACGAGGGCGTGTCCTTAGTGACAAGCTGGCAGCTTCCTCAGGAGTTGATCCGTCTGCCAAAACCATCAGCGTGCCTGTCTTCCACCTCTGTCACAAACTACTGCCGGGTACAAACACGCACTCTTGTTCTGTCACGCGTTCACATTCTGTCTGCTCCTCTCGCCCACTCTGTACTCTTTTGCGTTCCTCACCGCGCTCCTCCATACAGATGAGGAAGAGCATTGAGGTCACCCCGGTGCCTGTCCCCATCTGCCTGGCACTTCACCTCACTGCATTTATTCAGAGAAGCAGAGAGTCTGATGATGCATGTCAATTTCAAAGCTTCCTTCTATGTCTTATCTTGTCCCCTTTTAAGTGTCGTTCAGTATTTGAAGTGTGTAATTTCTGATCCGCCATGCTGAATGGAAAAAAGGTTTTTACACAGTTGTACACTTTCTCATCTGCCATTTTGTTTTTGCATTTGATTCAGTGAAAAGAATCAGAACCTATCATTTAGATCAGTGTTTCTCAACCATGTTCCTGGAGGACCACCAGCTCTGCACATTTTCCATGTCTCCTCATCCAAACACACCTGATTTAGATCATCAGCTCATTAGCAGAGACTAAAAGAGCTGTAGCTGGTGTGACAAACAAAAGAGACAACCAAAACATGCAGTGTTGGTGGTTCTCCAGGAACATGGTTGAGAAACACTGATTTTCTGAGTTTCATATATTTTTTAAAACTCAATAGAGAATAGAAAAAGAAACTGGTAGCCATTGATGCGTACAGTGGGAATTGAAAATATTATGGAAGTTGATGGTTTCCAGTTCTTTAGAATATTATCTTTTTTTTAAGCTCATTAAGGGTTGGAATCACTTCCAGGGTGAGAAAATGGCGAGAAAAAATTCTTTATTACAAAATTTGTAAATGCTTGTTATTAGCGACACCAGTGGGTGTTAAGTGAACTGCGGTGGGGCAGCAACACACTTGCAGACACTTAAGGTTGGTTTATACTTCTGCGTCAATCGCATGCATATGGTCTGGCGCAGCCTTTGCGTGGTTGCATAGCCCTCACTGTGGCTGACGCAGATGCTGACACGCACCCCTCGAGAAATGTAACTACACGTTGCAACAACGCATCGCGCAAGCTCTTACATTGGTCAGCTTGGTAGCTGTGATGAGTGTGGGTGGTGCTGTAGCCGCGAGCGAGTGTTTACAAGTGTCGAGTCCTGTAAAGTAGCTCCAGATGGAAACTTTTGTTTTGTGTTTATCTTATGAATAATGTTGCTGCATGTCCGCTAGTTCCTGCCTCTGAATAAGCAAGTTTTAGCTACTTGTACGTTTAAGGTAGAGTAAAAAAAAAAAAAAAAAAACCCGCGAAGAAACCAGACTCAAAGGAACATAAAAACCTACTACCAGCTAGTGTTTTGAAAGTGTTATTGCAGAACAACACAAACAGTGCACAGAAATCTAAATGCATGGCTTCGTGAAAGGCAGGTGGCTTGGGTCATTGCGATCACTCAATGCAGAAATATAAACCAGCTTCTAGCATGCAGTAAAATTCAGTTCAATTCACCTTTATTTGTATAGCGCTTTTACAATGCAAATTGTGTCAAAACAGCTTCACAAAGAAGATCATAGTAAATTGAAACAGTGTAGTTCAGTTTAATGTAATTCAGTGATTCTGATATTGTTTTAAAGCAATTTTTCATTATTTTATTAGTAGACAAAATATATTGTATACACCTTTGCAGCAGTATTGACCTTATTCTTGACATACGAGCAGGCACAGCCATTAGAATCTTTTTGGCTTCCAATCTCATTCACTTTGATTAATTTTCATACATTAAAAACAGGTTGTTATGCCGCTCAACAATGCAAATGGACATTTTCTTATTATATTGTTCTACTTTTTATAGTTATGAACAGACTTGTTTATAGAGCAAGTAGTTTGACCGTTTTCTACTGTTTATTATTCCTAGTCATTTCTCTCATAGAAAACTGAAAAAAAAACTTTAAAACATCCAAAAGCTGTCCAAACTTTTGATAGAAAGGTTTAAAAGAATTTTTAAATATGTGTTGCTTGCTTTCCTCCCAATAAAGAAAAATCAGCAGTTAAGAAAACATCACAAATTAAAATGGATTTGCACAATCTCTGATCACTGACATGTCTAGAGATAAGCTAGTTAAAATTGCTAGTTTGATTATAAAGTATATTTAAGACTATAGATCTATATTTTAGACTCTATAGATCTGAATGTTTACAGTAATACCATTGTTTGAATTTGTTCCTTTTCTGTGAGACACATAAAATGGCTAGTGCAGTGTTCTATAATCGTTTGCAGAATAGAGCAAGCAAGTGCAAATGTCAAATCTTTTTATTATTCCCTACAAAAACATTCTGATTTTGCTCCATGCAAATCATTTAGGCTTCGTTATAAGCTTTGCACTCAGTGGCAGTAGAAAAAGTGATTAATACATGAAAATACTTTAGTTCAGTACCTCTTTTAATATAGCCTCAAACCTTTTTCCCTCCAGGTCAGCCGTTGCCACCGGAGATGACCTTGGCCCAGCTGCTGACTCTGCTGTATGAGCGTAAACTTCCTCAGGGATACCGCTCCATTGACCTGACCGTCAAACTGGGGTCAAAGATCATCTCAGATCCTGGCCTCTCCAAGACTGACTCCTTCAAACGGCTCCGCACTGAGAAAGGTATGCAGACGTCTCATATGCAAATACATCAGAAGATTTTGTCATAAACAAGGTTGTCATAGTTAACTGCTAAAATATAAATATTAGAACTGTTCAAAATGTGTTTAGATTAATTTATGAATGTTTCAGTTACTAATTGTGAATCTCCTAATTCTTAAACTGAAAATCATTTTTAAGAACCTGCGCATAAGAATCAGCAGTCTGCACATGAAATCACACTATTCTTGCTATGTGTTTTAGATCCTCCAGAAAGAACAGACTCGCAAGAATCATTCATTATTTCATCAGAAATTGATTTCATGCCACTTTGCTGTGATACTCAGTCTGTGCTCTTATCCAAAAGTTTGTAGCTTCCCTCTGCCACACACGTTTTCTGCCAGCCCTGGGAAAACCGCCTGATTGGCCGTCTGTGTTGTTGTGGTTGCGCAGATATTTCCCCTGTTGTGTCCTGAATCTTCAGATGTCAAATGATTTTGCTTTGCTCTGTCAATGATGTGTTCACACTTTCTGAAGGAGACAAAACAAACCCACACTGTCCAGACAATGACAGCTGGCTTCCCATTGGATAGCCAATGCTCTTGATTGATTTGGCCCTGTTGGGGTGAGGCAGTGTTCATACACGCATACATAGAGTTCCTGCTGATGATGTCAGCTCAGGTGAATCTGCTAACACAGAGGGCTGGATGTCACGGGTGTCAGTAAAGTGTCCCGCTAGTATCCTAATCAGCCACAACAAAATGTCAAGTGATTAAATCCCACTTCTCTGGGGTTAATCAGCAGTCTTATCGGCAAAAATCAGTAATGTTGACTACTCAGTTTGTTACAACCAGTACAATTTATCTTCTCACTAAACTTCAGAATTTAGTGCATCCACTTTTAAAAAGTTTTTACTAATTATTTTCAGTGGTAATGTCATAGTTGCTGTTAATAGTACAGTAGGTTAAATATTTTGGTATAAGGACCAAAATCTGTAAAGAAATTCAATTCATGTTTATTTCTATCGCACATATATTATATAGATTGTGTCAAAGCAGCTTAACATAGAAGTTCTAGTAAATTTAAACTGTGTCACTCCAGTTTAGAGAGTTTAGGTTCAGTTTAGTTCAGTTCAGTGTGGTTTAATTTTCACTGCTGAAAGTCCAAACACTGAGGAGCAAATACATCGATGCGCAGCTCAACAAGTTCCAAACCAAGCAAGTGGTGAGGAACAAAACTTCCCCAATTGAAGAAAAAACCTCGAGAGAAACTAGGCTCAGTTGGGAACGACCATTTCTCCTCTGGCCAAACTTCTTGTGCTGAGCTGCAGTTTAGGCACTGGAGGCTGGAGAACAATGGAAATGTTTTCATCACCTAATGTAATCTATGCCACAAATAATGTGGTATATCCACAGAGACTTTTAATTTCCAATAAGCCAGTTTAAAGCTTTTGGTGAACTCTCTTGCCATTATAAAATCGCCTAGTTTAAGATCTGGTTTCTATAAAAACGATCATCATCACTGCCTAATTGCTATGAAATGGGTGTCAGACCAGACAAGAAGCACGACGTTAAATTCCATTGTTCTGAGCCATGTCTTTAGAACATGAACATTTCTTTTATCGCAGTATTTTCTATGGAGTTTCAGCACTTACCCACCGCTCCAGACAGCACTTGCTTTTAAACGACCTTTCATATTATTTTATGCTTGAACAACCAAATGACTAAGTCTATTTAACAGATTATATTTGAATTAAATTACATTTTTAATGCAGTTAAAGGAACCTTATGAAATTAAAAACTTTTCACAGGAAGTTTATTGATGGCTGAAATACCTTTGCCGTGCATATAGCCCATTAAAGCAGTTCTCGCAGTAGTAAGGTGTACCTTAAAAAGTAGTTGTTTGCTGCCAACTTGCAAGTATAAAGTTGCAACATGCAGATCCAGACTAGAAACATTGACTACATTTACATGGACATCAAAAAATCGAATTATTGGCCTTAATCTGAATAAGACAGTAATAAGACTAAGGTGTTTACATGAGTTGCTTTTTAAATGTTTCTTTCATGATTTCGTTTTACATGTTATAGCACATAATTCTATTAACGCCATTGCTTTACCACGCTATCCACATTTACTCCGGAGTTTCATGTCATTTCAGGTGTTTAATTTTTAATTTGTCCACTTGAACTGCAGTTTGGTACTTTCATTCAGGAACATTTCATGCATGCCCTTCCCTGACAAACGAGATATTGGATGCGAGTATGAACTGCTGAAAGAGTGTTGTTTAATGGAATTTGAAATTGCACGCTGTATAAGAGTAAAAAAACCTCCGCATTTTGCAATCCAGGTGTCTGTGGTCCTTCACTGACTCGGTTGGTGTGGAGAATAGTGTTGAACAGCCATTTGTGAATAGACTATCCTGTCGCAAAATGCAGCAAAATTCTACACGATGGTAATAATTTAATTTAGGTGTTTGCATGTCTGTAATGCGCTTCAATAATGTGACTAAAATCAGCACACTCTACATGTCTCAATCCGAATTCTGTTGAGTCTGATTATGATCTTAATTTGATCTAATTAATCAAAAATCACTGTTTAGATGTTAGACTCTTAATCAGAGTATTGTGTTAATCGTATTAAATTCAGATTGTTGGTGTCCATGTAAACATACTCAGTGTTGCAGTCTTGCACCTTTGGAGAGTAACAAAAGTTGATTTGACACTGCAGTGTTGCCACGCTGTGTCATGGTGTCTTACGAACTGAACCATGAACTCTCAAACTGTTGAATTTTCATCTGGTGATGGAGAGCTGGCAGCATTCGTTAACTTTGCTCCCTTAGCTATTCTGAGCAAGCTGCGTTCGCTTGTTTGTTTGGCTCAGTAAGGAGTCTTGGAGCAGCCCTTGTTCGATGGCACCCGTCGTGTCTGGCATCAGAATTGTTCAGTTTAGTGATGGTGCCTGAGGGACTCACCCCACCCTTTGGCTAGTTGGCTATCTTAGCTGTGTCAAATCACTGCTGGCGTGCTAAACTCTGCTTCTTTTTACGCACTCTTTCATCTCGCACCCCTCCGTTGAGCAGTTGAAAAAGATGCTCACCAGCCAGGATAATTCTCTCCTCTCTGCTTGGAGTCTGTCCATCTCTCTGTGGAAGACACTCCAACCACAGGTGGTGCTCTGAAGCGTTGCCGCTTGTTACAGTGATGTGCTATCAACCTGTTGGCAACTAGTTTGTTCCTGGACATGGGCTTCTGGCTTGCAAAGTAGATCTGATACTTGCTTCAAAACGAGGATCAAATACAGACTATAGCAGTTGTTTTGGGAGTGCAGTTTCTTTGTTTATCTCTCCAGCAAGACCTTTTGGCTTCGAGTTTTACGTTCTTCCACTGATCTTTTCCTTTCTTTGTACTGATCTCAACATCAAAGACACAAAGATCTCTGATGCTAAACCAACCAACTGTAATAATAATTTGAAGAAAAAAAATTCACCATTGCCTAGAGCAGGGGTCTCAAACTCAATTTACCTGGGGGCCGCAGGAGGCAAAGTCTGGGTGAGGCTGGGCCACATAAGGGATTTCACAAAAAAAGTCCTCAAATGTCATTATTAACAGTTTTAATTATTTCTTCTGAACATGAAGTGTCCTGAACATTAATAGAACATTGAGTGAAGATTATGAACAGTTCTTCTGAACATGGCATCTTTTGCCTACTCTTTGCTGCCAGAGACTTGACAGCGCTTCTTCTCACAAATCTGAACCACATTTGGCTTTAGAGCAGAAGCAGTTGAGACCCTCAGTATGGCTTGAAGATGATCATCATTAAGTCTAGACCTGTACTTTGACTTATTGAAGTCCTAGGGAAAAAAGTGGGGGAACTCACTCAAAACTTCCATTCCCTCACCTAAAAAAAAAGACGTATATATGTATAAATAAAACACCCCCACCCCACTCCAGTCACATCAGTCTGTACCAGTCTGTATCTACCTATAATATATATAAGATGCAGGGCAGGCACGTGCACACATAGGGCTCAACCTGTGCAGACAGAGCACATGCCCTTTTTAGTTTTGCATAGAAAGTGCCCTTCCAAAATGATCAAAAGTGCCCCGGCGACGCGACAGACCTTCGGTCCCGCCCTTCAGTAGGCGCGCGATAACACCGCTCTTCAGTACGCGCGCGACAACACAGCTGATCAGAACGCGCGCGACAACGCCCCTCCACACTTCCCGCCCGCCACAGCGTCTAACAAAGGAGCAGGGTGCGTGGTGACGTCACCGGCATCCTCGCCCCTTTGTTTACACGGCGGGCGGGGAATGCCAGTGACTGCTGTGTACGGATAGAATCAGCAGAGCGGGAAGCGCTCTCTCTCCCCGCTCCGCTGATTCTGTCAGTGTACAGCGGTCGGCGCGGGCCACAAAATATTGCACTGAGGGCCGCAAATGGCCCGCGGGCCGCGAGTTTGAGACCCCTGGCCTAGAGCTTCAATCAAGTCATTTGTAAATATTTGTCTCCTCCCAGTCCACACTTTTTTTTGTAATTGGCCTTCATAAAGCAGTGCTGAACAGACTAACATCTACGAGAAGTTTTATTTAAATGACAATACAGCTGATAGCACAAAGTTCCAGTAGAATTTTTTTTAAATATATATACTTTTTAAGGATTTTTATACCTTTGGGAGTATAGACAATTTCGGATGCCGAAATTTGATTCTGCAGGCCCAGTGTCCTGCAGAGTTACTTAACACACCTGTTTGGAAGTTTCTAGTACACTTAATAAAAGTTTGATTAGCTAATTCAGGAAGAACGGTAAAAACAGATGTCAGAGCCTGCTTCAGTTGGGCTGGTTAGCTCTGAGTGGCTGGGACTTGATTTTTAAGTTGGCTGTACACACCTCCTGGAGTTGTCATTTATTTAATGTCTTGTACATGACACAGTTTAATCTTTTGTGTTTTATGATTGTCTAAAACTACCCCAAACCTAAATGCCTTATTTACATAAATACTTATGTATAAATAAATGTTTATTATTAACCTTTCTATAAACAGAATTTGATTATAGCTGCAGATGAATGATTATGCGAAAAAGCCTACTGTACCGTCTGCAATTTGTATAAAATAAAATAAAAATGATGAACACATACATACACTTAGTCTATAAAGTTAAAAAAAATACCAATTACAAATAAAAAATACCCAAAACTTCCAGTTAAATGTTGTTTAGGTTCATAAATGATATGAAACATATAGTCAATACAAATCTCTCATCTTTATTCTTCACCAGCACATGTAACGTTAACATAAAAAGTAAAATTAAACATTAAAAAGTAATTCTGTCATACCGAGTTCAAAACACAGTCAAAAGGGTGATGGTAATATTTAAACATGGCAGTTTGTTCATGTTTTAGGTTGCTGAAAGAATAATTTCCTCCTTTGTTTTTTTTTTTCAGGATTCTCCTTTGTTTTTTCGTGCTTCTCGCGTTTGTATTTGAAAGGAAAGCAATTTAATCAGAAGCACTTTAATAATTACGCACACATCATTAGCATCAGCTCAAGTTTGCTATGTCAATATAGACGTGTGGTGAGTGATCGCAAGCCATCTCGAGAAAGTGAAACCGCTCACGATTTAGATGGCCATGTTAACAACAACGACAGGTTTATCTTCTTGGCTTTCTGGCTGTTCATCAAATGAAGTTTTCTTGTGCTAGGTATCCTTTTGAAAGGGTACTTAAAAAGTAGTACGGTACGGTCCGCTTTTTGGTACCTTTTGACAGTGGAAACTGCCATTTCCAACTTAGTTGTAAGTAAACCATGCCAACTTCTACTAGATCTTAGGAGCAGTGATAGTCTTCACAATTTTAAATCACATCTAAAAACCCATCTTTTTAAGCAGGCTTTTACTTAACAATTTTTCTATCATGTTTTTATTATGTTCTTTTATATTCGCTATTGTGTTTTAACTTGTTTGGTCAATGATTGTTTTTAGTAATGTTTAATTTGTTTTGCATGTCTGCTGATGCTTATTGTAAGGCGACCTTGGGTGTCTAGAAAGGCGCCATTTACAAATAAAATGAATTACTATTATTATTATTATTATAAAAGCATATCGACGTGTACCATACCATACCACTCAGTGGAAACCGGCCAATTGGAGGTCATCCAGGCTGCAGCAATGCCTTCATAGGTTCAGGTGTGTCTAATTGGAGTTGGAGCTAAAATGTGCAGAACGCCAGCCTTCCAGGACTGTGTTTGGGCACCCTTGGTATAATGGGTGAAGTATGGTGGTCCGGGAATCGAACTCTAGTAGCCACGAGTAGGATTGTGTTGAATGTCAGTGTGCTAATTAACCGCAAGGCTACTGGCACCAATGATTTAATTTTTCTTTTAAATAATAAGGTAAGAAATTTTATGAATGCATTGAGACAATCATCACCCTGTTTTTCTGCTTGCTCATAAGTGACATAACATGGGTATTATTCATTCAGTAGTATTTGTGCATTGCACCGAGTGAAAGCAGAGCATGATAAGTCAAGTCGAACTTCGTCATTCCGCTTTACAGAGGAACAAAATGACGTGTCTCGCTGGACAACGGTGCTACATAAATTAATCCTAAAACAAACACAACAAGAGCTATTTTTTTTTTAGAACCTATGTGTAACTTTCATATGTACTTTAAGATATTCAACTATACACATAGGATATATACAGGCTATACAAGTACAAACAAGTAAAACGGGGAAAAGTCTTGATTAAATCCAAACACACAGGGTGGAAACTGACACATGTCAGCTCACCATTTGTGATCAGATCGTCAAAAGAGCATATTAATACCAGATGTGAATAGGGCCGTTATGTCAGCTGTAAACTCTATAAATCTGCTCCGTGTTTATATTAGAGCACTGTTGTTTCATTACAATTCTGACTGTGCATTCAGAAACACTTAACAGCCAATATCTCCTGCAACTTTCTCCTTATTCCCTCACATCGATCCTCAATCTCAGCAAATGAAAACCTGATTTAGAGGAATAATCTGATTTATGAGAACAGAAATGAGCTCTTGTGCAGTACTGCCCTGCTTTGGACATCGTGGTTTATGATGGGAACAATTGAGACCACTTTATTTACAGCTAGACGTTATGAGATTTTATTGACGCCAGATTGAATGATGCATTTCTGGGCTTCTTTCGTCCTGTAGATCACTGCGAGATGCTAAGCGGCTGTCCTGACGATGAACCGATGACCCCGGGTGACGAGGGTTTGGATGCTGCGGTGGATGACAGCCTCCTGGAGACCAGTCCTATCCAGTCTCCTTTGCAGGTGTTCGCCGGTATGGGTGGCTTGGCGCTGATCGCGGAGAGACTTCCAATGCTGTACCCCGATGTCATCCAGCAGGTCAGTATATCTGCAAGCTTGCTCTCTGTGCAAAATTATATTCTACCGCGTAGGTAATTTTATGTAGTTTCACTTCATTTCTGCTTCATAAGCCACTCGTTCGCTGACCGTAACCTGAGGTTAGTCAGCATTTCTGTTCATTTGCGTGTCCTCTGAGCCAGTTCGTCCGGATCGTTCTGTGCAGGTCAGCGCCCCAGTGGTGCCATCCACCACACAGGAGAAACCCAAGGACAGCGACCAGTTCGAGTGGGTCACTATTGAACAATCCGGAGAGCTTGTTTATGAGGCGCCCGAGACTATTGCGGCCGAGCCTCCACCCATCAAATCCTCCGTGCAGACCATGTCCCCCATCCCTGCCCATTCCCTGGCGGCATTCGGCCTGTTCCTGCGATTGCCAGGATATGCAGAGGTTCTGCTGAAGGAGAGGAAGCATGCACAATGTCTACTTAGACTGGTGTTGGGCGTCACGGATGATGGAGAAGGAAGTAAGTACCCCTCAAGTACAAGAAGTACTACTTCTGGAATTTGTTTACACTTTAGAAATCAATATTCTTAGTGAATCCAGAATTTTTGGGGGAGTAGATGCTTATTTTTATATTCAGCCTGCGTTGTTCGCATATCCATTAGCCCTGTTTGTGTCTGTGTGTGTGTGCGTGCTTGAGAGAGAGAGGGGTTATTGATTGAAACAGAGAAGACTGATGTGGAACACTGTTTTTTGATTCCCCCATCAGCATCTCCTGCATATCTGTGCCCGCCATCTACCGTTTAACTCACCGTCTCAGAGACCTTTCAGACTCAGCCCTCATATTAAACAGAATGTCGCTTATTCCTCTCAAAGTATTTATCTTTGAAAAAAAAAGGTTTCTTAGGCTCATTATTTGAGGAAAAACTGTAATCTATTCACCCAAAAATTCAAATGCTCATTACTCAAATACTCAATTGGTTCCATCCCTGCTTTGAGTTTTTTTTTTCTGTTGAACTCAAAGGAAGATATTTTGAAGAATGTTAGAAGCCGGTAACCATTGACATCTATAGTAGGAAAAACAAATACTGTGTTTTGTCGAAATATCTTCTTTTGTTTAACTGAAGTAAGAAAATCAAACAGGTTTGTGATGGTGAAGTGAGGTAAATGATGATAGAATTTTTATTTTTGTGTGAACTATCAATTTAAATGTCAGTACAATTTTACTACTTATTTTGGAGCTCAATCCTTTGATGGAAAAGCTGCGTTTACAGCAGTCACCGCTCTAGACTTCAAAGTGACTTGATACTTCATGAAGTCATTGTATCATGCATTGGCCCTCAAGTTTGTTATTGTTGGTGATGTTGACAACAGTTGTGCTGCTTTGTTTTTTGTAAACCAAAAGGGCACTTGGTGATGTTTTATAAACATTTTAATCATTCCTGAAAGTTTTAACAATTTATCTATTTAACCATCTCTGTTAGAGCTGAGGTGTAAAATCAGTGTAAATGAGGTGTAAAGATCGAGTTTTTGATTTTCAAAATGAACCGCTATTCTCTCTTGATTGATTCTGAGCTTCCGTTTTTAACAGTAGATGCAATGTATGTCTTACAAACAGCTGTACTTTCTTTAAATCCTGTACAAATACTAATTGAACCTAAATTAATCGTTAGTTAGGAAAGTTAGGAAAGCTTTAATCACATAACAAGTGTTCATAGTTGTGTTTACATTCATGGCTTACTTACACTAGGTACAGTTGCTTTGAACCGTGCCGAAGTGTGATTGTCCCCCCTCCACTCTCCCCTGATGGCCTGCACTCGCACTGCATTTTGCCTTCCAGACTTAAGCACGCTTACATCATCAATGCTGCAACTATTCAGTTTAATAGAAAAGAAGCGCTCTTGCTCAGCACAGTGGACATTGCTTCAGTTATATCATTTAGTATTATTTTTAGTTGTTTGGGATGCAGTGACTTGCAGTCAGATATTTTGCCAAACTGATCCACAACAAACTCTCATAAATTATCATAAAGTCACTGTGCTGCAGGTATTAGGAAGTTTGCCGAAGGATTAATAGACTATAAACTCTGACAGTTTGCATTCATTGAAAAGTAAGAATGATTATTAAATCCATATTAAACAGTCCCTTAAAAGTGACGTCACATGTTCAGTTTCAGTCTCAGTCACGCTTTACACTCACACTGCAAGCTTATTATGCCAAAGCCCAACTGAATCATGCTTTGGCATACCTCTTCCAACAGGGCCAGGGCCGGCCAATTCAATCGTACCAGGCCTCCATTCAGAGAACTCACACCTGTCAAACAAACCGGGAAACGCTCCCGGGCATGGTTTGGATAGCCTAGTGCTAGTACACCCTTAAAAGCCAAATTGCATGCAAGTGCTCTTTCTCGTGAGTATTTGAGTGTATAAAGTGTAAGTCCATCATAGAGCACCATCTGCTGGTCAAAACTAAGCTCAGTATTGATTCCAGAGAGGATAGTGAATCGATGCAGAATCAATTTTTCTAATGAGCGTTCATCACAGCTCTAACCTCTGTGCTATTAGTCAGTTGCTTAGCAGTAAGCTAATGTGAAACTACCATTTTAGCATTTACCAAGATACGTGAGCACCTCAAATGAAGGATGCTTTTTGTGTGATTCTTGAGATTAGCTGTTAAATGAGAGGTGCTGACCATGAAGAAGATTTCAGCATTATTTATTAGTGTTTGTTTGACATGTTGCGTCAATCAAAGAGTTAGGAAATAGAGCTGCTGCTCATGTGAAGGGGTCTGAGACTTCATCTTAAACTAATACAATTGCATCAGGCTTTTGGGAAAACCTCTCCCATCTCAACGCAGAGCTTCAGCTGAGAATCAGACTACTCTAATGGCTATTATACATTCACACCCTGCAGGCAGACACACATGCTTCTCTGCATGTCCCCTAAGGGAAACATTGATTGGATTACTACATGGTTGCTTCATCGATTGGTTTAATTGAGCCTGGATTGGCTGCCCAATGTGTATTTCTGTCAGTCTAAACTGTGGATTGGTCAGCTGATCACTTGATGTATTGGTTGATTGGTTAAGTGCGCTATTTAAAAAACAGTTTCCAGGGTTCCCACAGTCATGGGATTTTCTGGAATATCGTGAATTTTGAAATGTCTATTCCAGACATTGAAAGTCAGGGAATTTTATTTTTGTTTTGTCCAAGTCATGGAATCTCAGGCCATTTTTGCTTGTTATTTTAAATTGTACTTCACATTTATTACTGTCTTTTTTTATCATGTTTTGCTTGTTGTTATGGCTAGACTATTTTTTGTCACACTTTATTTTGATGGCCTGTTTGTTACATTGCATCTAATTGCTAACAAATTTACATTAAATTAAAAGTAGACTGTTAAGTTGGGGTTAGGGTTAGTGTATGTTAACATGTACTTGCAAAGTTTTTATAGCCAGTTAAATGTCTGTTGAAGGAGCAGTGTTGGATGTTAAGCAGATAATCTACTAATAATTAAATGGACCATCAAAATACAGTGTTACCCTATTTTTCTTATTTCCCACTTGACAACAGACGACTGCTGTCACCAATCTGTACCTCTTAAAATATTCTCTGCTCAGGGCTCAACCAGTCCCTTCTAGATTTTGTGCAAAGTGTCATGATTTTTTGTGCCTAAAATCACTGATTTTGAGGGTGATTTTATCAGAATTTGTGACAATATTAACATTTTTTCTTTTATTATTTTCCTCTAAAAATACACAAAATTAGACATTTGTTCTTCAAGATTAAAATCCCATGATATAATTCAAAAGCATAAATAAATGGAGTATTTTTTTACTGTGTGGTATGATATCCATGTCATAAAAATTCATCTTTTTATTCAAATCAAGTTTTTATATAGCACTTTTCTCCAATTATATTATAATCAAGTTCAGAAAAGTTAAGCTTATTAGTTACCTTAATGTTATTAGTTACTAATAACTTTAACTAATTAACTAGTAACTACTAGCTTTTAACAGTTAATGTTATTGTAAGCAAAGTTAATCTGCAGTTACAGTACATAGTCAGTGAAACCAAACTAAACTCTTTTTAGGAAACGAAAAGTCAGTGTTTTTGACATTTTTCTTAGAGCAGGAACCCTTGCTTTTTCTTGCTCTAAATGTTAAAGACGTTCTCATCTAGAAAGACAATTTCTCATTCTATTCATCTGTCATTCTTCCTCAAGGTCACATCCTACAGTCTCCCTCTGCTAACGTTCTACCCACGTTGCCCTTCCACGTGCTCCGCTCCTTGTTCAGCTCCACTCCCCTCACCACGGATGATGGGCTGCTGCTGAGACGCATGGCACTGGAGATCGGTGCCATCCACCTCATCCTGGCCTGCCTGTCTGCCCTCAGCCATCATGCTCCCAGAGTGCCCAGCGGCAGTGCCAACTCCAGTGAGGTCAGTGTTAACCCGCACGCTGTTTACCTGTCATTCAGCCCACAAAAATCAGCATGTTCGTGACAGCAATGAAAACATTAGAATGTGAACTCGCATGTTAAAACATTCAGTGTTTAGCAAACCAAATAATGACTGAATTCACAGAGTTTGGAGAAGTTTGGAAGGAAAATTATTTGCATATATTTTAAAATGCATTCCTGTGTTGGCAGAGCTGAATTTTTAGCAGCCATTACTAAAAGGAAACAAACAGTAACATACTGTATCTTGTTATCTTGTATTCAGAGCGAGTTGTCTGTTATTTGGGAAAATGATCATGTAAAGCTAAATTATTTTATAAAGACTGACCTGAGTAGTTTGCAGAGTTATTAAAAGAGCATTACAGATGGTGTGAAATGAGATCACTCCACTAGTTAGTCTTGTTATCTAATGGGGTATATGCACATAGTCAGCCAGCCCAACAACTTCCGATGAACTGTCTTCCCATTACAAAACCGCCCCATTTAAGATCTGTTTTCTTTAAAAATAAAAGTGATCTTCACTGCCTGAAGATCGATATATACGATATAAATAGGGTCTCAGAATGGACAAGAAGCATTGAATGCCAATTTTCGCTGCTTTCATCTCTTTCAAACTTGACTTTTTCCCCTAGTATTTTCAATGGAGTTTCTGCAATAGCCTGCTGCCACTGATGGCACTTGAGTGTACATGGTCTATCATCTCATTTTATGCTTGAACAACTAAATGAATGCTTAAATTTATTTAACTGATTGTATTTTAATTACACTGTGATGTTGATGCTGTAAAAGGAACATTATAAAATTTAAAATTGTCACATTAACCTTTCACCGAACATTTTTCATTGGCTGAAAAACATCAGATGTGCATCTGTTGAGACAATCACATGACTATATTCAGGTTTTTAATGTGATATCTTTAAATGCTCATAAAATAGGTGAATGAAAACATAGCTAATGTTAAAAACTGTTTCAGTAGTGCTTTAGAATAATGGTCCATTAGTTAACGTGTTTACTAACATTAACCAAGTATGAATAATCTTGTAAACCATTTATAAATCATAGTTTAACTTCCACTAATGCATTATTCAAATCTAAAATTGTGTGCTTGTTACCTTTAGTTAATGCACAGTGAGTTAACATGATCTAATGTTATTTATCTTAACTAACACTAACAAACAAAAATAAATACAGTGATAAATGTATTACTAATAGTTTGTTCATGTTTTGAACTTGCTTGCATGGTTCGGGACCTGTAGAGCGAAGGATATGCTCTTAAGTGTCTGGACTTTCAGCAGTGAATATTAAATCCCACTGAACTGAACTTGATTTCTGAAAACTGGACTGACACTGTTTCAATTTACTATAATCTTCTATGTGAAGCTGCTTTGACACATTGTAAAAACACTGTAGAAATAAAGGTGAATTTAATTAAATTGAATGTTAGTAATACATTAGGTAACTTTATTTTGATGGTCCATTTGAGTATTAGTAGACTGTCTGCTTAATATCTGTTGATACTGCTGGTAAACAGATATTTAACTGACTATAAGAAACTTGTACATGTCAATCTACACTAACCTTAACCTAAACCCTAACCCCAACCTAACAGTCTACTTATAATCTAATGAGAATTAATTGGCATGTAGATACAATGCAACTTAAATTCAACAAACAGGCCATCAAAATAAAGTGTGACCATACGTTAACTAATGGACCATTATTTAAAAATGTTACCAGTTTTTTCATTCATTTTGATGAGTAAAAATATCAGATGAGCATAATAAAGTAAAAAGCATTTGTGACTAGGGATGAGGAATGAGATTAACAAATCTCATTATTAACCACAATTTAATTTGACACAGTTAATTAATCGTAAAGACCACAATTAAACAAAGTTATGCCAACTGTGCACTAGTTTGAAGTTTCAAGTTGTACACAAAGGCTAATTATCACACGCACTGGATTAACTATGGCTGAGGCTATCAACTTGGGGCCGTTCACACATTGTGTCTTTTGCTTTTGTTAGTTTTTAGTATTATTTTGTGCTGTATTAATTGTTTACGGAGCAGCAATAAATAACACTTTAAAATATAAGGAGTTTTCATGTGATTTACTAAACTAGTAGTGTTTTAAAATTAATGAATGTAATCGTAATCATAAAAAACGTGAAAACTGTTATTATTCCCCAGACTTTAATCGTACAACCAAAATCTATAATCTTTGCATCCCTATTTGGAACATACAGTTGAAGTCAGAATTATTAACCTTCCTATTTATTTTTTTCCCCCAATTTCTGTTTAAAAGACATTTTTTTCAACACATGTCTAAACATAATAGCTTTAATAACTCATTTCTAATAACTGATTTATTTTATCTTTGCCATGATGACAGTAAATAATATTTGACTAGATTTTTCAAGACATTCTGTACAACTTAAAGTGACATTTAAAGGCTTAACTAGGTTAATCAGGGTAACTAGGCAGGTTAGGGTAATTAAGCAAGTTATCGTATAACGATGGTTTGTTCTGTAGACTATCAAAAAAAAAAAATAGCTTATAGGGTCTAATAGTTTTGACCTTTAAATGTTTTTTTAAAAAAATAAATACTGCTTTTATCTAGCCAAAATAAAACAAATAAGATTTTCTCCACAAGAAAAAATATTATCAGACACGCTGTGAAAGTTTCCTTGCTGTTAAACATTATTTGGGAAATTTTAAAAAAGCAAAAAAATCAAAGGGAGGCTAATAATTCTGACTTCAGCTGTATATATTTGAAAAAATCCATACTATTTGAGGATATAAGTGGTGCCTTTCAACAACAACAACAAAAGAATCATACTGACCTCAAACATTTGAACGTTATTTGTTTTTGATCTTTCCCATGCACAGTATCTACAAAATTGGGAGTGGAAACTTTTAAGTATTGAGCAAAAGCAGCAGACTGCACTGGAGTCATTACTTGCATTGCTTCTCCCTTTCAACTACATGAGAGAAATGGCAATGCCTGATTTGTGAATGAGTTTTCCTTTTGAGTTAAATCTTTTCGTTGAGTCGGTTCGTCGAGTTCACAGATCTGTTCTGAATAATTCATCGACAATCTGACAGATCTGGTTGAATGATTCAGAGTTAAATTAAAAGAAGTAGACTTCAGGGAAAACTAAAATGATTAAAAAAATGGTCTGGAAGCCTTTTAGCAGCCGTGTTCAGGTAATTTGCGAGCATGAGAAGCAAAAGACACTCCTCTAAAGACCTTAATGGAGATGTTTTGGTCTCTCAGACTGAAACATGTCATTTTATTAATGACTGTGGTAGCCGGTCTTTACAGACTGCTGAAGGGCTCTTTATTCAGAGCCCTTGACTTAATGAGGAGAGGTGTGTGTGTGTGAGAGAGAGAACAAGCGCTCATTCAGGTGTAGTGTAGTACCATTAAAAGAGAATGTATAGTGAAGATTCGGACAGCTCTTTTAGTCATTACGTGATTATGAGGAGCTTCACTCGACTGAAATGAAAGGACAACTACGGCACAATCATAATGAGAAAATAATGAAAAAAACAGCCATCATCATCATCAGACTCCCAATACCAAAGCAAATGACTTTTATAAAAATCAATATTCGGCTCTCACAGACTGGTTTTATTAAAATCAATTTTTAAAATTACAATCTTTAAAGAAAAAAAGTGCATAAATGATCAGTGCAGAGCGGTACTATATGTCTGTGTGTGTGTTTGTGTGGATTTATAGTTTGGCGAGAGGTGGGTTCAGGGCTGAGCATTTGAATGGTGGCCAGTGGCCTGTCAGAATCATAATGGGTGTCCTTGGGGCGGCAGAAGTATTGGCAGAGCAAATATTAAACCCGCTCGCTCTCTGCTGAAGAAGAGCATTGCGGTCAACGTGCATTTATTCCACTCTCTTGTTTATTTCACCCATTTGTCCCTCTTATGATTTTAGCAAAACCTTAAAAATGGAATAAATATTCGGAAATAACATTTTCTAATATCAGGGTATCTGTGGGGGGAAAGTGTTTAAAAAGTTGCTAAATCCAAATTTCCTTTAGAGAAATGTGACCCTTTGTGAGCTGTTGGGGATGTTTTCATCCACTCTCGGGTGATTTTAAGTCTTAATTTGGACACAACGTTCTCTGAGTTTCAGCAAATAGAATGATTCTTGGTGACATCTTATTTTGGCACACATTTTAGGAAACTGCTTTGAAATGAATGTATACACTCTGGGCGAATAATTCTATTATTTAAATAGTCTTAAAGACTTAAAGATAATGAACCACCAACTTATTTAGCATATGTTTTACACAGTGCATGTCCTTCCAGTTGCAACCCATCACTGGGAAACAGCCATACACTCTCATTCACACACACACATACACTACGGACAATTTTTGCTTACCCAGTTTCCCTATACCACAAGTTTTTGGACTGTGGGGGAAACCGGAGCACCTGGAAGAAATCCACGCAAACTCTGGGAGAACATGCTAACTCCACACAGAATTGCCAACTGCTCCAGCCGGGGCTGGAACCAGCGACCTTCTTGCTGTGAGGCGATTTTGCTGCCACCGTTATGCCCATTTCTATTCAGTATATGAATAATGTTTTAGTTGTGAATAGTGTTTTAGTTTATCATCAGTTTCTTACAATCAATATTTAGTAAATATACTGTAAGTTGAAATGTCGCCAATGTTACCGGTCGAAACCTAGATTGGTTATGAGGTCTAAAAATGTATAGAAAGAGTCTTGAAAGTTCTTAAAAGGTATTGAATTTCATTCTCTGATTTCTCTGGTGCCCTGAATTAAGTTTTAATTTACTCTTGCGATTGCCAAAGTAAAGTATAGACTGTGGAGCGACAGCTGGTTTTTGAAAATTCATATTTGTCAGCTGATGCGCAGCTACTGACCTCATTGTTTCTCCTCATAATGTTGTGACATGCTGTCAGTCTTTAAAGCAAGCAGTAAATTTCAGCAGGATGTCACGTCTGGAACGATTAACATCAAACGGCAAAGTGAGAAAGAGGTGTGCGTGGAAGAACACCACTAGGAAACTTGTCTCTCATTTGGAGAGGGATCTGGCTGCAGACTTGGTGCAGATGCAATCTGAGCTGCATGCAATGCTTTTTAATAGACTCGCCTAACCTCGCCCCTACCCCTACCCCTCACAGTGATGTCACTAGGATGTCACTTCATCAAGGATGCTTCGTATTGTTCAAAAGTGACAGTAAAGGCACATCTGTGTTCATCTTTAAAATAAATGCTCTAATATTCTATTTTTAAATGAATTTTTGCTGTTTTTTAGCAATGGCTGATGAAAATTCAGATTTAAAAAGAAATTCACAGTAATAGATTACAATAAAAAGTGTTTTGAATTCATAGTAGAGTTAAAAAATATTATTGTTTGTATTATTTTTTATCTTAAACTTACTAAAATACTACATACATATGGGAAGATGTTTCCCTCATCTACTTGTGGTCCGTTTGAAACACCTTGATCTTAGTACTGCGTGTGAACAGCGTCCACATTGCCAAATCTACAACTGAGTTTGTGTTTGTGCTGCAGCCGCAGGTCTCCAGTGGGCATGTTGGTGGTACCACAGAGGAACAGCAGCTGTATTGGGCCAAAGGAACAGGCTTTGGGACTGGCTCAACAGCATCAGGCTGGGATGTAGAGCAGGCTCTGACCAAACAACGCCTGGAGGAAGAGCACGTCACCTGCCTCTTACAGGTGTGTGTCTGTTAAAATATATCAATTAAGGTTAAAATTTGCACATGCTTGAATGTGTGATGATATGTTCTGTGTCAGGTTTTGGCGAGCTATATCAACCCATCAGGCTGCGTGGGATCTGGTGAGACCCTCACAGGAGAGGTCAGAGGTCACAGTAGCTCACTGCTGCCATCTGTCCTGCAGGAACTGCTCAGCCAGTCCTGTCTGATCCCTGCCATGTCTTCATACTTGCGCAATGACTCAGGTAAGACACGTGTCACATGTGAAATGTATTCAGTGCTTTACTTCTTGCAGTACTGCACTTACAAGGTGGCTTAGGAAGATTTCTACATGGCGCTTTGAATTTGTGGTTTTGTCTTTGGAGATGTGTGTTTTTTCATCTCTGGTTTGTAGCTATGTCTGTGCAATGTTAGCATCATGGTGTTATGTGTGTTAGTGTTATTATTATTATGAAGAACCCTTTTCTAGTTTTAACTTTGTATCTAAAGTTTGTATCTCAGTTAATATGAACTCATAAAACTCAGTACTTCCACAAACACTGCTTTGTTGGTTTAGGGAGCCAGACATTGGTGTGTGTCTGTTGTGCATTCAATGTGTGTGTGTGTGTGTGTGTGTGTACACACTGTGAGTGTTTATTTCTCTCCGGCTTAATTAAATAAGCGCAGATAAAACGATGAGTGTAGTAATTAGCTCTAGATATCAGCTGGAGGTTTCAACCCTACATTGGCATGGTGTGTGTGTGTGACTCAAATCAAGAACACACACACACATGCTTGCTCTCTAAGCAGACACAGCCAGCAGGGGGAGCAGCAGTTGGTCAATCCCTTGAACAACAGAGCCAATAAAAGCTTGAGCGAGAAAGAGACTGCACACACACACACACACAGTGTTTAAGAGTGTGTGTTTTGTGCCCTGAGATCCTTAGCTGTCTCTGTGGCAGTGAAACAGGAAATGAGTGTCTCGGATCACCCCTGCTGTAAAAACGCCCCATCCACCTGATAAACGGGAAAGTGAAGAGATGGACTACTGCTTCCAAAAAGCATTAAGAAACAGCCAAGGGGCAAATAACAAAGAGTACAAGATTACAGTATAGAGCTCTTTGTGTATATGGACAGCCACGAGCACACTTATTTTCAGTGAGGAAGTGAGGTCGGTTCTGGCTCACTCAGGATTCACCAGTCAGTCCAAACTCAAGTTTTCTTTTCCTCCCTATCCGCTCTGTTAATTTAATGTTTTATCTCAAATATTATTATGCTCCTTCCTTTCTGTTTCTCTGGAGAGGTCGTCAAACAACCTCCTCCTCTTCTGCATATTTTTGCATAAAGTTCTGATGACAATACTGTAGATAAATGTCACAAGATACATTTTTTTGTAGTAAAAAGATCAAGAATTATGATTTGAGGATTGTAATTGGAGAATAGGACCATATTATAACAATTGTTTGGTGATAGTTGTATTTTGATTTAAAGAATGTTGTAACTGCGATCAATGTTTAAAATTTGATTAATATGTTAAAAGTAAATAGTTGTAATTGTTTAAGAAAATACAAAAAAGGGTTTGCTAACACTTTATTTTGATGGTCAGTTTGAGTATTTGTATACTGCTTAATATCTGTTGATACTGCTGATTAACAGACATTTAACTGACTATAAGAAACTTTGCAAGTATATGTCAACTTACACTAACCCCAGCCTTTCCCCCAACCTAACAGTCTACTTATATTCTAATGAGAAGTAGTTGGAATGTAGATGCAATGTAACTTAAATTCAACAAACAATCCATCAAAATAAGGTGTGACCAAGGTTTTACAGCGATCTGAAGTAAGAAGGTAGTCAGATTTACTGTGTCCACTATGCATGTACGTCTTTTCCTGGAGGACCACAGTTTTGCTCCCACCCTGATCAAACAGCTGATTTAACAAATCAAGGTGTTTAAGACTACTAGAGTCTATTAAGTGGGCGTGAGTTGGAGGTGGTTGGAAAAAAGCTGTGCAGAGCTGTGGCCCTCCAGGAATTGAGTTTGAGAGCACTGATGTAAAGGCAATAGTGAAATGTACACTGTAAAAAAGGCTGGATTCTGCACAGTCCGTTTGTGTTAGGATAACATGAAGTTATTAGGTTAGCTTGTTTGTTTTTACACATTTAAGTGGATTGATCAAAAAACGATTACGTTATCCCAGAAAAAAAACTTAAGAATTGTCTTGTTTCAACTCGTATAAGTAGTTTGAACTAGCAGCAAAAAGTCATTTATTGAGTGTAAAGTAGGGTAAAGTACTTGTGTCATATCAGTTCTGCAGCAGTTTTTAATATTTTCGAACTCACAGTATTGTTAATTTTTATTACCATTGCTGTGTTACAAAAAATGTAATTATCACAGTAGTCTTGGGATAAATGTTTAGTTGGTGTTTGGGGCACATTTTATCCACAGATTAATTGTATTATTTTTTTTTAATTGATGTTGACAATTAATTGATGATTTAATTGATGAAACAGAACTACATTTGGCCTTTACATACTGTTTCATGACCACACAAAAGTAAAGTCATCACTCCAATGCTGCATTACAATTCACATACTTATACTACGCCCTAAAAGTATGTACTTTTTTGTGAAGGAAAATATATGTATATGCTTTTGAGTGTGTAACAAAGTATGCAAGCTTTGGGACATACTACTACCTCGTTAACAGATCGATATGTTGCTTAGTTACGAGCCCTGTCAACCATCCACATTTCTTTCATATGTAATTACCTCCCTTACTGTAGATTCAGCAGCAGGTTAATCTCCCATTCACGAGTCTTTCATGCAGAGAAATCTTCTCAGGTTTTTGGATAATTATGCATTCAGACGTTATTATCCAAGCATATCTTGATATAAGTTCACGTTGTTGTTTCAAATAAAATATTAGACGGAAGGCGCAATTTAAATATTTTCTAGTAGGCTAGATAATAATTAGCAATCATACAAACAACTTTACTAAAGCCTCTCTACTTGAGGCTTTGCACATCCACCATGTTTGTAGTTTATATACGCTTTTCACCCATATATGTAGTTCGGATCAAATTCAAGTCCAACACACAATGTACTGTGGGCAATATCAGCGGTTAGAGCAGGGGTGTTCAAACATAGTCCTGGAGGGCCGGTGTCCTGCACAGTTTAGCTCCAACTTCATTAATTAGTTGGGGTTGGAGCTAAACTCTCCAGGACACCGGCCCTCCAGGACTGAGTTTGGACACTCCTGTGTTAGAGTATGGATGCTTCTACACTTCTAATATTTACTAGAAATACTGAACCACCTGGGAACTTTTGGCATACTATTTTCTACATACTATGATTTGGCACATACTAATTCTATTTAGTTCAAATGAATAATTGGCCTTTCTTTTTTATTGTCTTCTGAAACTTGGTTAGACAGTTGCATGCAAAAAATACTGCAGCCACCTTCCTGCATATTTCAGTTGCTACCCATATCAAACACACCTGAACCAATTAATTAGGACCTGAACACCCATGATAATTACAGGCAGGTGTGTTTGATATGGGTTGCAACTGAAATCTGCAGGAAGGTGGCTCTCCAGGAACAGGGTTGGCCACCCCTGGTCTATATGCTTCCCTAGTATGTATCTATTCATTCAGAATACTCGTTAGCTTGCTGAGAAACAAAACAAGAGAATAATACCCCTCACACCGCTGGTATTATCCGTTTGTGTACAAAAGATTAAGCGTTTGTGTTAATGCAGATCTGTATGGCATGCGTCTCCTCTTCAACGTGGCGTTTATTCCCGTTTACTTTATAGTCCCCTGAAAGCTGTTTTCATTACAGGGATATCACACTCGCCTACACACGGCACCCCTGACATATGCTGTAAGGCTTGTGTAATTGCAGCGTGTGTTTGTGTGAAACACTGCTGACGTGGTGCAGTCATTAAGTAGGGCAGGTTTTTGAGGTGCTAGAGTCTTTTCCCAGTGTGTAAACAGAAATTATCACAGTTCTCTCGTTCCCCTCTTCTCCCACCCCCTCAATATGGCTCCTTCATGTCCTCCAACCCTATATTTATATCTGCTCTCTCTTGCTTTATTTAAACATTTGGTGGTCTCCCCAAAAAGGCATTCAAGGCATCATTGATGTTCTTTTCATGTAAAGATTTTTGAAAAGGGTGAGCAGCCCAATTAAACAACCTTATTTCAGGTAAATTCACAATGCTTTTATTGAAAAAAAGGTTGTTGTTGGCAAGAGAAATGTTAATCAGTATTTTTAGTGGCATGTTTTTATGCTTCTTAATGTTTCACTCTGTTTGCTTTACAATTTTCATATTTCAAATTGTGTTGTGTTTCAAGTAGTACCGTGATACTACAGCTACAAAATACTGATGGTGCCACTGTAGTTTGTAAACGGTAGTATCATCATTAATGGTTCTACAATAGTTAATGCTGCATGTGGAATTGTTACTAAATCAAACAGCAAATGTCAAATAATACAAATAATACAATTTAGTAGTTAATAGTAAAATATAAGCATTATAAGATATAAAATGTAATATTTCTGACAGCTTTATTTCATAGATTTGGATTACAAATTACAGTATCGGAATGCTAGTTGGTATCATGATACTTCAGCTGCTATAGTATTGTGACATTTATAGTATCGTGACAACCCTAGTTTCAAGTCGGAATGCAAATGATTGATTGACAGTCAATTAAATTTTAGCCGTCCTAATTAATACACCTTATTGATGATCGATAAAGCATGGAGATCACTAGTAAAGGTCTTCTGTACGCTGCTTGATGCACGTACATGACTGTACATGTTATATAGTCAGGTCTGTTCAGTTTATGTTTACTTATTGAGGTGGTCTCTTAACATTACGTTTAGGGGGTGCATAAAACCCAGTTGTGTGGAGGAAAAAAACACGCTGTTCCCAGCTTGAACAGAGCAAAAGCTGTAGCAAGTGAAAGCCTTTTGGTCGCTCGTCCCAGCTCCCTTAGCTCAAATACCAGATTTAAACCCCTTAAAAGGCAGTGCCTCCCATACAATGTCAGGCAGTGTTGGACCGGGATGATATAAATTGGGGAACAAAGCACAACAAACAATCATTCATTTAAATTCATGAAGAAATTCTTTGAGACCAACCAACGATTTTTCTAGATAAGACCCTTATGCCTCTACTGGGATGATGCCGTTTGAAGCTGCATTGAACCTGCTGTTTGGACCTTTAACCCTTCATCCTTTTCTAATATTGATGCACCAGTTGTACATCTGCAAAACTGATGGTGCTATTGTTTAGCAGACATTAAATTATTCTATAGTGAATTCACCGTATTTCCCAACCCTGCTCCTGTAGCCACACCAACAGTACATATTTTTGGATGTCACCCTTATTTGACCTGTTAACTTCAGGTTTTGGAGTCTTCTGTTATGTTCTGACGAGTTGATTTGGGTCTGTTTGATTAGGGAAAGGTTGGAAATGTGTACTGTTGGTGTTCCTTCAGAAACAGAGTTGGAAAACGCTGATCTATCAATCCAAGTCTTTAATTTACAGTAAAAGTGTTTTCCTTTGGTTAGGTTGCTTGCATTTTTTTGTGTATTTGCACATTCTATTGTGCTGGTGACAATGTACCAGTAAAGAAGACATGTCTTGCATTAATAAGGTTAACAAATTAGTGCCTGATTTATCAGGGGTCGCTACAGTGGAATGAACCAGCAATTACTCTAGCATATGTTTTATGCTGTGCATGCCCTCCCAGATGCAGATTAATCAATTAATTGATGGTTAATTTAAATCAGTGTTTCTCAACCACGTTCCTGGGGGACCACCAGCACGGCATGTTTTGGATGTCTTCTTTGTCACACCAGTCACAGGTCTTTCAGTCTCTGCTAATGAGCTGATGATCTGAATCAGGTGTGTTTGGTTGAGGAGACCTGGAAAATGTGCAGAGCTGGTGGTCCTCTAGGAATGTGGTTGAGAAACGCTGATTTAAATGATGGTTGTTGGACATTTCTGATCTCAAGTTCATCATAGTAGCCTATGCATTTCAGATAATTTACTTACGAAGCTTCATAATGGTTAGGAAAAAAGCAGTTCACTAGTTTTAGAACAGAATTCCTGTACAAAGTGCCAAAGGTAATGTGTTGTTATTAGTGTGTGTGCGCGTATTAATGTATTGGCCTGTGAAGAGCAGAGATGTGAATAAAGCTGTCGTGATTCATATGTCTTTGACCAATGTGTCACATGTAACATCACGTGGGCGGCTTGCACAGGGTTGTTAACCCCAGGACACACACATCCCCATGCATTACCCCTACAGGCTATATCTGAACTGAATCATAAGTTCCTTATTCATACGTGCGTGTCAGTAGGCCATGTCCCTCAAAGTGCTGGAAGTGCTTCATTTATAATGTTCTGAAGTTTGGTCAAGATCTAAGAAATGGCAAATGTGGGAAATACTGGGCAACTGTTGAAGGTGTAGTGGGTTGAATTTAATCTAAGAGAGGGTTTACACTGATTCTGGAGCCAGTACAGTAGGTTTACTCTTCTATTAAGTATGTTTACATGCACGTTAATAATTAAGCAATGGCAGTTTGTTTTTAAAATAGTTTGCTACAGCCTTTATATCTCAAAGTATATATGACCAAATACTCAATTGAATGTTTGAAACAAGTCAACATGTCATGGTTCAAAAAGGCTTTTGGTGTTCCTACTGAACCTAAAGTCACATTATATAAGTCAGAATTTCCAAACAATGATTTGATGTCAGTCAGATATATTTAATTTTCCCTTCAAAAAGACTAGATGTTGTTTGATTCAATTTAAATTAAACCTTTAAAATGCATATACAAGTTCTTAATAAGCTATGAACTAGTTTTGAGGGTTTACACTGATCTGAGAGTGGGTTGTAAAGTGTTCACACTGATCTGAGTGGAGGTTGAGAGATTGAGGCTGGTTTGAGAGCTGGTTTACACAGAGCCGTTGTGGTGGGGATTTGTATTTGATGATAAGCCCTGCAGGTACATGCTGATTTACAGGGTAGGCCTTTATTACAGCAGTGCCCTGTGGCTTTGGAATTTATTGAGGGACCTGAGACTAAGCGCAAAGCCCTGCTAACATTTCTGCAGGCAGATTTTTCTGAGCACACTTCAGTCTGACGTATTGCAACACACTTGGGTAGAGGGCAAACAGTGTTGCTATGTGTTCCTTGCAAAGATCTGCCACAAAAGCTCATGCTCATTTCATGCATGTTTAAATTGGTATGTGTGTGACAGTCGTGGGCTCTTTAGGGCACGTTTTGGTGCCTCATTCTCATTCATGAAGCTCCCATCAGCCATTTCTACCTCTGTCTATCACATGTGACAGGAAACTGACCTCTGCATTCTCAGAGGGTTTAAAAACTCCTCCATCACCACTGGTACAGACAGATTAAAATAGAGAAGCAAAATCATCTCTACCTCAGCTACCACATCCTCTGTTTTTCCCACTCTAGTTTTTTGTAACTGTAAACTGCTTGTCTTTATTGTGCACTGAACTCTACTAGTATTCAAAAACCACCCAAATGCATGACTCACACTCATAGATGTGCAGAACAGCACATACAAGCTTGCTCTTCTTCAAACAGGAGCATTTGATACGGCTAAAACATGCACATCATTCACGAGCTCCTGATCCATAGAATATTATTTTATTGATCAGATTATCTATGGCACAGTACATCTAGTATGTAATCATGTATCAATACAAAAGCATTTTCCTTTGCACAGAAACAACGTGTCTGACACTGCACTCAAATCAGAGAGAAAACACACACACACGCACACTCATTATTTGTCTGTTTATCCTCCCTGCTGTCAGAAAGGAGGAACTGTAGTGAAAAAGTGTCCAAATATCTGCGAACTGCCTGTTCCCATAAGGTCCAGAATTTGAAAACTGCAGATGGGTTCCAGAGTCTATCATTCTTCTCTGTTAATTCTCTCTTAATAGAAAAATATGTCATACTTCCCGTTTTTCCATTTTATTGCAGATTTTTTTTTTCAATTGGTGGGCAAATACTAAAGGAGATGTTCTGTTGCCCTGTGACGTTCTTGTTTGTCCAGTAGGGTCTTTCCCTATGTGCATTCTTATAATCACAGCCAGGCAGTGCTCGATGTTATTTCAGTTGCTGGGGAAACATACTGTCCTTTGGCTGGTGACCACATCCTGCAAGGATGCAAATCAGGTGTATCCATGATTCGTTCTCTTTATGTCCAGAGATCTGTTTTGAACTGACATCCATTGCGTTTGTGTATATCCGAATAGGTCAGAGGTCAAAGAGTAAGCGTCACTGTCTCTGACTGATGCTGCCCAGTGTCATCTTCCACCATCTTCTCTGTAAGACATCAACCCTGCTGTCATATCTTCGTCGGACCCCACCCCTCACCTCATCCACGTGTGGATCCTCCTCACAGAGTTGTGTAGATGTAAACAAACACAATGACGAAGAGGTTCAAGAAGGTGCCTATGATCCCCAGAAGGGCCAATATGGACTCCTCTCGCTCCTCTTTACCCTCTTGCGCCCGAACCTCCTCTATACTGACAGTGGTCGTCCCCATTCTGACCCCCCCACCTCTGTCTCCAGGGTGCTTATCTGTGGAGAAACAGGAGAGCAGCATGAGATGATATTTAATCAACAAGGAGTGGAAGCTTCTGTGGTTCCATCCAACACTTATGTTCTCAGATGGCCACCAGTAGTGCTCATCCAGAGGCCAGACCAAACACTCAGTGAAGCAACTCCGAGGGTGAGATTTCCCTCTACACTGATTGCCCAGCTGCGAGTATGGCGTAATGAACACAAAAGAGGATGTCTCCCCCTCACCTCAGTGATGGATTTCCCCCTCAGAAAATGATATTTCCCTGCGGAGCTGCTACAACAAGGCGACTCTTGGCAGCTGAGATGATTTACTGTCCATTTAAGCCATCTCACTTGCTGTTTGCCTCTGCCATGCACACTAAATGATTTCTCTTTTCTCATCCCGTCCTTCCTTAGCTTACGGTATAGCTTGGTACCATGTTCATTGGAGCACATGTGGAAGTGTCTGCTTCCAGATACTAGAACATTCATCTCAATGAACATCATTAAACCCTACAACTCAGCAATGTGGACAACAAGCCTTGTAGACAGTCTGACACATACAGTGGAGGGAACACTAGACAAAAGCAAGTACAATATGAAAATAGGGAGTCTTACCCTACGGCGTGGGAGATCTGGGGGAAGATCCAGCATGCTGTGGTCTCATCACAGGAGATGCATATCTGGGCTGGCGGCAACATGAGGGCCAGGTGGCCAAACATCCGATATCCCCAAGACCGTAAAGAAGGAAAAAAGAGAAATTGAGAGGTGGAGAGAGAGAGAGAAGGTCTACAACAGCATCTCCTTGAGCCGTGTGCGTTACGCAGACAACAATCTCAGTCCCCAACGTCCCTCCCCTTCGCTCTCCCTCTCTACCTTTCTTTCTCTCTTTCTCTCCCTCTGGCTTTCTCTCGCTGTTTCTGTGTCAGTATTCCAGCCTCCTTACACATCACCAGCCATTCCTTTTGTTCCACGCTCATTCAGATCTTCATTTATTCTTCTTCTCATGGTTGTTTATTTATTTTTTTGTTCTTTGCTTGGACGCCTCACACCTTTCATTCAAGCGGGGCTCGGAGAAATCCGCTCCCTGCTCTCTTCCCCCCTCCCTCTCCCTCGTTCTCCTTTTCCTTTTACCAAAATCCTCCTTAAAAAATCTCCTAGTCTCCCCTCCTTTCTCTCTCTTCCCTCCCTCTTGCTGTCACACTCTCTCGTTCTCTGCTCTGTCACTCTTGTCTATCTGACCCTTTTAGCATGTGAAAGTGAGGCGTCTCAGCATTTGTAGAAAAACTGGCCCCCACCTTCTCTCCTTTCCCTCCTCCGTGATTTCTTTCCCTCCTTTTGCGCTCCGCTTTTTCTGTGGGTGTAGAAGCCCTACAGATGTGCGTGGATGCCTCCGGATGCTCGGGAGATTGGCGATCTGTGGCTGCGAGCTCCCCACCCTGCCGTTCTCTGTCCGTAGCCGATGGCAGTCGTGTGGTTATAGGTCCCGTCTCGGAGCCTGAGAGCGCCGTGCATTGCATAACCAAGCAGAGCGACTGGTAACCGCGGAAACCGAGCGAGGGAGATCGGGAGGGTGGGCGGCGAGGAGGCTCACACGTCAAATGTCTTTATTGCCAAGAACAATGTAGAGCCACAGAGAGATGAGGAGCAGAGAACGATCCAAATTGAGAGTTGTGGAGCAGGGTCCTTTTCTTCTGAGTATTGATGATCCCATTGATCTCACAGGGCTTTTTTTCTACAAAAGACAGTCATATTTGGGAATAATGTTAAGCTATTAAATGCCTGTGTGTGAAAGGACTAATGTGTACATGTGCATGGGTGTCCAACGCATGTATTCTTTCATACTAGAGTTGTACAAATAAGGGTACCTTCTAATCTCTTTACTCAATCTCTTGTATATGTAGAGGCATCCATTGTTGTTGTAGCTAGCCAACATTCTGGGCTGTTCAATTAATGTCGTTTATCTTCGACTACCCTTTTCACCGATTCTTTTTGAAGTTTTGTTCTCATCCAAGAATGTCCGTCACTGAAATTTTTTTCAGCATTTCCAAAAGTTGCATCACTTTTAGATTAAGCTAAACTGGAAAACGCTAAGGCACAGATTTTCTTCACAGATGTATTTATCTTCTAACCTGTAGCCAATGCTCATCTTTTAAACCATTTGCTCACTCTTATAATTTCACACATACCTTTCTTGTAAGCCCTATTTTTAATGAGTTAATAAGGATTTTAAAGGTGCAATAGGTTATTGTCTTCAGAAACTATTTTAATTTGCAGTTTGGAAGTCTTTTCACATCCTGAAAGCAAATCATTAAATCATTAAATTAAATGATGTGGTCTAAATGTATTTATATGTCTTTAATTTTCTGTTCAATTCATGTTTATTTCTATAGCGATTTTACAAAGTAGATTGTGTCAAAGCAGCTTAACATGGAAGTTCTAGTAAATTGAAACTGTCAGTCCAGTTTTCAGTTGAAGTTCAGATTAGTTCAGTGCAGTGTGGGTTACTGAAGAAAAAATCCATTAATGCACAGCTCCACAAATCCCAAACCAAGCAAGCCAGTGGTGACAGTGGCAAGGAACAAACTTCACCATTTGACGAAAGTGAAGGAAATATGAGAGAAACCAGGCTCAGTTGGGCAAGACCATTTCTCCTCTGGCCAAACTTCTTGTGCAGAGCTGCTGCCTATGTGCTTCAGGCTGAAGAATGCTGGACGTCCATCATGGAGAAGCTACAGGTTTGAGTAGGTCACCGGCTAGTATTCATTGTGCCCAGGGGACATATCTTGTGGAAAGTGTAGGACCAAGAAAAATGTGGTCCAAACGTTGCGATAGGTTGTCCTACCTGCCTTTCAAAATATGTAATTGCATACCACTGCCACCTATTTGCGCAGAAAGGATTACATCATTTGCCTGTTCATGGACCAGGTTTAGATAGAGAATGGCTGGCAAATGTCAACAACTTACCTTCTTTCTTTAGTTGTAGTTACTAACTGTACTGCAAAGTTTTCTCTGGTCATGGCTTTAGATGGTGATTTGCAAGGTGGGAAGTAGGCTTTCAGTGCTATCAGGCTAATGTTAGCATTTTCCAAGATCTTCTATTGCACTTTTAATTTTCCAGTTGAAAAAATTAAAACTAATTTAATACCCAAGAAATGTAACTCTACAAAACACATTGTTCATTACATACTTTGTGTTTTATCTTATCACATTGGCCAGTATTTTCACCTATTTAAGCAATAAACAAGTTGAAAACATGGGGAAAATTGGCCAGTTCAGAAAAAAAGGCTGATTCAAGGTAAAATCTATGAGAGTAAGTATTAATATTTTGTTTATCGGTTCTTCTCAGGCACTTTATAAGCATGTTTGATATTTTTGTATCACTTTACAGCAGAGATGTTCAAACTCTGTCATGGAGGTCTGGTGTCCTGCGGATTTTAGCTACAGCATGCCTTAACACACCTGCAGGGATGTTTGTAGAAAGCATAGTAAGAGCTTGATTAGCTAGCCTAGGTGTGTCTCATTGGGATTGGAGGTAAAATCTGCTGGACACCGGACCTCCAGGACCAAGACTGAGAACCTTTGCTTTACAATATAAGACACATAGTTAACATTAATTAATGTAGTTACTAATGTAAACAAACAATGAACAATGTCTGTACATAATGTATATTATAGTTCATCACTTGCTTATGCATTTGTTCTCTGAGCTAACAATGAGCAACTGTTTTTTATTAGCTAACTTCAACAAAGATTTAAAAATAGTGTAATGTATCATTCATTGTTGCAACTAACATCAACGACTTGACTCTTATTGTAGTGTTAGCGATATTTCTAAAGTAAAAAAGCAAAAGACTTATTAAAAATCATATCACTTTTGTATAAAAGACATTTCATAAGTCAGTTTAGAAAAAATGATCTCATTGACATTTAAAATAAAATTTATTCCTGAACTTTTAATCATGAGTCCCTCGCAGTAAATAAATGTCTTTTGAAGTGGCCTTTAATGCTGACAGCTTCGGAGCTGAAATGTGAAGAAATGGCATCTTGTTTTTTAATCCTCGTCTATAACGATCCTGCTCGAAACTCTCACACAGGGCTACCATGAGCACTGCATGTGTCCGCACACTGACTCATCCTGACCCTTGAGGAGTATAATTCTTGTTTCATTCCTCGCCATCAGTGGAAATAAAATTCAAGACTACCTCCCCTCCTCCTCTTCCTCATGTACATCTGACCAGTCCTTGCCCTATGCGTTTTACGATTCTCTGTCGTCCTTATCTAGTCTCTTATCCATTGGTGTGTTAATAAACTATCAACCTCATTGTCCACATTAACATTTTAATGGAAGGGGGCAGAATGGAGGATCTGTATATACTACGTCCCTGCCACATCCAGTCCAATAAAGTCATATATCAGTGTTATGCGCTACATAAATAAGTTGGTTTACTTCTACCAGCCCTCGGACCTAAGTAAAGCCAGATCAATTATTTACTGTTTCAATCTGAAATAATCCTGACCTCTGGGCTGGCGCACAATTACAGGAGGTCAATAAAAGGCTTTACCTTTAGGCATAAGGAGCAAAGCCATTTCAGTCTTAGAGGAAGTAGTTGACTGTAGAATCTGGAAACGACATATAAACTCGTCTATGTTTTCTTCTGTAATGTTCTGTTTGTAAGAGAAATGGATATGTCGGTCATAACTTGAGTTTAGTGATGGTTAATCTTGAAAAGGTGATGGTTAGAAAGGAGAGATTCAACATTTTTGTTCGTTAGCATGATCTTATTCTACATCTCTAATAATACAAAATACTCAAACTAACTTCTAACTTTACAGCTATTAATAAGCAGCAGATTAAGAGCAAAAAATGAGGCAAAAAGTAATAAGAAAACATGAGGCAAAAGTAATAGGTTATGGTTTTCTTAATTGCGAGGATTGTACCTTAAAATGAAGTGCAATTATGTCTGTTCATTTACACTTGTATTTCAACCCAATTTTGCACATCAAAGTTTAGAATTTCTTTTTTTTTTAAGACAAAAGCAGTTGATCTATGTTCTTCTTCTATCTTTCTTTGGTAAAATTCTACCAATTGAACTTATCATCTTCATCTACTCATCAACTACAACTACTCATCTTCATCAACTACAAAGCAGCTATGATTTTATTTTTATTTTGCACAAGTTATTTAATTTATTGGAAATAATTGTACATATTAACATATTGTTATTTGTTTAAATGTATTTTAATCTTTTAATCCGGTTGTCTTGTAATTTCAAAGGTCACATTTAAAAAAAAAATGTGTTCCCACAAGTTTGAAATACACTTGAAACACCTTTTACCCACGGTATATGCTTACCTACATGTGATTTTTTACAATATTTTTATTTATTATGCATAGTTTCTTTTTAATGGGTTGAAGTTTTTTTTTATTAAAAATAAAACATAAATGTCACCAAATATACTTGGGCGGCTTTTATTATACTTCTGTGGCCCACCCAAATGTGGGATGCATCTTGTTGCTTCCTGAAGTGCAGATTTTATTTTATTTTGCTAAATTGATTTAATTTATTGCAACATATTTCTGCAATTTATTTTTAACTTATCCTAATCCTTATATGTAATCTTGTTGTCTTGTTTCTTCCCCCCTCTGGTTGCTTCCCGAGGATTAAGATGGAGTGTATGTGTATGTCCACATTTTTTATTTATTTATTTTTTTGTTATTAGATCTCGTAACCAAAAATGAAATAATATCAGCTTCATCTGAATTTCCTTCAATCATTTCCAGCATAATTATCTGAGGGAAAGAAATCTCTCTCTCTCTCTGTCCCTCACTTTCCTTTGTTCTCTATAACTCTCTCTCTCTTTGATAATTAGTATCGGCACATTTCAGTCACCATAATGTGCGGAAATTATCACACAGGCCAATTAAATGAAATTATCATGTGGGTGAATTCCCTCGGTCTTGGGCTCCCAGCAATGTGCCAGAACATTTAAAACGGCTTAAACTGAAGCCGGCAGGTTAAAAGCTATAAAGAAAGCGGCAGAATTTTTTTTTTTTTTCATCTACTCTAAGTGGAGACTCTTGTCAATGAGCCGTTGTTTATATTCATTTATTTGTTTGTAATTTTCTCTCTATGGAGCTGTGGATCATATAATCATCAAGCTGACAGCTGTGGGCGATTATGGAGCGAACTCATTACTGTACGTGTGTGTGACCATAATATAACCAACAGATTGTGCTGACTCAAAAATTTGCTTGGTTCTAATATTGATATTCTATTAATATCTGATTCTAATCCTTTAAAATCAGTCCAATGACTTTCATTCGATGAAGTAGTTGGATATGTATACTCTAACTCAGAATTAAATGTGTGACATTGATTTATGGATTAAGCTTTACTCGTAAAATATGAGTTTGTGGTCAGTCTTAGAAGGGGTGGTCCACTATGATATCATCTTTTAAACGTTACTTGATGTGTAATGTAGCTGTGTGAACATAAACAACATCTCTAAATGTAGTACGCTCAAAGTTTAATGCAAAGGGAGACACTGGCTTTTACAGTTAGCAAAGCAAAGCCTACAGTTAATGAAGTTTGGGGACCTCAAAAAAATACATTCGGATTAGTGAGATCACAAACGCTTCAGGTTACGCACATTCACCATGCACATACACCCTGCACAGTCAAGGAGCGTGGCCAGAAGCAATGTAATGATATAGCACGGAAAGCTAAAATGCCGTCCAAACACTACTATTTCCACAGAGCTTGTTATTTTTCTGTATTTGGTCTTTCAAAGGACACAACACATAGATAAGTGCTTACAATTTAATTTTAATTATGTTCCAGAGAATTAAAAAAAAAATATATAGCTAGCATTTGACAAAGGACAACTTCCAGAATCTCTCCCAGTTCTTTGGCTAAACCTCCTCAAAGAAAGAGCAGCTCCAACCATAATAGAAAATGCTGGGGCTTGTGAGCCACAACCTGTACGTATTTTATTTGTTAAAATTGATCTATTACATGCACAGTTTTTAGCGTTTATGGAATGTTGTAACAAGGATGCAAACAAGGATGTAAAAAATGGGAATTGGCACGTTAACAATATAGCTACAAATTCATATTTATCTGTCAAACTGCTGGAAACACCCACTGTCTTCAGTAGCGGTGCAGTGTCGACCGCTTTCCCTGCATTCTAAATCTCAAATAACAAACTTGAGAAACACAGCTTTAATTAATGGTAAAATCTTCCATGCATGTGTTTTTACTTTTTAATTAAAATATTCATTTGTTAACATAATATTTCTTCAAAATGAATTTGATTTATCAGGGGTCACCACAGTGTAATGAATGGCCAACCACTCTGGCATATGTTTTACACATGGCTGACACCCTTCCAGCTGCAACCCAAAACAACTCTGCATTTTTATTTTATTTTTCACTTTTTTAATAAATCAGAAATTCTGAATTATATATTTGATTTTGTATTTAGGGTTTCATTGTGTCGAGTTTCTTTGCCAGTGTTTTGCGTTCAAGCTGAAAATGTGTCCGATATTAATGTTGCAGTGGCTCAAACTCATTCAAGGGAGACGGCAGGAAGTGGCAACTGTAATAAGAACAACTATAATCATAAAGTAAACACAAAATAAAAGTATCCATCCAGACTTGACTGCTCTCTTTCACTCGTCACTGCTACCAAGCTGACCAATCACAGATCTTGAGCTCAGCATCACCATGGCGTGCAGTTAAATTATTTGAGACGTGCACTTCAGGCCCCTGGTGCACAAGAGGTGCACAATTGATGCAGTTGGTATATACAACCTTGTTTACTTTAATTACATGGCATAGAGTAGCCAAAAACTCTAATCTCAAAACAACTTTTAAAATAAACAGACTAATGGCTTTTGTACCTAATCTTAGGCGTCACATGTTCAGTGGCTGTTATTTGGATGTATTCCTGAGCCTTGTAGAGTGTATTTATATGTAGCTTTTAAAGTAAAACAGCAGCTGATGGTCTAAAACAGACCTTGAGCAAAGGTCTGCTGAGACTCACAGAAACAGCCAGTGTTGAATTGGGTCAGCTCTGACAAGCTTTTCAAACCTGCCGCAACATTCACACTCCCCTCGATCAAACGCCAAAAACGGAAAGAGTGAGTGATGGCTCGGAAACCTTTTAATGGATGTGTGTGCACTCATCCGCTGCACATTCCTTCCCCCCCTCTCTCTAAATCTCCACCGTGATCATCACGTAGGACAAACTCTGAACAACGCACATAATTCATATCTGACAGTCAAAAGCAGCAAGACTCATTAATTATTGTTTTCTTTGACTGTTTCTTTTTCTCATTAAGATGTTTGTTGTGGAGCTTTGTATCATCCAGCCTGTTTCCTCTCCGCTGTGATGTATTAATATATCTCATTCTGCTCATTTGAACAGGTGCCCTTTGTAAAGTCATATTCTCCTCTCTCCAAAGCTCTTTGACAGTGAATGTGTGCCCACACAAAATGCCAAATGTCAGTCAGAGGGCTTGTCACCATTAATTATGCCCTCCTGTGTGGAGAGAGATAGATACCCCTCTTTTACCTGGATGGGTGTGCGGGAGCTAAATTGGATAAAGCAATGAGAGTGGAGGAGTGTTAAGGATATGGGAGGACAGGAATGGTGTGGTCATTAAAATGAAGCAGTCACAGAAAGTGACTGGACCTCAAGATTATTTTAGCTTCATTAGCCTTCAGTCGCCTTTGCTTTGTGAAATGCTGGATGCTGATCTTAAATCTGCTTTATGAGGGGAATGTGGGCACAGTTTCTAACCTTTGTTTCACATCAGAAATATTCTGCTGTTCAATTTTTTTTATCAGAAAGATTTTTTTCCTTACAAAATGGATACTTGTGTTTATCAAGAAAGCAATAAATGGATCAGAAGTTACAGCAGATTACTTTTTTAAAATATAGGTTGTTCTTGTGAACTTTTTTTTAACTGAATTGTATTTACCATCTGTGTTTCCAAGCCAAAATGATTCAGGGGCGTATTCCAGAAAGCAAGTTATGTGATATACATGGGTTAGTTTTTATAGCGAGTAAGTTCCAAAAACGGAGGTAACTTTTGGGGTATCTTAAGTAGCCATAGCAACTTTCTCTGAAGATCACCTGCTCTGGAGCAGGTTATGTTCCGGAGTTTGTTTCAGAAAATTTACTGAACATTGCGTGCTCTTAAATGAGAATTTTCATGGATTTAGAAGCATGGATACACAAGTTTTTTCATCGTATGAGGTTTATAAATGCATAGGTTTCTTTTTTATATTCAAATAAATATTTGAATGAGCGTTGTTGAATTTTTAATGTATTTAATAAACCTTTTGAAATCCAACGTGACAAACTGCAGATCTGCGCTTTCCATAGGAAACATTCAGTGCAGCTCTTTGTTTTTGCATTAGGCTACTGCACAATGTGGCAATAGCGTATAAATCCATCTGTACAGTATATCTGGCACTGAACTGTTTTATACACTTTTGCACAGTTCCTTGGCCTTTCACCACTACATATCATTACACAGCGCCACGATAGTATAGTGGTCAGTACGCCATTAGAGATCATGATGGCGCTCACAGCGGATCAAGTTCGAATTTTGTATAGAGATTTTTTTTTTTCCTTTCCCTCTCTCTCTCTCTGCACCCCTCACATTTTCTGTAGCCTATATGTATTATTATAAGTGGCAGCTCTGTCTTTTAGAGGAAAATATATCCATATTTTAAGATGTAGTCTTTCCTGTGAATACATCTATTCCACACACACCCTTGATACATTTTTTTTTATATAATTTGTGCGCTCATTAACCTGCAGTTATATTCAGGAGGTTGATATAACTAACTCTTATCACCTGTTTTGGAACCGGCATACGATAAACAGATTTTGGGTTAATTAACCAAGTTCAAGGTTTAGCAGATGGTAAGTCAACCCAGCTTTCTGAAATACCCCCCAGAACAGTTGTTGTCAAAGTTAATAATAATATTAATAATAATAATAATAATAAAATTATTATTATAATTATTATTACTAGGGCTGCACTATATTGGAAAAATCTAATATTGCTTTTTGTTTTTTGTTTCTCATACAATGAGCAAAACATCAATGACAACACTTTAGCGGGTGGCAACAGAAAATAGAATAAAGAAATTAAAATAAATAATTAAATGGGTAAAACAAGTAAATTAAGTCTCTGAAGAATCCACAGAGTGGCTGGTTTGTTCATCCAGATAGGCGAGAAAAAAACTTCAAACACTTAAAAACTTTCAGTCGATAATGAGAAATATCTAAATGTCTTTCTATTTGTATTACCGAAATCACGTCCGCAATCCACATTTGAAATGTAGGGAGTGGAAATGACTTCCAATGCTGGTGCACCAGCCTTTTAGTTACAGTCATACCTTAGAATACCAATGCTTTAGAATGCCAATCAAATATGATTGACCACAATGTATATAACAAAGGACAAAACCCGAAAGCATGGGAAGTCAAGTCTTTTGCGCTTTGCACCTGTCACATAATGGTGATACGGAGGGAAAATTGTAGGCAACTTGGCTTTAGTATGATGTGAGTGATGCATAACCTTAAATTGGACCAACTGATGTCTACTGTTGACTGAACAGGGGGGGTATCATCTCCAGGCATTTATCCCGTGTGTCTACAGAAAGCTCAGCCCCTAAGTCGCACGTTGTGTTATTTAATGGTCAGTTTTGTTGGTTACTAGCCGTTATGCAGCCCTTGCATTGATCCTTGCATATATTGCTGTAAATAATATAACTCCCAAAACATCTGTGGTTTTATTTTATCTGAAAAATAAACGCATGATATAATGGTGATCATGAAAATAAATATGTTGTCCAAAATCTGTTGTCTGCATTGGCTTTAAAAAAATCTGTTTGGAAAATCCATAACAGTTTGTACTGTATTTATATCTGAATGTGTTAAATGAATGCTTCTAACCCAAACTTTTGAAGTGTTTTTTTTTTTCCTCAACTTTTATTTGTGCATTTACATCTGCTGCTTAGCCTGCTGTCCAAAATACTGCCCTCATGAGCAGACGGACACAGTGCCGTTAGAGCTCTTGAGAAACCGAGTCCTCCTCAGATGAGAGAAAAGCTCTGAATGATTTAGTGCCTTTAAATGATGCAGAAAGGGAAGAATGCGCTTTGTTATCCTTCCGTTAGTTTTATGGCAGCTTTGCAGAGGAGGAAAATTACAGCCCTGTGGTTGTCGCCATTAGCTCAATCAAACCATCTTTGTGAATAAACAGCCATTGCTGGCACAGGGTTTCCTCAGATACAAGAGCGTTTTACTGAAAATTACAGCTTTTGTGCCGCACCGACACCTCCTGTAAGTGACTCCAACATAAACGTCTGGAAGGGTGCCACGATCTCATGAGGAAGTCGATGTTAATGCTCACAATCAGATTGTCCAGACACCAAACTGTCTGCTGGCTTGACTCCATGTGTTTAAAGTAACTCTCAGCGTCACCTGTAATCTCTGGGGTCAGCTGGACTTGATCCAAAGAGTGTGGAGTTTTGCATTTAGCATCGTTTTGAAGATGCTGTTAGATTTGGTATTGTATTAAGACTGAGTGGACTTCTTGTGTTTTTACAGGCTTGTTTGTTTGCCTGACTTTGGTTCTTTTGCTCAGCCTCATTCATCCCCATTTATTGTATCATATGCAGTCCTGTTTAAAAGTTTGAGGTCATAAATATATTTTTTCTAAATTTCTAAATATTACTAAACAATATTGAGAACTACTGTCACTTAATGGATCAGTAAATTGAAAAGTTCGAGATTGAATATGATTCAGTGAGTATAAATAGACAGACAGACTCATGGAGAAGTAAAAATGTTGGAAATATCAAGACCATCATGAAGAGACCATCCACACTTCTGAAAGGGACTTTTAGATGGTCTCTTATGCCTCGTTTCTACTAAACAGTACACTTCAGTTTAATTTAGTACAGTATGATTCGGTAAGGCCCACTTTGGCTTGCGTTTCCACTTTGCGTTTCCAAGTTTGGTGTATGACAGAAAGATACGATCGATGTCATTCTTGGTTAAAGAATAAAGCTGTACTAGTCGTTCACATATCTTTTGTGAACTCAAGTTGATTATTTCAAGTATAAATGCTTGGCAAGTGCACCAAACAGAAAGAAAGTGGCACTGCTTTCTACAAGTTATTTCCGATGTTGTCTTAAAACAGCAGAGTACATACAGCAGATTCTGTTCTTGCCGTGCACCTATGTTATTACTGTCATGTCTCAGCTGTGTATTTAAAAATGGCGGCTCCTATGTTGCTGTTTCCCTAGCTTGTTGCACACACTGGTAACGGGTTCTGTGTAAACAAGTAGCACTTATCAGTGAAATCTAGCTCCATGCTTTTGGTACTGTTCTGTTGTGCCCAAATATTGGTGCAGTACGGTTTGCTGCTTCGCTACCTTTGACTGGAAATGGTCATAAATGCATAACATGCCTAACTGTAGCAAATGGGCTATTACTTATGTCAAACTTTTGAATAGTTTTTAATAGCCGTTGCGTTTGCTTGATATTGATCTGCATGTCTCTTTTATCGGTTGTTCGTTAGTTTGCCTTCTTTCTGGATATTTATGGATAGATATGGATGGATATTTATGTTCATGCTAGTCTTTCGTATATTTGCGTTAAAGTTGCAAAATATAAAAATTAAAATAACTTACTTAAATGTGTTGTATGTAAGTTTATGACTCTTCTAAAGCATAAAAATACCATAATATGTTTGTACATATTTAAGAAACATGGTAAGTGAACATGCTGAAGTCAGATATTATGGTTGAAAATTTAAACCGCCGAATGCTAGTTTAGCCAATTTTTCACATTAGGGGATTAATTAGCAAATAACATAAACATTTTGAGCGTAAACATTCGGTGAGCAGGTTACATTGTAACCTCGTGTCCTAACAACATGTTACGTGATGAGATTTGCAGTAATAAACAATTTGGCTGTTTGCACCAAACAAAACACAACAGAAATTTCAACACAGCCATTCAGAAGCACATAATAGTGCTCTCACAATCAGTGCACTCCATCAAAATGATAAGGTTTATAATCAAATTAACACATATTAAAGCTCTTTAACATTATTAAATGTACATGCTGAATCACTGATATTTGTTGGCTTGCACTTGGTTTTAAAGTTGAAAAAAGTCAAAGTAATTTAAAACGGTTAATTTTATTTTCAAGATCTGAGATGAATTGTCTGCTTCTGCTTTCAGTAGTATGGCAACAAATGTCTACAGGTTATCTGTAGAGTCTTAAAATATCTTAAATTTTAGGCCTTAAAAAGTCTTAAATCCACTGAAATATTGTGTTGTAGGTCTTAAATCATTTTAAATGGGTCTGAATTTTCCTATGTCCACGTAAAGCTACCCAGTTGGGCCAACACCCGTCCAGTCACTAAAAATGTATTTCAGTAAAAGTAAAAAAACAAAAAAACAAACAACTACAAATATATATATATATATATATATATATATATATATATATATATATATATATATATATATATATATAATAACTTTATTTACTTTTGAATTTGGGTTAATTATCTTCCTTTAAAAAAAAAATGTTTTTAATGTATTTTAAGATTTTTACGTGGCCATTAAAAAATCCTTAAAAATCCTGTTAAGCCTTGTGTAAGTCATTATCATTTTAAAAAGGTCTTAAAGTCTTAAATTTGACTTGATAAACCTGTAGAAACCCTGGTCTTGTAAAATGGCATTTAAACTCAAATTTTTTTCATTTAACACTGAATAAAGCACATGAGGTGTACCCAGGGTGATCATTGTCAGTTTTCTGCTGTTCAGTTGTAAGAAATAGAAGCCATTTCTAAAATATTCATTTCAGTTATTGGTTAGGACAAAAATTTTTTTAATATGAAAAATATTCTTTCTATCGCGTGCCATTGCTTTCATTTAGAACACAATTTAAATCGGCCTTTCTTTTACTAACTGCACTTTTAAATGTAATAATTAGCAACGTTGTAGTTAAGAATTTTTCCCTTTTTTAACGGTTAAGCACATCAAGTAAAAAAAAAAACATTTATTAGACTGTTCATTAATATCTTTTAATGCACACGTTTTTGTATCTTGAAAAAAGATTTTTATTAATTTGGACAAGAGTGTGGACTTTTAATATCAGCCCTTTACAATATTCAATATTAAATGATTATGAGTTTATACATTTCAGCCAGAAGTTTAGTATATTTTAGTTACTTGAACATTATATAATAAAGTCTAGTGATATATTGAGTTATAGGCATATGAACGTGACCTACAAAAAAAACATGATTAAACTGTCTTTCTCTCCTTTTCACTCTTCTCATTTATTTATTAATTTCTTGTTCAGATGTTTCAAGAGATATTCTCCTCAGTGTGAAAGTGTGAAAGGGAGCTGCAGTAGCGCTCGTCTTGTTTTATTCCTCGTTCTCTTGCATTATTGATGGAGCGCTTCTCTGAGCTCCTGCTGCATGTTGTGTCTTTCTTTCCAGCCGGCCCTCATGTGAAGGATTCTCGTTCGCTTGCTTACTCACACACTCCAGACAGACTCTTGTGCCCTGAATGATTCGGAAAGCATGATTTTTGTGTCAGTCATTAGACTCCAGGCCCAGTTCTGCTCTGCAAAGCGGCATTTAAAATCAGACTCCTGTCAGCCTGATTTGCTTCAAAAAAAGTGTGCTAGTGGAACTCTGAACACACCAAAATAAACGTGCGCACACACACATATATATGCTTATCTGACAGTGGAGTCATATTATGAGAGGGTATTTTTGGCTGCTCTCTTCATATGTGTGTCAAAAACAGTTATGCATTTCTGCATGTTGTAAATAACCAGATTAAATTTTAACCAGCCCACGAGGCAATAAACAAGTGTGCGTTTCTACACTGCTGCTGGTGTGTTTTGTCCCGCCTGTCCTCGGGATCTTTGTTGTCATGGAGACAAAGAGTTTCTACCACATGCTCGGGGAACTTACACACACACACACACACACACACACACACACACACACACACACACAGCTATCGTTTTTTGAGTTGTGCATGTTTTCAGTGTGTAAAAGGAACCTCGTTATACTTGCATATAAAGGTAAACTGTAGCTGAAACTTTTTAATTATAGTTTTTATTTAGCAAGGATACATTTATTTGATCAAAAGCTGCATTAAAATAATACAAAGATCCTGTAATTTAAATTAGATGCTGTTATTTTGAACGTTATATAAATTAAATAACTTTGGGATAGGTTAGTATATCTGCGTGTATGAAACCTTTTTTCAAGAATTAATTTTTTAAGATTACATTTAAATTGGCACCTATACCATGTCTTAGAGCAGGGATTCTCAGTGTCTACATTAAAAGGTGCAAATCTGAAATTTTATTAAGGTCAAAGGTCTGGAACAATTTATATTACAAAACTTGTTTTTAATTAACATGCATCACGAGTCAACACTATTTATTTTCCTTTAAATATATTGGCATTTGCATTCAAAACACATTTAATACAATGTAAATGTGGCAAAACCACTAATATACGCGCATTTTGTACACAACAAAACACAACAAAAAATAGGCCCAATAATTTCTGGATGCAGCCATGAAGATGCAAGCTGAGATTGCAATGTCAGACACAATGCAGGCCAACTGCACCAGTTCTGCATCCAGACCTCTCTCCAAAAAAGTGAAAAATACAAAAGGTGTGTCATAAAAGCTTTAGGTCTTGTAGTTATGTGGTCCTTATATCTCTATTTTGTGGATACTGCCATTCTAAATGTTCATGTTTTGTTTCATAGTGGTGTTTCTCATTTCTACTCCTTACAACTCCAATTGTCTTTTTACAAATCAAGCAGAATGGCATTGTGATGGCTTGTGGCAAAATAAAAGCATACTTATCTGTCCACGTAAAGGCTTGTATGATCACTGGATGTCATGACAACAGAGTCGCACAAAAAAATCTTTGAATATTTTGCCTTTTATATTTATACTTTAAAAAAAAACAAAAATACAACTAAACAGTTGATTTGCAAGGTGTATGCATTTATCAATAAAGGAAATCCACAATTTGATTCCTTCACGCATAGTCTTGCAATACGCAAACAGAGTCAGTTCCCGATTGGATACATTCACGGTCTGGATCCAGACCAGAATCTGGACTTTGAGAAGCTCTGTCCTAGAGAATTGAAGTCGACAGCTTTTGAATGTATAACAATGTCCTGGTAAGCAGTCGCCAAACCCACTTTGTGGTAATTCATTTTATATATAAAAGTCCTTACTGACAAATGCTTCAGAAATCCATTTGCAAATACAACTTGCAATGCTTAAGGGCATGTTTTTGCATTTAAAATTTTTTTAATGATTTTTTATTTATTTTTTTTGTGACCATTTTACTTCTAACCCTTAATTTAAGATGCTGCTTTAATTTTGAGACTTTATGCAGATGTTTGCTTTGCTTATTCTGCATACCAATTAGATGTCTACATGTCTATATATCTTAATAAGGAGCTCTTTAACCGACAACATTTTCAGCCAAAATTGGGAAAATTCCATGCTCTTTACTTATATGCTGTAGTTATAACCATGTAAACACCTGAAAATGTGTGTTTGAAAATGACAATGTCATGCCAGGACATGTTACATAGCCTGATGTTAAAGAATACATCCTATTTTTAAGATTTTTTGGGAGGTTAAATTGCACAATAATAACACAACTTTTAATTGTAATGATGACCTATAGACAAAAGTTGATAACATCCTTGCTGAAGAAGTGTTTAAGGCAAGATTTTTTGGTGTGTTTATATTCATCAAAGGTTATGAGATGAGTATTTTCTTTAAGATAAAGGGCAGCGGCTGCCTCTTAAGTGTGTACGAGTGTGCTTTCTTTCACACACAGAGCACGGAGCTTCAACTTTCCTCTTAGACAGTGCCAGTCACAAAGGTCTTATGGTACAAACGAGGAATCGTTTAAACCAATGTGGATCAGTTTGAGTCCAGATGACCTGTGACCTTCACAGTCTCTTACTGGGGAAGAGGGAACGGATGGGTAGATGATATTGAAGTGTTCTTTGAGCTGCTGAGAGGAGTTCGACTTAAGACTGCAGTCAGATAATCTCTCCTCTCCTCCTCTTCCTCTGTTTTGTTCCTTACGCTTTGGTCCTCTCCCCTTTCTATTATCTCCTCTTTTTTCTCTCTTCTCTTCCCTTTTGCTTTCTCTTCTCCATATTCCTGTTCTCCACTATCCCTTTTTCCATTCTTCCATAACCATCTCAACTTTTCCTTTTGTGTATCAAGTCTTTTTCATTTCTAATTCTCTTCTATCTTGTTTTTATCTTTCTTTTCTTAGCATCTCCTTGTCTTCTTTCTCATTTTCTTCATTCTTATCTTCTATTTTTTGTTTTTTCCTCTCCTTCTTTCTGTTCTTATGTTCTTTGTCAAATCATCTCTAGAAAGGAGGACAAGAGGGGGAAATGTTTGTTTGTTCTCCTCTGCTTTTTTTTTTAAATGTCATTCTTTCTGTTTTCATGTTTTCCTGCCATTTTTACTTTTTTCTCTTATCTTCTCTTTAATTATTATTTTATTTATTTATTATTATTTTTTTTAGGCATGTCCAGTAGGGCTGTGTGATTAATTGAAATCGAATCGCAAACGCAATTTAAACGTTGCGATTAGCTAATCACAAGAGACTGTGATGTGAAATATATATATGTATTATTTAATTTTTCCTGCCTTTTCCCTCTTTGTGTGATAGTCTTACTAGCCAATTGAGTGAGCACACTTTTGTTCTGCCCAATTAGAATTGCACAACCAAATTATGCATGCCCACAATAAAAAATAAAAAAAACATACAGGAAAGCGCGGACAGTTGGGATAATGGTGTCTGCTGCTTCAGAATCATTTAAAGACAAATTAATATGAAAGAAAAACAGGACATCGGAATATGGGAATATTTTGGTTTCAAAGTCACAGACACCAAACAAAAACAGGTCATTTTTAAGAGCTTTTGCAGAATTGTTGCCACGGCTAGCAGGTTATTGACCTGAAGCTTGACTACAAAAATAAATTGCAAATCAAATTTAAAAGATATTTTTCCAAATCGCACAGCCCTAATCTTCCGATCATGTGAACGGAAATTGGGATCAATCACGCGGTTTCAGACTTTATCTCCCCAATCAGGACTCAAATGTATATAGCCACATAGTTACACCTCTTTCTTGACTACACGCAGAAAAAGCAACGCGTGCAGCATGACATCACTTTGTTGCTGAGACACTATTGGTTAAATTCCGGCAAAGTAGAGCATGGAAGCAGCTTAAAGGAGGAAAACATGAGTATGTCTGCGCTACTTCACAGAAGTGCTCTGTTTGTTAACAGAGTTGTTGGCTGTTAAAATAAGGTAAATTAAATAAAAATAAGGAACATCCTGGATATGTTTTTTTGCTCTTCTTTATTTATTTATTTTGATGTATTATAAAAATATTGAATCGGGTTTCACTATCGGTAGATACTTAAAATCAAATGACTCTGACTTGAAGGCAAAAAAAAACCCAATCTGGACATCCCTAGTTCTTTTTTGCTCTGCTCTTCTTTCTGTTCTCTTTTTATATCTCCTCTCCTCCTTTCTCATCGCCACTCTTTGGTTTTCTCTACTCCTACTAGCCATTTTTCTCCTCTTTATTTCTTATCATCTCCTCTTGTCTCTCTTCCATTATTCTGGTCTTCTCTCCAGATTTGTTCTCCTCCTTTTTCTACATTATCATTCCTGGTCTTCTCTCTGTTCTTTTGCTGTTCGCTCTTGCTTTCCTTCACACTCCTTTCTTATATCTTCCCATCTTCTCTTCTCCTTTACTCAGGTCTTGTCACCATTTTTCTGGTCCCTTCTGAATTCTGAAATTATTTTTCTTTGTTTATTTTGTTTTCTTTTTATAACCACCATTGTCTTTCTCCTATTTCTGCTTTCTGGATCTCTTTTTTCCTGAGTATCTCTTCAGTTCTTTGCTCTTTTGTTTTCATCTGGTTTCCTCTGCTGTATTCTTACTAATATCATTCGTTTTCCTCATTGCATTCTATCCCATTTTTCCATTCCTTTCTTGTTTTATTTCTTTCTAATATCCACACCTTTTTTTATTGATCTCCTACCTTCTCCATTTTGTTCATCTTTCTAGCTGGTCTCCTCCATGCTTTCTCCATCTGTCTCTACTCCTTCCTGGTGTCACCTACTTTCTATTCTCCTCGATTCAGTTCACTCCTCCTCCTTCCTGGTCTCTTCTTGACACCCTTCCTGTCTCCTTGCCTATTCTCTTCTCCTTCCTTGTCTTTTCTCTTCTCCTTCAGTCATGCCTCCTGTCTTCCCCTCCTTAATCGTCCCATTGTGTCCTCTCTCCTCTCTTCCTCCATCGTCTCAGCTCTTCTTCTCCATGTACGGCCACGGAGGGCAGAGGAGCTGACGTATGTGTCCTCTCTGCTCTCCCTAACATTGTTTATCATCCACCCAATCCAGCATGGAGCTGAATGTCTGATGAGGGAGAGAGAGAGGAGGATTGGTGTGCAGTAAATCAGTTAGTCTGTAAATGAGATGAGAGTGAAGGAGAAACAGTCTGAACTGAGGAGAGCATGAGGAGAATCTGGAACGTAGACTGACATTGAGATGATACAACACACACACATACTAAAAGATCCCTGATCTGAAGCGCACACTCAGATGAATCGCTTTGAAGGAGCTTTGTTTGAAATTCCTTTCTTCTTTAAACACACAGAGAGAGATATGGCACAAACATGCACACAGTATTCCGGCTCCTTGCGTTCACTGCACACTGATAATATGTGGCTGATTATAGCGTTTTGCTCGAAGACCCCCGCTAATCTCTTTTGGTCTTGTTCTCTCTCATCCTTTATTCTCTCACTGTCCTCGTTCAGGCTTTAAGACTCCGCCGTGCCACAAAAGGATTATCGCTCCTTCTCCAAACAGGAAATGCATGCACGAAGAGTCCTCGTGACTCAAACCACTGGTTCTTAAAGCATCTCTGCGTACTTGGGAGATCACTTTTTGAGTAGTTCAGTCATGACTGTATCTTTTTTTTTTTTTTTGCAAGTCATTGTTCTCAGTCTAACTTTTCTTCCTACAGCAAAAGTTGTTTTTTTCTTTCTGTTTTTGATGTTATGTTTAGGCTTACAGGGATAGTTCACCAAAAATCAATATTTAGTCTCTCTCATTTTCTTCTAGACCTGGCTTTCTTTTTAGAACATAAAAGAAAAGTTTGTGAAATGTCTGTTTTTTTTTTTTTTTTTTTTTAAATAAACTATTTCTTTAACCCTTTTGTTGAAAGAGTGTTAGCTGACCCAGACGAGATGCGTGGATCTTTACCTTAATCTAAAGGGACTTTTGTCTTGTTTTCCTACAAAATATCTACTTTGTTCATTTATGATAATATGAGAGAGGGTTGGGTTTCGGCCTTCCGAAAACAATAAAACCCTGTTGACTTATTTGTATCTTTTTCTTGTACTTTTATCGTATTTGTCTTTGCTTATAGATTGTTTATTATATTTTATGCAAATGCACACTTTTACAGAATCATCCCAATCAATCTGAAATTATACATTTATTTCAAATAGATCTATTCAAGTCATCTGATAAAATTGTATTCATATTGCAATATATATTGCAGAATAAATATATTGCAATGTTAGATTATTATGTTAGATTATAATATCGTGCAGCCCCATTGGAGATCCTCAGTAATCTCTTTGTGTTTTTCTTTCTTTCCAGTTTTTTTTTACAAGCATGTGTTAAGAAAAAGACTTAAAATAATTTTATCCTGCTTATGTATGGAATAACTTTCTCTCAAGAAGCTCTGTAATAATATAGTTTTGTAATATAGATGCTTTGGTACTTCCTTTGCTGAGAGTCCAGAAGCATTTATTGCATGATGAAGCTCATTAGAATGCAGTCAGAGTGATTGTTTAATTCAAGTCCTGAAAGAACTGTGTAGTTGCAAATGTTATATTAATTGTATACATTATTTCAACAAATTGGATATTGAGTGAGCTACATTTTAAAGACTATGATGTCTGTTTTTTCTTTTCCCTCAAAAAATATGTCCAAACATTTGTGCATCTCCGGGGAACGCTGCGTTTTTCTCTGAAGCATTTTCTTTGAATCATTTTAGTCACTGATTTAAAGATCCATTCATAAAAACAGTGACTTGCTTTCTTTTTAAATTAAACAAATGTTTTGATTTAATAACCATTTAACAAAGTTAATATTGGGTGAGTTACATTGTAGACATAATACAGTTGTCATTTGTCAATGATTTAATTATCCATTCATAAAGACAGTAACTTTCTTTGTTTCTATATGAAGCAGGCGTTTAAATGAATCATTTGAATTGGATGAATCACACATCAAAGCATGAACTTATTGTTTAAAAAACAATCTCAATACACACACCCATAGTACGTAGGCTTTATGCACAGATGGAGTGACTTTCTAGAACCATTTCATACATTAATTTAAATTGACATTCAGTTTTCTTGTCTGTCTACCAAAAAAGATCATAGAGGCTCTTTTTTTATAAAGCCGTTTGAATGGCATTTCTATGTCCTTTCCAAAGATCCAAGCTATTTAAATCCTTTGGGCCAATGATTCTCCTAAAAACATCTGCATTAAAAACATTATTAACCTTGACAGGCTCAATGTGTGTACACGTACATGTGGATTGTCCCTTGTGTCCTTCTGTCATTTAACAGAAGTAATCGACTTTGTCTTTTATAAGCGTCCTGCCTTCATACATAATTTTTTCTCTCTCTGTCTCCTGCAGTTTTGGACATGGCACGTCACGTCCCCCTGTATCGTGCTCTTTTGGAGCTGCTAAGGGCCATTTCTACATGCACCAGCTTGGTTCCTCTGCTCCTGCCACTCTCTGGAGATGCTGCGGAGGAAGAGGAAGATGAGGAACGCATCGAGTGTCAGACCTCAGTTGGCATGTTACTGGCTAAGATGAAGACCTGCGTGGACACCTACACTAACCGCTTGAGGTAAGCTCTTCCTGAGACACAGTGAATGTTGATGGATGGATGGTCCACCCTAAAATGCTCCCGCTCTCTGACCTGCACAGAAAAAGCACGAGAGCTAACCTGATGCTGTAGCCACAAGTCAAAAGCTCTGTTTCAGCAGAGGAGTAATGCGGAGTGATAAATGAGTGCAAGATCAGTCAGTGCTCGTCTACTAGCCCCGAATAGCCTCTAATCCCCAGTAGCCTTCACACTGGCCTGAGCTTCTTCTGCCGTATCACACTTGTCCATTATTCTGCTTTGCTGCTTTACTCTTTCCATGTAGTTTTTACTATAGTGGTTCAGGTTTGTTTTTGTTTTTTCACACCGGTATATTCCAAGGTTATTATAGTTAAAGAAAATGAACAAGTAAACAAAAACTAGAACTGAAAAAATATTATCCTTAACTGAAATTAAAAAAACAAACGAGTTTTTAAAAAGAACTAGAATTAACTGAAACTGTATTGTGTACATACAAAACTAACTAAAATGATAGCAAAAACATCCTTCATTTTTGTCTTTGTAAATGTATTTAATACATAAGTCTTTTAGAAGTAAATCTATTTACTTTGCGATGCCAGTTTTTCACCAGGTGTTTGACCTTTAGGGCACATCAGAGTCTGTAATCCTGCTGCCATTGGACAGATAAAGCCTGTACTCCTCCAGTAAGTCCTTGCTGTTGCTCCTGTGACAAAAACAATGACTAGACATGACAGCAGCACAGTGACAGCAATAAAAACAACCCGAGCAGACACATAGAAGTATTAATTTAACACGTTTGTATCCAATAATGGGTTTTATTTCGGTATTAGCGAACATATCATTCTTATTAACTAGTTCACCAAATCAAATGAAATCTTTAAAATGATTTGCGTCTCCTGTAATCAGGGAAAGAAAACTAAAGCAGCGCATCCCTTTGCATGATCCCCCATTAATACAATAACTATTTAAGTAACCGCTCCATTAGAAAAAATCTTTAGTGTTAAGCCCTGTATAAGTCTAAAGTTTCATTCATAATGGTCTTAAAAGGGTCTTAAACAGTCTTAAATTTGATTTGAAGAAACCCTGAATAACTTATTTAAACTTAATGGATTTAAGCAGCTAATAATATTTTGTTAAATTATTTGCAATCATTTACATTAATTATATTAAAGTAATAATATATTGTTTTTTTTTTTTTAAATGCTGTTTAAATGTCAAAGTAAAGTTTATTCATTTATATAAAGATCACATTATTGTATTTTATAATTGCATACAGTTATAAGTGTAAAAAATTAATGTCAATATTTTATTAAAACACATACTATTTATATATTCTATTAAATCATATATTATTCTATTGTCCTAAAATGTTACTATTATTATTTCTAATTTATATTATTATATTATATTATATTATTAGATTAGATTAGATTAGATTAGATTAGATTAGATTAGATTAGATTAGATTAGATTAGATTAGATTAGATTCAAGGCTTAACATTAACACCCAGCAATTGCGGGTAGATTGCAGTTTAGACAGACACTCCCATTAGCCACTTTGGCTGGTTAAAAAATTATTTTTAAATTGTGTTTTCTTAAAAGCAAGGTTCAACAATAAAGATGGACAAAAGAAAGCAGGTGAACTCAAGTGCAAGGGTGATGTGATGTGCATGACTATGTAGAAAGCGCGCTTGGTCCCATTTACTTGCGGGAAGCAACCATGCCTAGAGAAAAACTGGTGTGATCGGTTTTCTTTGAAATAGACTGGACAAAAAAGCAAAGATGGTGCATCCACGGTTCTGCTGCTTTTAAGAGCACCAGAATTTTTTTAAATTAATTTTTAAGCAGCAGCGGTTGCTGCTTTTGCTTTAACCATTTTTTTTTAAATATTATTAACAGGCCTAACATTAACCGTGTGCGTGTGATCTTTCTTTCGTTATAACACACGGTTGGTTTTTTTACCTGCTTTCTTTTGCTTACAGTTATTTTTGTTATTATAGTTTAAATATATATATATATATTTTACAATAACATTGCTTTAATACAAGATAAATTCCCCATTTATGTGAAGTTTACTTCTTAGACTTAGGTCTATTAACTATTACTGTGCACATTTTAGATACATGATAATAGTTCTTTTTTTTTTTATTAAGAAAAGTTTTGTTGAATTAAAAAGTCAATGTATACTGGTTTGTTTTGTCACATTATTTAATATTTGTGGCTAAGAAATAATAATTTATTTATTTTTAGTGTAGTCGGAGTTAGACACAACCCATTTGCACATGCACATTGAGCAAGCTAATTTTCTCACACAAAAGGCACGTGGAGATAATACAAAATGTATATCAAGTCATTTTAGAATGTCAAAGTCAAATTTCTGCTTTTGAAATGTATTTTCCCAACAACAAAATTGTGGCTAGTGAAAATGGTGAGTGGCTAGTAATGTTGGAAATCTTCTAGCCACAGTGGCTGTTGATTAAAAAAGTTAATGTCAAGCCCTGATTATATTATATTATATTATGTTATATTATATTATATTATATTATATTATATTATATTATATTATATAATATTATGTTAAATTACTTTTATAACTTTTTTTTATCCTCTTCCAAGTAGACTTCAGAGGTTGATATGCAAAGTAGTGAGAGTTGATTTATCATCAGATTTATCACCTATTTCTCTATAATGGCTTGATCTTCATAGGTCGTGAGATGTTTATAGCCATAGCGTGTTAGTCTCAGAGGGGATGCGGACATGTCCATGAGGATACATGCACTAAATAAATGACAAGGCCATCATTCAGCCTCTTAATTACTGTCCTCTGCATCACATACAGGTAAAGGACATTCACAGTTCCCCTTCTCATTTATGTCTCTTTCATTTTCTCTCCTCATGCGTAATGAAAGCTGCATGTTGTGAGGGGCGTGTGTTAAGCCGGAGGACAGCTGGATGTTGTTTTTAATGGTTTACTTTGGGACAAGCCACAATCTGCTGCTCATTTGATGCATTCATTATGTACTAGCACCTCTCAGGACAAGCGGCGTGCGTGTTTGTTTTAGGCTTGGGGACGAAGGAGGTTGAGAAGCTCTTGAGGACATGCTGCTGTTTTTTGTTTCTTTGTTATTGTGGTGAATGTAAAACTATCACTGAATGTGTAACTCTTTTTAAGGGAGCTGTGATGTAATTTACAAGCAAATTAATACATTTGTAATCTAAACTCATTAATTATCTTCACAAATGTGACTCAAAAAAATTTTTTCCACCTTAGGTCAAAGAAAGACAAAAGTAAAGGGGTGATGAAGGCGGAAACATCAGACCCTGAACCAGAAGGTCTGACCCTTTTAGTTCCTGATATCCAGAAGACAGCAGAGATTGTTTATGCTGCCACAACAAACCTTCGGCAAGCCAACCATGGTGAGAACATCCACAACTGAGATCTGCTGTTTTCCAGAATGCTTCCATCATGCTATTAAATGCTTTGCAGATCTGTATTTTAATGAATTTCCAATTTTGGACATACTAGCTTTGTTTTATTATCCTCCTATTTGTATGCACATTTTGCACTTTTGCATAAAAGGCTTTGTGGAAACACCAAGATGAGCATACCTTTTTGAATATGCGCATAAACATATAAGCTCAACAAAGTTAAAATCTTGCACATGCATCAAAACAGTGATGTGATTTTGTTTAACAGACACATGTAGTGTATCAGGGTGTCCGCAGATCCTTAAAATGTCTTTAAAAAAATCGTCCATAGTATAAAAATATTTCGGAGGTCTTAAAATGCAATTGAACCGACCCCTTAAAGAACATATTGTTTCCGTTTTGAAATCTGCTTAACTCTCTTTGTTTGTCATCACACAGCATAAGTAGAACCAAAGTCCATTTATAGTCTTTATATAATAATGTTTTGAAATTTTTCACTCTTTATATTTGGTCTGCTGAAGATAAATATACCAAACTACTTTACGTTAAAATTGCCATGGGTAATTGCCTAATTCCTTTCATAATATAAAAAAATAAATAGCAAACATTACTTTGAATCTTATTAACTATGCAGTATAACTTTTTTATAATTATAACTTATTGTGATAAAAACATAATAACACAGTGGATTTCAATGCTAAATACACTAGTCAAGCAGAATCTGCCTTTGACTAGATTCACTCACCAAAGTCTCTACACTGTCCTCTTTGCACTGTATGTACATTTAAACGAAATCTGATTAATTTACACCATTTAAATTGAAACGTTTATCTTCAGATAGATTTTTTTGTAGCTGAACAATAAAATAAACAAATAAAAGGTTACATTAATTTTTAAATGACAATCTCTAAACCTTTCTCAGATGGGATGGTGGGCCAATTCAAAGGTTACCTTGGGCCAACTTTGGCCCACAGGCTTTAGTTTGTGCATCTCTGCTTTATATGTATAACTAGCAGTGTTAAGGATGATGGTCATTAGTTGTGCTGCATGCTTTTTTTGGTGAATATTCTGTACTATTAATTTGGTCTTAAATTTCATACTTTGTGGTATTAAAAAGGTCTTAAATATAACTCTTAGGAACCTGCAGATACTTTGATATATATACATCAATAGCAATCAGCTTTCATGTTGCTACTGGGGTACAAAGGGATAGCATAAATGGACAAACCAGCAGACAGACCACATTGCACAATATCTAAAATGTTGTTTTGGTCTTTCTAAAATACTTTAGCTAAAGTAACTCATCAAATTGGTTTGAGATTATTACTTCTCAGAACTACATTTGGTAGCTGTGCTCCAAAGCAGTGGTCTGTTGCTTGCAAAACCCAATTACAACTGTGTTCATTATGTAATTATTACGCTGTAACAGTACACCAATACTACGGTTCGCTTTGGTTTACAGTATTTGAGCATGGTATAGTATGGTTTGGTTCAGTTTGATAAGGGGGTAGGGCTTGTTCTGTGGAACTCTAGATTGACATTTGACTTACTCTCTTACTGAATCAAGGTATGATCATTGATTCTGGTTTAATTTGCATCTTTGGATAGAAAAATGACTTATTTGTCAATATGACTCATTTCAACATTTTTGAAGGCATAAAAAAGTTATATTGAACAGAACTGACAAGACTTTGTTCTAAAAAATCTCCCTCAACAGAATTGGTACTTAAAAATGTCACAGCACTATTTATTATTGACAATAATAATAAATATTTATTGATCAAAAAGTAGCAGATTCCATTCCTATACCAAATTAAGATATTGAATGATTTCTTTATTATTAAGACTGCTGTAAACATCACATGAATACATTACAGTTGTATTTTGTGTCTTTTAAGACTACACTAAAGCTCTTTAAAAATCATTTATCCCCACAAAAACCCTCTGTAGAACAGCTGTTCATACCATCTATCTGTGAGGAGCATGATTTTTTCAGTTTTAAGGTCTTGAGCAGAAAGAAAAAAGCAGGATGTGTGTAGAGTGATGGTGTGTATTTCAGAGGCTAAAGACACACTTCTTACTTGTCTGATGGCCCCGGGGGACGTGCAGTGAGTGTTTACTCTGACAAAATAAGCCAAAGAGAAACGGCTCTTCACCAAAGAGCCTCGCCAGAGGCGCTGTAAAGCCTGGTCATTTTCTCAGAGGACTTTTTTGGAGTTTGGAGAGTCAGCTGTACTGGGCAGATTCATTTGTCAGACTAGACGTGATCTATGTGTTGCTAATTCTTTAAAGTGTTTAATTTGAACTAGAATTCCTTAGTTATGACCAGGGTAATTTTCAGACATGGAGGAGGATCAGCTTTAATCCCCCCTCAGAGAAACCTATGTGATCATGAGAATTCCCAATCCTAGGGTTTAAAGCTTTTGAGATGAATCACATCTGTTTATTAAATGACTTCAAATAGTTCTAGATTTTACCTGATAAAAAGTGCAATATTTGTTACATTTTTATTTTAAACATTTGTTGGCTGTACTCCCAAATAGTGGTGTCTCGCTTCCAAAATCCAATTATGACTGTGTTCATTGAGTACGTTTACATGGACACCAATAATCCGATTTTAATACGATTAAGACAGCAGGAGTCTGCCGTGTAAACAGCATTTTTTTTTAATTCGATAAAGGTCAAAAGATTAGTTTTTTTTTTTAGATTAAATTCAACTTTATTGTCATTACACATTTACAAGTAAAAGGCAACGAAATGCAGCAATATAATCAAACTAAACAGAAATCAGATTAAGACATGTGAAGTATTCCTATTTTAGTGGCGTTATTGAAGTGCAGTACAGACATGTAAACATCTTAAACTATTACCATCGAGTAGGATTTTCGCTGCATTTTGTGACAGGATATTCCATACACACATGGCTGCTTTACACTTATCGAGTCCGTAAAGGACCACAGACACACTGCGAAATGTTACTTTTTTTTTTTTTGGCACAATATCAAATTCCTTTAAAACAACACTTTCAGCAGTCCTTAATTTGTACTTGCATCCAGTACCTGCTTTTGTCAAAGGGGCATGAATAAAATGTTCCTGAATGAAAGTGAAAGTGCCAAACTGCAGTTAAAGCTGAAAAATTAAAAATGAAACACCCGAAATTACATGAAACTCCAGAGGAAATGTGGATAGCATAATGATGCATTGATGTTATCAATCTATGTACTAACATGTAAAACAGGATCATGAACAGAACATTCAAAAAGCAACTCATATATTAATTAAGGCAAATTATTTGATTCCTGATGTAAAGGTAGTCAGTGTGTAATTACATATGAAAAAAAATTTCACATTGGATTACAATCTTTTAAAGAAAACAAAGTGCACATTTTGGCAATTGACCAATACCTGAAAGTCTGAAATTTGATTTGTGCGTGCGTGTGTTTTCCCAAAAATTGCATTAACGCAAACGTTGAGTTTGTGCTGAAAAGTCTTCAATCACTGATAATCACTGTAACCTGCATGTGTCTTATGGGTTCCATATGTTAAAAAAACATACATGTAAAAGCAGAATTATTAGCCCCCCTGTATTTTTTTTTAAACCAAAATTCTCCTTAACAGGCAAAAAAAATTTGAACACATTTCTGAACTTTAATAACTAATTTCTAATAACTGGTTTCTTTTATCTTTGCCATGGGAGTACCTAATACTTTACTAGATGTTTTTAAGATACTAGCATTCAGCTTAAAGTGCAATTTAAAGTCATAACTAGGTTAATCAGGTTAACTAGGCAAGTTAGAGTATTTAGTAGGGCCAGACAGAATCTACAGACATTTTTTGCTATTTATGCTGAATTAAAAAAAAAAAAAAATCTGGATTCATGCAGAATAATTTCAGGAGTATCATAACTTAAAACTTATAAAATAAAAAATAATACCTTTTTTAACCTTTATTTAATGTTTACAATGCAAATCCAATTAGATCCACTTATTTAGTAAACAAAGCAAATCTCTCACATAATATTTTAAAAACTATATTGTAAATAAATCAAATGAGCATTTTCATATTAGTCAATAATATTACTGAAATGAATATAAAAACTGAATAAATATAAATTTACTGTGGAAATCTGCAGATTCCGTGTTGGCGTAATTTCATTGTATAACAGGGGTTTATTCTGCAGACAGCCGAAAAAAAGTATTGCTGATAGGGCTATGTGATGTGGGCAAAAAATCATATCTCTGAATTTTTAGGAGGAATGACGGTATACAATATATATCTGGTATTTTCCCATAAATGGTGACTTGAGTCAAAGCCTTTATTAAAACTTTATTAAACTGTTTTTGAGCAAAATAAAATTCAAGCACAGGGGTTTTACTCCCTATTATTATCATCATTATAAGTTTCATTTTTATACTGTTATTTGTTGAAAGATCAGCTTACAGCGAGATATTAAAATAGAAAAAAGAAATGTTTGGTAGACAAATGCATGTTTTTTTATTGAACTTTTTTAGTTTTAATAATCGTTTAAACCACGAACCATTTGTACAATACGTACACACACAAATCAAATCACATCTTTCAGTTATGGAGGTTGGACGATTGGATTATACGATTGGAATTAAAGTCAATATGCACTAACAGACCAGAAGAGCTAAATGTGTTATAATGTAAATGTAACAAAGAGACCGTTGTGTAATAAATACTGAACTTATAATCAGTGAAAATTAGGAGGTTTTGCTTTCAAAATGCAATATAAATTCATCCCATTTTAGCTTTATTAATTTTTTTGAACACATTCATGTGCTGTTTGTCAATTTGACAAGGCTTCTATGTTCGTTCTTGCTGTCAATTTTGGAAGAAATTATCAATAAAAGGTTCATGTTAAACCGCTGTGACAGCTGCAGGCACGGTGTGACGCGCATTCACGCCAGGGGGAATCAGATTTGTTTGGGCAGTCAGATTTCGATACAACATAGGCACTGCATGTTCCTCCATGTCTCGTGTAGTGATGGTTCGTTCTTGAACGATTCGTTCATTATTAACAAATCTTTTGTGTGACTCAGCAAGTGAATCATTCATTTGTGTGGAGTGGAGCTTGCGTGCTATCTTGGAGGGGTCTTTTTCGCAAAGATTGAGCATGTGTGGCCTTAAACCATATCAATATGAAAGATATTGGATAATCCCGCATCGTGTTCGGGACTCATATCGATATATCACCAGAACTCGATATACCGCCCAGCCCTCTGGGCTTATTATAATATTGACCTTAAAATGTTTTTTTTTTTTTTTTTTTTTTTTTCAAAACTGCTTTTATTCTTGCCGAAATAAAACAAAAAAGACTTTCTCCAGAAGAAAAAATATTATAGAAAATACTGTGAACATTTCCTTGCTCTGTTAAACATCATTTGGAAATATCGGAAAAAGGAAAGAATAGTCACAGGAGTGCTAACAATTTTGACTTCAACTGCATATTTTAAATGATCTACGATCTGAGGACACTAATACCAAACCTGACATGTGTCTGAGACATTTGTAACCCCTGAAACCCTTACTTGGTGTTAAACTCTGAAGAACCGTGCACACCTCTTTTCTACGGCAAAGATTGGAGCATTTAGGCCTTTGAACATTTGTACTGAAAAACCTTAGTGGTCATCAAGAGTTAAAGAGGTTTGGAATTATAACTTTGGAGACCCAGTACGAAAGTCCACATGCCAATCCCCTGGGTCTTTCAAGCTCTCGTTCTCTGCGTGATGAGTGAATGAAAGGGGCGTTAAACGTGGTAAGCCGGATCGATGCTGCTGTCACTATCCATAAGGAAAATCTATATGATAAGAGCAGTGAGACATTACACTCACCACCTCGTTTAACTGCTTAATTAGTACTTAGTCTTCCAAAAAAAAGAAAAAAGTACCGGAGAGACTGTGGAGTCATGGTTTCTGATTGGTCGAGAGTTATTTCCTGTAGTTTGGTATTGATATCACCATCAATATCATGCGCTAATGTGATGAGGTGACGGTAACTGGAGCAATCAGTGTTGGCGGGATTTTTATGCGGCTCGTATTCACAGCGTAGCCGTTATCAGCCCTGTTAAACGCCAAGGTAATTTGATTGGCTGTCATGATGCATGTCTGTGTGGGAAGGGACATATGTCTGCACCCACTGTGAAATGGGCGGAAATCCCATAAAACTCCTCTAAATATAGGAGGTTTAATTGTGTTGTTACACTAACGAGTCTGGTGTCTCGCTGGAGTTGTGATGGTCTGTCGCCATCATTAGTCTGATGCTCTTGATAACCATCAGAATTGGGGGAACAGAAATGCAGCAAATTGTTTGTGTAGCGACACTGAGTTTTGTTCTGCTTGTCATTTATCAAAGTAACATTTGAAAGTAAAGTGCGCGTATCAGTGTAAGCCTTTATTTATCAATCTCATGAATGTGGCTTACATATTGATGCAAGTGTTGAAGTCACAATTATTTGCCCTCCTGTAAATATTATTTTTTTCTTTTTCAAATATTTCCCAAATGATGTTCAGCAGAGCAATGCATTTTTACAGTATTTCCTATAATATTTTTTTCTTATGGAGGAAGTCTTATTTGTTTTATTTCCGCTAGAATAAAAGCTGTTTTTAATGAAACCATTTTAACGTCAATATAATTAGCCACCTTTAGCACTGTTTAACACTGTTATACAATGACCTGCTTACTTACCCTAACTAATTAAGTCTTTAAATGTCACTTACAATGTCAAAATACTAGTATCTTGAAAGATATCTAGTAAAATATTGTGAACTCTCATCATGGAAAAGTAAAAAAAAAATAGTTATAAGAAATGAGTTATTAAAACAGTTTTGTTTAGAAATGTGTTGAAAAAATATTTCCATTAAATAGAAATTGGGGCAAAATATACAGGGTAGCTAATAATTCTGACTTTTGTATCATTTTTATTCTTGTTTTTAAATATTTGTTCTATTTATTTAGTTAAAAATATTTTTTTATCTATACAAATAAAGAAAACAATAATAATTACACACAGAATAAGACAGTTTGTACATTGGCCTATCAAATTTAAGCTATATATTGTACACAGCAATAATGAATGTGTTATGCCATATACACACATCTCAGTGCGCATAAAATTATGCAACAAAAAAATTGAAATAAATAAAAAGTATCTATAACAGTACATGCAAATACTGTATAATTCAGTACAGCCCATTTTGAAAATTAATATTTTTCTATTTGTTATTGAATATAGGCAATGTATTTTGGTGTATTTAAACAAAACAGATTGTTTTGATATTTAATATTTAATATTCAGATATTTAATATTTTTCTTAAACTTTTTGTTTACTAGTTTTGAGCCGTTATCGTAAGTTAATTTGTTAGATAAGCTCCAGATTTGGCTTCAGTACTGACTTATCTAATGTATATGCACAAATATAATATTGTATAGCTTCCTATTAAAAATATGAATTAAAAAGACAGATTTGTGAGGGTTGTACTTGCTGAGCACTGTATATAAAAATAAAGCCAAATGAGTGAGGCGGTTGGGTTATTTTTGTGTCTTGTAAGGATGTGTTCTGAGATGAAAGGATTGAAGATGTGACATACTCGAACACATCCTACATCCAGGCTACTGTGAAACACACATGCACACACTCAGGATGTTTTTTGTTTGTGTGCTTCTGTCACGTTTCTCAGAGAGGAAGATGGCAGAGAGCTCAAAAAAGGCAGCAGCAAGGCCCAAACCACTGTCCATCCTGCGCTCAATGGAGGAGAAATATACTGCGGCTATGAAGAAACTACAATTTGGTGAGTCCTGAAATATGTCTTGGACTTGATGATCAGCCCATATGAGATTTTATAGCTTTAAAGCATAGATTAGTATTTATGCACTGAAAGAAGATTATATACTCAAGTTCGATGCTTTTAAAGATTTACTGTGAAATTTTCATAGTGTGTTTGTGTATAACATTTTGTATTTATTTTTGAAAATGCTATTGAATTTTTTATGGATATATATTTTATCTGTAATACATTGGTTAATTGGAATTTTAAATGCATTAATGTGGACCGATATTAAAAATTCAAATATTTACTTTTGTATTTTGTCAATTTAATAAAGTTTTAAATGTTTCTTTAAAACACTTAAACTGTTTGTCAACAGTTGATAGCAAGTATCAAAATGAATTTTTATATTCTTCATTATTTACAAATATATTACATATACAGTATGATTGTATTGAGGTCACTGATTCGAGTCTGAGTTGGGTCTGTTGGCATTTCTGTGTGGAGTTTGTTTGTTCTCCACATGTTGGTGTGGGTTTCCTCCAGGTGCTCCGGTTTCCCCCACCGTCCAAAGACATATGCTATAGGTTTTATAGGTATAGAATTGAATAAACTAAATTGGCCGTACTGTATGTGTGTATGGATATTTACCAGTACTGGGTTGCAGCTTGAAGGGTATCCGCTGTGTAAAACATATGCTGAATATGTTGGTAATTCATTCTGCTGTGGTGACACCTGATAAAATAAAAGTAATCATACTATCATAAGGAACATTATTATGGCATGATGGCTATTTCTCACAAATAATAATCTAAATATCAAAGATTTGTTGACCAAACAATTTGATAAGATTAAAAAAAAATGTTAGCCAGAATTTTTTATGGATTCACAATTTGCAAAAGCTTTATTTAAGCCTGATTTTATTTTATTTTATTTTTTCCCATCCAAACCCCTTTTGCGGCAATATGTTTACTGTACCTCCTGAGCTTTTGAATTAATATTTAACAATGCATTCATATGTTCATGATTATTTGATGTTGGTTAATGGACACATGACATGCAGGTAAACAAATATAGTGTTCTAAAATAAAATCTTTCTATTTTTTTAAGAGGTTATTTCATTCGATTAAATTATATATAGTAAATATCGTAATATTACATATAAAAACAGTTTTTTCCCTTTCAGCTTCTTTTATTTTTCTTATTTGCAAGAAAGAGTTGAAGTAGCAGCGTTTATATGAATTGAAATGTGGTGGATTTTGTTCTGTAGCTGCTAGAATGGCTTTTCTGCTTGTCGTTGCTCATCTGTCTTTGCTCTGATTGATGGCAAGAGTTTTGTTCTGCCAAAAATGATTTAGCCCGACCTCAGGCGAATGAGGTAATCTCAACTGACGTGACTGTAAACAGGTTTGCTCTGGCCCACACTGAACACACCCTTTAAAATACACAATACAGCTGTTTCTGGAGGAAGTTTGAAGACTTATTTCTGTTTGTTTGTTTACAGGATAATTACGCTTTATGACTCTAATAATCGAGGACAACACAAACGTTTAATACTCAAATACACTTCATTAAACATGCACACATAGACATCATCTATTTACTATATTACTGCAGGTCAACTATGTTTATATATAATAACTTTACCTGTTAAAAGCTATTAGTTACTATTTAATTATTTAATGCTAATGGTAACTAATAAATTATGGTAACTAATAATCTTAACTTTTAAAATTTGATTGTGATGCAATAATGTGCACCATTTGTAAAGCAATGATTATTGTGAAGAGCAATATACAAATAAACTTGGATTGAATTGACCGATGAACTGTTTATTTGTGGCTTTTCCCACAGACACGTTTGAGATGGTGTGTGAGGATGAGGACTCGAAACTGGTGTTTAAGGTGAACTACCATTACCTGTCTCAGGTGAAGAACGCAAGCGATGCTAACAGTGCCGCCCGAGCTCGACGATTAGCACAGGAGGCTGTCACTCTCTCCACATCCCTCCCGCTCTCCTCTTCCTCCAGCGTGTTTGTCCGCTGCGATGAAGAACGGCTCGACATCATGAAGGTATGACTAGATTTTTCCAAGCCGCCTTTTAACAAGATAAGCTCGATTATTTGTGGTTTGATTTAGGCAACATCAGTGTCTGAAGATGGAAAAGACCTTCATGCGGTCAAACTGTATTCAAGTACTATTAATAGCAAAGTCAATAACAAGCAAGTCAATAAAACTGATTGACATTTGCAAAATTGAAAATCGTTAAAGACGTGCAGTATTACACAAGTGCTCTTTTTTTTGTTTTAGAATGAGTGCAAATGTTAAATTGATTTTATGCAGCAGTTCAATAAGTTAATGTGTACACTACAAGTGTAGTTTACATAAGTATATAAATAACAACAATAAAACACTTATTTAAAAAAACAGTCAAAATCAAACAAATTGTGCTTCAGGGGTAATTAATATATCAGTGCTCTTTTGATAAGTGATTCATAAAGATAAACAACAAAATCATAGCCATAAGCATTTACCATTATAAACCATTAGCATTTATTAATATGGCTGTTGTTTTTTTCACTTCTCGAGTGCCTGGACTTATAATTTTGTTGTTTATTAACAAAAAGTAATTTTTTAAACATTTTTGCTTCGTTCATTTACGCTACCTGATAAAAGTCTTGTCATCGATCTCAATTGTCAGAGCAACAAATAATAATTTGACTTCTAGTTGATCATTTGGAAAAGTGGCAGACGGTAGATTTTTCTGATGAATCATGTTTAACTGAACCCCATTCATCACAAATACTGCATAAGACCTGTTGGAACACATATGGACCCAAGATTCTCACGTAAATCTGTCAAGTTTGGTGAAGAAAAAAAATCATGGTTTGGGGTTACATTCAGTATGGGGGTGTGCGAGAGATCTGCAGAGTAGATGGCAACATCAACAGCTTAAGATATCAAGACATTTGTGCTACCCATTACATTACAAACCACAGGAGAGGGCAAATTCTTTAACAGGATAGCACTCCCTCTTATACCTCAGTTCAAATTAAAGTTCCTGAAATCAAAGAAGATCAAGGTGCTCCAGGATTGGCCAGCCCAGTCACCAGATATAAATATTATTGAGCATGTCTGGGGTAAGGTAGAGGAGGCATTGAAGATGAATCCAAAGAATCTTGATGAACTTTGGGTGTCCTGCTAGAACGCTTACTTTGTCATTTCAGATTACTTAAATAATAAGTTATTTAAGTCATTGCAGAGATCAATGGATGCAGTCCTCCAAGCACATGGGAGTCATGCACAATGTTAATTCTTTTTCCACTGCACCATTACTTTATACTCTATATTGTACATTATTTCTGTTAAATGACAAGACTTTTGTCTAAGCAAAGTCAGACCTTACTATCTTAATTAAATAATACAAATATTTAAAATTATATTTAAAAAAATATCATATTTTATTTTGGTAAAACGAGCGTAATCTAGAGGCCTCTTCCTTTCTTATAAGCCACTTCTGATACCAAATGATCACAAGAAGTCAAGTTATTATTTGTTGTTCCTAACTTGGATACACGACAAGACTTTGGTCAGGTAGTGTAAAACAAGAATGCAATTTTCAATTAACAAGTGGACATGTGGCATTGATGTTTTATAACAGTTAAAAAAATAAAGTTAAAATATGCATATGAGAGCACGCTGTAACATTTTGAATACTGTTGTATATTAGAGATTTTACTATTTATTTTATTCAAATCAAATTAGCAGATCAAACATTGGGAATCGATTAATCAAACAAGGCTTTGTAGATAATTTGTATTAATATTTTTTAGGTAGTTAAAAATATATCATTTTTATAAAGATTCAAATGTCACACTTTACAATAAGCTTTTAATAGTTCATGTATTCATTAACGTTAATTATTTATGAATGATACTTGTACAGCATTTTATAATCATAGTTCAGCATTTACTAATGCATTGGTAACATCCAAATTCATACTTGGTAACATTAGTTAATGCACTGTGAGTTAACATGTACTAACACTAAACAGCTGTGTTTTTATTAAATAACATGAACATGATTACTGTAATAAATCTATTGTTCTTTGTTTATTCATGTTAGTAAATCCATTAACTAACATTAACTAATACAACCTTATTTTAAAGTGTTCCTGATTTAAATAGTGTATAAGTTAATGAAAGAAATCAGTTATCAATTGTAAATCTTTGTGTTAATTATCACGACTGACTAAAGTCTTGATGTTTACTGTGGGTCAGCATGAACCTTTGTTCTCTATATCATGACAAAACAATCCCAGCAAATCCCAGCAGCCACTTGCTGTCTTGTGGTCTCACACACATACACGCACACACGTGAATGCCCACACTTCTTCCTAATGACATTTGAGATGTGCTTTTGACCTGGGCTCTTCTCTGAGTGTGTAAATGTCAATGTGTGTGGCTTGAGCTTTATGTGTCAGTCTGGCCAGACCACAGGCAATCCCCGGTCCGACTGGTCACTCGCTGCTCTGTCTGCGAACACTGACCCCTAACAGCAGGCCTCCACACTTCATACAATCTTTATGGACATTTAATAGTAAACCGAGCTTCCTGAATTGAACCTACGCTGAGTGTGTGAGCACAGCTTTGTGTGTGTATGTGTGTGTGTTTAGTGTTGCGTTTGAATGGTCATGTCAAAACAGTGTTAACGCCTCAGTGCTGCTCTGCTGCCTGCAGTGGACAGAGATTCACTGGATGCTGTTACAGTCCTCAAATCTTCCTCGCTCTTGACTGCCAAACGTCTCTTTTAGTGTTGTTATGATATTGGAGTTTCCTTAAATATTCTAATAATACCTTAAAAGAAATTATAGTCTGTTTGATGTTCAGTACCACAGAGAAATATTGCCACTGCATTCATAAAAAGTACAATCTAAATTAATGACTTAATTTTTATATTTGCCATTTTTGAAACCTAAAGTGTTTCTTCTTGTTCAGATTTTCACTTGTCCTGCCAAATGTTCACTAGCCTAGCTTAAAAAAAAGAATAAGTAAATGTGTAACACAAAACAAAATAGTTGTTTTTGTTGTTATTCTTATAATATATTCTGCCATGTTATATATACATTTTGTCAATGTAGTTATTTTCAAGTTATACATTTCAGTTTTAGTATTAGAGAAAAAAACATTAGTGTTTTTTATTAGTGAAGTACCTATTCTTGCTCATTAGTTAGTAGTTTATTTATATAACACATTTTAGCCACAACTATTGACTAGTGGCTTATCACCTGCCTATTATTAAGACATTGGCTGTTTAAAAGTACTTGTATACACTCTCAGAAATAAAGGTACACAAGCTGTCACTGGGGTGATAACTTTTCAAAAGGTACACATTTGTACTTGAAGGTTCCATATTGGTACCTCAAAAGTATATATTAGTACCTACAAATTTTAAGAGGAACACTTTCGTAATTCTTAGGTACAAATATGTACCCTTGAGGTATTATTATGACTCTTTTTGGTACAAATTTGTACATTTTGGATAAGGTACCACCCCAGTGATAGCTTGCATACCTTTATTTCTGAGAGTGTAGTATGATCTTCATCCTACATCCTTAATCCTACCAAATACCAAAACCCAACTACTAACTTACTGTTGATAAACAGCTGATTTGTAGCTTATTGATCTGTGGCTCATTACTTGCCTATTATTAAGACATTGGCTGTTTATAAGTACTTGTATAGCATGATCTTACTCTACATCCCATGTAGAATAAGATCAACATAATAAATGTTAATTTAACAGCTGTTTTAAGATAAAGATAATAAGATAAATGTCTTTAACTGTGTTTCCCTGTTGCTGTTGAAACTTTTGGCAACACTAGTCTCTGACAACAATCCCAATTCTCCTCCTTAGCCTTCCCCCTTACCCTGTTATTGTTTTGCACATTCAAATAAAGGGGTACGAGTGGCCTAATTCTTTTTAGCTTGAAGGTGTACGGGATAGCCCTTGAAACTGACATTTTTCAGGACCACACTCGAAACCAAGGGGTACAAAAGTTTCCCAGAATACACCAAATACAACCGCAGCATGGCTGAACACGAAAGTCAGGAGATGCAGAAATTTTTTATTTTTTATTTTTTGTCATCATTACGAATTTTTTAAATAAACAAGGAAATCAATAATCCCTTATAATAAATCCTGTATAGCAGTCCCACAACATATCCGACAAACTTTCACATCCGACTCTCGATGACAGTCGAATACCCTGTCAGAAAAGTCTGGTGGCTGGGAATGACCTTTTTACAGTGTCTGTTATATTGTTAATGTTGTTTTTTGTGTTTACATTGATGGATATGGCCAACACAGTACAGTTACAATCTTTTTGCCACATTAAATCATTATGATAACATAATATATGCCTTCAGTGATTGCTTGAAGATAAATACCAAAAAAGAACTCAACTGGAATAACTACAGCAGTCGTCATCATCTGATCTCATATTAAGATGACATATGTCAATTTTTGCACCCTTTTTTTCCTCACTCAGTTTCAAGAGCCAAGGGAAAGGGGTACAAAAATAGAATTGGGATTGGGCCTCTGTTTTTGTATCTGAACCATGCACTCCCTAGGTGACTGTATAGTTATGCTTTAGAGATGGACACTCATTCCTGTGCTGTTCAATGTGTTTTTTTTTTTCTCTCAGGTGTTGATAACGGGGCCTGCGGACACACCATATGCCAATGGCTGTTTTGAATTTGATGTCTATTTTCCTCAAGACTATCCCAACTCCCCTCCTCTGGTTAATCTGGAGACCACCGGTGGCCACAGTGTCCGCTTCAACCCAAACCTCTACAATGATGGCAAGGTAAGGGTCTCTTCCTGTTGGCTCCTTGTTTGTTTGTTTTTGTGGCAATACAGATGCTAATAACTAGACAGTAGGTTGTTAGTATATGATTAATATTATTATATTTTATTTATGTAATTTTATTTGTGCAGATTTTTCATTTTAGTTTTAGTTATGTGCTAATAATGTAACATATGCGCAAACATTGGCGCAATGTAAAATCTAAAATTGTGTCATATTTTGTTATTTTATATTTTCTGATATTTTATTAAATTAATATTATATATTTTTTAAATATTTAATTTATTTTACAGCCTGTCGTAACTTTAAGTAACTGTTGTACTTTTCTTTAGACTTTTTTTGTTAAAATGTTTGTATACTTTTTGTTTTACTTTGAAACTTTTTATCAATTTAACTTGTATTAAAATTGCCAAATATTGACTACGTTATCTGTCGTCTTAACATATTAGTCAATATGTCAATGTCAATGTTTGACATTGTTTGGTATAATTATTGTGCTATTTCTTGTTTATCCAATCCTTAATAACCAGGTTTGTTTAAGTATCCTAAACACCTGGCATGGACGTCCCGAGGAGAAATGGAACCCGCAAACCTCTAGCTTTCTACAGGTGAGCCAAATCCTCTCAATTTTCTGTTTCTCTCTTTAAAAAAACAGTTTTAAAAAGCTTGTCCCTCAGGCTCATTGTTTAGTACGTTTGTTTACTTCCCATATATATTCAACTGATTATAATTTGTTTTGGGGGATTTGAACCAGTGCAAAAGACCAACCAGGAAAAAAAACACCTCTCATTTCATCACTTTGAGAGAATGTTCAGCCAAATTAACACAACAGCGAAAGAATTGCAACATCCCAATTCTGGATTGTGTCCAATAATGATCTGGCCACATGTGAACCCTTCCTATCCTCCTCCTCTCCATCATACCTCTCTAAATAATAGGTAGAGGAGCCGTTTCCCCCTGTAATATCGATCTGATAAGCCTCTGCTCTTCTCTCTCCTCTTACTCATGTACTGCTGCCAGCAGTTCATAGAAATGTCTCCATTGATTAGTCCTACAGTTAGCGTCCGGTAAATCAATAAATGGAAATCAGGCACAGGGACAGTAGAGATCTGGTCAAAGAAGAGCCACTTGATTCGTGTATCAATTCCTCTATTTGTGTGCCTTTTAGGTGCTGGTGTCGATCCAGTCTCTGATTCTGGTGGCTGAGCCGTACTTCAATGAGCCAGGTTACGAGCGTTCACGGGGCACGCCGAGTGGGACGCAGAGCTCCAGAGAATATGATGGAAACATCCGGCAGGCCACTGTCAAGTGGGCCATGCTGGAACAGATGCGCAATCCTTCACCCTGCTTTAAAGAGGTAAGATGTCAACCATCACAAATACATAGACATTCAAGGCTAAAGTGGTAAGGCTGGCCGATTAATCATTTACATTTGCTCATTTAGCAGATGCTTTTATCCAAAGTGACTTAGAAATGAGGATTAAAGAAGCACTTCGTATCATCAGAGACTAGCAACATGTAAATGCTATGACAAGACTTAGTTTTTTTTCTTCTTCTGATCATACGGAAAGGTAAAAGCATGTTCTACAGTTGGTTTGACAAGCCCATTTACCTATGTGGAGCACACTCAGAAATGCACAGTGTTTTCTGAGAAGAGACTTGTTAAAAGAAGTTGTCTGGTACATATGAAATAAATGTACATAAGAAAAAAATGTTTCACCTACATGTGATTTTACCAAAAATCAGCAAAGCTACGATTGTAATGCGCATCTTGTCAGGGAAGCATGGTGTGATATAGCTGTAAATATCCTATGAAGACCAGAGGAAGTTTTTGGAAACTTTCAAATGCTCACAAAGAAACCTAGAAAAGCCCCTATAGCGGTTGTTAAATAAACAAAAGATTTAACTGCTTTCACTATGAACTGTGAACCATGGCTCGATGTATTAAAGAGCCCTTATTTTGGATAAATAAAGGTCATATTTTGGCTTTGGGGGTCTCCAACAACAGGCTGATATGCATGCAAAGTCAAAAAACACTTTTATTGTCTTATAATATGCATTTATTTTTACCTAATTATCCCCACGACTCCCATATGATTCGTTCAGTAACTTATTTGTTCCCAAACTCTTCCTTTGCGTGATGCTATGCTGCACTAATTGGTCCAATGACCTAGTCTGTTGTGATTGGTTGACTGAGTTCATTGCGAGATGGAGAGAAATGCCCACCATGGCTATGAAGTAGCAGAGTATGTGAGAGCCCAATGCAAGAATGCAATAAATCAATGCAGTTAAACACCAGCATATTACTCTACTCTTAACATTAACCTAAGTAATAACATCGACATACATTCAGTATTTATCCACATAGTGGCAAAAGTTGAACTATTTTGAAAATTGACCACGCCGTGCTTGTGAGGAACAGGTAATTGAGGCCATAGCAAAGACAAGTGGCAGAGGGTTAGGGTTCGGAAACGCATTAAAATCACTAAAGGAAGAAGCACGCATCGCATTTTCAATGTGGTTTTGGACGAAATATGTGAAATTATTTAAATATTTAACCTAAGAGATACATTACAAGTACTGATCTATAATAGGTAATTGATTACAACCTTGGGGACAATTACAACTTAAAACACACAATTAAACACCTAATTTGAAAACAACACAAAACAAGGCAACAATTTAATTACACTTACATGTTATGATCCGGAGGAAGAAGAAACTGGTCCACGTGAACTGTAACAGTTACTGACAAAGTCCCTGTCAAAGTCCCATACATAACAGTCTCTGCTGCTCCTGCCGTTAATAGCAAAAAGCTGGCAAATCCCACATTGCAGCATAGGTTATTGTATCAAAAAAAAAAAAAAAAAACTAGGTTGGCTATACTGTGGTATTATAAAAATTAACTTTAAATTTAACCCTTTATTCTCAGCACCTGAATCTCCATCTGTCAGTAATCATCATCTTCTTGTCATGACCAGTCCGTGATTCCCCATACTCCACTAGTGTTTGAAGGGAAAGAATTGTTCACATTTTACCAGATTCCGCACTACATATTTGTAATATCCGAACACAACACGATTTACTCATTTGACTCCGAGTCGTTTTAAATCTTCAAATTGCACCTAAACCCTCAGCTGGATGTTTTCATTCACTTTGTGCTGTTACACACTGCATGGAAGATCATTTTCAAAAACCCGTTATAGGGGCTCTTTAAATGCTCTGCCATCTGAATGCACATGCTAGAGGTTTACTACTACCAGATTTAGCTACAAAATGTGCATAAAAATTTGAACACCAACCTTTTTTGTCTCATATTTGCCTTTTTATTTTTCGACCAAAAACTAAAATTCCATTTTTAGGCAGTAGAAAAGTCCCTAAGCACAATACCAGTGTTCAAATGTCAGAAGAGTTAAAGTAGTATTTGCCAGAATAACCCTGGTGGAATAATCACTAAAGCTGTTAATCTGCCCAATCCCAAAACTAGTTGTAATAAGCAAATCCAGATAAACTGAGAATTTGCAGTTGGCCTTAAAATATATTTGTTATATACATTGCCTCTTGGTGATTTATGTCCTCTGTCTCAGCAGGACATTTTGCGTTGTCCTATTTTGCATGCACTTTCCTTTAGTCACATTCAGATAGATAATGTTTCTTCTCCACCCCCTCATCTTCTTCCTTCTTTGTTTTTGATTTCCTTTTGTCCTTGATACGGCCCCCACCAGCAGATAACAATCATGTGAACAGAAAGAGGAGCAGGAGGATGGGCTGCCTGAATCCAAACATAAATTAAGATATTGTGTCATTCAACAAGCAGTAGAAATGATGAAATTGCCTAAAAAATACAAAATAATCTACACCAATTTAGTTACCAAATTTAAACACAATGTCATGATTTTACTACAGGCATGTGTTGAACTGTAGGAATCCGGGTCATGTGTGTGTTTTTTGCTCCTGAAGACACTCACAGACTGTCACGTTCACTGCCCTGCACTACTATTGGCACCAATGATTAATAGAAACCAAGAAGGCTCTAAAAGTTGTCTTTATTGTTTAACCCTTTTGCTCAATAGCATTCCCTTTGAGGAAAAAACATTTGCAAACAGCACAGTTTTATCAAAAACAATTATCTTTTTGTTTTGTTTTGAAACTGTTCAATATGAGGCTTTAGGGTCGTACACAATATAAACCTAATGATTTGCTGTGGTTATTTGGAAAATAAATGTGGAAAATAAAGAGCCTAAAATGTGTGAAATGTAATGTTCTCAGTGCTACTGCGGTCAGCAAGGCAGACCAAATGACATACTGTAACATGCAATGTGATAAAAAACTCACTGATAAACACACTTATTCATAGGCATACACTGGATTGAGCATCATGCAAAATGGCTATTAACATTAATGCGATTACCAGAACATCCAAAACATGCTTTGGGCACAGGTCCACCAAAGTATTTGTGTGCAGCTGAAAATGCAAGCGCTTTTCTAAAAACTTATTCTCCAATTGTCAGTGCATTTAAAAAATGGCTGGAGCTCAGCGCTTCACCTGAAACAAATGCCCTGCACTTCGTTAATGTTGCTGCTGTTTTAAAAAACGTGGCACACTCATTGAAAACAACTGCAAAAACATGCTACCGTTCACCAAAGTATTTGACACACACATGTAGCCTACTGTTCTGTCCCACAAACACACTGATTTAATTAATGTCACAAAGTGAAAATAAAGTGACATTTTGAAATGACAGAAAAACACAAACCGTGGTAAATACTACACACTAAATGAAACATAAACGGCTCGCGAGTAGAATAAACAGCAAATCAGCCAGCAGAGTTTCAATAACAGGCTTTTATTGGTCATTGTTTTGTAAATTGCATGACTTACATACCTGTTAAGTTTCATGCCAGTAATTTGGTGTGCTCTATGATACAGTGAAGTATTGCACACGCAACTACACGCTACACACACTGTAGTTCTGGCAGCGGACACGTGAACTAGGAGAACGTTTTTTTCTCGCTAGTGAACCACATATGACAGTTATAACACACACTTTTCAGAGTTGTGTATCACAAAAACACTCCGTAATCCACTTAACACGCTATTGTAACCCATTTTCGGAGCGCAAATTACGAGTTTTGAATGCTGTTAACGGAACGTCTTGGCATTCTACCAGAAGACGCTGGTCGCTATGGCGCCCTCCCTGCAGCTAATAAAAAGGTCTATAGCAAAAGGGTATTTTCCCACTGCTGGTGACAGATCTGTGTGGTTCGCAAAAAATGTGAACACTGACTAAAAACATATACCGAGTTCCATATAAAAATGGATTTTCTTTGCCTTTGTTTATAACCAATACTATGCTACATTTCTTTTGTTTAATCATTGTTCAAACTAAAGAAAAGATCATGCATTGTGATCTTGATTTTAATAAATAAAAAATGAACATTCAATAGTGACACCACTGGGTTGTCTAAAACTAAACTGTGAATTTTGTGTAATTCATATGAGTAAAATTAGCAAAAAATTAAGAGATGTGTTAAGGCAAAAGATTGAGCTTCATGCTTCAAAATGGGAAGTGAATATAAGAAAATAACACTGAACATACTGAAAATGCCAGTTTTTTCACCATCAGGACAATACTGAAGAGATTTCAGTCAACTAAAAGGGTTATGAATCAGCCTTGAAGAAGATGTTTGTCTGCCTTGTCCCAAAACACTGTTAGGCGGATGATTCCAGTAAACAAAATATCTTCAAGAATCACAGCTGGAGAATTGCAGAAGTTTGTTGGGTCTTGGACTCCAAAAGTCTCCAAAACTACTGTATGATAGTAAAATCTTCTGCTTCACCACAAATAGTTTGAGAAGTTTTCAAGAAAAAACCTCTTCTCTCATTCATAAACAGTCTCTAGTGGCTTCATTTTACTTATTTATTGATTTAAATTTTGTGCTTTGTAAAACAGCTTAAACCAGGCTTTTTTAAGCATGGATGATTAAGAAGCAGAAACCTCCATCACATTTTGGACCACCTCTGACTTTTGACAAAAAAGTAGGCAGGCAAACATGGCTATTGACAGACCACAAGTGATGCACTAGTCATGCATTTCATTACATTTAATGTTAGCCTTTTTAAATAATGTTTTACTTGATAAGATTACAACAATAATGCAAAAATGTCATGATCAGGAAACCTCCTCATTTTGTGTCAGGAAACATCCTGGTTAAACAACGACATTTTCCCCAACCTTCTTTGTTTAAGAACAAGAGTGCCTCTATCACTGGAGCACTATCGCTAGTATCGCTAAAATCAGCAGCTTTTCTTTTAGAAAAACCCAGATCAAACTTCTTGGTGTCACAGGTCACACTGGCATATCTGCCCGTGTCATCTCAGGTCTAGTGTGGGCATCTCTGGTGTTTATGAGTTTGAGGCTTCTCCACCTCGGGCAGTTCTGAGACTGGTACATTACCTCTGCGTCCCACAGTGGACACTAAACCAGCTGTTGCCATGCAACCAGAGCATTGTTCACCGCTATGAAGGGCTGTGGGGCTTTCATTTGGGCAGAACGAAGTCAGGTCAGACATCGACCACTGTAACACAGAGATGCTCATACAGATGAATTATGTATTGCCGCTGAGATATCCGCATAATTATGCAGAATGGATTTAAATCTCATATTGGTGGCTGAATATATGTATATAATAACTAATTGAAATGTTTAGGAACTAATGTGTGTGTGTGGACTCCGTGTGCACCTAATTATAAGGTATTGAGGGCAGATTGAATCATGGAAGCTGTAGGATGAGGGTGTGACTTCTATCGTTCCCTCAAACATTTGCTTTCAGCTGCTGTACGTGAGCTGTGACGCCTGCATGGAGGTTTTGTCAAGCAGAATCTTAAACAGCCTCTCACATTTACCCAACAACGTTTAGAGGCTGTTTCAGAACCTTTTCTGCTTTCTACTCCCTATATAGTCTCATTTTTAATTAACAAAGAGAAATAATTTGTATTGTTTTAATCTTACTTGTTACTTTTTTTGTACATCCAAACAACATTTTCTTGCGTTATCTACACAGATTCACACATTTTTGATTTAATAACCAGCAGGACACGTAGCCATCTCACACACACACACACACACACACACACACACACGTCGAGCCAGTCACGCAGGGTAATAAATGGTGGGGTGTTGACGTCAGGAGAGAACGAGGAGTCACACACACACTCGCTTCTGCACAACAGCCTTGCATTCTGTGCCTACACTCATGTTCATTTTCTTTTAAATGGCATTTCTCCTCCTAAATCCTTTTTCATACCTCTCTAACACGCTTTCCAATACCATTACAGCTGTTCCTGAGGGAACTGAATGAATATGAAACAAACGGCATTCTGGGAAAGGCAGTAACAGTCACATGTCTGGCTGGTGACCTTTGTGTTTCTAAGAGAGAGGGAGAGAGAGAGAGAGAGACAGGTTTCTGAAGGATGGCTGAAGCTGATCTGAGTGCTGAGGTTGAGCTCAGCACCAGCCAGTGATGTGCAGTGCCCGCCGGGGTTTCCATGGCAACATTGGCAAGACCATCGATCACACACATGCACACGCTCGCTCCTGAATCCCTCTCGCCGAAGCAGAAGTTTGATCCGCTCACCGTCTCGCTCTCGCAGGCAGGCTAAAGTGCACATCTTCATCCTAGGAGAGACTGTGTGTTAGTGAAGACCAGGCCAATTATCAGCACTGGTATTAAGCATTTTTTTAGTTGTCAGTATTGGTCATTTTTACAACTAGTTTACCAATATATGTAATTAGTTTGAGAATGAAGCATATTCAGACCCCCTGAAAATTTTCACTCTTGATCTAATACAGCCATGAGTCTGTTGTTGACCGAGTCAAACGTTGGTGAGTCATGAGTCAAACGTTGGTGAACAGCCATTTTTAGGTCTCACCAGAGATGCTCAATTGGGTTTAAGTCAGAGCTCTGACCGGGACATTTAAGAACAGTCACGTTGTTGTGATGGGGTCTGAATACTTTCCCTACCCACTGTTTGTATATACATACAGTTGAAGTCAGAATTATTAGCCCCCATTTATTTTTTTTCCCCAATTTCTGTTTAACGGAGAGATTTTCTCAACACATTTCTAAACATAATAGTTTTAGTATCTCATCTCTAATAACTGAGTTATTTTATCTTTGCCTTGATGACAGTAAATAATATTTTACTAGATATTTTTCAAGACACTTTTGTACAGCTTAAAGTGACATTTAAAGGCTTAACTAGGCAGGTTAGGGTAATTAGGCAAGTTATTTTATACAGTGGTTTATTCTGTAAACTATTGAAAAAATATTAAGCTTTAAGGGACTAATAATAATGACCTTAAAATGGCTTTTAAAAAATGTAAAACTGCTTTTATTCTAGCCAAAATAAAACAAAAGACTTTCTCCAGAAGAAAAAAAATATTATCAGACATACTGTGAAAATTTCCTTGCTCTGTTTAACATAATTTGGGAAAGATTTAAAAAAGAAAGAAAAATCAAAGGTGGGCTAATAATTGTGACTTCAACTGTACATATCATAAGGTTTCATAACATCAAGTTTAAAAAGGATTTTATAAATATAACCCAGACATTGCGTCTTGTGAAAAAATATTTTTTTCTCAACTTTTTTTTCACACTTGTAAGTAAAATATTCAAAAATGTATCTTGTGATAACACTCATTTTTAAATCAATTTAAGAAAATTATGATAAACTCAACTTGTTTTTTTTTTTTTTTTTTGGATTTGGATTTTCTCAAAACAGCAAATTTGTTCTAATAACGTTGCCACTTTCTCAAAACTTTTTTTTTTAAATAGCACATTTATTCTTGTAATACTACAGAAATTATCTGGCCGATCACATGGATTTATACTCGATCGGAATTAGATGTTACCTCCCGATTAGGAATTGAAATATTCTCATTATTTTTTAGCACATTTATAGTTATGCGGTGACAGAGATAGACCTCTCTCTTGACTTAACACAGAAACAGCAGCGCGTGCGCATGACATCACTTTGTTGCAGATGCTATTGATTAAATTCCGATAAAGTAAACACTGAAGCAGCTTTAAGTGGAAAGCACAATTATGTCTGTGGTCTGGAGGTATTATAAAGTTGATGACGTCAACATTGCCATCGCAAACTATGAAATATGTAAACTTAGGATTGTCTGCCGGGTATTTTAAGCTGAGGTACCATTTGTTTTTAGATTTGTTTTTTTAGATTTACTATTGCACTTAAATCCAAAATTTAATCTAGAGTGGTTTGATGTCTTTTACTCTGTCGTTCAGTCCCCTGTCACGCCGAATGACATGTTTAGAAAACATGGAGAGTAGAGATATCTAAAAGACCCATCCAAACACAGAATGAACGTGTGAGTCAGTTTTTGCCTACGAGGAAATGTGTGTTTTGGTAAACTCCAGAGTTCTCCTGTTTTCTGCCTGTGGTCTTTGTTACCGAAAAGGTCACTTAGTTTGCTCATATTAACATGCACAGACAGGCGGTGAATGCTGAATATCTGTGTGGTGCGATCGGTCATCTGGGCTTTATGAATCAAATAGGTCACTGGAGTCTCAATCTGAAGATCAGCAGATTGTTTTGTAGTGCGGCTAAAATTGGATATGAGGTTTGCGTTTGATTTATGAGCTCCACAGGAACTGAAACACAATTCCAAGAACACTGATAGTGTGTTTTTGTGCACTAACCGTTTGTCTCTCTTTCTCTGTGTGTGCGCACAGGTGATCCATCGGCACTTCTATCTGAAGCGAGCGGAGATCATGGCTCAGTGCGAGAGCTGGATCTGTGATATTCAGCAGTACAGCAGCGATAAGAGAGTGGGAAGGACCATGTCTCACCATGCTGCCGCACTAAAGGTGGGTTTTCACACTCTTACAAATGTCAGTTTCCACAATTGGTGAGGAGATTTGGAGGGCAAAACATACATGGTCATAAAATTGTAGTACAGATCTGTCAATTTTCTATTTGTTTTAAGCTCTGAGTATTAAGAACAACACTTAAAGAAGGCCAATTTAGCTGTGTGAATAAACTGGACATGTAGGACGTTTAGGTTTTTGTTAAGGCTAATTCACACCTAACAGATAGATGCCAACAAAAGGTTGGTCATTGTATTTAGAATATTAAGAGAAATAAGGCGATCATGTTCTTGCCACAAACAACAATAAAATTCATCATTTAAAATTAAATGATCTTTCACAGGGCTAAAATGACATATATGTAAAGCTATTTGATCCCTCATCAGATTAAGTTTGTTGCCATTTGTTGGAAAATCATATTATACCGCTCACACATTCCACAATCCAACAAACCCATTCATCTGTGTGGTGTCAGTTGGCCTTTACACTCACAAGCTAAACTTCTCTCCTATCCGGGTCACGGCACCAGATTACAAGTCCACAGCTTTACTAGCCTAATATAGTAATATACTTGAGAATTTAATGTTTAACATGGCTTAACGACATTAACGTGTTCAAACGAATTCATATAATATATTATGTCATACACATTGGTAATATTGTAGGGAATCAGATGGCCAAGATATTTACGTGAAGCTATTTGGTCTCTGGCCAGATTAAGTTTGTTGGCATTTGTTGGAACATCATATCAAGATGCTCAGATGTTCCACAATCCAACAAACGCAGATTTAGCATGATCAGTCGTTTGAAACCAACTCTGATGCTGACAGGGTTAACAAACTCTCATTTGTTTGTTGGCTTTCATCTGTGTGCTGTCAATTGGCCTTTACGCTCACAGGATAAACTTGCCTCCTATCCGGGTCACTGCACCAGATTACTTGTCTACAGCTCTACTAGCCTCCATTATAAGCATACTGTACATGAATGTAAACAGTGAAATATACTTATTTTAATGTTTAATGAGGATTAATGACACTAACACGGTCAAATGGATTCATTCAATATATCCATTTTATCAATGAACACATTGTTAATCTTTTAGGCAATCACATGACCAGATAACACTTGAACATTTGATCATCCAAAAATGAAAATTGTCATCATTTATTCACCCATTACTAAAAGAAAAAACAAAACAAAATATTTTTGAATATAAAATAACTTGAAATATTAAAGAATTGGTAATGTTAAGCATAAATAAATTAATAAATATTAGCATAAAGAAATTTTGGACAGGACAGAATATAAAAAACTGAAATTAATAAATAAATATTTTTGGCTAAGTACATTTTGAACATTAAGCACAAGTGGAAAAAACAAATGAATAAATATTTTGCCTAAAGGACAGAGCATAAAATTAACTAAAATAAATAAATCATTTTAATACAAAGTTTAGAACATTAAGCAAACATAAATAAATAAATAAATATTAGCATAAAGATGTTTTGGAGAGGACAGAACAAGAAATAACATAAATACACATTTTTGACTAAAGAATTGATAACATAAAGAAGACAAATGAATAAATAAATATTAAATAAATATTATGTATTTTTTGCCAGGACAAAACATTAAAAGCTGAAATCAATAAATAAATATTTTTGATTAAAATGTTGAATATTAAGCACAAATGGTGCTTAAATTGGTGCCGTGACCCAATTGGAGTGACATTTTATGTGTATAGAGTTTCCAACATTTCCGTGGCTTAAACTGTAGCTTTATATACATTGTATATTTCACAATTCATATTTTACTGAAAATATATCACTATGGACCCTTTTCAGGGTCTGCTATATGTTTTTTTAAAAACGTAGAAACATTTACATGCATTTATAAACGTATTGTATAATTTTTGCTTCAAATTACAAAAAAATAATTACAGCTTATGTGGGGCATTTCTAATGCAGTGTCTACGGTCTACGGGGCAGGACAGTAAATTTGACATTCTCTCCTCTGGCTCACACCTATTTTTTTCCTTTTTTTTGAATGTCTTTATAACATCATCGTGGAGTTTTTCTTTTATTTCAGCAAATATGACTTTAAAAAAGTTGTTTTACTCTTCAATTCACTGCGCTCAGTTTTCCCAACTATGACGACTTCCTCTACTGAGAATCCTGAAAATGTGAAAAGGCTCTTTCTTACTATGTTAGTACTTAATACAAACCTGAAAATGATTTGAGGCCAATGTAGGTAAGCCTTGTTTTGCCCTCCAGATGGGCTTTCTTTAAATGAGTTGTGTTCTTGACTGATTTGATGTGTTTTTGCAGAGGCACACGGCTCAGCTCAGAGAGGAGTTGTTGAAACTTCCCTGTCCTGAAGGCCTGGAGCCGGACGGGGAGGAGTTTTCTGAGAAAAGCACCTCGCTCATGGTGAAAGAGCTGCCCAGTCAGGACACAGAGAAGCAGACGGACAGTCCAGACGCCCACTGTAGCGATGGCCAGCTATGATCCCGCCCTCCCCCCCCTGAAGCCCCGCCCACCGCCTTTGACTATCCATTGATATTAAAACAAAGACTGGATGGCTTCGGTGATTAAGCCATCTTTTTGTCAATATTTGTATGTAAGAATCTAATTATGTAATGGCATAAAAAGAGAGGACAGACGAAACAGAAAAATACGAGGAATTGAATCCGCTTACATCCATGACAACACGAGACAAACCGCTAAACGCCCAGAAGAAAACAAAGGAGACGAGAAAAGATCTTTTTATTTACTTGTAAAAGTATCAACTTTTTTGTGCTTTTTTTTTTCTTTATCTTCCCAAATTGTGAAATAACCACTGATTGATATGTTATTAAACTTGTTTATGTAAACAGAATGAAAGATGAAATCACATTATATATAAGGGAACTGCCTTTAGTGGAGAATGTTTACCAAATGTTCATTTCTATCTTTTTTTTTTTTTTGTTTGTTTCTTTTGGACTGTTAGTGCAAGGACAGTTTGTAAGTGAGAATATACTGGTCATTCTTTAAGTGAATTATTTAAAAGAAAAACGTAACAAACACGCGCCCGTAAATACCGACTCTTGAGTTCCCACAATCCTCTGGTGACCCTCTGACAGTGCTTTTGGTTTCTACAGACTTATGTACACTTCAATAATAAAGCCTGAAACAGATGTTCACTGGATGCTCTTGTTCAGGCTGATCAATAGCACGTTTTATTTTTGCCCTCTCTCTGCTTTTAAGTGCAAGTTTAATAAATGCAACCTGTTTTACTTTGCTTGGAAATACTAATTTAATGTGAGTCTGTAGAATGACATTTGTGTGCTCGCTTAGTTCTACTGTGCATCCAGAAAGTATTCATAGCGCTTCACTTTTTCCACATTTTTTTATGTTACAGCCTTATTCTAAAACGGATTAAACAATTGTATTTCCTCAAAATTCTACACACAATACCCCATAATGACAATGTGAAAAAATAGTTTTTAAAATTGTTGCAAATTTATTCAAAATAAAAAACCTGAAGCATCACATCTACATAAGTATTCACCACGTTTGTTCAATACTTTGTTGATGCACCTTTGGCAGCAATTACAGCCTCAAGTCTTTATGAATTTGATGCCACAAGCTTGGTACACCTGTCTTTGGGAATTTTTGCCCATTCCTCTTTGCAGTACTTCTCAAGCTCTATCAGGTTTAATGGGAAGCAACGATGTACAGTCATTTTCAGATCTCTCCAGAGATGTTCAAAAGGATTTAGGTCTGGGCTCTGGCTGGGCCACTTAAGGACTTTTACTGGGTTCTTGTGAAGCCACTCCATTGATATTTTGGTCATTGTCCTGCTGGAAGGTGAATCATCGCCCCAGTCTGAGGTCAAGAGCACTCTTAAGTAGGTTTTCATTCAGGATGTCTCTGTACATTGCTGCATTCATCTTTCCCTCTATCCTGACTAGTCTTCCAGTTCCTGCTGCTGAAAAACATCCCCACGGCATGATGCTGCCGCCAATGCTTCACTGCAGGGATGGTATTAGCCTGGTGATGAGTGCTGCCTGTTTTTTTCCAAATGTTCATTCACTCCAAAGAGTTCAATTTTAGTCTCATCAGACCAGAGAATTTAGTTTCTTATGGTTTGAGAGTCCTTCAGATGCCTTTTGGCAAATTCCAGGCAGGGAGAGGCTTCCGTCTGGCCACTCTACCATACAGGCCTGATAGGTGGATTGCTGCGCAGATGGTTGTCCTTCTGTAAGGTTCTCCTCTCTCCACAGAACAGCACTGGAGCTCAGACAGAGGGACCATTGGGTAATTGATCACCTCTCTGACTAAAGCCATTCACCCCCGATCACTCGGCTTGGATGACTGGCCAGCTCTAGGAAGGGTCCTGGTGGTTCCAAACATCTTCCACTTATGAATGATGAATTTACCACTGGTGAACTAAGCCAACTAAGCTGCTAAAACATATCAGGAATGATCAGTGGAAACTGTGAATACTTATGTAGATGTGATTTTTATTTTTTTTCACATTGTCATTACTCTGGTGTTGTGTGTAGAATTGTGAGGAAATTAAGCAATTTTGAAATAAGGCTGTAACATAAAATATGTTGAAAAAGCGAGGCGCTATGAATACTTTCTGGATGCACTGTACAGTATCTATACTGAACGGTAGGGTACAGTGTAGTACAGTACAGTTAGAGGTCTCCCTAATCATTCTTGCATTTCTACTGCCAACTGTATCCTTGGAGTGCATACTGTATGACAAAATGTTGCAATTAATGTCAATTTTGCTCGAAGAAGTCAAGTTCATTATTTGAAATGTAGACAAGCTGCAAGTGCACGCAAATTACATTGTCATATCTCAGCTGTGTATTTAAACAGTGATTTCTGAGTTGCCGTTCTTCTGGTACAAGTGCTAATTCTCTGTACACCAGTAGCATTCAGCAGCAGGTCTAGCTCCAACTTTTGGTACTGTACTGCTGTGCTAGATATGCTTATGAAAGGGTTCCATAAATCTGGTAAGGCACGGTTATGGGTATTTCTGACATTGGATATGGAAATGAATCCGTATTGTACTTTACTGACCCTTACCGCTCAATGGAAACGAGACATTGATACTGTTGATGATGGAAACTGAATTTATTTTACAAATCCATTATTAGCCAAGTCAAGATTTAAATTAACCTATTTAGACCAAGTTAAACTGAATTGTTGATGGAAAATTAAAACATCTTTGGCCCTTTTTCTACCATATTTGAGATAAAGCATTGTGCAAAGTGCAGTTATTTCGGTTTAATCTGATCCCTTTAGTTCTGAAGTTCCTCCTCACACACACACACACACACACCTTCGATGAATAAATAAAAAAGGATTCAGTGTTAAGGCTGGAATCACGTTTTTGTTTTGAGATGATCTAAAATGGATCTTCAATTTTTCATAAAATCGATAAAAGTTGGGATCTCTCACAAGCCCCAAGAAAGCGAATAAAAACAAGAAAACTGATGCATGCTGAAATCTTCTGGTCTAAATCTCAGCGTTCTACACGAGATATCGATCAGTCTCTGAGCGTTTCTCGTCTTCAGAGTGGCAGGAATCCCACTGAGAAACACGCAGGAGAGTGTGAGTGTGAGCGCAGCGGTCCATCCATTATTGATCGAGTGTATTTAAACCCTGAGCGTGATTGTGATCCCGCGAGCTGAGCAGTCGTGGCGTGACGTGAGCGTGGATTTGAACACGTTTACACGCTCTGGGCTATTAATGGATCCTCCCCATTTGGCTGTAATTGCAAGGTCATGATGTTTTTTCTTTCTTTCTGGAAGCCGTTTACGTGAGTAACGGGCCTCCGTCTGTTCACTCTCTACTGATTTATCATGACGGCGTGAAGCACGTTTCAGCGTTTTCCTGAATCCTGCTTTGATGATTTGATCATAAAAGTGTAGATGAAGCAGAGCTGTTGTTCTCGGAGCGAGTGTCCATCTTATAAACTAGCGCGCAGTCTTGGGTTTGTGTTTGGTGTGCGGGTTCACAGGTAATATAACAGCTGTGACATTTACTCTAATTAGGCTTGTCCTTTAAGACTCCGTGCTTTGTGCATGTGTGTGTGTGCGCTTGGAGTGTGTGTTTATTTGTGTCATTGCCATGCACTTCTGTTAATAAGGGATTTATTGCTTGTAATTGGGTGTTAGAGAGGTTTAAAGACTTAATCGTGATTAGACTAGAATAATGTTGAAAACGGAATGAGTGGAAAAAATCTGATTATTTCAGAAACTGGCTATGGGGAAAAAAATAAATAGTCTGTTTGGAGGAAAATAAATCTTTTTGTTAATATCTTTAAGGCAATGGTTCTCAAACTTTTTTTACCCAGGACCACCTCAGAAAAAAATGTCTCTCCAAGTACCACCATAATACATATTAGGCCTAATTAAGCTGCTACAGCTCTGCGCAGTTCACAAACGTGCCAGATTAATTCTTTATATTAGGCATATTAATTATTGTCAGCCACTACATAATAAATAGTTTGAACAATTACACACAGGCAGATGGAGGAAATTTGACCAGGACACCGGGGTTACACCCCCACTCTTTACGAGAAGTGCCATGGTATTTTTAATAACCACAGTGAGTCAGGACCTTGGTTTATCGTCTCATCCGAAAGACGGCACCCACTGACAGTGTAGTGTCCCCTTTCACTTTACTGGGGCATTAGGACTCACAAAAACCACAGGTTAAGCGCCAGCTGCAAATCTCACTAACACCACTTCCAAAAGAAACCTAGTTTTCCCATGTGGTCTCCCATTCAGGTAAATTTCCTCCATCTGCCCTTACTCGTCATGTCCTTTCAATCATCCTCATCCACCGAATTAGCTCTCGCTGTCTCTCCACTCCGCCAATAGCTGGTGTGTGGTGAGCGCACTGGCACAGTTGTCGTGTGGTCGCTGTTGCATCATCCAAGTGAATGCTGCAGACTTGTGGTGTGGAGAGACCCCCCTCATGATTGTGAAGCGCTTTGGGTGTATGGCCATAAATCTGCTATATAAATACACATTACATTTAATCAAGGACGATAAAACAGTTATCTAAAAGAGATTAAACTTGATTGCAATTATATAATGAAATACGTTTTCTTTCTAATAAAAGACACATTAGTAAAAGTTAGATTGATCAGAATAATTAAAAAGTTTGTTGGATATCAAAATCTTAAAATAGATCTTTCTTTTGTTAGGTATGCAGAATGTTTCAAATAATAATGATAATCACGCTCTCCTCCATTTATAAGATATTAGGTTTGTCAGATTTCTCCCTGGCAGTGATGTCACAGCCCAAACATCAGCGTCAGAAGCTCAAAAATGTTAGCAGGCAATCTGTCAGAAGCTGTTGTATGTCTTCACTTCTTTACCTGCTAATGGAGACCTTTTCCTGATCAACTTCTTAAGACAAGAAAGCGTTGGAGTGTATATAATATACTACTGAGTGTAAATAAAATATTACCCATTGCTCCTGAAGTGCACTCTCTAGCTGGATGCGTGTCCAAAAGACTATTGGGAGCAGGTAGTTTTGATGTTTTACTCTTATGTCCCAGTGTTAAATGAATAAATTGCTAGAACGTAGATGAAGGTTTTTTTAAAAGCCTCTTTTTTTTACTGTTAGGCGATAAAACAAATCTAAGAAATGTGTTTACATGATATTTCACATATCAGCTTGTAAAGCATAAATGGCGTACGAATGTGCTTGAAAATGCACAGAGAATGCTGCATTTCAATATTTAAACTTCAATGCCTGTTCATTCGCTTGTTACCAAATATCTTAGTCAGTCATAAAGCAGCAACTCAGCACATAGAGTAGTCAAACGTGGTCAAGATGATCTATTTAAGTTCAAACCGACCATCAGATTGGAGATGAAAGCTGATATCAGTTACTTTGAACGTGGCATGATTGCTGGTGCTAGGCGAGCTGTTCTGAGAATTTCAGAGACTGCTGATCTACTGGGATTTTCACAGACAACCATCTCTGGTTTTAAGAGGGAAAAAAAAAGGAGGGAAAAGGAAAATGATCTTGTGAGTGGCAGTTCTGTGGACAGAAATGTCTTGTTACTAGGTTTTGCAGCATTATTAGGACATTGATATGGGGTTTCTGAGGGATCTGGGTTGACGCAAGAGTGTTTCTATAGAATGTACATCTTTACAGTTGAAGTCAGAATTATTAGCCCGCCTTTGATGTTTCTTTCTTTTTTAAATATTTCCCAAATGATGTTTAACAGATTAAGGAAATTTTCACAGTGTGTCTGATAATATTTTTTGTTTAAAAGCCATTTTAAGGACAATTATTAGCCCCCTTAAGCTAGATATTTTTGATAGATTTTTGATACAGAACAAGCCGTTGTTATACAATAACTTGACTAATTACCCTAACCTGCCTAGTTAACCTGATTAACCTAGTTAAGCCTTTAAATGTCACTAAATTGTGTAGAAGTGTCTTGAAAAATATCTTGTAAAATATTATTTACTGTCATCATGGCAAAGATCAAATAAATCGTTATTAGAAATGAGTTATTAAAACTATTATGTTTAAAAATGTGTTGAAAAAGTCTTCTCTTCGTAAAACAGAAATTGGGGAAAAAAATAAGTAGGGGGGCTAATAATTCAGGGGGGCTAATAATTCTGACTTCAATTATATATATATATATATATATATATATATATATATATATATATATATATATATATATATATATATATATATATATATAGAGAGAGAGAGAGAGAGAGAGAGAGAGAGAGAGAGAGAGAGAGAGATAGAGAGAGATTAGAGAGACTCGAGAGAGTCTGGTTTATTGTTAGGGCATTGCTATGAGTTTTCAAAGATTGCTTGTTAAGGCTTTTCTATGGGTTTTGTAAGGTTTTTTTTAAAGATAGGGACACACCAAACTGACCTAGTGGTGTTTATTTCCTATTTAATCACATCTAATCAAGGTCTGCTTACTGATTAAAACCTTTAGGCAATGATTGAACACCCCGTTAAGGGATATTTTGAGTGGTTGTTATGGATGTAGCCTCTTCTAAGTGTTGTTATCTAATGATCTGGTTTGATGGTGAGGTGTTGCTGTAATGCAGGGGGGCCCAAACTTGGACCGAAGCACGCCTGTCCCCCCTCCCGTGTCATTCCATTTGGGCCTGGGCACGCTTATGTCATCGATGGTACGCTGATCAGTAAGCAGTAAGCACTTTCGTTCAGCACAGTGGAGATTGCTTTAGTTATATAGTTGAAGTCATTTGATATGCAGTGACATGCAGTCAAATATTTTGCAGAATAGATCAGACACTTTTGACGCTCATTAACAATCATAAAATCCTCGTGCTGCAGGAATTAGGAGGTTTGCTGAAGGTGCAGCTGTCATGCAGAGAGGGGTTTGTGTCTTTAATAATCGATGACAGTTTGCGTTCATTGAACAGTACGAATGAATAAAAAATCCATATGAAACAATCCTGTTAAAGTCACATCTCATATTCAGTTTCGGGCTCGCGCTTTGCACTCACATTACAAACATATTGGGCCTGAACCCAAGTGAACCGCGCTTTGGCACACCTCTGCCAACCGGGTCAGGGCCGCCCAACTAAACCGTGCCTGAGCCCGATTCAGCGCTCACATTCTCAAACCTCTCAAACGATCCAGGAAATGGGTCTGGGCACGATTGGGTCTGGGCACGGTTCGGATAGCATAGCGTGAGTACGCTATCAGACTCATTAGAAATTTTAGACAAGTTAAAAACTAAACTAACTAACTAACTAAATTTAACGAAGTGCCTGTGCACCCCTGGTATTACGATGTGTTTTGTCAATCTGAACACAAGTCAACAACGCTAAGTACAGGTAAGAACAGGCTGTGAAATGTTTAGAGATTGTCCAATTCCAATCACTTCCAGAGGTTGAAAATGCATTTGATCGGATTGCTGATAAACTGTTGTAGATAATCTAAGGTTTTGTATTTGAGGTGAAGAAAATATATAGGAAAAATTTGAAGTATTTTCACTATTTCTAAAGTATTGTACAATGTGTCGAATTAAAACGTCTAATTACTTTATAAGCACTTAATAAGCTACACTCACCGACCATTCAAACCCAATTTGGCCTTCACTACCAGCCTGGTCCGCAGACACGAGTTAGGGTTGAAAAAAGCTTTTGTGTTGTTAATGCCACATTTTGGCTTTATAGAGCTTCATAGAGCTTATAGAGATTATAGAGCTTTGCAATGTAAATTGTGTCAAAAATAGCTTAATGTAGACGAAGAGGAAATGAATAAAAATATTATTTTAGATTGTGAAACATTCAGGCAGAAAGCAGGATGGTGGTAGAATGCTGATATAGTTTTAGTTAACTTAATATTAGGTTCAGTTTTTAATATCAATGTAGCTGTAGCTCAAATGATATTGGAGGGCTTGAGAACAATATGTATCTGTAGTGAAAAAGGTGAAGGTCCAAGTAAAGCTCGACTCACACTGCTCAATTTTTAATAATCCCATACAATTGTAGCTTGTCAGACTGCATGAACATGATTCCCATGTCAGACTGTAAGATCTCAGTTGTCATAATGTCAGACTAAATGACAACGAAGACGTTCCAAATCATGGACATGCAAGAAATCTCATCCAACGTTTGACATCATCCATCCATAACACATTCGATGACCCACATTTTATAATGATAGCTCACATCAAACACAAACAATCTGTAGAGTTCATTTTGCTCACAATATGTTCTAATAATAAAAGCAGAGAAAAAGCTGTTTTGAGTTGTTTACATCATCACATTCAGTGATCCTATTGGCTCTTGGTTTGATGGTCATCATAGCGACTACAGTAAAATGTCTGAAATCTTCTGACACTGCCAGAACGTCATCGAAGGGAAAATCTGACCACAATGTCTACTGAGCGTCTGATGGTGAACATGTCAAACCAACGACCAAAGACCACAGATTTTACCCCATGATTACAGGAATCTTTTAGGATTTCCCAAATTCGTCTTAGATGACCAACGTTTGTCTGAAATCCCACAAACTGAGCTGGGCTTTATTTGTAGCCTCAGTCTGCTGTTTTGTTGAGTGCCAGTGGTGCGTTCTGCTGCTCTAGCTCACCTGCTTCAACCCAGCAGCCACTGTCTGACAGACATTGTATTTTGATTACTTTCTAATAACAAAATATCAACGATGATGTTAGAGCTTGACGTTGTGTCGACGTTACCAATTTGACATCTATCAGATGTTAGATTTTGGTTGCCATACCTGACAAATAAATGTCATTATTTGAGGTCAATATGACGTTGGTTTAAAATGTTGACTTGACATATCAACCAAATATCAACGTCATATCACGCCATCACAATGACATTGTCATTAGATGCCGGAGACCTAAATCTAACCTAATAATAACATCTTATGATGTTGTGTGTCTGCTGAAGAGGTTGAATGTTCAGATCTCAGTTTAGATTAGCTACCTGAGCTATTGTTATCTTTCTATCAGCTCAACCAGTCTAACCATTCTCCTCTGACTTCTAGCATATGCTTTCAAAGCATTTTTATATATATTTTTGAAATTCTCTTTGACTAACTATTGTCTGTAAACCCTTGAGGTTGCGCAGTAGATTATAAATTTCTGAAATACATCTACCAACCCAACCACCAAGATTCATGTCTCATTCAAAGTCATTTAAATCCTTTTTCTTCCCTATTCTGATGCTCAGTTTGACCTTCAGCTGGTGGTCTACGTGCCTCGATGCATTGAAGTTGATGCATTGTGAATGGCTAATTACAAATTTGCATTAATGAACAGGTGAATCTCATCACATGGCCATTGAGTGTACATGCCAAATGTTTAAATCCATACCTATAAATATTTGCAACAGAAAGAGGGATGCTTGCTCAGCAAAAAAAAAAAGAGTATAAAGTGAAAGCTTCACATCTGAGGCTATACCTGGGAGACTGGAAGTGCTGAAGAAAGAATGAGTTTTGTATAATCTTTTATGAAGGATCAATAAACAAGCACTGCTGTATTTCTTCCTAAGACTGCCAGGATGCTCAGTATTTGTTTTTATCGAGAGATCTTCTCTCTGCTTTTATCTTTCTATCCAGTGGAAGCTTTCCTCCATCCTCCACTGCTCTCCTCGTCAGGGTGTTGTGTTTGTGCAGGGAGATGGTTCTTTCTACCCTGCAGGTGTTGCCTCTGTTGTGTCGGACTGCTGACACTCTTCCCTTTGTTCCCAAACAAACCACAACAGTCGAAGCTGCAGATCCTAGACCTTGAAAAATGGCTTCAATCATTTGAGAGCCGGTGTGTGCTTGACAGTTCGGTAAATTAGACTCCAGTGGCCACTGAGATAAATCACAGTGAGGGACTAAAGTCGTCCTTTTGCATACTTTTTCACCACTCCAGTGGCTACTCGGAGGTCTGAGCTCATCGATCGCTGGTGAAGAAATTGCTTAAGATTTAAATAACACAGATTGTGAGGAAAAAGAGTAATGTAGGCAAAAACAAGGAGCCATGTTCTCTAAATCATTTGTGTGTTGTTCTCTCTTGTGTTTAATATGAGTCTCCAGGAGCTGTAAATGCTGCACAGAAGATAATATTGGGAGCGGAGGTTCATGGTCCTCAGTGCTGACCTTTATTTTATGAGTGATATGAGACACTGCTGATGCTGAAGTTTTCCCTCGATGTGAACATGGTTTTGTTTAAATCATTTCAGGCCTTCTTTACTGTAAAGCAAGTAAGTGAAGTTTTACTGGCCACATTTTGAAAGACCCAGAAATGTTCCCGGAGTGCAGTGTTGCGGACCATGAAAATAAAATGTCAAATGTTCCTTATAAATATTATTAAAATACACATAACATTCATTCATTTTCTTTTCAGCTTAGCCTCTTTACAAATCTGGGGTCGCCACAGTGGAATGAATCGCCAACGTATCCAGCATATGTTTTATGCAGCGGATGCCCTTCCAGCTGCAACCCATCACTGGGAAACATCTAAACACACTCATTCACACACATACTCTAGGGACAATTTAGCTTATCAAATTCACCTATACCACATGTTCTTGGACTTGTGGGGGAAACCAGAGCATCCGGAGGCAACCCATGCGAACACGGGGAGAACATGCAAACTCCACACAGAAATGCCAACTGACCCAGCCAAGGCTCGAGCCAGCAACCTCCTTGCTGTGAGGTAATCAAGCTACCCACTGCACCATCGTGACGCCCTTACAGTGTAACATATGTAAATCTGGAACAACACACTTATTTTGACCTGCACCTCAATTCTCCTGTTTCCACCAAAACTGTTAATCGGAAGCTCCAAATTTCGATTTGTCCTACCTTGTCAGATTGTCCTTCATCCCTTTCAAAAAGTAGGTAGCACATTTTGACGAGGCAATATGCTACCCATTAGATTTTGCTACCAGTGTAGATTTTAATGTGGAGTAGTGGGATATGAAGCTGTAATACCACCCTAACGCCCATTCACACGGGGCTACAGCGTCAACGCTTGACTGAAGGCATGTCTGAAGTTGGGGCTAACGCGATCGTCATAGCAGCGTCAGCCAATGAAATTCAGTCAGCAATAGGCCACTGTTTAGCTGGTGAATTTGCATACAGCAATCAGATTGGCTGATGCTTTCGTCTGCGCTTGAAAAGTTGAGCTCGTCCCAATTTCTGCAGCAAGCAACGCCTCTGAAGTGGCGCAGACGGATCCACAATGCAGTTCGGCAACGCCTGACGTCACCCATTCAAAGTGAGTAAGAAACGTTGACGCTGACGCCCCGTGTGAGTGAGGCGTAACCTACCTAATTTCTAACCCCAACCTCAGAACCATTCAAATACACTGTTGGTAGTATAATCTGATGGACAGGAAAAAATGTCAGGACACCGTGCTGCTATAGCCAAACCTTTGGTTGATTGTGCCAATGTCAATTGTCGGTTTTGTTGTTGCTAGCAGCGAAATCTTGGGCTGTGGACAATGTGAAACATATACTGTTCTCTGATGAGTCCACCTTCAAGGTCTTCCCCATTTCTGGGAGAGTTACAGTGTGAAGAAGCTCCAAAGAAGCGTACCACCCAGACTGTTACATGCCCAGAGTGAAGCATAGGGGTGGATCAGTGATGGTTTGGGCTGCAATATCATGGCATTCCCTAGGCCCAATACTTGTGCTAGATGGGCACCTCACTGCCAAGGACTACCGAACCATTCCGGAGGACCATGTGCACCCAGTGGTTCAAACATTGTATCCTAAAGGCAATGCTGTGTATCAAGATTATAATGCACTGATAGACATAGCAAGACTGGTGACAGAGTGGTTTGATGAACATGAAAGTGAAGTTGAAGATCTCCCATGGCCTGAACATTCACCAGAACTAAATATTATTGAGTTTTCGAGGAGCAAGTCAGAAAACGTTTTCCTCCACCAGCATCGCACAGTCACCTGGCCACTATGCTGCAAAAGGAATGGATCAAAATCCCCCTGGCCACTGTGGAGGGCTTGTATCTGTCAGTCCCAAGATGAATTAATGCTGTATTGGCTGAAAAAGGATGCCCTACACCAGTGTTTCTCAACCACATTTCTGGAGGACCACCAGCTCTGCACATTTTCCATGTTTCCTTAGCCAAACACACCTGATTCAGATCCACAGCTCATTAGCAGCGACTCAAAGACCTGTAATGGGCGCGACAAACAAAGGAGACAACCAAAACATGAAGTGTTGATGGTCCTCCAGGAATGTGGTTGAGAAACACTGCCCTACACCATACCAATGAATTATTGTGTTCTAAAACCTAGGGAACCTGCCCAACCCCCTTTATATATGTACATATCTGTGTGTGTTTATTTTATTAAAATTATTATTTACAGCATCATTATCAAAAATAAAGAGAAGCTTTGGTCCTACAGCCAGATATTTCTCTAGGCTAATGAGGGTTACAATACAGCCATATCTCGCTTCTGTAATTACCTTTCCCCGCTGCTCAGCAGGGAGAGAAAGAGCGATAGAAAACAGCTATAGAATGTAATTAAGTGGAATTGACAAACTGAAGCACACCATGTTAGAATCAACAAAGAAAAAAGCCAGCTTAGAAAAACCAGGAGATATTTAGAAAGCCTTGTGAAAAACTAAATCCTGTACACAACAAGCATATGATCACAAAACGCATTTGACCTTTAATGTCACATTCAATGTCATGGGTCACTGTTTCCGTTTCGGTCATTTGACGTCTAATCCGACACATCATTCTGCGTGTGAATGTATTTCTGACCTGTCCTTGGGGGTCTCTCCTTATATCTGACACACACTGCCAAAGCTTGCGGACTCCAGCACTCCTCTGCCGCTCCGCGTAATCAAGACGAATCATCTGCTTGATTTTTATAAAGAGAATGACCTTCTGTTAGTGCCAGAAGCATCGGAGGCAGAGCAGGGGGGCTTCAGGAGTCAACGGCCCCTCAGATTCCCTTATGCTCACTCACAGTCAGTCATTACTCTTCAGCTTTATATTCACAGCGCTCACTGCCTCAAATAATCAAATGCTTTATTGGACAAGAAAGATATCATTAATATCTCAAAGTACAAATGATGAGAGGAAAAGCCGACTACTTCAGTCTCTCCGAAGAAAAAAGCGAAAAATCATCTCTGACTCACTCTTTTAGGATTCATTTTTGCTAGGCATTAGCTTTATTTTTTTAATGAGCTAATCTTTCACTTGAAGTTCGGTATGCTGAAACACAAGCTAAAACGTTTGACATTTGACATTTACACTCACCGGCCACTTTATTAGGTACACCTTACTAGTACCAGGTTGGACCCTGTTTTGCCTTCAGAACTGCCTTAATACTTTGTCGCATAGATTCAACAAGGTACTGAAAATATTCCTCTGAGATTTTGGTCCATATTGACATGATAGCATCACACAGTAGCATCAGATTTGTCGGCTGCACATCCATGATGCAAATCTTTCGTTCCATCACATCCCAAAGATGCTCAATTGGATCTATCTGGTGACTGTGGAGGCCATATAAGTACAGTAAAATCATTGTCATGTTGAAGAAACCAGCCTGAGATGCTTCATGCTTTATGGCATGGCAGGTTATCCTGCTGAAGTAGCCATCAGAAGATGAGAACACTGTGGTCAAACAGGGATGGACATGGTCAGCAACAATACTCAGGTAGGCTGTGGCGGCCTGAACTGTTGATAGAAGGCAGGATAGATCCATGTTTTCATGTTGTTGTTGCTGTTTACGGCCAATTCTGACCCGACCATCGAATGTTTCAGCAGAAATGAAGACTCTTCTATTATCCAATTTTGGGTAGCCTGTGCGAATTGTAGCCTCCGTTTCCTGTTCTTAGCTGACAGGAGTGGCACCCGGTGTGGTTTTCTGCTGCTGTAGCCCATCCGCCTCAAGGTTGGACGTGTTATGGGTTCAGAGATGCTCTTTTGCATAGCTCGGTTGAAACGACTGGTTATTTGAGTTACTGTTGCCTTTCTGTCAGCTCGAACCAGAACTGCTGCTCTCTGGACATTTTCTATTTTTCGGACCATTTTCTGTAAACCCTAGAGATGGTTGTGCTTGAAGATCCCAGTAAATCAGCAGTTTCTAAAATACCAGCCCATCTGGCACCAACATCCATGCCACATTCAAAGTCACCTAAATCACCTTTCTTCTTCATTCTGATGCTCGGTTTGAACTGCAGCAGATCATCTTGACCAGATCTATATTGCCTAAATGCATTGAGTTGCTTTCATGTGATTGGCTGATTAAAAATTTGTGTTAATGAGCAGTTGGACAGGTGTATCTGGGGAAAGCAAGTGGCTGGTGAGTGTATATTTCTTTTACAAAGTCAGCTATTCATTTTTAAATATTTAAGAATAAAGGAATCTATTTACTGTATAATATGAAACTCTTACTTCAATACTTCAGTTGAGTATGTGAAATTTTTTTTGTAGTGTGCATGTCTGTGTGTGTTTATATTGATGGGTCAAAGATTAAACATCCCAAACTTTTCTCTATCAACTTTATTTATAGGATTGTCTAAAATGTACAAATATAAGACATTTTGAAATATTATTGTACATATAGTTGCACAATCAGCTCACAGCAAGAAGGTTGCTGGTTCGAGCCCTGGCTGGGTCAGTGGGCGTTTCTGTGTGGAGCTTGCATGATCTCCCGTGTTCGGTTGGGTTTCATCCGGGTGCTCCGGTTTCCCCCACAGTCCGAAGTTGTGCGCTATAGGTGAACTGAATGAGCTAAATTGACTGTAGCGTATGTGTGTGAATGTGATATATATGTGATGTATAGTTGTTATCCAGTACTTGGTTGCAGCTGGAAGGGCATCCGCTGTGTAAAACATATGCTGGATAAATTGGCGATTCATTCCGCTGTGGCAACCCCTGTTGAATACAGAAACGAAGCGAAAAGAAAATGAAATTAAATGAAACTATTAATAATGTCACAGTTCGTATGAAATAATGTTTAACTATTTTGCAGAATAATTAAAATATTTATACAAAAATGAAAACTAATTCTATTGTTTTTAAAATTTATAAAGATCGATTCTAATAGATCCCGATACTGCATTTTACTGTGTTTTAAATGAAACAATTGATGTAAAATGAATGTAACAACAATTAATGACGATAAATATGTATTATGAGGCTGCACTTCGATCAATAAAATACAGCAATAAGAACCTAGAAGTTGTGGTTTACTCTGAATTTACAACCGCTGAGGGGTGTTATTAGACATGATGCTGTGCTGTTTCACTGTAAATTCACTGTAAACAATGACTTCAAATGGCTTATTTCTTTTAGAAAACTGTTACATATCATACACGTAGCAAGGCTTTAGAAAACAAAACAAAGGGAAAAACTGTTTTGTTGCCTCAATTCTGAGAGCAGAATGGTTGCCAACTAACAGTCAAAGGTGTGGTTGTAGAGTATTTTACAACAGCTTAGAATACAGCTCAACCAATCAGAATCAAATTCAGAAATGAAACTGTCAGTTTTAGAAAACAGTTTTTAATGTCATCCAATGTTTTAAAAATGAGTGTTTCGAGTCCCTGCTGGGTCAGGTGGCATATCTGTGTGATGTTTGCGTAGGTTTCCTCTGGGTGCTCCAGTTTCCCCTACAGTCCAAAGACATGCAAATCGATATAGGTGAATGGGGTATATGCACACAGACTTTCAGTCAGCCAGCCTCAGGGCTTTCGGTTAATTGTCATCCCATTCAAAATAGTTGTGTTTAAGATATGATTTCTTCAAAAGAGAGAAATCTGTATTTTCTTCACTGCCTGGCTGAGATATGATATAAAGTGGGTCTCAGACCAAACAAGAAGCACTACTTTCAATTATATATATTTTTCCGCGTCATGTCTTTAAAATATGAAAATTAATTTTACCCCAGTATTTTCATTGGAGTTTCTGTGCTAGCCTGCTGCTGATGACAGCGCCTGTGTTTAAACAGTTTTTCGTCTCTTTTTATGCTTTAACAACTAAATGAATGCTTGAGTCTATTTAACTGATTATATTTGAACTAATTTACAACATTGATGCTATAAAAGGAACCTTTTGAAATTGAAAACACTCACATAAAGCTTTCACTGGAAGTTCATAATTGGCGGTGGAAAAAAATAAATTGCTGGGTTTTTTCCAGCACTGTGGGTTCCGGATATAGCTTTAATAGCTTTCTCTCACTGCTGGCTTCTAGCTGGAAAGGCATCCTCCTCATTAAACATTTGCCAGAGTAATTGGTGGTTCATTCCACTATGGCAACCCCTGATAAATCAGGGACTAACCTGAAGGTGAGTAAGAGATGTAGCTGTGCTAATTAATATTCAAATTCAACTACAAATTATTTTACACACTGTCATATACTTTTATGTTTCCTATTATGTTTGTAATTAGTTCCATAATTTAGACTATATTATATTATTGTAGGGCAACACGGTGTCGCAATGGGTAACACAATCGTCTCACAGCAAGAAGGTCGCTGATTTGAGCCCCGGCTGGGTCAGTTGGCGTTTCTGTGTGGAGTTGGCATGTTCTTCTGTGTTGGCATGGATTTCCACCGGGTGCTTCAGTTTCCCCCGCAGTCCAAAGACATATAGCTGAATTGGCTAAGCTAAATTGGCCATAGTGTATGTGAGTGTGTGCAAGAGTGTGTGGGTGTTTCCCAGTGTTGGGTTGCGGCTGGAAGGGCATCTGCTGTGTAAAACATGTGGCGGTTCATTCCGCTGTGGCGACCCCAGATTAATAAGGAACTAAGACGAGAAGAAAATGAATGAATGAATATATTATTTATTATTTATTTTTTATTTGACATTAGCATATTGTTTGATGTGGCCGACACGTCGGTGACTTGTTCAAGAACAACGCTTTATTGTTATCACATTCATTAACCTAATAGAAGTAAGAAAAAAGAAAAGACGATAAAACTGAAGATAGATAATCTGCTTTTACAATAAGCTGTTTATCAACAGTGAATTTACGTTGCGCTCATTTGCGCGTCTGGTCAAATCTCGACGCTCCCTTAGCGCTGGCTTATTAAGTATCCCATAATGCACCTCGTCGCTGTCATGGCTGCTCACTGATGACACTTGCGGCACATGGGCAGAAATCTAACACATTACAGTGAACACACGAACCTCAACACGAGTCTCACACTCACACAGAGAGCAGGTCCTGAGCGACGCGACGCTGTTTCATTCTCCGCGGAACCGGGCACACAAGGAGCGCGATGCTGCAGCTCGAGGCGGCGGTTCTGGGCGGATTGAGTCTGGACTGGAAACAGAGCAGCTTCAGCACCGCAGGTGAGAGACAACGGCATGAGAGCCCTGAGTTTGGGAAATCGGCCGACTTTCAGTTGAACGCGGCGGTTATGACAGATGTTGATGCTGTCGTGCAGCTGTGGAGGATTTCAGGGCTTGAATCTGCTCGGTTCTTGTTGTGGATGATGAGTGTTGCGCGTGCAGTCTGTCTCTCACGTGGTGTAGATGTGCCGCATGTGTGTTGAAATCGGGACTGTGTCCAGACAGACCGAAAGACAGACAGATGTGAGTTTCCGCTGACCGTGAACTAACCGGGCGCGATTTGACAGCAGAACTTCTGTGTTTGATAACTGACCGTATGGAGGGTCAGTGTGGGCATCGGACATCATGAGGACAGACAGACAGACGCGTGTTTATCTATTCTGTTCATGTTGAGGTGAGAGAAAATTTAGTCTACTGTTTTAGAACAAAGCTGGGCTGCACCTGCATGTAAACACCCGACTGTGTTATTTCTAGTGGGCGTTCACTCAGGATGCGTTTATGACAACGGTGAAGGAGCGCAACACACCGTGAGATGATTGTTATTTATTACTATTATTATTTATTGTTATCATTATTAATTTATACCGAACATAAATAGTGTCATGATTTACAAAATTAAAATAGTCATTTACCGGTTGCTAAAGCCTAATGCGGATATGGGACGGAAAACCGTATTAAATAGTCGGACAGCGGTTCTTGCTCTTCTCTTACAGCTACAGATTCCACAGCGCGAAACATTCAGCAAAATCAAGTTCAAGTCTGGAGCACTGGACTGTAATGTCAGTCCAGTCTGTTTATAAAATCAGAACCGATCGCTCGTGTAGCTCGATTCCGAAAGCATAACGAGTTAATTTTAAATTACTAAAATCCTCGGAAACATACAATTCAATTTGACATTCCTAGTTCGATTCCTGAACAGAAGAGTCTTAAGAGTCGATTCTTTTTTGTAAATCAAGCAAGCACTTGATCCGTTCAGGGCAAATGAATCTTTTATTTGGTTCATTATAACACATGGAAATAAAATGTTTATAATGTTTTCTGATTCACTAAGGTAGTGTGCTTTATGAACAAAGGGATCTTTTTTTGTGAAGCAAATCAATTAAATAGTTTTTTTGGATTTCTATTCAATTAACCGTTTTAGTCATTTTTTAAGCGAATCTAAATGTAGCGAAGTCGAATATATTTAGTACAACAATTCTGTATTAAAAAGTGATTCTTTTAGTAAATTTGGAGGTTAAGTGTAATTTTGACGTTTGAGTTCAGATTTATTATGGAAATTCATAAATGATTTGGAGTGGATTCTTTTATTGAAGTAGTCTGGTACCTTAATAAATGACTCTTCTGAGTGGATTTTTTTTTAATGGAATAAAATTCAGGCAGGTAATAGTTTTATTACTGAATATTTCAATAGTATTAAAAGATAATTTTTTTAAATTGACTTATGCAAATTTTCAATGGGCCTATTACAGTTTCCGAACAAGTTATTTCAGCTTAATCTTAATATTTTGCTCAATTACAGTTGCGATTTCAATTTAATGTATTGTTCTTTCCTAATTAATAGCTGATCCTTCTAGTGATTCAATGCGCATACTATCTATCCTGAGTAGTATTTGAAAATAGAATTAGTATGTCTCAAACCATAGTAGGTTGAAAAGAGTATGCCAAAGTTTCCCAGATAGTTTACTATTTTCGGTTACAATTTTAAGTGTAGAAGAGTCCATACTCTTAATTGCTAATATTGCCCACAATACATTGCATGTTAGATAGGAATTGGATTAAAACTACAAACGTGGTTCAAAAGTGTAAATAAAACTACAAATATGGTTGATGCACAAAACCTACCGTTACTTTATTTGACTCACTTACTGAAATGTTCATCATTGTTAAAGCTTGACTCTGAATTGATCAAATTCAGGCAGGCAATGTAGTTTTTGTACTGAACATTTCAAGAGTATTAAGAGATCATTTTACAGTGCAGTTCCTTAACAAATGAAGCATTTAGATGCAAAAACCCAATGAGCATTTTTATTAGGCTCTTGTGTGTATGTTTAGTAATACCACTTTTATGGCAAAGAATATGTAATTTTCCTGATTTTTAAAATGAAATATCTTAACATAAACAAAGAAAGCTGAGAAAAATGTTCATTTTTGATTAAAATTTCAGACGGTGCTTAAAGGTTTTTGCATCTGAACTCTTTAATGGACTCTTTTGAATCTGTTAATTTATGTTGAGCCCAAACATTGAGCATGACAGTCTGATTCCTGAACGCACTGTATGATTTGGTTGAAACTGCAACACTATTAACCAGTTAATAATCATTCGGGATGTTTACTTTATTTGACTTGCTTACTGAAATGATCATCATTGTTAAAGCTTGACTTGAATTATCCAAGGTCAGCAACCATATCATTGATGGTCTGAGGTTGTTGGCTCATAAAATGTATTTAGATTAGGCTACTACTTTTGATTACATGTGTAGTCTACAATCCATGACACTGATAGTTTGAGATGTGACATATTGGCCAACATGCAGTTAAAATGAAACGCCAGAATGCATCTTAGTGTGAATTGCCCTATTAGTCATTATTGAAGGATGTTGTTACCTTGCTTCTAATTTCATGCATTATCCATCTCCTCTCCCTCAGTTTAATGTGCCGTAAGTGGCGTGACAAACAACAGATGTTTTATGTAGTGTAACTGTTCACTTGTATACACCCTACTTCCTCTCATGTCTCTTTATCTCACGAACATCATTCTCAGGAGTGATTAATGTGTAATTTACAGGACACTGTCTGAGATGTGTCGATCTCAAGCTATTTCAGTACGTCCTCATTCAGTCACTTTTATTCATGCCGGTTTCTCTTCAGAATAGATCAACGACTGAGCAAAGCGGCTGTGCTGCACGCAAAGTGTTCTTCTAGAGCTCCGATCAGAGGCGGCACCATTTTCTATCTGCAAAGCCTAATCCAGGACTAAAACCGAATTCGATATCCACACATAATTCCCTTTAATTCATTGCATGGTTCATTATAGTAGATAGTATTTAATATTTTGGCTCTGTGTAGCTCAGGGGTTTTTCCTGCTGCATATGTTTCACAAAGTAATTGCAAGTTTGGTGTGAATAAACAGTTTTTTTTTTTCTGAGGGAGTCATTTTGTTCTGCTTTTTCAGGCCAGTTCTTTTTGTACAACAATTTAATTTCACGGTTCACACATTTCATGCCGACGTACTGCTGCTCCTCTCCTCTTGTTTATGAGTTTCCTTTTTTCCTCTATAGTATGCGAGTTGCTCCCTCATAGCTAAAAGTGAATTTGAGTTTGATTCTGAGTAGATGACAGCTGGAGGGGAATTTTTGTTGTGTTTGTGCTGAAGGGTTGTGGGAAGTTGTTGTATGTGCAGGTAAATGTACAAGTAAATTCATGGTAAAACCTTTGGCAACAACTTTAGGTTTGACTGAAATTTATTAACAATGTTTCGTGGGATGACATTAGAGCTGTGGGATTTTGGTTAAATATCTAATTGCATTTTTTTCATTCAGTTTTTTTTTTAAACAAATATTGTGATTTTTTTTTTTATTTGATTTGCGATTTTAATTTTGTAGTCAAGCTTGAGCTCAAGATATTGTATGTAGCTTCTTACTGCTAAGATGCAGTGAGTGTTAGTTAAAAAAAGGATCTTACTCCAACTCTTATTTAAATTTGTTTATAAATATTCAGAAATGAAGCACAAATTTTTCTCTAGGGCTAACAGTAGTGAGATATGGCGTTAGTTATCTCCTGGTGCAATTATAAGGTTTAACAGCCGCAAACAACTTTGTACTTAGCTGTTGCTAGCTACTAGATTCAGTGTCACTGAGAAGTGACAATACTCTCAATACTTTCGGTTGACTTTATAGCATAACACTCGTCATATAGCCGCCCATGGTGCTTTTTAAGGTGCTGGTTGTTGTATTTCCTCATGCTCTGGTAACAATTCTGCGACAGCTTTTACAAATGACCTGTTTTTGTTCGGTGTCTGTGACTTTGAAACAGAAATATTCCCATATCATTGACATGCTGATATAAATAAATCTATTAATTTTTCTGTAGCGGCAGACGCCATCATCCCAGTTGTTTGCGCTTTCCTGTTTGTTTGTTTTATTGTGGGCTTTTCGCATGGTTAAGTTGTGCAATTTTGATTTTCGGCAGAACGAAAATGTGCTCACTCCATTAACTAGTAATACTGTCACACAGATAGCAGTCACACATTTGTGGGGGAAATTATATACTACATATATATTTCATATCACAACCTCTTGTGATTTAGCTAACTGCAACATTTCAAATCGCGATTGCAATTCGAATTTAATTAATCGCACAGCCGTAGTTGGCATTGATACCTGTATATTTTACTGGTAATTTAGAAAATATCACAAATTCTGCCTTTTATTATACAAGACACTAGGGCAGCACGATATTGCAAAATCTGATATTGCGATATTTTGTTTTTCTTCGATTTAAATATTGCAATCTGAATATAATTTTACAACATAGTTTGAACAGCACTATTTGATTGTTTTCTATGTAGTCTTACAGTGTTCAGGTACGTAAATTGAATCAACTTTCCTTTGTCTTGTTTCTAGTCCAAATATTTAAAAAAAATTCTTATGTCAGGTACATGTATTGTTTTGTTTTCAATTTGAGAAGAAATAAGTCAAAATGTAAAAAAATTAGGGAGTTTTTTATTAAGACTAGTAAAACGTTCTGCCTGCCAGTAAAGTAAAATCTTTTTTTTGCTTTGAAATGTAGATATTTGGACCAGAAATAAGACAATATCTAAGTAATATTTTTTGTTATTGACTGTATATGCACAGCAAAATCCAGGGTTAGAGTAGGCCAACATTGGCCCCCAGGCCCTAGTTTTGGCATCTCTGCTATAGAGGATAGCATGACATTAAAAGAAAGAAGTTATTTGTAAATAATGTATAAAAATAATAATTTCATCTTCGTTTTTATTATAGCTTTTTTCTAATTGAACATTTAATTTGAGGGGTCTTTACATCTCAGAGAAATTAAACAAACACCCATTGCTATGATGATCTAACACCCGTCGTTACACCCATTTTACATCATGCTATGCGTTTTAAAAGATGTCATGTTGACAAATTGCATGAATCTTCTAATGTCATACCTGTGGGTGTTTTAGATGGTTTAAACAAAGCAATCATATTGTAAACTGGGGTTAAGTCTTCAGTTTTGAGTTTTATAGTGGTTACCTCTTGTTTTTTTTAAATATAAATATTGCAAATTATTTTATTCTTAAAATATTATTTAATTTATGAAAAACAAAAGTACAAATTTACATTAAGGTTACATTTTTGTAAAGTTATTGAGTTTAGCTATTAAAAAAGTCAATTCTCATCTCAACATCGATCATTCTTGTAATTTCATCAGAGGCTTTTTTCCTTGCTGTCAAGAAGTCGGTATCAAAGATTTTCAACTTCTCCTCGCACATACACCTACAGTAACCCTTATTGTTGAAATCTTTAATAAAGAGCTTGAGAACAGAGCGTTCTGCTCTTGTTTCAGTTTTATAATATGACGATGAAGTGGTAATAGTGTTTCTCTTTTTTTCAGGAGCTGACACTTGAGAAATTTCTGCTAAAAGTGGCTTTTGGGAATAAACTGTAAGCGCATTGGTGTGTCTGAACTGATATCTACTCTCTCCTTATATATGTGTGTGTGTGTGTGTGTTCAGATGCAGGTTCATTGCTGCAGTTGGTATATGAGGGAGATTTTGAGGCCGTCCTCTTCAGCTCTGCGGTGCAGGGGCTTCTGGGAGTTTGTCCTGAAGAGGGTGACAGCATTGAGGCCTATCTGGAGAGACAGGTGCTGTCTTACCTGAGTGATGCCACCGAAGAGCAGAGGAGCCACAGGTCAGGATTCCCAACATAGGGTTCTCTCTGTGTTTTTAACCATACCTTTATTAGGGCTGCACAATATATGAATGCAATTTATTTAGTTATTATTTAACATTTTTATATTTTCAGTAGATTACTTTGTTATAGCTCTGTATGGAAACAATTCAACTGTAAAGCACATTATATTGGACTGTCCTGATTTTAATGACTGCAGAAGGATTCTTTATGACATTAACTCCATTCATTCATTCATTCATTCATTCATTCATTCATTCATTCATTCATTCATTTTCCTTCGGCTTAGGGTGCTTTCACACCTGTAGACAGATAGTTTTGTTCCGAAACAGGGATTAAAATTGTTCCAATGTTGCACTTTGTTCTTGGTGTGGTTCGCTTTCACATAGCAAAGTTTCTAAACAGACCAAAATGGCTAAAACAAGTCACGTGCGAGTAAACTCTCCTCACATTGGTCAGTTCTACGGTTTATTTTTCAGTTCCGCTCAGCTGTCATTTTAGCTTATTTTAATTTATGACGATGAGCAAGAAAAGCTGTGCTTTCATTTGAAATGGTGACACCCACAGACATTGTCACCAAATATAAGTGGTAAGACTTTCTCATACAGTGCCATTGGCTAGAACTATGGATTATAGGCTTTACGTTATAGGCCCTACTCATCATCCTCTCTTCATATAGCCGTATATATGCCCAATACATATGCATTATACTCTGTGATATAGCCTGGTTCGGATCATATTGCTTTCTCACTACAATCAATCTGCTCCAAAGTTTGGAAGTGAGACACCCTCATTCAGGCGATCTTGGACCAATTGTTTTGCCCCGGATCCGAGCGTGATTGCTGGTTTCACAAATACTAAACAAACCACGCTAACAGGGGAAACTCGTCAGGTTTTAAAACAAAATTCTAGGTGTAAGAGCACCCTTAGTCCGTTTATTCATCAGGGGTTGCCACAGCGAAATAAACCGCTAACTTATCCAGCGTATCTTTTATACAGCGGATGCCCTTCCAGATGCAACCTAACACTGGGAGGCATCCATACACAGTCATTCACACACATACACTACGGACAATGTAGTTTATTCAATTCACCTATAGCACATGTCTTTGGACTGCCGGGGAAACTGGAGCACCTGGAGGAAACTCATGCTAACACAGGGAGAACATGCAAACTCCACACAGAAATACCAACTGACCCAGCTGGAAGTCGAACCAGTGACCTTCTTGCTGTGAGGCGACAGTGCTAACCACTGAGCCACTGTGTCACCCCCGACATGAACTCACTCAGGGAGATATTCAGCAAAGTGTCACCAGGATTTTTTTTTTTCATTAATCATGTTTTAATGTTACAAATCCTCTCTAATTTATACATTTTATAACATATTTGTTTGTGGTTTTTAATAGTATATTTATTATCGAAACGTTTATGCCATGAAAATAGCTCTCGTTGCTGACATGGCATTAAATGAAAATATATGATCTGGAAACAGTTCATTATTTTTATATTGATTGGTCTGAATTTGTAAGGGAATGCATAGAATATGATAAACGTATTGCAAGCTTAGATAAATAGATCACAGCTAAGATAAAAATTAAATGGTCCTTTATGGTTTTCTGAATGTAAAATAACACCTATTTTGCTTTCACTGAATAAAAATGTAAGTTAATCTAATCTTAATGTTACAAACATTACAATTACGTCATGGTTGGGTAAACTTGGAGTACATTTCATTGGAGAGTAAAACAATTTGTTTTTTACTATCCTATTCGCTGAAATAATAAAAGAAAAACTCCACGATGGTGCTAACAAGTCTTCCATAAAAAGGAAAAAAAAATAGTGCGAGACTGATGACGGCAGCCAGAGGTGAAAATAACGTCAAATTTACTCTCAACCCCCTAGACGTTGCATTAAAAATACCTTGCATAAGCGGCAATTTGTTTTTTGTAATATGACGCAAAGATGTTATAATACATTCATAAATGCATATACATGTTCATATGGTTTTAAAAAAAATCTAAATATTAAACATTCAAGTATTTAAGATTATGATGACAGTTGAATGCGTCATGACAGTCGTGTGATAAGGGTTCATTCAAACATAGATCAGTGCACTAACATGTGTTAAGATGTCAAGATAAGATATCAAGATAATCTTCGTAAAATTTAATAACTTTCATGACTTTTTGGGTGTGCACATTGTGATGTTGATGCTGAAATGATATATTTGGCAGCCTTAACATGTATGAAGAACATCTAACTGGCATTCTGTACTCTATGTACTTCACATAATGAGAAATATTCATTTGCATCTACATTTGGATGCATGTTCTCTGCTTTAAACGTGATTTTTAAGTGAGTTAATTCAATTCATTAGAATCTAAATGCAAATGAGGACAAATTTAATTAGTGAAACTGCAATGCTATTCATTTAAGTAGCACTACTGCCTAAAGATGTCCTCAATTAGATTCACTCATTGTGCCTGTTAGATTACAGTAAATTCATTGCACCAGATTTACTGTTAAATGGCGTTATTTAAATGAGCTCTGTTTTATGGATTGAAATGTCTTATTTATTGTGATTTATGGTTTTATTTGAGCTGTCTCCTGTAATTGGCTATGAATTATTAAGCAGGAGTTTAGCTTGTGTGCTGCTTGGAGTCCACGGACTGTGTGTTGTTAATGCAGAGTTTCTGTGGAAGATTTATTGATGGGCAATTTGTAATGAATCCCTTTTGCTTTTTTGTTTATACCCCAATACATGTCAATTTGAAGGCAGTTTGAATAGGTTAAATGTGATAATAACAGATGTTGCGTAATGATACAGTCAAAGCTTGAAGTAAGACTGGTCGATTAATCAAAGGCGATTTTCATGCACATTTTGTCAGTTAAGTAAATTTCCAGCACGTGCTTTTGAGATGGAGCAGCTTTTAGATCCATATTTTGCTGACAACTTAGACAATACTGCATTATTTATCACAATTGGTTAAATCATTCGTTAATGAAATTGAAAATGATCACTGAGCGATAATGACAGCTGTTTGCTCAGCTTATCCATGACCTATGGTTCTGTGTTGCTGCTACATCTGAAAGCATATGATATGTTTTACTTCAAATTGTGCGTGATGTGCATGACCATCTTGGCTTTTGTTAATTTTAATTTAATTTAGATTATTGCCTTGCTCTGGCTTTTAACTATTGTAAGCAATCAGTCTTTATTTAACTAATTACATGACAGAAAAATAGTTAACAATATTAGTTAACAATTAAAGTTAAATAGAACAGTAAACGATATTGGCTTGTTATTTAATGATCTCTTTTTTTTGAGACTCAATACTTTTCATCTATGACCAATCTCAGCCCAGACTTTGAGACGAGATGAAACAAAAATCAAGAAAATATGGAAAATCATGTAGGCTGTTTTTTTGGTGTCAAAGTATTGACTCACAGTATATCCACACAGTTCAACACCCTTAGACCTTTATCTATCCCTATTGCAATCGATCACTAGCAAAGGCTAGTAACTAGCCTAGGGCATGCTAACAGCATGTTACGTTAGAGATAAAGTACATCCAGGTGGTTGTTATCTCAGAATAAAGCCTGACAGGTTTATTGGCAGCCCAATGCGATAGAGGGCTGATGTTCAAGACTGAAGGGTTTTTATTTTATGAAATCAAGCACCTGTATGTACTTGATCCTACTAATTACATAGCTGCTTGCCACAACACATAAAATTAGACAAATATCATTGTTCTGAGTTGTAATAGTTTATTAATTCTTTAATCAAAGGCTTTGGAAACGGGTGAATGGAGATGATTGAGCATACCCTAACCAATGTTTTATTTAGTCACAAAATGGTGCCTAAAACAGTAGTGGAGACAAGCATATATGGATTTGCTGATGCTCTGGTTGATTTGGATGAGCCTGTCTTATTGAGTGGTTGTTATCTCAGAATAATATACCATGAAACTTGACTGCAGTCAGAATCGAGTATTCCAGACTATCGTATGAGTCATGTTCTTAACATGGTAAAACATTCTAGTAGTTCATTTAAAACATGTTAGCATTTAAACATTAGCATTTAAGATGCTAATCTCTGTTGCTAACTTTTCAGTCAGTTTTGTATCGTATTGCACATAAAGGTTATGTCCTTTAATCATCTTTATTTTGTCTTAAAACTTTAACCATATGTCCCCTTAAAGTGATTTGCAGTTATGTAAAGACATTTAATAATTATTTCTATTGAAACATTAGACAGGGCAGCATACTTTTCATTTTTTAAAAAGCTAATAGCATTTAGTTTTTTATATCACAGCTACGGTACAGTAATGTAGCTCAGTCTCTCTAACCTGTTTTCCTTCTAATCTACTCCATATGACTCTGAACAAGATCTGATTGTAAGCATGCTATGGTGGTTCTTGGGACACCAACACAAAACCAGATTTCATTTCCCCTTTGGAAAGCATGTTTACTGTCTGAAGGATCTATTTGCTGTATAGCACACTGTGGCATTTACCATATCGAAAACAGTAAATCTCAGCTTTAGCTTTAGCTTCTATTTATAGTGTTGAGAGTGGGCTGCTTGAGATTGTAGAGATATTTGATCGTACAAAAGACTTCGATGAGAACCTGAGTGCAGAGTGACTTTATTAAAATTGTTGATCTGTTTTTGTGGCAAGTAAGAAATGGTAAGATTTTAAGATAAGTAAGAAAGATAGAAAGTTTAAAAAATAACTCTACAAGAGTAAAATTAGTTTTTTTTTTTTTTAAGGGGTGGTCCACTTCAATATCATATTTCAAACTTTAGTTTTTGTATAATGTAGCTGTGTGAGCATAAACAACATATTTGAATGTACGACAATCAATTTCAGTGCAAAGAGAGACTTTAGCTGCGTCCCAAATGGCACACTACACTAAACACTATGCATTTAGGCACTTACACACAGCAGCATAGTATATAAATGTAGTGATGTCCTGAATGGAACACTAACGTTTTTTTTTACCAAGCGGAAATCCAAACCGTTTCCCTGATGACACTTGTCGGTTGCCAAATCAGTGAAATAAATGACAAAAGTATCAATTAATACCTGCCCTGAGTATAACCGCATTCACCATTGGGAGGCAGTATAATCATTCTTGTAGGAGAACTTCGCTTACAAAATCAATCCAACATGAGTGCCCGAAAGCTCCACCCCTTCCGCTATGTGAGCAAAGCAGTGGCTGTTGAGTGCATGAAGTGTCCAACATAACACACTTCATTGTACCGGTTGAATAAGTGCATCATCCGGATATTTAAAGTGCACTTATTTTCAGTTTTCAGTGTAATTGCACTACTTGCACTATTTATACTACAAAATGGTGTAGAATAGTGTATAAGTATGCAATGTTTGGGACGCACCTATTGGCTTTTACAGAGTTAGCTTAGCAAAGACTAGAGCGAATAGTAATAGGTGTTATGTTTTCTGGTGATGTGGAGCCAATTCATGAATAACAACACATTAGGTTAGCTGACCAATCAGAGTTTGTTGAGGGTGGGCCTCCAGGGGAAGCTGAGTGTTGGCTGAGTAGCAGAGTAAAATTAGGGTAAGATATGTGAAAAAATAACGTGATATATATATATATTTTTAATAATGAAGCACGTGCACATGTTGTTTTGCACCCCAAAAAACACAACCAATACTTAAACACTCTGCACCAACCCTTTAGTGTTTAATGAATGTTTTGAAGTATTTTCATCTAGGGCCTTACTGATTTCTGGAGTTGTTGATATTATTATGTCTATATGTATTCTGTCTTTTATCTATATTGATCTTGCCATTGATCTTGTCATGAAATAACTTTGAGTTGCTGATATGGCAACAAACAATCAAAACTACCAAACATAAAGAGATAGTAAAATCATATTGTATGTTTTATGTGGGGCAGCATGGTGACACAGTGGGTAGCACAATTGCCTCACAGTAAGTAGGTCGCTGGTCTGAGATCCCGCTGGTTCAGTTGACATTTCTGTGTGGCATTTGCATGTTCTCCTTGTGTTGGCGTGGGTTTCCTCTGGGTGTTCCGGTTTCCCCCACAAGCCTAAAGACGTGGTATAGATGAAGCTAAATTGTTCGTAGTGTATGTGTGTAAATGAGTTCGTTTGGATGTTTCCTAGTGATGGGATGCAGCTTGAAGGGCATCCGCTGTGTAAAACATATGCTAGATAAGTTGGCGGTTTATTCCGCTGTGGCGAGCCCTGATTAATAAAGGGACTAAGCTGAAAAGAAAATGAATGTTTTATGTGCATTTGCTGTACTTGTGGATTTTCATTATACAAGCAAGAGATGCACATTGTATGGTATTTTTCAAAGCGTCTTTTGTTATCCTCAGTAAAAAAAGAAAGTAACACATTTTTGCTAATGGCGCCAAAATGATCCATTCATTCAGGAAACACAAAACATTTACACAACGCTCCCATTATAATCAAGGCAGCTGACTTCACTTCCAGTTAGTGTAGTTGTGTTGTGTACCGCCGCGTAAGGAGTTTTGCCGGTTGATGGTAGCTTCAGCTGAGTGGAGCGTTTTATTGTGTAGAGAATGAATAAAACCATACAGAAGGGTTCAAACTCTGTCCCCCTCCTTTCAGCCATGAATTATTAATTTTCGATAAGCCCACTTTAACATCCTTTCTCTCCAGAGAAAGAGCGAGTGGAGGAAAGGAAGGTTGCGCTGTGCTGCGCCTCCTCAGCTCTTCTTATCTCTCCCGCTCGCCTTATTTTTCTTTCTATACAGCCTCTCTCCTTGTGGCTTGTGTTGGAGAGGCAGAAAGTGGTTGTAGATGAGTGCAATGGCTTGAATAGTGAGGGATGTTTTTCTGTTGGGAGATTAGATGCAGGTAGATTGATGTTCTCGTGCTGCTGAATGCAGAAATACATGTCATGTTTTTTTTTTCTTTTTAGTCCTCATCTTCTGCTTCTTAAAGGGACCAAAATACGCAATGAGATTCATGACTCGACCACCATTTTCTTTTTCTTCTGTGAGAATTCATCAGATTGCAGTGAAACATGAACGTTTGTATGCGGGTGCATGTAAATATGTACTTTCTCAATGGCATCTGGGGAGCAAATCTACCATAGAGCAGAATTACAATCTCAGGTCTTTCTTTCATTCCAGTGAGCGGCACATTGCTGCCACCTGAATTATTTCTTCAGGTTTGTGCATTTGCATCAAAAATAAACTATATTTATCTGGTGAATGTGTATTTCAGCAGTAAATCCAGTGGCTGTAATGAGATTAGCTGTTAAACTTGCGTGTGTTTCTGAAGCTGATCTTTTGTGAACTGTAGGGAAGTTGCTCTGTTGGCGGTGGCAGTGGGGTGTCTGAACCTTTTCGCCCAGAGTAACTGGACCGGCCCACCAGTTGAGCTCCATGTCTCTGATGTTCTTCCTGAAGCCCTGCTCCAGAACTTTTCTCAGGTATAGTACTATATATTATTTTATATTTGTTCATGGATGTACACTGTAAAACCCCGATAATTTAAGTTAACACAAACCCTTTGAGGAAATGGATTTTGGCAAACCGTTTGAGTTTTGAAGCCAAATGGTTTGAGTACTGTAAACTTATATATATATTGAATCATTTACGCTTATACTATTTAAGTTCACATCACCAAACATTTAGACTATTAGTAACTTAAACATTTTAAGTTCAGTTATCAAATCTATATGAGTTCAGTAAACTTAAATGAATCTAGTCCTAACAACTGTATTAAGGAAAAACGGTTTAAGGAAAGCGATTGCGGCAAATGGTTTGAATTGAATTCTCAAATGAATAGAGTTAGTCAACTCAAATGGTTTGCCGCAATCGGTTTCCTCAAACCATTTGAAACAAGTTATCATGTATTAAACAACCAGTCTGTGGATGCAGTTGGTCAATCAGTTGGTCTCAACATTACCCTTTTCACAAATTTAAGGCAGTAAAAAAAGTTTGTTTCTTGAAGAAGTTCATGTGAAGGGCAAAAACCAGAGTCTGTATACTCAATTGACAGTGGGATGTGATCTGTATGGATTACAGATCAACCGTGATCCGTTACACCCCTAATTAACATTTATTACAGAATGCTAAAGAAATCTTTCCTATTTTCATCTGGAGTTAAACTACATTTAATAAGTAAAATTAAAACAATCATTAACAAGAACTAAACAGACTAAATATAAAACTACTACTGATTATTACAAAATAAAACTAGAAAAAATCAATATAGAAAATTGCTGAAACTCATTTACAAAATTAAAATATTAAAAAAGGAAAAGTGTTTTATGCTTTTATACCAACTGTTCACAGCATAAAAGTTTATCCCTTTTAAAATATGAGTCCCACTTTATATTAAATGACTTGGTCAATCTGAATTAAATTTATTGTGCTCTTGAGGTGGTATACGGATAAGGTTAGGAAAGGTTTGGTGGCATTGATGGGTTTAAGTGTGTTAAGGTGTAAGTGATGGGCCAAAAGTGTAAATATGGGGGCGCTCCTGAGCAGGCAATGGAATAAGGTGCAAGTTGGCAGAGCTTGGCAAGAACTTTATATAATTCATAAATTTAAGGAGCTTTCATCGAAAATATGAGATGCCACACCTGTCTAAGACTTTATTACTCTACATAAAATGGCTGGTTTCTTTATGAATCCAAATGGCGAGCAAACTACGTAAGTATAAATACACAAGGAAATCCGCTGTTAACGCACCTCGCATAATGTCCGAATCAGCTGAACCCACTGACTGAGCTAATCAAAACGGAAATAGCCTCTTTCAAACAGAACTGAAAAATGTATTATCAAATGAACTTGACAAGGTCAAAGCTGAATTACAAGCAGTTAAATGTGAGATAGCAAGCAATGCTTCTGCTGTTCGCTTAGATCTTGAGGCAATTAAAATGACAGAGTCAGACATAGAACGAGGGTTATCCAGTTGCTTGGATGATGTTGCACAGCTGCAAAAGTGTAAATACACCAGTGGTGTAGTGGTTAGTGTGTCGACACATGCACTCCTGCATTTCTCCTGCGGTGTTGCTATCAGTGTGTGAAGAGTGGGGGAAAAGCCTTGCATTGACAATCCAACACAATGGGCAGCATTAAACACATTTTATAAGTGGTCAGAAACTTGTAAATAACTTGTATAAGAATAAAGTTACGGTAAAACCAAGCACACCATTGTTTTTCTTGTGAAATTCCCAATAGGTTTGAGTCACATGACCCTCTTCCTATTGGAAAAACAAAAACAAAAGTTGGATCCAAGATGGCTGACTTCAAAATGGCCACCATGGTCACCACCCATCTTGAAAAGTTTGCCCCCTCACATATAATGGCCCACCCTGTACTTACAGTAAAATGAATAACTTTGTACATAGTAATTTAGGCAACTTGATCTAAAGTGGTATCGGGACAAATTGGAAAGTATTTGTTTATATAATCAAATATTTGATTAAGTTTGTCTAAATTTTAATATGTACCTTATGGAATGTATATAAATGAAATATGTCCCCCAACCCAGGATAAGGTGTTGTAGAGTATGAATTTTTTTCCGCAAAATATATTTATTGGGTTTTGTTTGAACTATAGACCAAAATACATTAAAAAACAATAAATGAATAAATAAATAAAAATAAGTATAAATGGAAACTTATTATGATATATTGAAACATCAGGAATCCAACAAATGATTAAATAAATACAAATAATTAAATAAATAAATTACATGAATTCAAATTATAACAATACGTAATTACAAAATGAATAAATAATAACAATGTTCATTACATATTTTTTGGATATTGCATTTCACAACTTTTCAGTGTGGAAAAGTTTGTCTTTTGCTGGTTAAACGAATTTGTTTATAGGTGCTGAAATGTAAGACAACATAATAAGACACCAACGAGAGTTTGAAGCTCTGCATGGTCCACCTGGTTAAGAAAGTGTTGAAGGGAGGTTCATATTTAATAAAAGTCCTGCAATTTTCCTTTAACAGCGTATGTCAGCTTCTCCAAAGGAATAAATATGTTTCTTTATCAGTATATGTCAGCTTCTCTAGAGGAATACACATAATTTAGTCTAAGTAATTAAATAGCATAGGTTAAATTGATATTTTATCGCATATACAGCTTTTCCACACTCTTAAGTGTAAGGTTTCTTATGGAACGTGATGTTGATTAATGTTATATACTTGAACTCTAGTAGTTTTAATGCTTTAAGGGGGTCATTTGGTGTAAGTGTACATTCTTTGTCTTAACCCATCAAAGATTATGCTTTTTTTTTGTTAATATCAGCACATTTTTAATGAGCGAACATGCGTCTAAATGCACTCTTGAGGTGATTTAATGTGTGTGTGGGTTGTATGTGTGTGAGCTGGATGAAGTGGAAGGAGATGCTGGCGACTGCGGCAGGTCAGTGCTCTGGATAATAAGTGTGTAGAGGCCTGCAGGGCTCCTAATGAAACCTCTTAGGGCTCCTAATTATTCTGAGGTGAAGAGATTCCTCTCCCTAATACCCCACGGAGGCCTTGGAGATCCCTGGAGACCCACTGTATGTGTGTGAAACACTTTCTGCTGTCTCACACCTTTCTAAAGCTGCTGATTTATCAGCCTTGTCCTGGAGAGCACAGACCCTGTAAATTAGACTGAGATCAGCGCATATAGAGAGAGATGGATGGACTGAAGCCACTTACCGTGAGCAGGCTCTGAATAAAAAACTCATAGGACAAATACTGTAACAATACAGCCTCAAATTCTTCTAATTAAAATGATTGTTCAACCAAAATGAAACATTCTATCCTCATTTACTTATCCTTCACTTTCTTTACATTATTTACTTTGGTTGAACACAAATGAATACATTTAAAAAATGTTTGTGCTGTTAACCTTTGGCTTCCATAGTATTTGGTTTTCCTACTATGGAAGTCAATGGTTACTGGTTTCTAGCATTCTACAAAATATCTTCTTTTGTGTTTAACAACAACACAAAAAAAATACACATAAAGGTTTGAAACCACTTGAGGGAGAGTAAAGACTGATTTATGTCTCTGCGTCGAGTGATCGGCATGATCCACGACACCTGCCTTGTGCGTAGTCGTGCATTTATACTTCTGCGTGCTCTTTGTGTTGCTCTGCTAAAACACTTCCGAATCACTATCTGGCAGTAGGTTTTTATGTTCCTCTATGTCAGGGGTCACCAATCTCCTTCCTGGAGGTTTCGTGCCCTGCATGGTTTAGCTACAACTTGCCTCAACACAACTGCTTAAGTATTTCAAGTATACCAAGTATACCTTGATTAGCTTTTTCAGGTGTGTTTGATTAGTGTTGGAGCAAAAATATGCAGGACACCGGACCTCCAGGAACAAGTTTGGTGATCCTTGCCCTATGTCATGTTTCTTCGTGGGTGTTTTGTTTTTTCTGAACGATACCTTAATGTAAAAGTAGCCCCCACCCCCACCCCCCCTCTCCCCCATTGTAATAGGCATAGTTTGTAGCACCTAATTATAAAGTACAGTATATGAAACCCTGTTCATTATTTTAATAATGTAAAAAGCATTTAATGACCATTTTATTTCACAGTTGAATGGAATTTATAAGCGTATTGACCCTTTCATATACTTGTATATAATTAAAGACTGCATGGGTTATAAAATTGAGCATTTATCTTTTATACTGTTTAAATAGACCAGTTTGCTTATGTGCTAGCATAATCCTACCTCTACCGCAATAGTCTCAAACTTAATTTCTGGAGGGTCGCAGCTCTGCATAGTTTACCTCCAACCACCTCCAACTCACCTACTTAATAGTCTCTAGTAGTCTTTACCTTCTTGATCAGATGGATTAGCTGAGTTTGATTAGGCTTGAAGCAAAACTTCAGAGCTGTGGCCCCCAGGAATTGAGTTTGAGATCTATGCTCTACTGTTAGCCTCCTGGCTAGAACAATCTAACGCATTTCTGATTCGCCACACAACAAGGTATCACAATGATAGCTTTTGATCAGGCATTCACCACAGACGATCACTTAGGGGTCCTAAGCAGACTTGATTCCAGGGGAGGGCTGGATTTTTCACCACACTGGCGGACTTGCAACAGCATTAATCATAAAGTAAACACAACAGTTTCCATCTAGAGCTACTTCACAGGATTCTACTCTTGTAAACACTCTCTCCGACAGGTTCATGCGGCTCTCGGTCCCGCCCACACTGGTCACTGCTAACACAGCTGACCAATCACAGAGTTTGCGCTACCCGTCGTTTAAAACGTGTAGTTACATTTTTTATAAGGGGCATCAACGGCAGCAGCAACCACGACGAGGGCTATATGACCGTGTTTGTGCTTGATGCAGAAGTATAAACCAGCCTTAAAAAGCGAGTAAATTATTAGTCATTTTCTTCAGTTTATTCTATCAATGTTTCCATGGAGTATTTGTTTTGTACATGTAAGTTATTGGGTTATTTACATTTTTTTTATTAATATAAAAAAATGATATCTATTAACATTAAAGATGCCATATACTGCATTGGTTAAATCAATTAAATTGCTCTCTGATATCTACATAGTAGGTTTATGGCTTTGGAAAGTTTAAAAAATCTCCAGAAATGGTTTTATAAGCTCATTTATTACTCCATAAAATACCCATAGAATTAGAAGGTCGACGATTGACCATATTTGGCTCGTTACGTAAATGTTATTGAGCTCCGTTCTGACGTGCCACTCTTACGCACACACAAACACACACACTCACATACAGCATGATGTACGCTGAACACGGACAAATATAAACCCAATCAGAGTAACGTTAACCTATTTTGTTCACTAGATCTGTTGACGTTAAAGGCTAAATTATTATTAAACTAGACAAAAGAAAGTCATAGAGATGTACAGTAAGGCGTTGTATTTTGAATCTGTAGTCCAAGAAAACACAGCCAGGAATAAGTATCAACCTCTGCATGAACATATGACAGATGAGCTGAGTGATTTGACACGATTCAGCAGTCTACACGTTTAAACATACTCATCAAATCTCACAATAAATTAACAAAAGATACCTTATGTAACTAAACATACCTTATGCCTCTTCAGAGTGAAGATGAATAAATGTGTAATCTATAAATCTTGCAATTTGCATCCTGACGCCATTTTGAACACGCCTTGTGCTGTCATTGTGCAGTAATGCACAGTAAACAAATTTGCACTTGCATTTTTTAAATAAAAGTCCCACATACATAATAAGTAAAATGCACACTTAAAAATAACAAAAGGAGGGAAATTATCAATGTTGCTTATCAAACACAGCCTGAGGTGTGCATATTAATGACCTCTTTTTTTATGATCTCAGAACTTGATGTCATGGCTGCTTGTTAGGTCCGGATGAACAACCCAAATTAGGCATACATGCAAATTTAGAGGTCATGGCCCATGAGTCTAGTCACAGTTTTTATTTTCTGATTGCCCGGTTATCCACCGGGGTTTTAAACTCATGAAATTTACATGAAAAGAGGAAACAGTGGTGTATGAGGTTCACAATATGCCCATTTCCACATACTGATCTTTTATTATTCTACTATAACTTGGTATACCCCGATTTTCTTTATAGGGCACCTTTAAATTTGTACATTAAAGGGGCAAATTGTTACTTAAAACATACTTAAATGTACATTTTGAAAGGGAAAAGCCCCAATGTCAGCTTTTATTTCTTTATTTTTAGGAGTGCTCTGAATAAAAGTAGAAATTGTTCCAATTATTGTTGAACCTTTCACTGGGGAATTCCTGAATCTGAAATTGAATCAGTATTTTTTAACTCAACCTTTGTTGTTACAGTTTCTTTAATAATAAAATCAGTGTTAGAAATTCATAATCGTAAAACAAGTTTTAATGTTCTGTAATGTCTGTCTCTCTTTCTCCTCCTTTCCCTCACCCACTCTCACACATATCCAGCCTGCGGCCCTGAGTACAGCTCTGTTGTCCAGTCTTCAGCTGGATGGAGAGTCTGTGTACAGTCTGGTCTCCAACCCTCTCCTGCTGCTGCTGACCAGAGTCATCTTCGTCAACTGCGCCGCCAAACTGGAGAGCCTTCAGGTGAGATGATGCACTTTTTACACCGCTGCATTATTAACACAGTACAGTTCACCTCGGCTGGCAACTGAAGATGACACACCGCTGCAGTGCAACAGCAGGAGAGTGCAGAATTAAAATCAAAACTGATTTGGTGTTCTGTTGGAAACTGATGTTAGTTGCAAGCAATGTTCCACAGTTTGAGTTTATTTGAGCAGTTACTCAATATGGCGCGGTGGGTGTTGGTAATAAGGAGATATCTCTTTTTAATTGAACTCTCATATGTTTGCGGTCATTACTCTAAGCTCATTTGTGCATTACTGAGTGAGACGATGAAGAATTATGAGGCTGTCAAAAAGAAGTTCAATTATGACCGTGCTTTTTTCTCTTTAGCTTGTTTGTGTGTGCGCGCGCTGGTTTGGGTGTGTGTGTGCATTTGTTTGTGTGTTCATGCTTTTTGTGTGCTTGTGAGTTGTGTGTGGGCGTGTTTGTTTGTGTGTGTGTTTGTGTGTGCCAAGGCCTCGTCCCATAATTTACACAGCAGCAGATCATTAGGATGGATCTTTGTCTGCTGATGTTTGTGTTACTCAGGCTCATATCGATCCATATTTATGAGTTAGATGATCCTCCCAACAGCGATTTGAGTGTTTGTGTTTTTCGTTGTTCAAAAATTCCTGCATTCCTGAATACATACAGTACAATAAAGATCCAGTTTGTTTGTTTCTTTCAGGTGGAATTGAAAAAATGAACTTCCTAGACATTTGAACAAACAAAACTAAATATTTTTGTTAGAATTTGTATGTTTTATTGCCAATATTGAGAATTTCTGGTTATTTTTGATCAAATGCAAGAGGAAAAAATATAGAAGGATTTCCTTGCTTATGATTTACAGTGCTATTAATTCTTTTTAGTATTTTTCAAATATATTCTGTGCACTAAGACTGCATTTGATACGCATGTACAGTACATCAATTTTACATATCTATTCTAGTTTAAATGTTGTAATATTACTCCTCAGAAAATGTTGTTTCTTTTTTTATCAATATTGCTGCCATTAATCCAGTCTTCAGTTTCATAATATCCTTCAGAAATCAGTCCTAAATGATGATTTCACATACATTTCTTTATAAATGTTCCACATAACTTGCTTGTTGACTTTTGTATTAGCTCTATTTGTTTTGTATGAGGGACAGATTACGATTTAAAATATTATTTGCTAATAATCTACTGTGCCATCTAGTGCATTTACTGCAATGTTCCTAAGCTGTTGGTGACTTGTTACATCAAAAAAGTAGCATCTTAACTACATTTTTATTGACAAAAGAATAAAATCAATGCATTCATTCATTTATTCATTCATTCATTCATACTCATAACGGTAAACGTCTTTCCAATTTCTCTGTAAATAAGCAGTAGCAGCAGAATATGACTATCCCTGTGTGTTCTCTGTATTCATTTATGTATGATAATTCTCTTATGCATTTACATAGAATAAATTCACAAGCCCAGGGTGTCCGTGAGGTCTTAAAAACTCAATGTCTTGAATTTTAAAGACTAAATTCACTAAAATATTGTCTTTTAGGTCTTAAATCATTTTAAACAGGTCTTCATTTTCCAGTCAGGCCAACACATTCAATCACCAACAATACATCTCAATTAAACCTTTAACAAAAGTAAAATTTATTTACTCAACTTTTTTAAGTTTATGTATACACCCAAAGGTGGCTTGTTTTGACATGTTATTTAAAATATGTGGCTAAGAAATGACAAAATTTAGATTTTTAGGAGGAGACTATTAACTACCTTTTTCTAATGTCCATCAGAAAAAAAATGCTTAGTGTTTAACCCCATACAAGTCTGAAATTTTATTTATAATGGGCCTGAAAAGGTCTTAGAAAGTCTTAAATTTGACTTAATGAAACCCACAGAAACCCTGCAGACTTCATTTTTCTACTATTCAAAGGATTATATTCCAGTCTTTGCAGTTAAAATTATTCTGTTGATGTTTATAAACTAAATAAATGGGCAAATCAAAACCTATACAGTACAAGCAAAACTAAACTTATACCATTGACTCCTGACAATATTAAGGTCTTGTGAAGCAACACTATTTGGTCTGTGTGAGAAACTGCACTTTATTTACAACATTATACCTTTGATTCACAACCTATTCAATATTGTGATTTTACTGCATTTTTAATGAAATATATGCGTCCGCTGAGAGCATAAGTATTTTCTCTCAGATCAATAAACTTTTGAACAGGGGTGTACAGTACATGTAACTTATTTTTGTGTCTCTTTGTGTGTGCTTGTGTAAACAGCTGCTGCCCTGGTGGACGCTGCGATATGTCGCTCTCCATCAGCAGATACTGGAGGAAAGATCCCCACAGCTCCTCAACCTGATGCTCAGCTGCATCGAGAAAGGCAAGTGTTATGCAAACAGCTACAATGAGATTCATTGAAGGAAATGCTCCTTTCGTAAAGTTCTGGAAGTACAGCTTCTGAAAGTTTTTATCCAATGAGAAGAGGATTTTAAAAGGCAGTGTTTTAAAGAGCCGTCCTGAGAAGTGAGTTCCACCAAATTAAGAATTCGTTGTTACTGTGATGTGAGTCTGTTACCATTTTTGTTTTCCGGTTTATTCAAGTTCAATTCAATTTAAGTTTATTTGTATAACGCTTTTTACAATATTATTATTGTGTCAAAGCAGCTTTACAGAAGGTGCACATTGAATAACAATCGAATGAAGTTAAGGTTACAAGCAAATATAAGGTAATATATAAAGACATAGTTAACCTAAAGTTTTATAGGACATAGGTGATGTCTGTGTACATGTTTAATGAAGTGAATTTGTGTATTAAGTGTATGTGTTAATTTGATTGAATGCTAGAGGATTGTTTATTTATGAATTTCTCTGGGTAACACAAGGGAAACGATCAAAGATATGGTTCACCCAAAACCGAAGACTGTAAAAAAATATGGATAAGTGGGTGTGGCCAACTGTCACCATTTTGTTTGTGCGTCATTGTGCCGACTGAGGGTCACCAAAAAGGCCAAAGAGCATGAGTGGAGCTACAGATGCCTGCTAGCATGTTGCTTAGACTGGCTTTTCTTTGGGAGAAACGCTTAATTCGTCAGTACCTGCGACTAGTTTGTGTTCTGACCACTTGTGCTTAGTTGTACACTACACTGTAAAAAAATCCATAATTTTACAGTTTATTTTCGGCAGCTGGGGTGCTGGAAAAAAACGTAAAATAACGGCCATTAAATTACAGAAATTGACTGTAAAATCACAGAGGTTAATTTACCAGAAATTTAAAGTAAAGGAAATTTCTGTAATTTAACAGCCGTTATTTTAGGGGGGTTTTTTTTGGCACCCAAGCTGCCGGAAATAAACTGTAAAATTACAGATTTCTTTTTTTACAGTGTATATCAATAAAGTTTTTAGTCTTTTAAAAACATCTTATCCTGTTTTTCTACAAAAGTAAAATGCGAATAACTCCCAAATACTTCAAATACACTCTGTGTTAGTAAATGCAAGGCTATTTATGAAATCCATGGATTACACTAGGACAACGTTTCAGATGACTGTTCTAGAGCCTGCAGCTAATCAATCTGTCAGATTCTGGATCGTATTCAAGTTCTAAAGAAAATTCATTCATTCATTCATTCATTCATTTTCTTTTCGGCTTAGTCCCTTTTCTAATCTGAACCGCCAACTTATCCAGCACATGTTTCACGCAGCAAATGCCCTTCCAGCCGCAACCCTTCTCTGGGAAACATCCATACACAATTTATAATCCATAGACAATTTAGCCTACCCAATTCACCTGTACCGCATGTCTTTGGACTGTAAGGGGAAACCGGAGCAACCGGAGGAAACCCACATGTACGCAGGGAGAACATGCAAACTCCACACAGAAATGCCAACTGACCCAGCCGAGGTTCGAACCAGCAACCTTCTTGCTGTGTGGTGACAGCACTACCTACTGCGCCACTACGTTGCCCTCTAAAGAAAATTATAAATGATAATTTATCTTAAATAAAACATACATTTATAGATTTGTTATGAGAATTTCACATTTTTTTCACATTCACATTTTTTTCTGATGTAATGTTAGTCATTTTAACAGGTGGGTCATTAAAAATATGCTCCATTTTGGAGCCAGGCCTAGTGGAATTTCGATGAATTGCAGTTTTAGTTACTTCCGTATTAGCTTTACGAGGGAGAGCGAGATGTTTTAACCATTTAATTTTTTTTTAACCATTTTACCCAACCTGTAACTATTGACTTTCATAGTTAAAAAAAAAAAAAAAACGCATTCTTTAAATTATCTTTCTTTGGTCTTCAACGGAAGAATTGAATCTTTTGGAATGTTGTGTTTTGACCATTTTCAGATTGGGGTTGTGTGCTTTTTATTGAAAACAAATCCTTGAGGAAACCGGAATCAGAAGTGTCTAACAGGATTTGAGATTTCTTCACGTCACTTAAGCTGCTGAAGGCACATGTCAGCGCTGTGAGATGCTCTTTAGCGGAGAGATGACACAGCTGTCAACTCTTATTATGAGGGTCATCTTCGTGAAAGCTTATGTCAACTCTGGCGCTGCATGGACATTCAGGCTCTGTGTGTGTTTCTTTGTTGTGACGATGAAGGCGTCAGTATGAGCTGATGATGTCAGCACTTCATGTTTGTTTGTGAAATGGAAACGCAGTGACACGCCAAAGGGGGAGTAACTTTGAGGTTTTGCAGTTCTTGTGATGTGAATATTTTAGGTTTTGTTTTTAGAATAAATATTCACAAAAATGACCTTGTGAAAAAGTGAATGCAAGTCTATTATGGAAGCTAACAAACGTTTAACCATCAACAGTAAAGGAATGTAATTTTAGCTTTTGAACCTAAATGTAATGGACAACGCATAGACGAACAGTCACAGTTTGTTTGACAATTTTGGGAAACTTCTGTCACTGAAAATCCCATTAAGGGTGTATTTCACTTTGGGCTCATTCATTACTTCAGTTCCGTTGTTGTTCAGTTTTAAGAAGAATTTGGATTTTTAGGAATGGGATTTCACACTTGTCAGGATTATGTCACTTCTGACCTAATATAACATGACAACCTTGTGTCAGACAGCCCTCCTTCAGCCCTCACATACAGACAAATTTAATAACCGCATGTAATCTGTCTACATGCGTGTGTAATATTTTAAAGATTGGGGTCAGTATGATTCTTTTGTTGTTTAGAAACAAATATACTTTCTGCATTAATGGTTAAAAAGCAAAGATATTACTGATTGTATTTATTTTTACACTAATTTTACGAAACACTGTTAATGCTCTTTCAGTAAAAAAATCCACAAAAATATTAAGCAGCACATTAATAATATTGTCTTACACTGATAATAAAAAGAGCAAGATTGTAACTTGAACAACAAATTAGAATTATTTATTTAATTATTATTTTATTTATGGGGTAATAAAATATTTTTTTTTGTTTTTGATTGGACTTTATTTTATATGAATTTTGTCTGTAAGTGACTTTGCAACCACATTTTTAACTAACTCTCAATGTATTAGTAGAATGTAGGCTTATAACTAGTAAAATGAGCTGGTTTTAGAGATCAAACCTTCATTAACATATTATAATTTGACAAAAGTCACCACAGTGCAGCATCCACTTGGATGATATGACAGCAGCCACAGGACAACAGCACCACGCACTAGCTATTGGTGAAGTGAAGAAACACTGATAGAGCCAATTTGGTGGATGGGGATGATTGGTAGGCCATGATTGGTACAGTAAGTTGCCAATGGTAGGAATTTAGCCAGGATTCCAGGGTTACACCCCTACATCTTTTTACGTTTCATTGGATTTTTATTGACCACAGAGAGTGAAGACCTCAGTTCAACGTCTCATCCGAAAGACAGCACTGACTGACAGTATAGTGTCCCCTTCACTTTATTCTGCAACAGCAACCTAGTTTCCCCATGTAGTCTCCCCTCAAGGTACTGACTAGGCTCAGCCCTGCTTAGCTTCAGTGAGTAACCCGGGGTTAGGCTGCAGGGTGATATGGCTGTGGCTATAAAAAGAACTTTATTCAGTAGTCAAGTAAAGAATTTCAATCCCATGAAGTTTTGTGAAAGAAATGAGTCAGGAAGAGTAAATGATGACAGAATTTTCACTTTTGAGTGAACTATCTCTTTAAAAACAGCATTTATTAATGGATATTAAAAAAAAGAAAGAAGAAAAAGTCTAATTATTTATTAACTACTAAGGAGCCATCAAAATAAATCACTATTTCAGTTATTTTTTAAATCAGTAATTGATAAGGAATCTCTTTATTAATAAAACAACCCCTCTTTTAAGTCGTGTCATTTCTTTATGTATCAAAGCACTGACTAGTAATACTTTTATTACCTTCATATTAAAAAAATTGCTTTTAGCTGTAAACAAAAATCTAGGCAGAGCTTTATAATGCAGATTCTTGGTTTACACGTATGCATTCAAGAATGAAACTACTATGAATCAAAAAGGCAGCAAGAACTTCCTGGTGAAATTAAAAGGCCTCAGATTCAAACGTGAGGCAGCACTTTTCTTTTAATACTTCATGTGAACTGAAGCATTCATTGCAGTCACCCTTGAAATGGTGTCTGAGGGGGAAAAAGTGAGTTGAAGATTGCCTCGCTTTGGTGGCGGGATATAGACCCGTTCCTCTAAAGAGTTTTGGATGTTAATGTGGATTCATCAGGGCATCATGGACCAAATGATGAGCTCTGCAGCAAAGCAGCGTCTTAATTGGGTTCCTGTGCCTTCGGAATGAGTTTCCTGCGCCGCCTCTTAATCAGACACGCATCAGCTACACACTAAGATAATCAGCATTGCTGTTAAGATGCAATATTTACAAGAGGATACACGCTGTAATTCAGTCTTGTGTTGGTGAGTGGATCAGCTTCAAAAGACCACAGCATTATGTCCATCTCTTGGCGTTGTTTGCTGAATGGTTTTGTATTTGCGAAGCTTTAAAAGCTGCAACACCCCGTCGAGGTGTGTTGTCACTTTTCCAGTATAGACTGCCAAAAGCATTTACTGTCCTTCACAGAGAATTGCAGAGAATTTAGAGGACCGCCTGGGATTCACTTTAGTTCTTTTCTGACCGCTTGGCCTTTTCATGCATTTTAAACTGAAAATAACATGTGGATGAATCACTAGATATACAGTGGACTTCTTATTGTAAACATATTTATTAATAATTTAAGACCTGTTTTGTGGCTTTGTGCATTATTTAATTTGAAGTAGTGCTGCACAATATATCGTTTCAGCATTGATACCGCAATGTGTGTGCCCATAATAGTCTTATTGCACAATATGCAGTGTTGGGTTGGGATTATAGTCGATCAACAATTGAGAATAACGGACATTTGTGGAGTCATTAGCCGCGTTTCCACTATCGCGCCTAAAGCGAGCGAGCCAAGGCCAGTGGCATTTCCACTGTCACTTCCGGGGCCTAATCAGGCCAAAGCGGGGCTTTCTTGGGGCCAGTGGCCGGCCTTTTTCGGCCCGCCGAATACCTTGGGCCAAAGAGGGCCAGCCGGGGCTTCGGGGCGGAGTAAAAGGAGAGGCGGGCACAGTTTTGCGATCGCACACGAGTACATGCGCCAAGCACATAAACAAATAAATATGTAAGGGAAAGAAAACATCTGGAACAAATTATAGGCTGGGGTCTTTTTTGCGTATGATCGCTCTTATGTTTCTCTTTTAAATGTAAGGCTGTTGCATAAAATGATCTTTCTTTGCTGCATCTTTGATGTTTCAATAACGCATAATAATCTTTAAACCATATTAAAGACACAGCAGACAGTAAAGGTTTTCAAGAGGTTTTGTCAAGTTTAATAAGTGTGTTTTTGCGCGTTTAGATGCCTGTGTGTGTGTGTGTGAGACCGAGGAAGAGCGCTCCCTTCATAGCTCTGTTGATGCCGCGCGGCTTTTTTCTTTTATTTTTATTGTTTTTATTTATTTTGCAGATAATACACTATAAAAATACAACAGAAAGACATTAAACTTTACAAATTTAATGTCCACTTTTGTAGGCTCAAAACAATAGTGTCATATCTAGATATAATAGCCCTATATTTAAATAAAATTACATTTTATTTGTTTATGTTAAACAAAAGCTATAGCTATAACAATTAGGTACTATATCCAACTGTTTTTTAAATTTATATTAAACTTTCATTTTTCAAAAGCCTCTTTGAAAAAAAGATTTTAGATATTTTCTAAAAAAAAAATAATAATAAAATAAATAAATAAACACCGGAAAATGTTTTAAATATTATTTATAAAGTATTTGGATACGATGAAATTAATCAAATCATGCAAATAGAGCATTTTCGGGGTGAGTGAAAGCAGAAACTAGGCGACCTTTTTTTCTGTCTTCCAGCTGCGCAGCACTTTTTTGACGGGGAAAACGAGTGTGTATGTTTTTATATAACGTGGTAAAATTAAAAAAGGAAACTTTAAATACATAAAGAGCTTTATTAGTGCATTGCTGCTGAGCGCAACGAAATATAGGCTATTTTATTATGTGCTGCTATGTGCTGAAACAATGAACACTTTACTTAAGATATAATAAGCAACATCTTTAAATAAAGGGAATCATCTATTAAGTGTCATAAAGCCTATAGGGGGAAAAATCATGTTTCAGTTCTCTCCGGAGCATTTGGGATGAATGTTGGACAGATTCTGTCTAGAGGATGTTATAAAATACATTTTATATCGAGTTATTAACGGAGAATTTTATATATGTGGTGTTATATTATGGATGTGTGCGCTCCCTGCGCTGGGTCCCTCCGTTGGTGGCAAGACCACTGGATTTCTATGCCAATAGTCGGTCGTCGAGTAAATTAATATGATGAATGTAAACACACAGGCATGTGCGAATAGACATGCGTTGTACTGCTGTACAGGAACGTGTCATTTGTTTGTTTTGGTTGTCCTAATTTTAATAGTTTCCTGATGATGTGATGGTGTGCTTTATCTGCATGATTCTTGCTGAAGTGGGCAGTTTGAGTGACGTTCGATTCGGGGGATGTTCTGGGGCCGGGGTTTGCGTGACGCGCTGCGAGCTACTAGCCCCACAGTGGAAACGCGACATGATTTCGGCCTCACTGCTCAACCTCCCGGGCGATTGGCCTGGCCTGGCCCGATATAAGCCCTGGCTCGCACTGGCCTGATAGTGGAAATGCGGCTATTGCAAAGTAGAACCATAACAGTTATTTTAAAGCCATTTCAGGAGATTGTAAAGCATTACAAAATGCAAAACATTTGTAACTTTAGCAAAGAATAATTTTAATGAATTTTTAATACAATGAAGACTACAAAGTGTTAATTTACATCTCATTATTCAGTTTCTATAACTGAATGCTAGGGATGCACCGATATGGATGTTTTGGCCGATACCGATAACCGTCTATACTCTCAAAGCAAAAAAGCAAATCATTTTCAGTGATGGTCCCTCTTTGGGGACCGATTTGTTGTACCACACGGAAAGTAATAAATATTTTGGACCAAGTTACATGTGTCCTCGTTCATTCCCCAACTGCAACGAAAAGAGAAGAGGGTTAACTCCTTACATTATTCGGCCCTGGAGTAATAAGTGAATCTCCCCTGCTATCTCTAACACAACAAAGAGACAGAGCAGGAAAGGTTTACACATGTTGTGTAAGGGTTTACACAAATATTTTTCCTGAGATGATTTAAAGCAAAATACATAATGACACTCAATCAAACACATCTACAATGATGAGGAACATGGTTACTTACTGAGTTATTAGTTATTGCACAGCAATACCATATGAAGAAAGGACACACTTTGAAGGAATAAACAGTGTGAGGAGAGCTGCATTATAGTCCACTGGGCAAGTCTGAACAAGTTCTGCCCACGTGAGCGCGGCAAACAGTTCTGTACAATAACGTAATTTATTGGCTTAAAGATATCGGCCTAATTTAGAAATTGCATCGATAACGATAATCTGAAAAATAGCATTTATTGGCCGATAACTATATGGCCACCAATATATCATGCATCACTACTGAATGCTGTTTGACTCTGTGGAAAACCATTAAGCACTGTTTATTTTACTTTTTTCTTTGCTCCTATTGTAATTATTCTTGCTTATGATTTGTTCATTAATCTTTATACGCGATTCACACCCTTGCAAAATCACCCCTACCAAATGAATGATTTTTTTTAACAAGTATAGCTATTCAAGCCATCTAATAAAATTTTATTGCAATATATGTTGCTGGAAAACAATGTCAGATTTTTCCAATATCCTTCAGCTCTAATTTAAAGTATAGCTTAGGTCTTTGGTTTTGTTTAAGAACTCTTATGTAATAGAGACCTCTCTTTTCTGTTAAATCTAACCTGGCATATAGACATATATATATATATATATATATATATATATATATATATATATATATATATATATATATATATATATATATATATATATATATATATATTTGAGTAAAGTGAACTCATTGTTATGTTTAAGAAACCAGTCTTGGATGATCTGCACTTTATGACATGGCACGCTATCCTGCTGGAAGTAGCCATCAGAAGATGGTTAAACTGTGGGGATGGACACAAAGGGATGGACATGGTTGGCAACAATTCTCATGCAGGCTGTGGCATCGACACAATGCTTAATTGGTACTAATGGGCCCAAAGTGTGCCAAGAAAATATCCCCAACACTATTACACCACCACCAGCAGCCTGATTCCTTCATACAAGGCAGGATGGATCTATGCTTTCATGTTGTCGAAACCAAATTTTGACCCTACCATCTAAATGTTGCCGCTAAAATCGAGACTCATCAGATCAGGCAACGTTTTTCCAATCTTGTTTTCCAATTTTGGTGAACCTGTTTGAATTGTAGCCTCTGTTTCCAGTTCTTAGCTGACAGGAGTGGCACCTGGTGTGGTTTTCTGCTGCTGTAACCCATTCTCTCAAGGTTGGAAATGTTAAGTGTTCAGAGATGCTCTTCTGCATGCCTCAGTTGTAACGAGTGGTTACTTGAGTTACTGTTGTCTTTCTATCAGCTTGAACCAGTCTGGCCATTCGGGTGTACCTGATAAAGTGTCGGTCAGTGTATGCTCAAACATAATACTTTTTTAGAAAGTTTGATTTCCCTTTTAACTTGGAGTGCAAAAATTTTTGCATAAAGAAATGTATTTTTTTCTTTTGGATCGATTCACTACCTTTCGGTGTTGAATGTAAGAGTAATGACTCCATTTTGTAGGCAAGCTCTATGGATGGTTTCTTCACAAACTAGTTTTGACAACCACAATTGCCTTCCTATTCCACTTTGTTTTGTGTTCCACAGAAAAGTATATTGCATGAGGGTATCGACAAAAGTGTAGTATCTGGGTGAATTATTTCTTTGTTAGTCCTTTATAAATTTTTTTCCTTCAGCATTATGGATTTTTGCAACTTCAATTAAAAGTTTAATTTGTTTTTCATTATAAATGAAACCGTACAAATGCTTTTTTTACATTTGGCAGAAGCATTGAGATATCTGAAACACAATGTCTAAAAGCTTATTTTACTTTTTTGCAATGATGTGAGCCATTGTTCAAAAAAATCTAATTGAGCAGAAGTGGTTATTAGCATTCAGTACTTTTTTTTTTTGTCAAGTGAGGCTTAAAAATCTCCAGAGAAGTATTGCCTTGCACAGAACTCATCTCCTAATTTCTTTTGCCAATTTTATTTATTTATTTTTTAAGACTAGCTCACCAATGCTGGATGTCTCAAATGCCTGCAGAGTTGTAGAATTAGCATTGACTTACTGCTAGTTGTTCATGGATTATTAACGATGTGAAGCAGAACGTAACGATTTGCAGAAACAAACAATATCTAATGTGCATTCTACAAATAACAGCGGTCTCACAAAAGAGATCAATTCCTCTCCAGCTGCTTAAGCGTGATCTGTAAGACTGCCTTTATTCCTGATGTGGATTCAGAAGTTTTGCTGCTTTCCAACCAATGACTCTGGCTATGTTTAGACTGCTGGCATATATTTTTGCTCAAGTGATTTTTTTTTTTTCTGGACAGACAAGTGTTTTCAAGGGATCCGATGACAAGAGGTCAGCTAAAATGCATTACTGTTTCCACTTGGTTTCCTCTTGTGTTTAGATTGTATCAAGACCCTTCCCTTTTATTTAATCACGCTCTGCAACACATTTGAAGGAGCACATCGGTTTGATGCACAAGTACTTTAGAATAAACAAACTCATGTTACGTGACTTGCAGTTGTTCGTTTTAAAGGTGCTGTATGTTTTTGACTCTTCTAAAGCATAAAACTACCATAATATGTATGCAGATATTTTAAAGGGCAGTTCATGCTCGAAAACCCTCCAATGTGTCTGAATTATAAGAATTCTGTAAAGACGAATGGGCCAAAATTCCTCCACAGAGCTGTAACAGACTCATTCCAAGTTATTGATGAAGCTTAATTGCAGTTGTTGCTGCTAACCGTGGTCCAACTGGTTTTTTAGTTTAGGGGCAAACATTTTTCACACAGGGTTATGTAGTTTTGGATTACGTTTTCCCTTAATTTTCATTTCAAAACTGCATGATGTATTTACTTGTGTATTATATTCAACTAATATTTAAATTAGTTTGATGATCTGAAACATTGAAGTGTGACGGACAAAAAAAAAGCAATTGGTAAGGGGAAAAACTTTTCACAGCACTATATAAAACCATGTGCTTTTATTTTTTTTTTTTTTTACAACAACTACAATAATAGTTGTTGTAATAATTATTACAGCCATACAGAACACTTCTAAATCAAATGCATATTGAAAACACCCCTAAATGCATCTCCTACAGACACCCTTATGAAAGCGGTCACCTACAAACCAGTGTACAAACCTTCAGTGGACCAGTGAAATCCCAGCGCAGGCTTGACATTTACTAACCACAATGATGAAAGACCTGCTCCAACCTCCACTCACCCATGTAACTCACTGAATGTAAACGCTGATTAAAAAATAATTCACCTTTATTATTTACCAACTCATAAAATGCTTCATTGACTTCCAAGCCAGTGATAAAAATGAAAACAAAGACAAATTTCCCTTGAAACAAACACAACTGAAACCTTATCTTGCAGTACAGCTTATGAGCCCTTTGAAGTAAAAAAAAAAAATTTATATTGTGAAAAATCAAAAAAATGTATTTACATATTTTTATAGGTACTAATTACTTATATAAAAGGTATTATCTGATATCTTTTTGTTGTTCTTATTTTACTACTGATAATAAGTACAATAATAATGAGTACAAAATTAATAATAATAATAATAATTTCCCAGAGATGGGTTGCGGCTGAAAGGGCATCCGCTGCGTAAAAAACTGCTGGATATGTTGGCGGTTCTGTCCGCTGTGGCGACCCCGGATTAATAAAGGGACTAAGCCGACATGAAAATGAATGAATGAATGAATGAATAATAATAATAATAATAATAAATATACTACTACTACTACAACAAATTATTAATAATAAATTATTCATTATCAGAAATTACATGTTGAGTGCAATCAAATTCAACATTAATAGTAACTACAGTGAATATGAAAAATAATTTTTAAAAGAGCAGCACTCTCATATTTGCAAAATGCTTTTAATGCTTCTGCACAAGTGAAAGACAACCTCAGTTTTCTGAGAAATTCACTTCTGATTATTTTAACTGTTCAAAATGCACAAGTACACAATGTCCTGTTGGTGAATTACTAGGTAATGCCTGCTAGGGAAACATCTCACATGGTGTACTTTGATTCAGATTGTACTTTGTGCAATATTCTTTTTTTTTTCAGATCAAGTCATATAAGGGTTCAATAGTGGTGTAACGGTACACAAAGATGGTTACCTTAGTTTTGAAGTCACAGTTCTGATCCATTTGTGAAACAGCTTAGAGGGAAAATTTAAAAAAAAAAAAAAAAAAAAATATATATATATATATATATATATATATATATATATATATATATATATATATATATATATATATATTTGTTCATCTTTCTTTTTTATTAAATAGTGACTGATAGAACTCTTTTTAACAGACTCTGTGTTTAAAACTAATTCAATTATAAATAAAATTTTATTGTGAAAACTTTCTCAGTACATTTTGTAAAAATATAAAAAACAAACAAATAAAAAAATATTACTTGATAATATTTATTAAAATAATTCTCCGGTTTCACCTCAGATTTTTTCTTCTGTGCATCCCTGTTGGAAATTTCCAGAATGGATGCATTGAATTTAAATTCTAAGGTGAAATGTGAAAAATTCTAGATTCACTTGGCCAAAACGGAGGTAAAAAAGTATTTATTATTTTGTTAAATAATTTAAAGTAATTTTTAAAACCTCTATAACTTGCACCATACAGATAAAAAAATATATATATTTATAAAATATGTCATACTGAAAGACCCATCCCAACGTTTTCAGTGTGAGTACATGCACAATTCTAGCACTTTTGCTCAATTTTACAAAAGACAAATCAGCATACCAAGTACAATCTGAAAGCGGCAATACAGATGAGCACATACAGCATTACTGTGTTTTTCACATGTGGCACATAAACAAAAGCTCGCATGCATTCAAGCACATTTTCTCCACAGCCCTAGTCAATTATTTCTAGTTTTCTCCTGCATGAGGGCTCTGGTAGAATTAGGTCCCAAGGCTCTGGTTACACTGGCCCAGTCCATATGCCACCTTCGCAAACCTAAAGCAATTGCAAACCAGCTATTTCTGTTACCCCGTTTCATACATCTCAGCCAACTAGATTAAAGCAAGCAAACCTGTATGGCTGTTTGAGTAATGAATTTAACAGTCCAGAGGGTTTGAGAGGCAGGTGTGTTGATTGTTTAGATGTAGCCATTCCTGCAGCAAATTGATGCCCGGAGGCCAGATGTGTGTGTGGAGGTGTGTATAAACATAAACGTATGCATGAAGGACAAAACAGTCACTTTTGGCTTTCATGATAAAACCCTTCACTAATACATGCATCACGCTGGTTTAGCAGATTTTATTCTCAAAGCTCTCCACAAATGTGCATCTGAAGTTGACAAAGTAGACCCTGCTGTAAATTAAGGGAATAGCTCATTCAAAAATAAATATTCTTAAACCATTTACTCAAGCATTATTCAAGTGTCTTATTTGCTGACTTGTTTTAATAATTACTTAACAATTTACACATCTCTAATTCTAACCAATACCTAAACCCAACTACTACTGTACTAACCGTTAATACACAGCAAATTAATACTTTATTGAGCTAAAAGGCTTATTTAATAGTTTGTTAAAGGTGAGAGTTGTACCTTAAAGGCGCAGCTGTTCAGACTGACACCGACACAAGAAATTATGGCGTTAATTTGTTAATTTATTGATGGCAGTAAAAAACTGAATTATTTATGCCAATTATTTATAACTGTACAACCGTACAAGCTAAAAATTAACATTTATTTTTTATATCTTTTTTTATCAACAGTGTGCAGCTTTTGTCACTGCAGTGTATCTTTACTACTAAAGACGTTTGAGAGCTAAAGTGGCAGTGTGCCCATTTTTTTTAATCTTTTGCTACTGTTTATTTTTGATCGAGCACCTGCCTTTGAGATTTTTTTGATGTGTGCACATTTCTATTTTTGTTTGCTAATTAATAATCTCATGTAGAACTCTGAATCTGCGTCTCATTTTGGAGCCTGCTACTGTCCACCAGAGGTCACATTTCAGTCACGGACGCATGCTTTGAGAGCCTTCCTGACTGAATGAATGAAATGCATGGTTTTCCACCAAGGCAACCCGGGCTGCTGAAATATAATTGTCTTAACTGGCATTGGATGGGTTAAAATGACCAAAACAAAGACATAATTCCAGCACGTAACGGACATTTTCAAAGCAGAATAACTTGGTTATCCTGTTTTTTAAGGTCACGCCACAGTATCTCAATTGGATTCAGGTCAGGACTTTGACAAGGCCAGTCTAAAGTCTTCATTTTGTTTTTCTTCAGCCATTCAGATGTGTACTTATGTAGCTTTGGATTTTCTTTTCTCTTACTAATAAAAACTTTTATTTTATACTTGCACAATGGCTTTACTTGTGTTATCTCTGACTAATATTTAATGTTTAAATTGGTTTGATTATATGAGAAAAAAAGACTCTGTACACTTATTCACACCACTGTAGTATTTAAATATGATTAAATAGGTAATTATTGTACTTTTGGTTTAATATTATTATAAAACCAAGTAAATTGAAAAATCTATTTTAAACAAATCAGGTATTTGTAGTGAAGCTCCAACTAAAAATTCTTTTCTCTTATCATACATGTACACAATTAGGCAAACATCAAATACAGTCAGATTTTTCTTTCTTCCTCTCAGCCTGCAGGCAGAGATGCTTATTGTTTCATGACAGGCTTTCATAACATTTGACGACATCTGAAGATGACATTGAAAAGTAGGCTGCATGTATGATGATTTCAGGCAGCTATTTTAGTCAGTATATACTTGAGACTGAGATCTTCAGAGATCTTTTTATGGCTATTTTGTTAACATGAGTGTTTGTGTCATCTCTTTGTGAAGGCTCAGAAATGAGTGTTTCTCTTTGTACCTGTGCGTGATCTGCCCATAAATGATGTGGAGAGTTGTTAGTTTATGCCAGAAAAGGTGCTGCTTCCTCACAGTGAATGAGCTTTAATCTGCTTGGAGTGGGCTTTAAAACACTCAGATCCTCACGCTGATCATGCTGAAGGTCACAGTGAGCCACAGACTGAGCTTCAGTCTTGGCATATTCAGACATGCAGTGTTGCTAAAGAAGGATGAACAGATTCAGTGTTTTCCATTACTGATTTATTCTTTTTTTGCTAATGTTTACTTCCCTTTTTACTTCTTTTTATATTCTTTTGTTCTGTTTTTGTTTTGTTCTATAATTTTTTTTTACTTGTTACCATTTTTAAATTTTTCTTCCTCCTCCCCTCCCTTTTTTTCTTCCTTATGGTCCTAGTTTTTTTTTTCTCCTTTTAAATACGTTTAACTTGTTATAATTTTTTTCTTCCTTCCTTCCTTCCTTCCTTCCTTCCTTCCTTCCTTCCTTCCTTCCTTCCTTCCTTCCTTCCTTATTATCCGTGTTCTTCATCTCTTTTTCAATATATTTTTAAACATTTTACCATTTTTATATCCTTCCTCTTGTTTTCCCTCCCTTTCTTCCTTTCATTCTTCCTTCATTACTTTATTATTTCCTGTTCTATTTTTCTCCTTTTCAACTTCATTTTTCAACTTTGTTTTTAACGTGTTCCCATTTTTGCCTTTTTTGATTTCCTTCATTTTTTCTTCCTTTTTCCTTCGTTCCTGCCTTATTTTCTGTGTTCTTTCTTTCTCCTTTTCAATACATTTAACTTAACACTTTTAGATTTTCTTTCCTTCCCTAATTTCTGTGTTCTTTTTCTCTTTTTCATTTTTTATTCTTTCTTTCTTTATTGTCTCTGTTTTTCTTTTTAAGATTTTTTAAAACTTATAATTTTTCGATTTTCCTTTTTCCTACCCGCCCCAATTTTCATCATTAGCTGTGTTTGTTCTTTCTTCCTTCTCCTTTCCTGTGTACTTTGTAATTCCTTCCTTCTTTTCTATTTCTTTCCTTCTCTCTCTCTCTCTCTCTCTCTCTCTCTCTCTCTCTCTCTCTCTCTCTCTCTCTCTCTCTCTCTCTCTCTCTCTCTCTCTCTCTCTCTCTCTCTCTCTCTCTATATATATATATATATATATATATATATATTAGGGATGTAACGGTATCAGAATTTCATGATACGGTAATACCTCGGTATCAATGTCACGGTACGGTATTTATTGAATCATTTACAGGAAAAAACAAAACTTATGAAAATACTCCAAAAAAGTGCCAAAAGTGTCAATGACATACAAATTAGTCATCTATCTGTAAGCTTTGAAACAGGAACTTCAATTTTAATAACAAAAAATTATTAAACCATGTAAAAAAATAAAGTTTCAATTTAGTATTGTTGAAAACTCATCACATTCAACATTTAATCACTCACTCACTTAGATAGAGATGGGTTTTAAGGAAAATTATCATATAAATATAATCTGGTAAAAGCTGTTATCTCTGGGCATTTACAATGTCCCCTGCAACAGAAAAAACCCCTCTCATTTGGGACTGAGGTTTCTGGGACAGAGAGATATGACTTGGCCCAGGTTGACAGCAGTGGTTAACGTTGTGCATTGTCTTTTCCCCACTTGAGAGGACAAGGCAAGCCATGAGATAGATAGAGGTCTCATGTCTGTATCAATCTGAACAGTGTGCTGTGTCACACCCTCTGTCCCGCCCTTCAGTAGGCGCGCGACAACACAGCTGATCAGAACGCGCCCAACAACACCGCTATTCAGTATGCGCGCGACAACACAGCTGATCAGAACGCACGCGACAACACCGCTATTCAGTACGCGTGCGGCGACAACACCCGCTTCAGGTTCGATCATTTCCAGCTCTTTTTGATGCCCGCTTCTAGCAGCACACTCCATTTCCGCATTACTGTATCTGTAGCGACAACAGACCGCAAGGGCTGATGGGAATTGTAGTTTCCGCTACCTCCCGTTCGCTTCATTCGCCTGAGCAAATTTTCTCAGAAGACCTATAGTTTTACCGAGTCATGCGACTACGGTAATATCGAAAAAAATGAATATTGTGGTATGACGGTATTTACAATACCGTTACATCCCTAATATATATATATATATATATATATATATATATATATATATATATATATATATATATATATATACACACACACACACACACACACACACACACACACACACGCGCACACACACACACGCGAACACACGCGCGCGCACACACACACACACACACACACACACACACAGTTGAAGTCAAAATTATTAGCCCCCCTGAATTATTAGACCGCTTGTTTAGTTTTTACCCAATTTCTGTTAAATGGAGAGAAGATTTTTTTTTCAACACATTTCTAAACATAATAGTTTTAATAACTCATCTCTAATAACTGTTTTCTTTTATCTTTACCATGATGACTGTAAAAAAAAAATTTGACTAGATATTTTTCAAGACACTTCCATACAGCTTAAAGTGACATTTAAAGGCTTAACTGGGTTAATTAAGTTAACTAGGCAGGTTAGAGTAATTTTGCAAGTTATTGTATAATTATGGTTTGTTCTGTATATTATCAAGAAAAAATATAGCTTAAAGGGGCTAAAAATTTTGTTTTTAAAAATATTTATTTTTATTCTAGCCACAATAAAACAAATTATCAGACATACTGTAAAAATGTCTTGCTCTGTTAAACATCCTTTGTAAAATATTTAAAAAAAGAAAAAAATTCTCACTTCAACTGTGTGTATATATGCATGTATATATGTATGTATATATATATTTATTTATTTATTTTTTTTTACTTGATTTGTTTTCTGCCTTTTTCCCCTCATTTGTTCTTTCCGTTTGTTGTTCAGTCTTAGTTTTCGTCCTCTAACCTTTTTTTCCATCTATCTTTTTTTTTTCTTTTCCTTGACTTTGTTCATCATTCTTCCTTCCTGGATTTCTTTCTTCATGTTTCCTCCCTTCTCTCTTTCTTTTCCTTCTTAGTTTCTCTTCCATATTCTTCCATCTCTCCCCACCCTTTTACATTGTTCTTCGTTTATTTAACCTTTCTCCCATCCTTCCTTCATTATTCCTCCATTGGTCTTCCTTTTTCCTCATTCTCCATTCCTTCTCCCAAGCAGTTTCTCCGTGGGAATTCAATCCAGTCATATCCTAGAAACAGATATAGGCGATAGATATGTTTATTTCTTTACAGTGCAACCATGTGGAAGTCAGAATTATTCTACATTCAAAGACGTGCTATGCATTCTATGACCATTTTATGTGAATGTTGAATTGTAAATGCTGCCTTCTAAACACTGCTCCCTCCTCTGTTTCTCTAGTGTGTAAATGTGACGAGCTGTTCAGCAGTAATGCACACAGAAACCTGGCCATTCAGTTCCACCTGGAGTGCAGTTATATCTGCCTGACCTACTATGAGTATCACAAGGCCAAAGAACATCTGCAGACGGCTCGTGATCTGTCAGGACTCGATGTTAACATGACAGGTAGGCAGTATAACTTGAAGAAAAATGATTGTACTTTGCTGATGGATAAATGGTGGTTCATAGCGAAAGTAATTGACATATGCAATGAATGAATGAGGGATGTATTACCCTGCAGTGCGAATGAGGAAACACTGATGTAATGCATTAAGGATTAAATAATTTTCTGATTTTTCTCTCAGGTGCTCTAGGGAAGCGAACTCGTTTTCAGGAGAACTTTTTGGCTCAGCTCATCTTAGATGTAAAGCGAAAGGACAACTCGCCCTTTTACAACTCAGAGAGTCCCTCCAGTACACCAACACCTAAAGAGCTCCTACCAAAGGTACACAGAGAGTTAAAACTAATTTTAATTATATACAATTAAAATGTGTGTGTGGATGTTTCCCAGAGATGGGTTGCGGCTGGAAGGGCATCCGCTGCGTAAAAACTTGCTGGATAAGTTGGCGGTTCATTCCGCTGTGGTGAGCCCAGATTAATAAAGGGACTAAGCCGACAAGAAAATGAATGAATGAATGAAAATGACCAAAATGTAACGTGATAATTGAAAATCATTGGAGGGGAAATAAATAATATATTTAAAATCTCTGAACATAACAAGAAAATTAAACAATGATAAGGTTACTATAATAGTGTATTTATAGTGGCAGAAATAGGGCACTTTCTCTAATAATAAAAATATAGCACTTAAATCATTTCATTTTTAACAATCAATTAAATTACGCTGCGGTTTTATATAAAAAGTTGATAATGATATAAAATATACAAAATTTTGATGGTAAAATATAACCCTTTAACCAATGGCTGTTATTTGTTTCAGTATTCAAACATCAAATAACGAATGCAGCAATTGAAATAAAAAACAAATGTGAAGCAACACATATATAGCAGGAAATGAAGCTAAAAAGGACTATTATATTTTTGCAAAATGCTGATTTTCTATCTTTGTATTTTTATCATTTTATTTTTGTTATTTTAATTTTTTTTGCCTTAATAATAAACCAACAAGCTACAGATAAATTCCTGCTTGACTATTTAGAATATATTTTGCGCAGCTGCCCAGTATAAAGATCACCGAGAACAAGAAAACGATAATACAGAAACATGTTACATGCCCCTATAAATGTCAAACTTATGTATAACAGAATCACATAATGGCCCTTAGCTGAAATGATGAAAAAAGCTCATTTTATTTTTATAAATCATTTTTCAAAACCTAGTGATTTTTTTTTTGAGTAAAAGCAATACCGACATTTAAGAATCCACATTTATTTAATTAATTCATTTATTTTACTAGTTTATTGGTGTTTATATAGACTATAATATAAATCATACAAGTACCTTGGACAGCTACAGTGCCACTCCGTAAAGCTTTCAAGCAAAGTCCAAAAACAATTAAAGAAAGAGTTGTCTTTCTACCGAAGATGTGGACGGCGACATTACAAGAGGTCGTAACCGTCCTTCGTTGTATCGCTGGTATTAAATTAACAAGCCGTCTGGGCTTTGAATTAAAAAGTGCAGTTATTTTCTCGTTGTACAAAGAGTCTACAAGTTCGTGTATTTCATGGATTGAGCGATGTTGTTTTGGAATTTGGACATCGATGATGTTAAGTGTGTCTTTATTCGCTTTACTCAATGTGCAGCAGAAAAAAAAGCCTTTCAGCGGTGCATGTAGTCGCTGGTAAAGTTCTCTCAGAGTTTTGTGCTATCAAATACAGTGCTGCATGCAATTACACACTCAGTCAGGCGAATTAAAGGTCTCATTGCCTAGGATTTCAATCAAATTAATCAAACTCTAGCCATAAATAAATCAATAGGCTAGTTTGTTTTAAGATTATAGATGTTGTAGTAATTATATCATGGTTAATTGTATTCATGTCAATAAAATAATAACTTTAATAAATAAAAGATCTTCGTAAGAATGTGATGAGTTAATCACTTCTCTGCCAGAGAGTGCTCTATAGTTTTAAAACCCCCTACAAACTGTATCGTTTAGACCTGGATCATTTTTTATATTGAATGTAGTGTTCTTTACTTGTGGATGTCTGATGACTAGCGTGCTTCCGCTGAGCCAGCAGTGGTAGCTTGGCAACAGAGCCGCGACGTGAGCACACAGAATCTGTCAGCACAGTTCAGCACGGTTGTCTAACCATGCCGAGAATTCCAGGCTGAGAACGTTTGTAATCGTGCCGTGCCGTTCCAGGCTTAGTGGAGAAACAACCGTTACCGTACCGAAGTGTTCTTAGAACAGTTTAGCATGATAGGGGAAAAGCGGCTATAGATTCGTTTTTTAACTCAAACGGTTTGAAGCAATGGGTTTCCACAAACGGTTTGAGTTGCCGTAACTTATTAGGTTTTACTGTACTCAGTTGGTTTGAGTGTTCATAATTTATCAAGTTTTGCTGTGCTTAAATTGCTTCATTTACTCAAATGGAGTAAGTTCACAGTACTCATTAGGAATAGTTTTTGAACTTGACAAACGGTTTGAGTTACCCTAACTTTTTAGGTTTTACAATGTATGATTCAAATGTTATTTGAATTACTTGCAACTCATACAGGAGTAATTTGCACTAAACATTTTTATTTACTTATTTTGCTGTGTTTTTTATTTATTTCTTAGCTGTCAATAACTTACAAAGGTCAACCTCTGCTATCATTTGGCTTTTCTATTTAATCAGTTGGGAGTGTGTTTGCATAAATGCCTTTCTCAGTCCCTAAAGGGGCATAAAGGATGCTGTACTCATCCCAGCCATCAGGGGGCAGCATTTATTCTTGTGCTGACATTAGACATGACATTGAGCTGCAGTGAAGGTCGTGAAAAATATATTTTATGCAGATTTCCATCTGTCCCATTCTTTCCCGTTCTTTCTCCCTCTGTCTCTCTCCTCTCACCCCGAGGCAGTGCTTTACTTATATTGCACATTTTTTGGATGGTGGTTAAGTTTTATCTTGTGTTTGGCTGATCTGTGCACTGGCACTGCTGTGTCTGGTATTATCAGCTTTGGCCGCAAATATGACAAATTGGGGACAGACAAAGATTTTTACGGAAAATTCCAGGACCTTATCTCTGTTTCCCCTTAGCCGGCCTGGTTTTATGTGTTGTGGCCCTAAAAAGTCCATTAAATCATTTTTTCCAGAATGCCTTGCGTTTTTGGATTAAATTTGATAGGATCAGTATTGCTTACAAACTCTTGAGCTGATAGCACTCCAGCGGGTCTCGGTTCTCGCTTGTCTGCGTGTGAAGGCTTTTCAGGTAGAGCGTACGTGCGCGAGGGCCGTCAGACTTCATTTCATGGGAATCAAATTTGAATGTCAACAAATTAGATTTGATTTGGGCTAAAGCAGAGGAACATGTTCATTTGGCGCTCCGTCTCGGCTAATAAGTGTAAATGCTGAGTGTGATTGATTTCTTGATGCGTGAGCTAGCATAATGTTGCTCATTTGAGGAAATATTTCAGGATTGGATTTGTTTTATGAAAGTTGTGCAATGTGAAGTTCAATGAGATGATGCAACATTCTTGATGCAAATCCTTGAAATTATTTAAGATTTACATTTTTAATGTATAAAGCTAGACCATTGTATCATCTTTGGATTAAATTACAAAAGAAAATGCTGTTTGTAATGCAGTGTCTATGGATGAGACAGGAAGCTGCTGCGTCAAAATTACATTGTCCTTCTTCTGACTGACATTATAAGTCTCACGCATTTTTTTCTGTTTTAAATTTGTGAAAACACTACTTTGAAGGTTTTTTATTTAAGCAAATTAGAGTGTAAAATGAGCGATACAGATGCTCCGTGGTTAGCACTGTCACCTCACAGCAAGAAGGTTGCTGGTTTTCCAGCTGGGTCTGTTGACATTTGTGTCGAGTTTGCATGTTCTTCCCTTGTTTGCGTGGGTTTCCCCCACAGTCCAAAGACATCCGCTATAGGTGAATTGAATCAGTTAAACTGCCTGTAGTGTATGTATATACATGTAAGAGTGTATGGATGTTTTCCAGCACTGGGTTGCAGCTGGAAGGCCATCCGCTGTAATATATGCTGGATAAGTTGGCAGTTCATTCCGCTTTAAAGACCCCTATGAATAAAATGACTAAGCCTAAGGAAAATAAATGAATGTAAAATAAAATATTAGCGGTACTCTCCCATTCACTACTTTAAGTTTACCCTAATACGCTGCAGAGGAACCCATAATTGTAAAAAGGGTCTATAATCACCAAATATATCAAGCTGCCATGTCTGAATTAAATTCTAATTTAATATTTAATTGTAAAAATGTTGTATATTGTATTTTTATATTGTTCGCTGTATTATCATTCAAGTATGATCTGCGTTTGTTAAACTCTAGCATTTTTTAGCTTTGTTTTTTGTTTTTTCTTCTCATGCATCTTTGTGTTTATAGGACCATCAGCTGAGCGACGATACAGTCCTAAACCAGATTAATCTTGCAGAACCATCTGAGCATGAACTTCCAGACCTAAGCGCTGAGGAGCAAGCCTTCATACTGGCCACATGGTGAGTTTCTCGATTTATTTTGTATGGGGTTTAAAAAAAAAAAAGTCTATATTCTGTAAAACAAGTTGCATCTCTTTTGCTTCAGCCTTTGTATGTGTTCTGGTTAATTGGATTAAAAGGAGACAACACGTTGTTCACCCCTGCTGTTTTAATCTATTTTTTGATGACTTTGAAGTGACAGGTCTGTAAAGTGACAGCTATTGACAATTGAGCAATAATTGCGTCTTGGCTGATTTTTGACTTCAAATGGTTTCATTCAGATTGAAATGCAGTAGTGATTACTGCACAGAAGTGGCCTCTAAAAATGCTGTCGCTTGCAGTTGCAATTTTTGCCTGTACCTGCAATTCACCAGACAGTAATTTGAATCAATCTTGTTCATGGCCACTTCCACTCACATCATCCACAGATGAATGCCCACAGTGCTATAAAGTGCTAGTACTGTATAGTAGATTAGTACTGTAGTTATTTTGAGTAAGTTTAAAGGCATATTTCATCCCAAAATGAAAAATTTCATCTGTCATTTATTCAATCATCACTTGTCACCAGTGTTGTGCTAGTTACTGAAAAATAGTAACTAGTTACAGTTACTACTTACTTCATTCAATATATAACCCAGTTACTTTATCCATTACTTACACCAAGAAGTAATGCGTTACTGTTAAAAGCCATTTGAGTTACTTTTCCATAGAACATTTTAAGGCTCCTATTAATGCCCTTATAACATCACTTCAGTTCACAGATTAAACATGGTTTGTCAGCAACTTATGGAAAGTAAGCTGTGTGTATTCAAAGTGCAAAATCTGCTGATGTATAACAGCTATTTAGTGGTTGGCATTCACCAATCCCGCAATGCGTCGCCACTGTAAACAGGATGATGGAGGCAAGAGTGCAGCCAAAATTCTTTAATTTGCCAAATAATAGACAAATGCATCATATTGTAATGGTAACTGAGTTAATATATTAAAAAATTAATGAGTTCAGTATTAGTTACTTTCAAAAGTAATACCGCTATCGTAACGCATTACTGCTTGTCACAATCTTGAGTTTCCTTTTTCTGCTAAACAGAAAAGAAGTTATTTTCTGTTGATATCCATAGTATTTTTCTTTCTCACTATTCATATAGATTGTTAAAGTTATTATTTTTATTTATTTATTTTTTAAATACATTTTTCAAAATATCTTTTGTGTTGAGCAGAAAAAAGGAATGTCATAAAAGTTTGGGACCACTTGGAGTGTGAATAAAGGGTGTGTAAATTCTTTTTTGGATAACCTAACTCTGTAATTGTCAATTTGTGTGGATGTATGCATTGATTGATTAATTGATTGTACCACGTCTAAAAAGGCAACAATGCAAAAACCTAACGCCTGTTTCACACCGCAAGCGTCAGCGGCGCGTGAGCAGAGTGTGAGCAGCGCATATGTCGAGCAGTAGCAGCACGCAGGCGTTTGCCTTTCACACCAGCTGCGTCTGCAGCGCGCAGCTCTTCGGCAGCTGCTGCAGAGATCAACCTATCTCTGTCTATTCTATCTAGTTACCCATGTCTCTCTATATACAAATACATCTTTTAAACTTTTCATCTGTCCAGCGGCAGAATAACAGCTCGTTAATTCATGCTCGTGCAGATGATGAGACGGACAAAAGTTACCAATGCATGCCATTCTTTTACTTATTTTTGTGTTGTCAGATTCACAGTGCAAACAGCTCCCGGTAGGAATAACTCGAGTAAACATAAAACAAAGCCGATTAAAACTTTCTTCCTCTGCTCAGCTGCACAGCACACAGCGAGCTCACATAATCCACTATGCGTGTCGAACTACACTACCCACAATTTACTTCGCTATGGACTACAAATCCCGTAAATATTCTATTCCCCCTCTCCTACAACACTAGTGTGCAACTTAAGCAAAACTGATACTAAAATTGTTTTACATTTGGTTTTGTAGTTCGGGCCTAAATAAATGTTTGTTGCCGTTTTTAATCAATTTAAGTTCATTTGAATGACTATATGTATACCATTTGACGTTATCAACGTATTTATTGGGTAAAATTGCTACTTTTTACTGTCATTCATTGTGTTTTGGTCATTATCAATGCACTGTCACTTTAATTGAGCGTGAGCAGCGCGTCAAAAATAGACCCAGCGCCGAAACTATCGCTGCACTGCTGCTTCGGCGACGCTCACGCCTCGCACTGACGCGCTGCTGCTGCGTGCGGTATGAAAGCTCTAATCTGGTGACATGGACGCCGAAAACACACGCGCTGCTCACGCTCTGCTCACGCGCCGCTGACGCTTGCGGTGTGAAACAGGTGTAAGACTAATGCAACAGCCGAATGTGCCTTAACACGAGCACAAACAAAGAAATATGAATATAGTAAAAGAGTAGACTTTTTATATACAAAAGCTGACTTGTACTTACTGGCAAAAATAGCATGAGCTACACTTTGTATATGGCACCACCACATCATTCCTTCAGTTAAAAATAGTTTTATTTAAATTTCAAGTGAATCCACATCTGATTTTGTTAGCCGCAAAGGATGTCGCTGCGAAAGTAAAAGTCTCACTTTTATGGATTTTCTAAATCTAGCAGAGGAATTGCACACACTGCCACTGTCAACAGTTAAATGAAACACACATCCTGGTTTTTCACTAGAAGCGTGAGCACATGTCTCTCGGCCTGTGACACTTTATTATAGACTGTTTTAAGAGTCTACCTCATGGATGCGATATTAAACATACTTCTGAAAATCAGCTTGTCAAAGCCCCGAGCCAGAACGTTTTACGAGTATGGCTTCAACAGGTCCTCTGGCTAAAATATGCCTCGGAAATCCAAGGAAAAATTGTCTCCTCTTTGTCTCCTAATCCTCGAGATTAGTTTTAGTAGCTGTAGTATTTTAGTTCCTGACTTTTAAAGCTGCAGCTCGGCATTAATCATGTTCGGGATGTGTAAATCTTTGTTATTGCACAGAGTCTTGTTTTATCTTGGTAAAATTAAAGTGCTGCGTCAGGCCTCTGTCTTGCAGAATATGTCCTTTTTTATGTGTGTGTGTGCCCAATAGTGCATTGACAGTGGTCTTCTCTGTCCTGGAACCGGAAAAAAAAAGTGTATGGTCATCCACCCCCATCTCTGCCCCGGTAGAGGATCAGGCTTCTTTTACACTGCTCTCTAATTAGCTTTTTAGCAGCCAGCGCTACTGTTTGTTGCAGAAAGGTCGTCATCCTGCCTGACTGGCTGCTAGGAGACAAATTGCAGGCGTGGAATAATTAGCAGGGCATAATTACGCAGGCCAGGGCCTTAATTGGGCTGCGTGATGGTTGAAGGTGAATTATGGGCCGTCGTTGTAGCAGTCAAGCAAAAACACACATACGATTTAATGGTGCTCTGCTGAAATGTGAACAGCCTGCTGTACATTTGTTATCCCCGGCTAACGTAAAGAACTGTGATGCAAAAGAGAAAGTTAGTCGGCTTGAGGAAAGTAGCTAAAGTTACGTAGAGCTGTGCTTATAATAATGCCATTGAATAATTGAAGTAGTGAGGGCTGAGATATTTTATATGTCTAAATGTGTAGCAGCTTATATTTTGACCTTTTGACAGTCTGACAAGTTGTATTAATGATTCTACTGCAATAGATTGGGGTGGATTTCACAAATCTCGTCCGGTTATCATACTTCAGCCATCCAAATTTAAAATATTGTACAATAAATATTGTACAATAAAAAATGAAGCTGGCATTTAAGTTATTTTCTGGGTTATAGTAATAAGCAATGAACAATGTCTATATAAAAAATGAGCAATTTTTAATTTTATTTTTTTATAAATAGAGCTATCCAAGCCATCTAGTGAAATAGTATCGCAGAAAAACAATGCCCGATTTTTCCAATATTGTTTAACCCTAATTTATAGTATAGCTTAGGTTTTTGGTTACGTTTAAAAACTCTTATTTAATCGAGGAATTGATATCTCTTTTCTGCTAAATATAACCTGGCATATAGACAATATACTCACTGGCCACTTTATTAGGTACACCTTACTAGTACAGGTTGGATCACTTTGTACTTTTAGAGCTGCCTTAATCCTTCATGGCATAGATTCAACAAAGTACTGAAGATATTCCTCAGAGATTTTATTCATATTGACATGATAGCATCACACAGTTGCTGTAGATTTGTCGGCTGCACATCCATGATTTAAATTTCACGTTCCACAGCATCCTAAAGGTGCTGTATTGGATTGAGATCTGCTGATTATGAAGGCCATTTGAGTAAACACTAGAGATGGTTGTGCGTGAAAGCCTCAGTAGATAAGTTTCTGAAATACTCAGACCAGCTCTTCTATCACCTACACCCATGCCACGTTCAAATTCACTTAAATCACCTTCCTTTGTCATACTGATGGTCAGTTTGAACTGCTGCAGATCGTCTTGACCATGTCTATATGCCTAAATGCATTGAGTTGCTGAGATGTGATTGGCTGATCAGAAATTTTGTTAATAAGCAGTTGTACAGGTGTACCTAATAAAGTGACTAAGTGAATGTGTATACGAATGGTAAATATATACTTGGATGAACATTCATTTCTGTTTGTGAAACATTTTTAATTACATAAATTAATGAGATTTTGTTAAGCAGTAGTAAAAATTAAATTTTTTCACATCAGAGAAGCCATAAAAAATATTTTTTTTTATTAACATATTTTGGGGTCAAAAGTGAGGCAATAATTTTGAATCCTTGTTTATTGTTCTCCTTGTTACATATCAAAATATACAATAGTGTTATGAAATGTTTGTTATTTATTTACTTTTTAATTCTATTAATAAGTGGAGAAAGAAAACAGATTTTTTTTGCTGAAGTTTTTGATGAACAAAATTAAATGGATTTTGTTATATGTAAACATATATATTTATTAATTCTTGGTTTGTGTTTTACAAGAAGTTTGTGCTTTATTTTAAGTGTTGTTTTGTGTTGTTGTGACTTTGCAGCACAGACTTCCAGAAGAATAATCCAGTTCACAAGCTGAATGATGAGGAGCTCCTGGCCTTCACCACGGTAAGACACGTTGTTATTCTCTAACAGGCCGCAGTGCAGTTGACACATCTCTTATCAGCACACACAGTTGTGTTTTCAGGCTGACAGATGGAGGGCATGCAAACAGGTCTCTCTCAATTGCTCACAGTTTAGCACCTATGTGTGTGTTTGCTCTAACAAATGCAAACAAAGGAAATGGTCTGTGGCTTCTGCTGTTGTGCTCCACAAAGATGAAAAGATGTCAATCTCTGGTCATTTCTGCTGCTCTGCTCAAATCTACAATGTATAGTTCTTCTCAAAAGTTGACATGCCCTTCGCAAAATCTCCAAGATGATTATCATTTTTAAATAAGCAAACATGAGGATTAGGAAAAGTTGATCAATTATCTCTCATGCCAAGTGCTGTCGGAATTTTAAATGGAAACCATTGGTTTATTTTTTTATACATTTTTATTATATAATGAATTTGAGAAAATTTTCACAGTATGAATAATAAAGTAATTATTAAATGCAAATCTTTTTTTCTTCTTCTTCAATTTTTTTTATTTAAATTGTATTTATTTTATTTAATATATTATTTATTTAGATTAATTATTTTTTGTATAATACCTTTAAAAGATAATTATGTCTTAAAAAATGCCAAAAAAGTAACAATAAAAAGATAACTACAACTCGAGACACATAGTTAATGTTTTTAATGGCATACGGTAACGTTTAATAAAAATACAGTTCATTGCTAGCTCAAGTTGACTCACGGTGCATTGCTTATGTTAACAAGCACAGTGTTGGAAATTATTAATTCATTAGTAACAGCTGAACTATGATTCATAAATGCTGTATAAGCATTTTACATTGTGTAAATGCATAAACTAACATTCACTACTTGTGTTGTAAAGTGTTATCATAAAAACACATCAAACACAGGCACATACACTTTACTGGACAATCATTGAAAGATATTAAAAACTCTATTTAAGGATCTCCTCGCAGCCTTGAAATACGAGTTACTTATCATTTGAAATGTTCAAACTTTGCCACTTTCCAAGTTTAAGTTTTCACCTATTTGCTATTAAGTTTTAATAATTTAAAAGTCAATTTAGTTTAATTGCTCATTCAATTATATATTTAGGTACAAAACCAAACATGTTTCAGTATATCTCTTACACAGAATAATGTCAGAACATAATAATTTGATATATATATATATATATATATATATATATATATATATATATAAAATTCACTGCATGTTTACATTCTTCCCCATGCTTTTGAAAAATTTCAATTATTTCTTGCAAACAACGTTGTTGATTTATCTGAAAACAACACATTAATTCCAATGTATGTACATGATGAATTCGAATGTACAAAATAGTTTTGCATACATTTTAAGTTATAATTTAGTAGAATGTATGAAAATAATGGACATCCATATCCTTCTATAAGAATGGGCTATTTAAATCCATGAGCTCAGCTGCTTAAGTCTTTTTCTCTCTGACATCTGTATACTATCGAAGATTTGACTTCCAGACTTTGGGATGTCAAAACGAGGGAGATTTATTATTTTGACATGTCTTTATATTTTCAAATGTCGCACTTTTTGACAGCCAGGGTGAGAATGATGGACAGATTGAAAACTGCCCGTTTCCTTTCGGCTCGTTCACTCAAATCTCGCCTTGCAGAGTGCAGAGTGAAAAACCATTCAAAACCTTAAACGTCTTCCTCAGATTTCAGAAAACAGAAAACACACAGAGCTAATGAAGACACTTCTCTGCCAGGAGGCCATATATTGTCTTCCTCGATAATCTTTAAGCCACTTCCTGTTAATTAAATTAGTTCTGTGTTTTAGCTGCTGCCACACACAAACAATCTGAGAAGCTACCCTGAGGGTCACTTCTTTTAATCTGCATCCCACCATTAAGATATGGTTGTTCTTATTAGCGACCCCTCAACTAAAGCCTTGCATATGTTCTGCTTAATCGATATGTGCCGGTGTGCTGCAAATGAAGCCCTGCGGTGGTGATGTGCCTGTAAACGCAGTCATGTGCTATAAACGACACTCTCTACATCTGCCGCTAACATCATTTTTAACCAGAAGCAAATTAGCATACAAAGAGTTTTTAAATCAGCAACCTGTGCCCAACAACAGCCTCAATTATTTAGCATTTGTGGACAGTTGGGAGTGATTAATGTCTGTTACAAATGTTCCAGACAGCAAAATAGAAGTACAAATTAGAGGTGCTATGATGAAGAGATTTTAGCGGATTTTATTTGGGGTGAGTGGGGTTTAGAAGGAGTCCTTGATTGGGATTTCACTCTTTTAGCTATTGTTAGCGTATAATGTTGCTGTGTGAGCATAAACTATATCAGACCCCCTAGTTTTTTGAGATTTTTGTGATCGCTGAATACAACGCAAAATTTACGCAACGCAAAAAAGTAGAATTTTTTTTTCGATCCTGCAAAATTCTTAATTTAAACGCAAATTAATTGCAAAAAAATTGAAATAATCTTGTAACACATTCAATTCCAAACCATATAATCACATTATATTTATTTCAGTTTGCAATGAATTGTTTTAAATGACTTATAGACGTTGCATGTGCACTGCACGTGATGTTCTTGGGTGTTTCTTGAAAAATGAAGTAAAGTCAATGCAAAGATGCGAATTTGTGTGCATTTGACACGCTTCAGACTGCAAAAGAATATGGGAGCATCAACTAACAAATGGAGCAATGGAATAAAAGCAAGCAGCTTATAATGGAGATTGGTTTAAGGATAATGGCTGCTGGACCTAACCGAATTGAAAGACATTATTTGTGGTTTACATGTATGGCTGGATTTATGATGTGTGTCAAATCGATAAATAATTCTTTCCCTACAGTTAACGAGCTAAAATGCTTCCCTGCCATTGACGAGTTTTAAGGAAATCCATGTTTTAGGTGTATTACAGTAGGGGAATCTATAACACATGTCCTGAGAAAGATATATGATGTCAAATGGTCCAGAGAGTGAAATCTGAGAGATAGAAAGCAAGATTGTGGATAAATATAAGAGTAATCAACTTTTCCTCTGGCTTAATCCTTACCGTTTAAGATCTTGTCGTGAATAAAGAAGCTTTATTTTTTTTTGGTTTGTGTTATTATCATTGTGTCAGATTACACACCTAGCGTAGTAGGCTACCTACAGTAATATGGTAAATATGATATAATAAGATGTAATTTTTCTGTTTTATCACAAAATTGTGTGCAAATTTCTGGTAATTACCACCACAAAATCAGTCATTTTCATCGCAAAAAGTCTGTTTTGAGGCCCGTAGCATGTGACTTCTTCATGGGGCATCAGAGTTTTAGTTGACCTGAAACTGCGGAGTAGAATAAAATGTGGAAAATAAATTGTGATTTAAGAAATCAAAACAAACAACATGAAGCAAGAACACAATACAGTTACCCATAAATAAAAACTAGCATTTGAAAATGGCTGACTTGACCGGGATCTTTTTATTGTAATGTAATGTTATTTACTGTTTCTCTTTTTTGAGTCAACCGGGATAATAAAAAAAATATTCTGTTCTGTTCTGTTATGTTGTATTGTATTGTATTGTATTATATTATATTATATTATAAGGATTTCAGTCATTGCGATTTTTATTTTGTTATATATTTTTACTTTTTCTCATTTTATCATGTAGAAAATAAGAAATTTTAGAGCATTTTCAAATGATACTTTTTTCTTTATATATTTCAATACCAGAATGGATTATTATTATTATGTTTATTAGTATTATTATTTTATTTTTATAATTTTTTTATTGTTATTGTTGTGCATGTTCTCCCTGCGTTTGCGTGGGTTTCCTCCGGGTGCTCCATTTCCCCCCACAGTCTAAAGACATGCAGTACAGGTGAATTGAATAAGCTAAATTGTCCATAGTGTATGAGTGTGAATTAGTGTATGGATGTTTCCCAGAGATGGGTTGCAGCTGGAAGGGCATGTGCTGCATAAAAACATATGCTGGATAAGTTTGCGGTTCATTCCACTGTGGCAACCCCAGATTATTAAAGGGACTAAGCAAAAAAAAAAATGAATGAATAATATTGTTGTATAAAAATAACTTAAATTATAAAATGGAAATTTAAGTTAGCAGTTAGCAATTAGTCTAAATGTGTCTGCGACCATTGAACATCTTTAGCTCATTTTCAAGGTTGATGTTTCAGCTTGTCCTCCTCCTCCATCGTTTTCTTCTTTTCTAATTTATACTTGGATAACTGCCCTAACCGTCTTCACAGACTCCCAATCTATTTGCATTCATTAGAAGTTGCCTTTCTGTGGCTCTCGGAGGACCTCGGCTGCTCCGCCTCGGTTCGCCGTTCAAAGCTTGATATCTTTATTTGTACGAGCAATGAAGCGAGTCCTCTACTCTTGTGTTTGACCGTGTACACTCCTCTCCAAAACACTCCCACGTCTTTGAATGAGGTCAGTTCTTTTCATGTGTTTTTGTGTTACGGCCAATTGCAATTTTCCCCAAAGTATTAAGTGACTTTCCTAGACAACTTTAACCTTTTGGAGGACATTTTTTCCCAGCTTTTTTTGACGAACACGTCTCATGGCCACGACGCTCAATGTTGGTGGTCTCTCCTTGAAATGAAACCCTCCTAATCAACACCTTTTCAGATCACAGGGTGTTGAGGAACCCAATTAGGTGTAGTACTGTGAAGTATGGCTCTCCATCTGTGGAAGGTTTGACCACGTCTGACAGCTTTTGGCAAACAATTCAAAGCCAACTCGAAAGTTTCAACACCCACCCCAAAGACGTCTCCGCCAGTCATCAGACATGCCAATCTCAGGCTAGCTGAAGGTACGAGGCTTTGACAGACAGGGTTGAATGGTGCGATGGATTGGAAATGAGCAGTAAAAAGGGAAAAATGTGTCTCTAGACTCTGTCCTAGAGGTTTGTGTCATATTCAGCAAAGCTGTTGGAGTCAAGTCCCTCTGGAAAAATAATCTACACTTCGAGCTGAGAGTTCAAACAGCAGTTTCCTGTGCCTGATGGAGCTCTGCTTTCTGCATGAACCCTACAGTCCATATTTTAAGTGGGTTTGGAAACAGGATTAATGGGGTTGAATTGGTCTGTGAGTCAGTTTGGGATGAGGACATCCTCTGCCTCTAGACGTAATTCAATAAAAATCGCTGTAGTCACCGTAGTTGATGAATTTGTGCTCGTAAACACAAGAATGAGATGAAAGGATAATTATTTGGGTGTTTTTTCTGTGTAGTTGGGGAAATTGAATCATTTCAACTGCGTTGAAAAAGGAAAGGCTTGCCTCATCAAGGATTGTGTTGGTAACAAAAGCTATTATGAAGATAGAAACCATTTCCTATAATAATGTAGAAATAGTTTTTGCATGCAAATGATTATATGCTAACATAAACTTGGCAGATCTTTAATGCATAATTTTATTTATTACTTTTGGAAATGTAAAATTTTGGTAATAAAAGGATAACAAACTAATAATTCTGCCATCATTTACTCACCCTTTACTTTACCCTTTACTCACCCTTTACTCCCACCATTTACTCATCCTTTACTGCCATCATTTACTCACCCTTTACAAACCAGTTTGACTTTCTTTCTTCTGCTGAACACAAAAGAATATATTTTGAGTAAAGCTGGCAACCTGTAATTATTGACTTCCATAATATTTGCGATTTCCTACTGGTCAACTTTCCCCAAAATATTTTTTTTATTGTTACATAATAAAAAAAGCTATAAAGGTTTGGAACCGCTTGATGGTGAGTAAATACTGAGTACATTTTCGTTTTTGGCCAAACTGTCACTTTAATGCAAATTTTATATCATTGTAAATACATTGATTCATGTTGATGAAATTTTTTAACATGTAAATGTTTTATTTTTATTTATGATTCAAATGTTTTATTTTTATCAATAATTTAACAGTATCATCAGTTTACACTTTTGTACATCCTTTTAACTCCCCCTTTCCCCTCCTCTCCCCAACAGCGGCAGTTACAGTAATTACATGTTGCTATAATAGATCCAGTAAATACAGATAAATAACATAAACTCAATAAATAAAAAAGCACACATACAGAAAATAATAACAGTAAAAAAAGCAATAATACATAATAATTATTAATAATAATGCATAAATCACATAAGATAATTACACTTTTACTGTGCGTTTCGTCACAGTGACCTTGTTTTGGTTGTGATTGGGTTTAATGAACATTATTCAGGTTATTATTTAAAAAGTATATAAAGTCGTTAGAGTTTCAGAGTTGTAATAGATTTATCAGTAGCCCGGCTTGTGCTTTCTATCTTTTCTGTACTCTTTGCTATTAAACTTTCTGAAAGCTTCATTTTTAAACCCCTGAGCTGTATAGCATTTCCTATTTAACCTACCTTATAGCACTGGAGCCATCCAAGAATAACCAGCTAGATGGAGCGTAACGAGGGGTGGGGACTATCATTTATATGTCAGGATTATTTATTTTCCTCATCCTCAAAATGAAGTCTTTTGAGGAAAGCCAGGGAAAGGGACGTGTTCAGGGCTGACTTAGCATTTCTGTAGTGAGAACAGCAGGGAATACTTTCATGGCTGAGGCGTTTAACGCTGCAAACACTCTTTCCTCTCATTTAATCATTTTTTGAAGAGTGGGAGGATGATAAAAATGTGAGCCGTCACTCAAAATACACTGACATTCAGACCCTCAAAGCTTGAGGATGTGTTCTTTTTTGTGTGTGCTTCTATGTGTGTGTATCTGAGCAATCATTGGTGTAATTCATTAAACAAATGTCCCGTTGTCCAGTGATTGACTGGTGATGGTGAATTTTTCTGGTTTTAATGATCAAGAGTCATCGATTGACCTCAAATTCTGTTGCACGTACACCGATAATGGTTGTATTGAATGAAATGTTCCTGTTATTGACATGTGAAGTGATAAATCATTTAGGACTTATTTGTCATTTTACATTAGCGTGATCTGTTGGGCATCAATAGGCATTTGCTTCATCTTACACTCTCTCTTCCATACTGACTTTATTGTTTATATGCTTCCAGAAATCAATCCGATGCCACGTTTGGCTGCGTTCCCAGATGCATATTAAGCTCGGTGCTGGATTACACTGTTAATTGGCAAATCAGATTTGAAAAACCTTTTATGTTGACCGTAGCAAAGTCTCAGTTCAGAGGGTGCATCTTTTTGAAGGACGATTGTGTCACATTAGAAAGACAAAAACTGTCCTTATTTGAAAGTACCTTTAAAATGCGGCCTTGAAATGCATCATTTTATTTCTGACAATGATCAAAAATTTTTGAGAATCACTGTAATACATAAATTTGTACAGTACATAAGTGTTCAAACATTACTATTATAAACTGTGTTTGTTTTCAGACAGTTTTGTGTCACTTTAAAAAAGAAATCCATTACAAATGTTGTTAACATTCGTCATTGCTCTGTCTTATTTCTCCCCTAATCCTTCCTGTAAACCCTGCGGTCCTGGCCATGGGAAAAGTAACATCATTCCAATCAAAATCTCCCCTCATAAGTGCCAAGCTTGGTTTGGTTTCAAAGAGCTCATCATCTGAAGTGGATCATGAGGGTTTTGAGGTCGTTCTGGTGTGATCTCTTTGCTTTATGAGGTCATGTGTAGCATCTCTACTGCATGATATAAAAAAAGTGATTTTTATTGAAAAATGCTGTTAAAATGCTACTGTAAAAATGCTACAACAAAAATCCATAAAAAGCTGGTTAAAAGTATTTTCCTATGGTAAATAACCATAAATTGACATTTCCAGAATTCCATGTTTGACGATTCACTTTGTTTTTGGTTGAATTTACTGGATTTCCTTTGTTTATCTCAGCTGTCAGTTAATGATATATGATAGTTTAATTTTAAAATACTGTAGCAACATTTTTACAATTAAGTTAAAGTTCTTGTAACCACAACTGACATTTTTAAATGGTGAAATTAGTAAAAAATAAATGCATAAAGTAACATCAGGACTAAACACCTACAGCACGCACCCTTATGCAATTCGGATTGACGGATACAAACAGCACAGAGGTCTGTTTACTAAACATAAAGACATGGAGATGCAAGCATTGTTCCAATCCTTAGTTTTGATAAATAGATCAATATCATGTTTGTGTTGGTATAATGAAAAATTAAGTTATGGGAAATAAAAAAAAAGAAATCACTAGAAAAAATCAGTTGAGATAATAGTTAATTGTGAACTGAGAATGTGAGCGATGTTGAAAATAGAATACGTTTAGATGAAACCTAGAAACCTAGAAAAAAGTTGAGTGAACTAGACAAATGAACTTGAGATAGCTTAAGAACTAAGAAAGAACTAGAAAATTAAGTTGAGGTAACTTGTAACTTAAAAATGTTTTAAAAAACATTTAAAAAACTAATTTGAAAAAAAATATAAATTAATTTAAAAGGAAATTAAATGAGAGAGAAAAAAAATATATATATATATTTTTAATATATATATATATATTTTTAATATATATATATATATATATATATATATATATATATATATATATATATATATATATATATATATATATATTTTTTATATATATATATATATATATATATATATATATATATATATATATATATATATATATATATATATATATATATATATTTTTTTTTTTTGAGGTTCAAAATGTAGATTTAGCAATAATTAAATCAGGTTTTGGGAATTACAAAATGATGTTTTAATTAACTTGCAGAGGAAACTAATACAAATGTCAGTTGTAAGAGTCAGTTGAGAAATGTCACCTGAACACAGGAAGTGTCACCTTCCTGCGTTTCAGAGAAAGAAAACATTTATTTGGAGCCAGATTTAATTGGAGATTTAGAACTGAGATGCCCAAACTAGGGCCCGCAGGCCAAAGCTGGCCCATGGTAACCTTTAATTTGGCCTGCCATCCCATATGATAAAGGTTTAGAGATTGTATTTTTAAATTTAATGTAACTTTTTAATGTTTATTTTTTTAATGTCAAGCTAAAAAAAAAACTATCAGAAATTAAACATTTCCATTTAAATGGTGTAAATGAACCAGATTTTGTTTAAAATATACATATGACAGATAGAAGGTAATGCAGAGACTTTGGTGAGTGAATCAAGGCAACATTCTTCTTGACTAGCGTATTCAGCATTGAACTCCACTGTGTTATAATTGTGATTTTGTATTTATAGGAAGTTCGAATTAAAAAAAGTATACTGCAATTTAAAGTTAATACAATTAAAAGTAATGTTTTCTATTTATTTTTTAATATTATAAAAAAATAATATGAATTATGAAAATGGCATGTGTATCTTCGGCAATGATATTTGGTTTTTGGCCCTTCATATGAAATGGTTTCATACTTTCATGTTTACAGCTTTAGTTCGCTAAACATATTTTAAATAAATATGTCTTTCACTGTAAAGTTAGCTGCCAAGTTACCCAGATACGTTGTAGAAAATGGCCAATCTATTTTGTCACTGAAAATATTGCATCATTTATAATAGCTCAGTATGGCTTAATATCCAGGCAGCTCCAAAATGTATGAAAGTAAAGTGCTACTGTACATTTTCCTCCAGCACAATCCCCTTTCCTTCAGCATAGATGTTAACTGAAAAGATAAATAGTTTTATCTCTCACTGTAGTAAATTTTACAGGTTTATATTTTTTAACAATGCAGCTGCTGCCTAAATGAAGCTCAGCGCTTGGCAAAGTCACCCGAGCAGTTTGTGTCAGTATTTCCTGCATTTTTTTTTTCAGAATGTGTTGACCACCAGGGTGTGGCATTTAAGCTTAAATCAGCGATGTAGTTTTCGATGATCATTGAACCCCCATCAGGGATCTCCATTCCTCCCACATCAGGTCAGAGTCAGGATGGTGTTATGCATGTAATGTGAGCTTGTGTTTGTTTGGTTGGATCGGGTCGTTTCCTCGCAGTGTCACCCATGAGGCTGATACTTTGTGTTGATCTCACCAATGATCTCTGGCCAAGGGCAGTGCACTACGGCTATGCTGTGTGCCTGAACCCAGTGCAGTCGAGTGTGAACGCTTGGGCTTTTCCAGGGCAGTGTGTCCTGTTCCTGTCAGACCCCAGTGAAACACCTGCAGTTGAACTCATCAATCTTTTGTTCACAGACATGGGCGTCTCCATTGGGCAATGCCAGTTCTGCACATCTTGCAAATATTTCAGTCAACAGTGCTTAATTTGAGCCTGGATATGGGATAGTCCTGTCTCATGAAGGCTGTTCATGATGTCATTTTTTTAATGTGGGTGTTTTTTTTAAATCTTTGGGCAGTTTTAATGTCTCCAAAGGTTGTAGTTATTAAGGGATATTTATCAGGGGTTGTACTTTTTATTTTCATAAAAAGACCATGTTAACTTTTTGCATCACATACTTTAATTTTATTACGGGTTTTTCAGCCGTGGAAGTCCTCAGTTGGGTTATGCTAAAGCAACCAGATAATTTCTTTGCATACTTATTTGCTCACTCAGCAATTGGGAAAAAAAAAAAAAAACTATTCCACAACAGTGTTTTAATAATGCTTGATTTTAATTTTGATGTGAAAATGTTGTTTTAGTATCGACACAGTCCCAGACTCAAACAAAATAGCTGGATTAATCGAACATATTAAAAATGATTTGTTGAGACTATAATATGAACAATTTTAGTAATTAATCTGTATTTACTAACATTAGTTAACAAATATTAGTAACATGCGGTAGCAATTAAAAAGTACTAAAGAAGTTAATCAATTTCAGCTTTTACTAATACATTATACATTATAAGTTCATTATTTAAAATACATTAGACACCAAACAGTCATAATTAAAGTCAACTAAAATATGCAAACGTATAAACATGAATATATACATAAATTAAAAATGATTAACACTTATGTATTAACACATAATACAGATAAGTATAAATACTGTAAAACATTTTTTATCATTGCTAATTGATGTTAATGTTAACTAATAGAACCTTTTTGTAAGGTATTACATATATACAGTGGTGGAAAGAGTACTGAAAAAGCATACTTAAGTAAAAGTACCATTACTTGCCTAAAAATGTAGTGCGAGTAAAAGTACCTGTTGTAAATATTACTCAAAGTAGGAGTAAAAAGTAGCCCTTTTAAAAGTACTCGTGAGTAGTGAGTATTATGCTGTTAAAAGTTGATACATTAACATGTAATTTGTGGATGTGTGTGTGTGTGTGTAAGCCTAACATTCTGTAGTGCATTTAGTTATTGCCCTGCAGGCACACAATGTCATAAGATGTTAATATTAGGTTAGATTTAGGTTGTAATGTCCTTTGACCAAAATTCAATGTCTAGCCAGCATTTAAAGACAACACTATTTTGATATCCAATAATGATATCAAATAATGTTGATATTTGGTTAATTTTAGGTTGTTAGAAAGTGACCAAAATCCAATGTCGAGCCAACATCTTAAACTGACATCCTATTGATGTCAAATACTGACATTTATTCATCAGTTATGGCAACCAAAATTCAACGTCTGATAGATGTCATGGTGGCAACGTCAAGCTGCAACATCATTAGACAATGATATTTGGTTGGTTTTAGGTTGGACATTGGACAGTGACATCGGCCTGACGTTCAGTTCTGATGTAACCCCGATTTTCATTTCTAAACAAAATGCAGCGTCTCCACAACATTAGGGTACAATTTCAATCTGACGGCATGTTGACGTCTTGTGCCTGCTGGGTGTTTAAGGCCATTTCGGTCATCATACAGTAAACATCCAACATCTCATCAGTGACATGCATTTAAACCAGGGGTGCCCATACTCTGTCTTAGAGGGCCGGTGTCCTGCAAAGTTTAGTTCCAATCCCAATTAGACCCACCTGGGCTAGCTAATCAATCTCATATTAGGCTTTATAGAAACATCCGTGCAGGTGTGTTAAGGCAAGTTGGAGCTGAAATCTAAAGGACATCGACCCTCCAGGACTTTGGCTGTTTCTCAATATGCGTTCTTCAGCGGTCTTGCATCCTCGTGTTCTCGTGTAACATCATCATCATCTGCCAAAGTTCAGTTCCAATACTCGAGACCGCAAGAACAGAGGATGCATGAAACTTCCCGGATGTGATCTTGATATCGAGGACGCACCAATGCAGACTTGAGCACAGAACTAGCTCAGGATGTCCCAGAAGTCATTGCGACTGAGGTGGGAAGCGCAGCATTTTATCTTGATTTATTATTAAAGTTCAGAGATTTAACTTATTTACCTCAGGAGTTTCCGTAAATGAAACAGTGAAGGTAAACATTACTATGGACATCTTAATAAAGGAATAAACACATTAAGGGTTTTTGTTTGCTGAAATTCATATTAAAATCAGTTTTATTTATATTGTAAAGAGTATATTGATAATGTTTTTATGCACAGTATATATTTTTAAAAGGGGCGGGGGGACAAATCTTTGTATGAATGCTGTAATGTTTAAATAATTTCCATTTAAAACACGTGAAGGTCACGTGACCATCAGGAAGAACGCAGCATCTTATTTCTCAAAGAACGCATTCTTTTCCCTCGTGGTCTCCCGAGTTGTTTCTTCCAAGACAACTGGCAAGACCGGTCTCCACAAGAACGCAAGTCCGTTCTCTTCGTTCTTGGAATTAAGAAACAGCCTGTGTTTGGGCATCCCTGATCTAAACAGTCTCTGGGTCAATGCATGTAAAGATTTTGAACATCTTGGACACTTAAGGCTCAAGGAAAGTAGTGAGAGTAAAAGTACGGATACTGCACTAAAAATGTACTCAAGTGAGAGTAAAAGTACACATTTTTAAAACTACTCAGTAAATTACAATTCCTTAGAAAAAGTAAGTAATTACAGTAATTTAAGTATTTGTAATTAGTTAATTAGTTACACCACTGTATATATATATATATATATATATATATATAATGTCATTGCACCAAAAAAAAAAACTTAAAGTTTTTTTTAATTTATATACATAATAATATAATTTGACCAAAAATAAATCTGTTACTGTGGAGTGATTTTACATTGTCAGTACGAAGCTTAGGATGAAATGACCTGATGTGTAGGAGTGTGGGAATTTCAATGTTTCTTATTTTCAAAAATACATTCACTGATCATAATGTCCATTCCTGATGTCATTTTCTAAATTATGCATTTGAGAATTGTTTGTAGTGTCAAAAGAGTTTAATTAGAGTAAACAAAATGTAGATATCTGTGGATGATTCCTAATAAATATATTAACTGATCATAATTCCCAGGCATGATGGTGATTTTGTGAAATTATACAGTATTAAGACTGTTAATCCTATTAAGAAAAGTTGAATGTTTGCAACAAAAAAAATCTTTTGGGGAAAAATATTACAAAGAATGTATTACACTGATCATTCAAAATATTTCTGTTTTTTTAAGTGAATGGTGTTCTTTAAATCTTAAATTCATCAGAGAATGCTAAAAAAAAGAATTTTCTCTACACGTTTAAACAGCACTTTTTTTTTTTTTGCATAGATAATTAGAAATATTTTTTGAACTACAGCTCAGCATGGTTGAATCATCTCTTAAAGATTATGATATGGTGAAGATCAGTGTAATAACGGATGCTGCAAATTTAGTTAGAAGTGTTTATTTCATGAACACTCACAGGGTTAAAGAAATGCCAGTAGATGAAACCACCATCTGCCAGTTTGAGTTGGAATAAAATCCCTCCTTATTCCCTAATTCCTCCTTGCCTATTCTGTCAGAACGAAAGAGCATCTGGTTTTCACCCGCTGTGTTCAGAGAGCATGTTGGTGTCAGCCTGGTGCTTTGTAAAACATGCAACCCACAGTTAATATTATACCAGCAGATTTAAATCATTCATGTTTTTTCCTTTTAGTTTTAGCCGCCTGTACATTTGTATAACACTCCAAATGTTATACTTCCAGTAGTTTAATTGAAAAGAAGCCCATTGGGTATTTCATATCTTAATAACGATATATATCATGACATTGTACCATTTTTGTAAATTCAATATATTAAGAGTTTGGCTCTGTGGTTAGCACTGTCGCCTCACAGCAAGAAGTTGCTGGTTCGAACCCCAGCTGGGTTCTCCGTGTTCGCGTGGGTTTCCTCCGAGTGTTCCGGTTTCCCTCACAATCCAAAGACCTGCGCTAAATGTGGATTGAATAAGCTAAATTGGCATTAGTGTATGAGTGTGACTGTGTGTATGGGTGTTTCCCACTACTGGGTTGTGGCTGGAAGGAAATCCACTGCATAAAATATATGCTGGATAAGTTGGAGGTTCATTCTGCTGTGGTGACCTCTGATAAATGCAGGGACTAAGCCAAAGGAAAATGAATGAATGAATGAATATACACTACATGTAAAGGACTAATACTGCGTCCAAAATTGCATACTAGCCACTAGGGAATGAAATTGAATTTGAATTTACTACACAACCATTAGAAAAGTACATTCTGTCGTAAGTACTGTAGTATTAATGTGAGTAGTATTGAACTCTTAGTCATTTCGCTTCACTTCCATTCTTGAATTGTCCTGCGGTGTATTATGGGATAGCATAGCGCAGTGTTTCTCAACCATGTTCCTGGAGGCCCACCAGCACTCTCAGTCTCAGTGACTCTCAGTCCCTGCTAATGAGCTGATGATTTGAATCGGGTGTGTTTGGTTAAGGAGACATGGCGGTATCTTGCCGGTAGTAGTAGGTCATCCAGTAATTCAGATACACTACTCTGCTCGTATACTGTTTTTAGCATGCTATATAGTACGGTATAAATACGGACGCAGCATATTTCTTTTTTATGTTTTAAAATGTATATACTCACAAATGTGCCCATTTCAAATGTTTGAATTTAAAAAATGTGGAAATATAAAATAAATATTAATAAAACACTTTTTAAAGATTAATTATAAGTCCAACTTAAGAAATATTGCTAAATAAAATGTGAAATGTAAGCTTTAAACTGTAAACATTACAACTTTCTCACGATGCTGTTATTCATGTGTTGTCTGCATCCCCGTAATGACGTGTAATCTTGCGCTAATATAAATTACGATTCAAATTTACCATTTAAATCATACACTGTAAAAGCCAACAGTCAACTTTATCAAATGAAATGAGTGTTGTTAACTCAAAATGGACTGATACTTAATTCTACTCATTTGATAAGAGTTTTGAACTCAGTGTTGAAGGTAATGAGTTAAATATCTTATTACTTAAATGGAGTAAGTTCACAGTACTCGTATAGATTAGTTTTTTACTCAAATGGTTTTCGCATGTGATTAATTTAAAAGGAAAGAAAAAATCAAAAATCGCTGTTTACATGGTAGATTCTTAATAAGAGCATTAGCTTAATCATATTAAAATCGGAGTATTGCTGTTTTATGTAAATATACTCAGAAAGTGTCAGATGAAGTCGGCATTCCTCTGCCATTCAGCATGCGCCCTCCAATGTTTCATTAAGTTTGACTTATTTCCTCCTTAAACACAACCAAAGTGTATGCTTCGCGTTGTTGTGTTAGAATCCTTGTGAAATACAGCCATACTTTAGAACGCTTAGTTTAAGCAAATTTGATGAACGCGATCATGTGTGATGAATCTGAAAGGAGTCGCTCCGGCTGCCCTGTCCTGCATGCGGTGTGTGTGTGTGTGTGTCTGTCTGTCTGTGTGTTAGGGCTGAGCGATTTTTCCGATTTTTTTTTTCGATTAATTCGAATTTACGTTTTCAGACGATTTAATTTGGAATCAAATCGAGAAATCGTGATTGTTAAAAAATATATATTTACTACATTATAATGGCACCAATGCGCTTTGGTTCACTCTGTATGAAGCAGGAAGCACACCAGAAGCGCCTCTCGGCGCAGGTCATATTTCAGCCGCGCCACAGAGCGCCATCTGATTAGTTTCATGTTAAATATCATGCGAATGTGTTTGTCTGGTGTGTGATAGTTTAAACTGTCATGTGCGCGCCGTGTCATGGCGCTTCTGGTGTGCGACCTGCTTGACTGCCTGTTAAAGCGTGAAGTCATGTAGGATTTTACTTGTTGCATTATTCTGAGTCGCGTCAGTTTGGATTGTCAAGACATATTCTCTCATCAAGTCGATAAACTCAATCTCAACATGTATGAAGGACATAAAAGCCTGCCATGTGAAAAACCCCGCCGATCTTTTGGTTTAAACAGGAGCAAAGGTGAGGGCCTGTAGCAGTGAAAATAAAAGTACCCGCCCCCAAGACGTCATTTAGCGGACCTAGTTAAAAACCAGACAGATCAGGCAGCATAATACAGAGAGTGGAGCAAAGCCCATCAAATGATCGGTATTTAAAAGGGGGAAAAAATAAAAATAGATTAACTATATTATTTTATATCAGACACACATTTGGTACTTGTTTTTGCTCCTGCTATACGTCCACAATTTTACACATTGGGTTAAATTAGGCTTTACAGTTTCCATGTTTAGTCCTATTCTTCCATTCTTTTTAAGAAAAAGGCAGCATCATTACAACCTGTCATTCAATCAGAAGACAAAGCCAAAACCGAGCTGACAGCCAATCTTTCCTAGGCAAAACTTACAAAAAATACCTCTATATTCCTGCAAGTGCAATATTTACCCAAATATTTCTTATTCAAATCTTCAGCAACGCTATTTAACTCGTGAATTTGTTTTACATTTATTTACACCTTGACCGATTTTTGCATGATATGGCCATTAAAAATACAATGTTCCTTAACCAGATGGTTTAAGTTACTTTTAAAGAGAGTGTTACTTCAGCCATGTTGTTGTAATGTTTTGAGAAGACTAGTAACACAATAAAAAAAAAAATCGAAATCGAAATTGTGAATCGGTCAAACTTTATAAAAAACCTAGATTTTTTTTTTTTTGCCAAATCGCCCAGCCCTACTGTGTGTATAAATATATATATATATATATATATATATATATATATATATATATATATATATATATATATATATATATATATATATATATATATATACATACATACATGCATACAACCCTACAATCAGGCTGAGCTGAGCTGAGCTGAAGTAATATGAAAAAAATTACCCAGATCTACGGTTGACTTTGCTGTCTCGACCTTTCAGATTTAAGGGTGTGAGGATTAGACGTTAATGAGACATCTCCTCATTCTCTGTTGAAATATGCACCTAACTCGCATCTAATTTGTTTTCCCTCCTCTGTCATGTCTCTGCGCGCGAGTTTATTTATGAGAATAGGGAAGTGATGTTTATTTTGCATCTTGCTGTCTTTGGCAACACACACGCATAAGATGTAACCACATCCCTAATTATTGTCCAATTGTTTTATTTTTTATTTTTTGTGGATTTCCCTGAAATACAGTCTGGGATTGGTCTTAAGTCTTCCTGAAGGTCAAACAACCAACAATGACGATACAGACAGAGGAGAAACAAGCCCTTTCCTTCCACTTAATTCTCCATGACTGATTGATTGCACCCGATGCTCAGTTGGTTCCTAAAGCTCTTGTTTTTCCTCTCAGACATCGTAATAGATGCTACCATCAATCGCAACCAGCGTTTCCATCTTCTCATGTTGCTGATTTCCGCTGGCTGGTTGTGTGTGCAGGCATCTTTCCAGTCTACATGTGGATCCAGGAGTCTGCAGGCTGGTTAGATGGTTGTCACGTACCCAGCAAACATCACAGTGTTTTATTGTCCATTTTATGGCGTTAGGAATTTGTTGTCTGCACACATCGACTCTTCTAGTGATCTACTGCATGAAGTAAATGCATTAGACTGAAGCTTTTATCCAGAGCGACTGAATGTGTTTTGTTGGATTTCGTATTTTATCGTCATGTGTTGATATTAATATAATGCAGTTAATGGGGCCTTGTGATTTTCTGTAATGCAAAAAACGTGGACTGAATCACGAAAGGTAGTCATAAAAATGAAATTGGCTGAGTAACGTGGAATGTTGTGAAGTTTGGATGAATACGCTTGAGGAAGGCGCATGAACTTAATTAAATTGTGATGTTAAGTTTACAAGTCTGTGTAAATAAATGGCTAGAACAAAAAACTGTATAAAGACAGAATCTGAGAATCAATTCACCATTATTTTATGAATATATTATTACATTACAATACAATACAGTATGTAATACTAATATTTAATAATGCAAAAAGAAACTCCTAAAAATCACTAAGTATGGTCTGGTTTAGGTTTGCGTCAAAAGTATCGAGTTCGGTACCGATCGGTAGGGAAATTTTAAAAATGTCTATTTTCCTGTTAACATTTGAGTGTGTTGTGTTTGACTGCTGATTGGCCATTGTGTTTAAAGTGTTTCAAGGCCATGGTAATCAGTCGATCCATCAGCAATTCGCTGGTATGTCAGCTCATAGATTGACCAGCTGATCTACGCAACTTAAAAATGCTCAAGTGTCCATGCATATATTTGCACTTGGTGAACAGTGGTGAACTGATGCGTTAAAATTTCTTTGACAGCGCTCAAATTTTAGTGGGAAATGGATATTTTTAAAATTTTAGTACTGATTCGTACCAAACTCGATACATTTGACAACTCTAGTTTAGATATCAGAATGAAGAATCACTTTACAATATTTTAGTATTTTATCTGAGAGGAATTCTCATCAAATTAGATAGCTGTACATACACAAACTCTGTCTTCAATGCATCAAAATACAAATTTGGTTTAATTTGAAGGAATGAAGGAAATATGTTACTATTGTATGGTAGAATGTTCTTTTTAAAGTATTACTACTACAATAAATAAAACCTTAAGGAATAACTACTGAATTGTTCTTTCAGGTTTTATTTTAATAGGAATAAATGGAATTTGAGAAATTATGAGCCATTTCTGTATTTTTATTTGAGTTAATCATTTGAACTAATGTTAAAGTTAAGATTTGTGATTTCCATTAACTGGACATGACTTATGGACATACATTTGTAGTTCTTTTCTTTGGAATGTTGTTAAACTTGAAGAATTTCTTGTGGACTTGTGGAATCCAATGGAATTAGCTAATATTGTGTTTCATTTAGGGCTACTGGTGACATTTTTTTACATAATTTTTTTAATTAACTCAGAAACTGTATTATATACTGTGTTTTGTTGCTTGTTTCTTTTTATTTTTCTGTCATCAATCCAATTTTAACTTGTAGTTAAAGTTATAGTTGGGTTCAACTTTGTGTGTGTGTGTGTGTGTGTGTGTGCAAAATACTATATTGTATTTAAGGTATATTTTGGAACTTCTTGCATTCCCTGAGAACTGATCTCATGACCTTGGCATTGCCATAATTTACTGTTTTAAGCTGCTGGAATGCGGGTATTTCTGTTTAATGCTTTAATGCTTTTGTGCCGTTGTTTCAGTTTTAGAGAGGTGTGATATGATGTTTTTTATACAGTGCTAAGCATCCCTCACAAATCTCTCATTTAAGTTAATATTTTCTATAGGAAGATTTACTATATTTGTGCTTATACATTAGATTAGTCAGTACTAAAGCCAAATATGGAGCTTATCTAAGAAAATAACTTAAGATAGCGCTCCAAACGCCCAAATGTACATGTTTGGAAAAAATATTTTATAAATAATTTAAAAAAAAAATTAAGAGAAACAAAAATTCTAAAAGTTTGTTGAAATGTTGTAGCTAAAATGTTTAATATGTTTTTGCATGAATTTAAATCTTTCTATTTCTAACAATGTTTGGTGACTAAAATAAATACATTTTATAAATGTATTCGATTAATAAATCTTTTCTTTTTTCAAATGCACCAAAATATATTACCCATTTTCACTGAGAACTGGATAATATTCCTTCTCAAAATGGGGTCTACATATTTATGTTAAGCACTGTATATAAAATTTCAGCAAGAGTACAGTGCATCACAAAGTTTTCAGAAATCCATTTCCTTCGTTTTACACTTATATTTGATTAAATTACAGATGTACCATGTGACATTGAAGAAATATCAAGGATGCCTTTGTTGCAAGTCATATGCTAACATTTCATCTAATACATGTTCGCACTCAGCAGTGATCTGACATTGATTTGTTTGGTGATGAATCCCAGAAAAATGACTGTCGCTGCCCGGATCTTTGCTTGTTGGGTGTGTTATCTGTAATATGTCACCTGACAAGCAATTTCAAATACTTGTAATGCTGAAATCATCCAGAACATCATAAATGTCAAGAAGGATATGCTTTTTCCTTACAAAGTGCAGAGCATCCCTCAGGTTTGGAGTAGGAGATTTACAAGACACTTTCCAGCAAAGAAATTAATAACCAGAATGTTGTTTTTTGTGGGAGACCTTTTTTTATCAGTGTCTAATTTAAAGTTTAAAGTTTTTTCTTTATTTTGTTCATATTATTGCATTACAATACAGAACACTTCCTAATATTATAATTTAATCATGCAAAAATCATGCAAATAATCACTAAGTATGGTCTGGACTATGTTAACATTAAAAGCATCGAGTTCTGTACCAATTGGTGGTACAATTTTAAAATTGTCCATTTCCCTGTCAGCATTTGAGTGCTGAATGTGTTGTGTTTGACTGCTGATTGGCCATTGGCCAAAGTGTTTCAGGGCCATGTTAACCAGTCGATCCATCAGCAGTTTGCTGGTATGTCAGCTCATAGACAGACCAGCTGATCTACGCAACTTTAAAATGCTCAAGTGTCCATGCGTATGTTTGCACTCGGTAAACAGGATTGAACTGATCTTCACAGCCAATCACTGTCATTTCTGTTGAGCACGTGAACACAATGTCCTATCAACGATGTTTAAGAATGTGCTCAAATTTCTTTGACAGCGCTCACATTATTGTGGGAAATGGACATTTTTAAATTTCAGTACCAATTGGTACCGAACTAGATATATTTGACAACTCTAGTTTGTATACCAGACTGGAGCTTTCCCATTTGTTTGGCTTGGCTAGACTGGATCTGTTTACTGCATCTAGCACAACAATGTTATCTGCCATTTTCAGTTTGTGTTTACAGGGTGATAAAATAACATTTGGTCCAAAGGTCTGTCTTTCGTTTTGTCGATCTGTTGGGATCTTCATGTGTCTCTCGGTTCACTGAAAGCTTTATACGTTTCTGAAGCACCTGTCGTAATCTAAATGAAATGACGGTGGGCCAGACGTGTGCTGGCTAAAGTCATCCTACGGCTTCATGATGTTTTCCAGGAAGAACCTGCCAGTTCAGGCTGAACTCGAGCTCTCCGATCTGTTTGGAAAGTGGAGTTGTTCTGATTGAAAGCGGGTCGGCCGTTGGGGTTAATTTATAGCTGCAGCGTTTATGTGGCTGTCTCACTATAAATCTTCCAGTTCCACACCAGCCTAATGACTTTAGCAGAGTCCCTGATTTTCATGTATATCTCGAAATAAATGCATGTGGAATTAAGTCTGTGCAAACTTTATTACAAGATTAAGTCATCGTCTGTTAAGAAAATCATTATTTTTCTCCAGTCTGCATTCTTCTTGTTGACTTTTCCAGTGGGACCTACAGGGCTGCACTCCAAATAAGATAAAGAACAGAAGAAAGAAAATAGGTGCACCTTTCATCCAAAAGAGGAGGATGCCATTCCTCCCGATTTACTCATCCTTTGACACATCCTACACACAACTTCAGCATTTTCCAAATATTACCTCACCTTGCATGTTTTCTGAGCGGAAGTTTCTCTGAACCCTGGAGTGAAAGAGAAAATAAACTCACACAGACTGAGGTAAAAAGAAATACTTATTTCCACTGTATAGACATTGGTAGAAAAGTCAAGGGTGTTCCGGTGACATCCACAGTTGCGGCTTGCACATGCAAAAATAGAGTAGATTCAGAATAGTTTTTTATCCTATAGCCTCTTAATAAAACGGTTTGTCTATTTGATTGTTTAACAAAAATAAGTACTTACTGTGCATTCACACTGCATCAAAGTTTGTTCTGTTTACCTTGGTGACAACTCTGTCAACTTTCACAGACCTGGCGGATATAGCGTCAACATTCGATACATTGATGTCGTATTTAAAGGGGCCATTGCAGTACATCAGCAAATTATCGTTATATTTAGCATGAGATTCACATTAAAACGAAAAAAAAAAAAGCATATATAACAATAATGCACATCAATAACTCACCAATCATTCTATTTTTAAGGTTCTGTAAGAAAACATTGTAAATAATTGGAAATTCGGCAAAAAAAACAATTGTGGTCGGAACCAAAGTTCACAGGACTGTGTTCTCTGGAATCTTCTCAAGCGGTGGACTTTTACATTCCGATTGCTTGCCGCTGAACCACTTCATAGCTCATTACCATAAAGTTGACTTGATTTCAACTCGCCTGGCGAATTAATCGCTTTTCGCCAGTTAACGCCACCGGTTACCATTGAATATGAATGACTTAGTTTAGGCCTACTTTGATGCTCTTGACACCTTCGGTGTGAACTCACAGTTATAAGCCAAATATGGAGCCAGCTCAAATCAGTAATGGCAAATCAGAAGACTGCTAGCATTTTGACTCATTCATTTTTTTAAGTATCCTAGGACTAATATTATTAGAGTAATAAAAGAAAAGCATAATTTAATAATGCACATGGGAACATACTTCAAACAACAACAAAACATTTGAGATGGTTTGCTTTTTCTTTCAAATCACTATGAAGTGCATATTCTTCAGATGTGAAAAGTGCCATCCTACGGCATTCTGTATTGCAGCAGTCTCAAGTTAGGACACTGTTTTTGTATTTTGGTTTTAAAGCTGATCTGGCTGCAATGTTAAGTTTCATTATTGTAAGTCAAATTTAGGCCTAGCATGTGTGTGATTTGAATTTGAAGTGGAAAAACTTCTAAGCACTGCAGGAAAAATTATGTTATGATATTTATGTTGCTATTTTCAAATACAAAATGAAACAAAGTAATATGTGGTATTTTGAGTCAAAGACAATTCTATCTCAAATCTAATTTGACTTACGTAAGCTCATAACTTCATAGCTAATTTGGGACAAGCATAGTTTAAACCAGTGTTTCTTAACCATGTTCCTGAAAAACTACCAAAACTACCAATACTGCATGTTTTGAATGTCTCATTTGTCTGTCACACCCATTACAAAAAAAATAATAATAATAAACAGGGGGCTAATCATTCTGAGGGACTAATAATTCTGACCTTAACTATAAAAATATTTATATTATGTATATACAAATGAGAATTTCAATTCTGCATACTCTTTCATTTATTTATTTATTTATTATTAATTCTTATTTCGTTCATTTTATTATTTAATTTAATTATAATGAAACTAGCTTTTAAAAGTTTTCAGAATTTTCTCCATGTTGACTTCTATCAGGACCTACAGGTCTTCACTGCAAATAAAACAAACTGCAGAAGTAAGAAAATAGGTGCGCCTTTCATCCGCAAGAGAAGGCTGTCATTCCTCCTGTTTACTCGTTCTGTGACTGTTGAAGGCTTTTACATGGTTCATTGCACACCAGTCAACATGTTCCATAGGGAATAGAGCTTCTTTCTTTTTTACGTCTACTGCAGTCTGATCAGCAAAATCCAAACCTCACAACAAATTATCTCTCCCAAGCCAAGACCTTCTCTTTCCTGACTCTGTTTTTTGGCTCAGGGGTACGTCTCGGACTAAAAAATAATTTTACTACCCTATTGCCAAGACTGGGCTTGTATGCATGTAGTACGTGTGTCTGGGTTTTCTGTCTTGCTGAATTAGAGCTGTTGTTCACTGTTAGGGACCCTCGCCACTTCCAAACACCTTAAGGTGCTTGAGTCATAGCAAAGCTGCTGCACCTTCAGACCTGGTTATTTGTGTTTTCTTCACTGCAGTCAACGACTTGGACTCTGGGTTGGACGGTAACCTCAAAGGACATCTGCTGCCCACCTTTAGTTTTATTCATAGGCTTTTGTTGTCAAACTTGTTCACCAAAGCGAATGTGAAAATTGAGGATTTCATGGTGAATTATAGGCCTCTGACAGAGGGATGCTTTGACTGTTTAGTAAACTGCTTTTAGGTCAAAAAAGGGTACGTCTTACAAATTGGCTAAAGCGATTGTGACATGATGGATCCTTTCAGACTTAGGGGCACTTCAGGGTAAACAGCTGAAGAATTGTAGGACAGTTTTACCAGTCGGAAATCTTTAGCCTTTACAATGAATGATGCCAGATGCATTCCGAGGTGTTTGAAGATTAGCAAATGAATTTGTTTTAATGCTAGTCAAAATTTAGACTTGAATAATTCGATTGTTGGTAGTTTGTGTGGAAGGATTTGAATGATTTGCCTACAGTCTATACAATTTTGAATGAGAATTGATGGAACTGGGAGTTGAGTCACAGAAATTTAACAGATTATTAGATTGTTTTGAACGTAGTTTTCAAAAGTAGTCTCAAAATCTTGCATTTCCCTATTTTACTATAGAAATGATTATAAATATATGTATTGGTGACATTTATTTGGTGTTTTTTATCCTACAAATTAAATTCAGAATTTAGATTTTTGTTTACTGTATTTTTTCCTGTATTTTATTCCACTCTGATCATATCATTAAACTCTAAATTACAGGTTTATAAGGCCACACTATCAGATCTTAAAGAGCACCTAAATGAATCTAGAGTGTCAGGTTGACGCTCTCAGAAGATTTTAAGTTTACAAGATTTAATTACATGTTCTATGAGAACATGGATGCTTTTAAAGGTTGGAAAAACTACAACCTGATGTATGTACCAGACTATGCCAGTAGTCAAATTTCTTACTTCTTTAGAGTGTATCTTGTTGTGTTAACATCATTGTCATCATTAGTAGCCTTAGTTTTGCAGAGGATCTTGAAAATAAGGAATATTTTAGCTACAACCCTTCCAGAAATCTTCCGGTCCTGGTGGGTTGATTTTAGTTTTGAAGTTCTTGAAACTAACATTCTCACATTTGCCTCAATATATACAGTATAGTCAGCAGCCCCACAGGTAAAACTGTTAATGAAAAGGTTTTGCTTCAGAAGCAAGAATGTAGCCACAGATAATAAACTAAATTTTTCTTTCAAAAGTTTAACATGAAACCAATTCCTCATGAAGTCATGGTGACGCATCACAGCTGTGTTTTATTTGGCTGTCATCAACAAATTAAAATTATATAATGCAAAAAATGAATCTCCTTCAGTCTGCACATGGCATCATACTTTGGCTTCTTGCTTCAGAATGAAAAGACACATGAACTTTGAAGATAAAGATGTGGACAATATGAGCTCACGTCTGACGCTTTGTTATTCAGGGAACCTTGACGCTTCTGTATTGGATTTGAAGACATCTTTTTGAGGTTTTTTTCCAACACAGATTAAATTAATAAACCGATTCTGTTACAATAGCAGCTCTGCTAACAGTATTTCCCTCTTTTTCCAGTGACATTGTACATATATGCATTCATTATCTGACAGTGAAGGACTCCACAGAAGTTGGCAGTATAGCTGGTTTAAAATGAAATGGCAGGATATGCTTTTCAACATATGATAATACCACTTGCATCATCTGTTGCTGTAGGTAGACCACTGTGGTCAAAATCCATTCTGGACAATTGTGCTGACACAGAATTAAATTCTGGTGGCTTAGAAATATTGCTTAGTTACCTTTACTTTGGTTCTATAATTTTTGAGTTTTTATATGTGCAACAGATTGCATTTGTTTATTGAATATGTCAGATTTTTCTCTGATAATTACTATTTGGTATGTGGCTTGATTAAATTCCAAAATTCTTCAGACTCTTGTTTTTTTATGCTCATTTATTTATAATGACAAAAATACCCCTAGAATAAAACGTTTGATTTTTAGCATATTTGGAATGCAAAGAACATTGCAATTTTCACAATATACATATTACTAACAAAATATAAATTCAAACAAACCTTATGCCTCTTCGGGTGGCACAGAATACATTTTTAATCCATATATCCAGCGTTTTGCATTCAGATGAGCTGTGTACACTCCTTTTTAGTCTGTCTGTCTTTCTCATTTTTACAATAAGAGTCATAGCATACACAAATAATGGAAAAATAGCTGTTAAAGTCTCACTAGAAACTATTGTGGCCAATCACATGCAGCCTGGGGTGTGCATAATTATGATCATATGTTAAAATAATAAAATATAAATTCAAACAAACCTTATGCCCCTTCGGGTGGCACAGAATACATTTTTAATCCGTATATCCAGCATTTTGCATTCAGATTGAGTTGTGTGTATATATGTATATGTATATAATTGTTTAAGGGTTTATGTGAGACTTTTTATGCATTAAATTCTTTTTTTGCTTATGTGTGCTTGTTGCAGAACTAAAGCGGACATCTTCCTGGACCTCCTTTGTTCTCGATGAAAGCTTTTATGCTTATTTTTTATGCAAGGACTCTATTTGTCTTTTTAATCTGTTGAGAGAATTGAGAGAAAAGGTCATCAATCCAGTACATCAATCCATATCCATCTAGACATTGCTCTTGTCTGAATATTCATCAACATATCACTGCAAAAGCATTTCCACTGAGTTTATCACAACCTTGAGTCTGTGCACAAGACTTCGCTTCCAAAACAAATAAAAAATTATGAGGACATGGCCAAGTATACATCCCACACTAAGCTTGCTTTATTTTTTTTTCTTGGAATTTGAAAAGCTGTCAAGATTGTAATTATGCATAAACAAAACATACTTGTTAAAAAAGCAGTTTAACACAACATTTATCAGCTTGTGTAATCACTGTACGTTTTGCCAGAGAGAAACTGAGTGTTAACATAAATTGTCATACAAAATGATGTAATATTCCCAGATTACTCAATTCAGACCCAATTTAGACTCAGCGTCTCCTGCTATCCATCGGTTTAACAGTGGTAATATGAAGCATGTAGTGAATATGAACAACGTTTTATATTGCAGGTGCTTTCATTGTCGTTAAGTAGGAAAAAAAAAAGCAAAGACCGATGTTCAGGGAATTTCACAATAGCATTTAGAGTCGTTCATGCCTTCATCTTCTACAAAATGAGCCTAAAGTCCCTTTTATTCCCAGAAATGAGGACATTTTGCTCTTTCTTTTGTGTAATTAAAGTAATGAAGGTAAAGACTCGGACCACTGAACACCTCATTTATGTAGCTCTAAAATTTCCCTCTCTCATCTCCTCTCTTGGAAAGACCCTTGAAGAGCTTCTGCTACCGTTCGCATTCGCTGTTCAGTGTCTGCTCTTTGGACGGGTGTCTCTACAGATGACCTGCTGTGGTTTTAGCTCATTTATTATTCCAGCTGTGCTTTTATTAGTGATGTCAAGCTGCTCAGAGTCGCTCACAAAGTCATCCTTCTTTTTATAGTCTTATTAAATAGCCTGGCTGCTAACGTATATTTGCTTTTTACCATTTAATTTGAACTTTCTATTATAATTAACGAGGCTTACTTGTTTAAGTTTTTGAGGTGGTCCCACATCCATTTGTCATCAGAGATTGCTTAATTTGGTTTGTTTGAAGGTGGTTTAATGATGTTTTGAAGTTAAATGATGGTTTTGGGTACGCTCATCAGAGGAAACTGCTTTTGAATTTTTTTTATCTCTCTTTGCTGCAGTATTTACTGGTTTAAAAAATGATTAATGCTTCATTTTAAGTTGGAACATTGGATTAATTACTTCAACCCCATTTAGTTTGTATTTTCACTCACTTCCTTTGCAGTCTTCGGGTAGTTCCTGAGCAAGTTAAAATATTAGTTTTATAGGTCCGCTCGATGCTGATGACTTTGTTTTGATTGCTTTTGAAGACAACATTGCTGGGAGAGACCGTCTGAGGGTCAGTACCGCTTTGAAGTCAGGTTTGGAGTGAAAACACAGTGAGTTCATAAAGAATTAGTGTCTTTCATCTTTTCCGGAACCCACCAAATTCGTGCAAAGATCTTAAAGTACAGCAAATTAATAGTTTTGAAAACAAAACCACTTGCCAAAAATGATAATGAATTACATTTTTATACAGTAAATATTGGTGAGATGACGATGGGGAATATTTTGAGCCTGTAAATAACTGATGGATGGGACCAAGTCTCTGCTCTATATTTCTGCCTTTTAGGTCATCAGTTTCACTCAGATGTAAATGACATGATATGGCATATAGAGTTAGTTTTATCCATGAGTCGGCTTATTGTATTTAGATATAATTCACCCACAAATGTGATTTACATCATCATCATCATACCCATACAGGTTTTTGTTGGTTACCCAAACGCTGGAGGTATTTTTATCGATGTTTTTTGGTACTTTTTGTTTCCTTGGTTAAAATATTTTTAAACAGGGTATCTGTGGGGTCTTAAAATATCCTAAATTAAAAAAATTTAGGTCTTAAAAGTCTTAAATTTACTGAAATATTGTGTTGTTAATCTTAAATAATTTTAAACATGTCTTATTTTTCCTGTGTCCATGTAAAGCTAACCAATCAGACCAACACCTATCCAATCACGATCATTTTGACAAAAGTTTATTTATAAACTCTTATTTATTAACTTTGCTTACCAACTCTGTTTGTATACCTATTTATAAACGTATGGTTTAATTATCTTCCTAACAATAAGATTTGTTTTCATTGGTAATTGTTTTAACTGGGCCATTAGAAAAAAATCCTTAGTGTTAAGCCTTGTGCAAGTCTGAAATTTCATTCATTATGGTCTTATTAAAAAGTTCTAAAATTTGACTTTATCAACCCTGTAGAAACCCTGATAAAGAACATAAAATAATAAAGATAAAATAATGAGTGGTCTTTTCTGAAGAGACACGATGGTTGTAAAATCCTCTATAGACGTGTGTGTCCTCATGTTCTGTACTGTCAACTATACTATCAGGTTTCCAGAATGGACCAAAGAGATTCAAACGGTCTCTTCTTTTGCACGTTTTCTGTCCTCATTTGACTTTTTTTTTTTTTTGTAATTGCTCGTTGCAAAGCATCTCTAGTAGCTGTAACAATCCAACACTGCTTTTTCACACTTTGCAAGTTTGACACCACGCTGTGAGTTTAATATCGCAAAAGCTAACACCACTTCTAAATTACTAATCTGAATTTTGTCACTACACTGGGTTAAAACTGGAGTTTAGTATGACAAGAACTCTCCACATTTATCAGGCGACTCTGTTAGAGGATGGGCCATTGTTCTCTCAAGGTGAGTAGCACCATCAATATTCATGATATTGGCCTTTACATGTGACCTTTCGAACACAAAAAACTTTAATCAATATATTGTCTAAATGTATGCGAATCAGCGGGCAGAGTAATTTGTCAACACATTTGTTGTAAAAACTGTATAGAAACAGTAGATAAAAGCTTTGTGAAAACATTTATTCTGTGTTCTTATTTGGTGATTTAAAAAAAACGTTTAAAGAAGCGAACCGTACACTTTCTCAGTCTTGGGCTGGTCTGGTGATTAAAATGATTTTCCTCCTATTTCCGAGCCTTGATATACTGTTACCATGGCAACATGGGTTTTTCAGAGCAGCAGAAGGATGTGGAGAGGAACAGAGGTGCCATTCTGGAGCGAGTGGGAGGGGTCGCCAGCTTTAAAAACTTGTTTCGTTGGCGGTTGTTCCTCCCAAGGGAACCAAGCTGCTTTGTGATAATCATCTTGTCAACTTGACATTACAGTGAGCTGTGAGACCTCTTGGGGTGGGAATTTGTTTGTGGAACCATCAAAGAGCACAGACATACACACACACACACACACACACATGGTACATACAGAGTAGTGAGAGTACCATCTCATCAGTTGACTACAGGGTGGAAGCGTGTGTATTTTCAGCACAGGATGCTGTGTCGCCCCCTGTGTAGCAGATCATACTGTGCTGATGAGAACAGTCTCTTTCCTGTACTTTGTAAGGCTTTGTCCTGGTATCACACACAAAATCAGTACTGTAGGTTTGATATACATCTTTAAACCAAATCGTAAATGATAACTTGTCTGTTGGAGTTCTCTGCCATTTCAACACTCCAACATTTGTTGGCTTTTCCTGCATGAATAAAGCAGTGCACCCTAAAAGTACCACTGATATCAAAAAAGGTTTTTGCTTTAGATGTTTTTTATGCACACTAGCTTATTGATATGCGTAAAAGTAACACAATAATACAGTGACAACTAACATTGATTTTAACACCCAAAGCTTACAGTTTGTCATTTTGGCTAAGTAGATCAGCAGTTTTAACATCACCTCATACCTCAGTTTTTTATTAAATCTTTAGATTAGTCAGATGCTTTATAGTACAGTGCATACAGAAAATTTTTTTTCTCCACATTTTTTAATGTTACAGCCTTATTTCAAAACGGATTAAATGCATTTATTTCCTCAAAATTCTACACACAATACCCTATAATGACATTGAAAAATTATTGCAAATTTGTTACAAATAAAAAAACCTGAAAAATCACATTTACGTAAGTATAGCCTTTGCTCAATCTTTTGTTGATTCGGCTTTGGCAGCAATTACAGCCTCGAGTCTTTTTGAATATGATGCCACAAGCTTGGCACACCTGTCTTTGGGACTTTTTTTTTGTTCCTCTTTGCAGAACCTCTCAAGCTCTATCAAGATGAATAGGAAGCGACATTGTACAGCCATTTTCAATAGGATTTAGGTCTGGGCTCTGGCTGGGCCTCTCGAGATTCACAAAGTTGTTGTGAAGCCACTCCATTGATATTTTGCCGTTGTGCTTTAAGTCATTTTCCTGGTGGAAGATGAACCGTCACCCCCATCTGAGGTCAAGAGCACTCTGAAGCAGATCTTCGTTCAGGATGTCTCTTTACATTGCTGCATTCATCTTTCCCTCTATCCTGAGAAGTCTTCCAGTTCCTGCTGCTGAAAAACATCCCCACAGCATGATGCTGCCACCACCATGCTTCACTGTAGGGATGGTATTAGCCTGGTGATGAGCGGTGCCTAGTTTTCTCCAAATGTATCACCTGACATTCACTCCAAAGAGTTTAATTTTAGTTGCATCAGACCAGACAATTTTGTTTCTTATGCTAAGTCCTTTTAACAAATTCCAGGCGACGAGAGGCTTCCGTCTGGCCACTGTACTGTATGGGCCTGATTGGTGGATTGCTGCACTGGAGCTCAGACAGAGTGACCATCCGGTTATTGATCACCTCCCTGACTAAGGCCCTTCTCCCTCGATCACTCAGCTTAGATGGCCGACCAGCTCTAGGAAGAGTCCCGGTGGTTCCAAACATCTTCCACAGATGATGGAGGCCACTGTGCTCATTGGAACTTTCAGAGCAGCAGAAACATTTCTGTAACCTACAGGTCTACAGACAATTCCAAACTATGCTTGGTTTGGGCTTTGACATGCACTGTCAACCCTGGGACCTTATATAGACAGGTGTATGCCTTTTCAAATCATGTCCAATCAATTGAATTTACCACAGCTGAGCTCCAGTTAAGCTGCTAAAACATCTCAAGAATGATAAGTATGACAGAATGTACCGGAGCTCAATTTAGAGCTTCAAGGCAAAGGCTGTGAACACTTATGTACATGTGATTGTTTATTTATTTATTTATTTTTAATAAATAAATTTGCAACAATTTCAAAAAAGCTTTTTTTCACATTGTCATTATGGGGAATTCTGTGTAGAATTTTGAGGAAATAATTTAATTTGGGTATAAGGCTGTAACATTAAAAAATTTAGAAAAAGTGAAGCACTATAAATACTTTCTTGATGCATGGTATGTCCTGCCCCATTATAAAAACTAAATCTTTTTAATGAAATGTGCTAAAAATGGAAGTTATTGGCTTTTTTTCTGAAGGGCAGGATCAACTCTATGTCCTGCCCTCTCTTCATGTTTCACTTGAAATTAAATCATAGATTGAACAAATCTGCACATTTCCATGCACTTTATGGGATCAAAAAGGTTCTTTGTTGAGATCAGTGGTTCTCTAAAAATCTTTTAAGAAACATCAGTGAGAACTTTTCATTGCAGATAAGGGGCTTAATAATGGAAAAAGTTTTCTTTAGAAAAGTAAAATGTTTTACACTAAGAGAAAATGATTAATTCAAAGAGATAGTTCACCCAAAAATTGCCATGTTTATCCCCTTATTTCTGAATATTTATATTATTATATTTAACAAAAATCCTGATGTTATCCTATGTGCACAACTGAACAAAACCACACTTTACTTGAGCTCCCTCAAAGAATAATAAAAAAACAATATGGCCTTTTTGATATCATGAAACATGAAACACAATCTCCCTGATAACAATCCATGCATTTCCATGCATCCATGCATTTCCTTCACAGAGTAGAATATCTAATGACAGTTAGCAGATTAAAAAAATTGTATTCTTTTTTTTTTTTTTACTTTTGGTAAAAATATATATTTTTGATTTATTTTTTTGTTACATTTCTGTTTATTTTGATTTCTTAACGACATGAACTGACAAGCTAATACAGTAATACAGTTTCAAGAATGCACAGTCATGGACAAAGACAACCAGTCAGGTTAATATGAGATAATGAATTACATTTAGGTTTGGTTCTTCATCAAAGCCCATCATATACCCCCGAACACTTCAGTATAGAGCACATGACTCATGGTAACATTCTTTGAGACTGTTTTGTGGTATGAAAATGAAAGAATGATGTACAAAATTAGAACAAAAACTAGAATCTCTTATCCCAGCTGTTCACTGAAAAGCCATTGGTTCACAACCTCACAATTGGACCTTTTATGGTTAAGCCTGAAATTATTCTTACCCCTGGCTAATTCTAACTTAAAGTTACTTTTATTCAATTATTAAAGTTATATAAAATACTTTTAGAAATGTATTTAGATTTAATATAATTACGGTCTGAGAGAGTTTGGGTTGTGCCTTGAAATCTTTCTGACTTCATATGTTCGTTTTTGGACCCCTCTGGGATCTTCTGTTATCAGGTTTAGATCTCAGATATGCACCCTGGGTTATGCTGTTCTGAAAGATGGATAGCACCCATTTAGAGAGAACTCAGGAAGTTTTGTTGGGAAATGGACAAAATAATCTCCACATTATCGGCTTGTGTTTCTAAAAGATGGACTGCCAAAAGGCTTATGTCACTAACAATTTCTGCCTGTTCAGTCTGTCTGGAGACAGCCAAAGTGTCTCTGCTATTCATTATGATCATCAGCACTTCAGAGAGACAGCCAGGTTTATTTTATAGAGGGATAGTCCAAAAATGAAGTCTTTTTGGCTCTGTATCACACATTAGAGAGCGTCTTGCTCTCATGTGTCTAAAAAATTTCTATGAATTCAAAAAGAACTATAACTGAAGCAGCTGAAGAGAATATAGAATTGAGAAGATTTTTTTGAAAATAAGACACACCGTGTTAAAATTACAATGTTAGACTCCCATAATTATATTTTTAAAAGTTAACCGATAAGTCACATTGGCGTTTATTAAAAATTTTGAGAAGGTAGACCTAAATAACACATCTGCTTAAGTGTGACGTCACACGAATCGGCTTCCGGTTCAAGCGCTGTATGAGGAGACTCAACAAATGGTAATAATAAACGTTTACAAAGCGATGTAATACTTAGAAAATTACAATCACAATATGTATATCCATGCCTAATATCCGAAGGCCAGAAAGTGATTCATTTTTTTTTTTTATAAATTGCTAAAATATTGGTGTCTGTGATGCAGCAAGTTCAGAGTTGTGTACTCCATGATTTTATATAAAATTCACTTTAATGTGTGATCTGACTAGAAAGGGTTCATAAACAAATGAGTTCCCCATTCAAATGAGTAGCGGCTTGGACCCGAAAACTGTATTCGACACTTCACTGATACGCCATGACTTAACAAGTGGATAATTGCATGTTGTAGTTCTCATGACTCCACAACAATTCCTGAAAATGTAAAAGTGTTCAGGACAGAAAATGGAATGAAATATACAAGAAATTATACAAACAAAAAAGAATTGTAGTCACATTCGCTAAAATGTGTATTAAAGTTATAGGTCACTCGAAAATGTCCTCACCATTTATACACACTCACAAACAAGTGGTTCTACAATTTTATGATTCATTTCTTAAAAGATTTAAATGCAAAGAAAAGCAGCCATTGACTTTTATAATCTTTTTTTGTTCCAACTATGTCTGTCAATAGGAATATCACAAATAAAGAAGTGTTTCCAACAAATAAGTCAAAGAGAACAAAATAGTCACTTCTTGATTATCGGACGCGGAGCATTGACGCTTTTGTTAGTTCTGGAGGTAATTAATAAAACTGTATAATAACACTAATACTTAAATGTTTAAACCATTTTAGAATGATCAAATCAACATTTCAGATGTTTTGCAATATGCTCAGCCTGCTGGTTTGTCCATTCACACACATTTTCATCATCACATGATCTCTTATAACAAAATCACACGACTTTTTTAATGTACATACTGGAATTTGTATGGTAAAAGTGTTTCCATAGTACTTTATGTGCAAGATAAAAAGTCTTATCTTATTCAGTTATACGCATACATATATATGCTCAGTTTCAAAATGTATTCACATCTTGGCATTTCCATCCATCGTTTTTTTATGTGCATATGCAAAATGTGCATTAAAATAGGTGGATGGAAACATAGCTAATTTGTGTATTTGTGTTTTGATTGCTTAATTTTAATATAAGTCACACATGGTCTCACTGTAGCCAGAACTTTGACTAAACGATTTAAATTATTGCAGATTAAAAAAAAAAAAAAAACATGGTTTTATTTAGAGAAATCCCTGTGAATAATACCAAAGCCATGTATTGATGTACTTTAAAGCACTAAAAAACCTTTCTATTCTAGCACTAAATTTTGTTAACAAACAAGTTTTAAATAAATAAATAAAATAAAATAAATAGATCTTCTCGTATGTATTGTCTCTTCTTGTTGGAATCTGCTAAATGACAATGTAAATCCATTTTTGTAATTTCCGCCATTATGGGCTGTCTTGTTTTATAAATGCCGAATTAGATGCAAAGCATTGATGGCACACATCATAGTTTAAGCATCTTATGTCGCAGCACATTTTCTGCCTACAGAACAACCTTTGCATTGTGAGCTTGCCAGAGATGCCTTAAAATGTCATCTGTGTAGGGCAGCTCTAGTCTCTTGTGCTGTAGACTTTCTTAAGGGGTGAGGCCTGTTACAGTAAGGGTGAGTTTAAATATAGACGTTTCCACACAGATAAATATAGACCCCCAGTGTACAGTAGGCTAACACACAGTGAAAAAAAAAAAACGGCCCACAGGAGATTGGTGTTTCCTACAGAAACATTACAACCCAGAAGGGCCCTCAAGCATTTTCCTCCTCCTAAAACAAATAAGTCATTTTGCCATTTTGTCTTGAGACAAATTCATCAACGTTGGCAGCACATTTAAATGTCAGACTGCTTGATTCATTGAGGTTGTTATTGTTGAAGTCAGCTCTCCTGCTTTTTCTGCTTTTCTAAGTAGTTGTTTATTTTATTCCATGCTCTATTATAATATGTATTTATTTATTGTACATCTTTGAAAATCAGTATTAAATATATCCGAGTAAATACACTGTTTCTCCATCCTCTTAAATGAACAGAAGTGATAATACAATGGAGAGTAATAGTACATGCAAATAACATTTCTAGTTTAATGTTTCAAGTAAATAATGAAAATGAAAAATGACCAGACGATAAATAATAGGCAGCTCACTTTGTTTGCGGATATGGCAATTTATTTAATTTCATAACAACCACTAATAGCTATGCAAAAGGGAACCTATTTTGAGTGCACGAGGGTGTTTTTGCAATGACAGTTGGTCAAATATTTGTAACCTAGCCTATAATAATGATTGATAAAGAAAGTTATACTGACAATCCGGTGATATTCTCCATTGTGCACGATAATCTTATTAATATCTTGTAGTGTGTACTGTGCCAAGGTTTTCGTATCTTGTAGTGTGCGCATGTTTAAAGGTTGAGATAATAACAAAGTATGGTCAAATGTAGTTCTTACAGTATTAAATGTCAATCTTGTGTGCATATTATATTAGCCTGCAGCGAATTAGACAGACTTTGAAAACGGATGCATGCTAAGTGAAAAACAAAGCCCTTTTCGTTTTTCTGTAACAAACATTTATTCGTTCAGAATGAGAGACATTAGATTAGCTTTTATTAAACACGTCTTGCCCTGTGTTGTTTTAATGAATGCCATTACAATGTGTTTAATTTATTAATTCATTTTGAGATTTTTTCATATTCTAAATAAAGCAAAAGGATTTAAAAATCGAACATTCTTTTCACCCCTACGCAATTTAATTTCCACTATAAAGCCTAAAGAACTTAATTCTTACATTTGCTTTTGCAGCCTACGGCTATACTTTTCACCATACAGTATAAACATACATTATAACGCATGTTTATTACTAAGAAAACCAGAACAACCAAACAAAATTATATTTTAATTGAACACATCACATAAGGTACACATACAGTCCTTTACTGTAGTATTGGGAAAAGTCAAAGCTGAAAATCTATGGTTAAAGCACCAGCCAGCGTTCAAAAGCTGCGATCACAAGCACAGCAGCAGAGGGATATTGAAGTGGTATACAAGAGTATAAAACTATTGGCGAAATAATTCTCCATTATATTCAGCATTAACAATATACTCATGTAAAAAAGCAACATATTTATGGTCATAGAGAGTTTGTGATATCTGTTATATTTCGAGTTTATTAAAATTGGCAAAATCCAGTAGTTTGAAGCGAAAAAAAAAAAGTACAACAAGACTAAGTATTTTGATTGGGGGTGCTTTAATTCAATGTTATTAACATTTTAATGTGCAAAAATTTATTTATTACAAGTAGTTTTCTACATTTTATGGTTTGACATCTAAAACCACTTTAGTAATACATAATTTGTTTCATTTTAACTTTTTATTTTTGATATTCTGTTCATGTTCAATTGACTTTATTTCCCAACAGACCTATTTTAATACTTCCTTATAAAAACATTTAAAAGAGTTTCAGTTGATGTGGTTTTCAAAATCTAATAAAAATTCAGTGTCTTACAAATATTTAATGTCTGTAAAAACAGGGAGGATGAGGGTGAGCAGCGTTTTACAGCATATCTGATCTTTGAAGTTAAAAAGGGAGATGGGAAAGCTTTGAAGTGGATGTCGGGTTTAAGAGCAAGAGTTTGATGAGTCAGGCTTGAAGTCCTCATAAATCACATGTAAGCCCTCCAGTGCTTTTTTCATTCTCTTTTCTTCCCCTTTGTAGGTTAGGGGACCAAACTAGTGTTAACCGTTCCTGTAATAAACGCTTTAAAAGTAGAAGGCCGGACATGACACTTAAAATCACAAGACTCGTGTGTACATACAGAGACACCAATGCAGGAACTGACCTTTTGTTCATTGAATACAGATACATCATTTCTCATACTCATGTCATGCTGACCAAGAGGGCCTCATTTCTCTTCTTCTTCTATATGTCTCTAGTTTTGTACAGAAACGGAGCACATTGAAACTGTTCACAGTTCTGACAGCAGTTGACTATTTGACAGCAATTCAGTGTCTGTTATTGAGTTACTGTAGACTCACTGTTGTTTTTCTCTCATTATTGGCACTGTGATTCCATGATCTGATCTCTGCTGCAGTCTCGTAATACCTCTGCACTCACTAGCTGTTTCCATTGTTGTGCATTTTTTAGAAATATTGCAGGAAATTGCTTAATAGAAATACCAAGTTGTGGATACTTTTTTAAAATCTGCATAAAAATTGTGTTAAACTTTTTATCCGATAAGGAATACTTAACATAAAATGTACTGAATATGGTTAAGCATGAGTATTAACATTTTTTTTGTAAAGTTGTCAACTTCTTATTTTTTTTTTTTTACAGTGAATAATTTGCTCACTCAAACTAATGAAACATGAAAAATGACATTCAGTGAATTGTCTCAAATTCAGCTTGGTCAACCCAGCCCATGTTGCTGGTACAGTATGAGCAGCACATGTAGCATTTAAGCAAAACTATTGGGCATAACTTTTTTATTTATTTATTTATTTTTTGCTGTATTTGTGGAATTTTCAATACTAGTATTGAAATCGAAACCACTCTAAGACTTGGAAGCCAGAACAGCAAAACCCATTTAGTTAAAAGTTATTATTATTATTGCTGCTTGTTCAAACTACTTCTATATATAAGCTGAATCAACACAATTCTTGAGGGTTTTTATGGGATAACTTTATTGTTTTATGTTCAATCCACTTAATTTTGTAAACAATTAAGTTAGCTTAATTGATTTGAGTTGAGACATGACAAAATTTACAGTGTATAATTTTAGAGACATTATTTTAATGTTGAAAAACGTACATACTGTAGTACACAGACCTTCTGCATTCTTCAACAGCTACATTACACTCGTAATAAAAGGCGTTAAGTTTGCATGGGCCGGTATAAGATTCTGACGGTATAAAAACCCCCAATAAATGTTTAAAACAATCAAAAAAAATTGGAAATATACGAGTCACAGAAAGACCTCTGCTTTAGTCTATGCCTTATTTAAATGTCTAATAGCTCCTGGTATGAAACTATTTTTGTATAGTTTTATTCTACAGCCTTACTAAAAACCTGTGACTGGAAGGAAGGAGCTGAAACTCTTGAGTGTAAGGGATAAGCAGGGTCGCTTAAAATTTCATTTCTCTTTAGCTGCCTGGTGTACACAGCCTTCAGATTGGCTAGTGACACCCCAGTCAGCTTTTTGGACCACTTAACAATTTGATTTAGTGTGTTTTTATTCTTAATAGAAAGATTCCCAAACCATGGCACCAAAGAAAAAGATACAACGAAGAAAAGCAGGGTAAAAAAAATCATCATGCGTTTATCAATATGGAAACGGTTTAAGTTTGTCAAACAAAATAGTTGATGGTGCCTCATTTTACACACTGCTTCACAATTCTCATCAAAGGAGAGTTTAAAGTCAATAATTGTGCCAAGGTATTTGTAGGATTGCACACTTTCGACAGTCTGATTTTTAATGGAAGTGTTCACCTGTGTGTGGAGAAACATTTGGTTACCCTTGCAACAGACAAAAAAAAAAGTTGTCATCTTTAAGAATGTGCATAATGTCATCAAGGAGGAGGAATTGGTATCTGTCTTCAATAAAAAAGGCCTGAATAGTCTTGCTATTCTGAATAGTGTGGTCTTACCTTAAGAGACAAACATGAACTTTGAGCCATTACCTCAACTTGTCTTTCATCTATTTTGACTTTGTTTGAAAGAGGTGTACAGAAAAGCTTCTGTACTTCTGGTCAGCATCATCAATGTGATGAAACCCATTGTAAAGGACATTAAAAGTAAATATGTAGCATTGTGGTGGATTATGTCAGGTGGTATTCATGGCATTGGGTATTCCACTTTTCCAGATAAATGATCTAATACTGTGTACTGATGCCCTTTGCCATTTATATCATCATGAACCCCTAGATTAAATGATATTTTAACAACATCTAAACCTGGCATTAAAGGGATAGTTCACCCAAAAATGACAATTGTCATCATTTACTCTTCCTCTGCTTGTTCCAAACCTGTTTTAGTTTCTTTTTTCTGTTGAACTTGCATTGTATTTTTTGTTCATGTCATAAATCTTAATGCTTGCTTTTTTTGTGTTCAACAGAAGATGGAACCAATTGAGTGTGAGTAAATAGTGAGGAAATGTTAATTTTAGGGATGAACTATCCCTTTAAAAACATATTTTTGTGTCTCTTATCGATTTAACCCATACCAATGGGTTTTATTAATATAAATTGATGTATGGTATGTTTTTTTAGCCCATGTTATCAATTTACACATATATTCAGGTGACCATTTGTTCCAGGGCTGTCATTTAACAAATAACATGAAGGTTAGCATTAACACATATCTTAGCATTGATCACCAAGATCCTTTTCCTCAGTTCAGATGCATTTATCTTAATTCTAGAACGCCTTGTACAGTTTGAAAGTGCATCCCAGACACCTCATATATTTCAATTCATTATTGAATTGACATGTCGGTCTTGCTCTAGTTGCTTTTCCAGTAACGCGTGTCTGAAGATATTTTCATCCTAGTCCTCTAACCATCGCTTGCTGTATCTGTCGATCTGCTGATGTGATACAGGCCAGTGAACGCTCATATGTCGGGGGATCTTATGTTTTTGTCATGAATGCATGTGATGGAAAATTTTGTAAGATTCGTGTCTGGGGTTGAAAATGTGAGTGAATTTTTCCTCTTGGTTTGTGATGTACAGTAGTTGCTCATGCAGTATGATTTCATATTCATGAAATCAGGACATTCAAGTCTCTCTCTCTCTCTCTCTCTCTCTCTCCTTTTCCCTTCTTCAGTGTTTGCTGTCTCAGCCAAAGTTCTGGGCTGTGGAAGTGACATCTCTGTGTCTGAGGACTAAGCTGGAGAGAGGAAGCTCACGGAGAGTTGAACGTGCCATGATGCAAACACAGGTAAAATGCTGTACAGGTGCACATCTACTTACATTCAAAAATATAGCTTATTTAACCAAATACTGTTATAGGTTCTGATCCTGATCTGATATATTTAAAAGAATCGTTTCAAGATGTATTAAAATACTCTATTTAAGAATCATTTTGCAGCACAAAAAATACAAAGTAGTTGTCATTTTAAGTATAGCATTTTTAAAATTTAGAATGGTCACTTGTTTTTTACATACAATATATAAATTAAGTTCATAAAAGATTAACTGGTCACTTTATTAGGTACACCTGTCCAACTGCTTGTTAACGCAAATTTGTAATTTCTAATGCACTCAATGCATTTAGAAATGTGGACATGGTCAAGACAATCTGCTGCAGTTTAAATTAAGCATCAGAGTGGGGAAGAATCACACACAACTATCTCTAGGGTTTACAGAGAATGGTCTAAAAAAGACAAAATTACCAGTGAGTGGCAGTTCTGTGGGCACAAATGCCTTGTTAATGTCAGAGGAGAATGGCCAGACTGGTTTGAGCTTATAGAAAGGCAACAGTAACTTAAATTACCACTCGTTACAACCAAAGTATGAAGAAGAGCATCTCTGAACACACAACATGTCGAATCTTGAGGTGGATGGGCTACAGCAGCATTAGACTACACCCCGAGCCACTCCTCTCAGCTAAGAGCAGGAAACTGAGGCTACAATTGGCATAGGCTCACCAAAATTGGACAATAGAAGATGCCTGGTCTGAGTCTCAATTTTCGCTGCAACATTTGAATGATAGAGGCAGAATTTGGCATCAACGGCATGAAAGCATGGATCCATCCTGCCTTGTATCAACTGTTTAGGCTGGTGGTGGTGTTGTAATGGTGTGAGGGATATATTTTCTTGGCACACTTTGGGCCCATTAGTACCAATTGAGCATCGTGTCAATGCCACAGCCTACCTGAATATTCTTGCTGACCATGTCCAACCTTTTATGATCACAGTGTCTCATTTTCTGATGGCTACTTCCAGCAGGATAATGTACCATGTCATAAAGTGGGAATCATTTCTTGAACATGACAATGAGTTCACTATACTCAAATGGCCTCCACAGTCACCAGAGCTCAATCCAATACAGCTTTTTTGTGATGGGGTGGAACAGGAGATTCACATCATGGATGTGCAGCCAACAAATCTGCAACAGCTGTGTGATGCTATCTTGTCAATATGGACCAAAATCTCTGAGAAATATTTGCAGGACCTTGTTAATCTATGCCACGATAGATTAAGGCTGCTCTGAAAGCAAAAGCGGGTCCAACCTGGCACTAGTGGGGTGTACCTAATAAAGTGGCCAGTGAGTTTATTTGTACTGTTTTTAGTCGAAATCGTTAGCCCTCCTGTGAAACTTAAAATCTTTTTTCTAATATTTCCCAAGTGCTGTTTAACAGAGAGAAGGTTTTGTTTAACACATTTTTGTTGCCATAATAGTTTTAATAACCAGTTTTTAATAGCTAATTTATTTTTGTCATAATAGTACATAATATTTTACTATTTGCAAGATAATAATATTTGGCTTAATGTGCAGTTTAAGGGCTTAACTAAGTTAATTCGGATAACTAGGCAGGTTAGGATAATTTGGCAAGCCATTGAACAACAGTGGTTTGTTCTGTTGAGTTTCCAGACAACAACAAAAAAAAATACATATGAAATACTGTAAAAATATCCTTGCTCTTTATAAACCCTTGGAAAATAGTTATTGCAGTGTATATGTGTATGGATATATATCTTCTTTAAAATATATTTTTAAAAAATCACTATAGGTAGTTTGAGACGATGCATTAGTTTTGGTGCGTGTCTGTAAATGACCTTTTGCACCATGTACACAATAGGATATTTCATCACAGACTCATGCTACACAGGCTTTTAAACTTTTGATTCACTTTCAACGTTCACTAAGTTCAGTGTACTGCATCCAATATTTTTAAGTACCCAGAGAAATGAGATTTTAGATTTCCTCTTGTTTTAGCGTCATTTTTATGTTTGTGGAAGAGAAATAAGCCCAAGGGAGGAGGATGCTTTGACTTCCCTTTGGCTGCTTCCTGTTTCCTCTGTCATTTTTCATGACGTTTTGTCACCATGTTTTACTGAGGACAAGCCAAACAGTAAACGCAGGGAAGTGCTGATATGTTCGGATTGTGTTTTTGCACATTTCTGTGTTGCTGGATTTTAGGGAGGGTTGGAGATGGGAGTTGTTGCCCTGTGATCTGGAGAAAGCAGGACAGCCTGGCTTCTCCTGTTCTTCTGGTCAAAATTCATGTATGGCTTCCACAATTTAAAGAAGAGACGAAAGGGTTGTCGTGAGAACTGCAAAAATGAGTTGTGGCAGTCCACATTTCAAGTGCAGAGCTCAAATTGTCAAACTAGAAATGCGAACAAAAAATAAAAATTCCAACACAAATGTATAATGAATTTTACATATTTACAAATTTAAGAAAATTAGTAAATGATTTTCAAGCAGGACAGAGTTTTACTAAAGCAAGACTTCTTGACATACTACTTTTTAACAGCATATATATACACGCACACAACAGTTCTGTTTGGTTCTCAGATCTTATTGGATGATAGCCATGCGAAAATATTTAATTTCGTGAATTAGCAGGCCAAAGAAATTGACTGTTGGCATTCCGCCACAAGATGGCGACTGCATAGTAAGTCCTTAGGAAGAAAAACTACAGCTGAACAAATCATTATAGAAAAGGTAAGTGACATTCTAAGTAAGTCTCTCTCTCTTTTGTATTTTATAGTGCTGTGTTTAGACCATAGTAATCTGGTAGTGTTTGTTTTACTTTAGCTATTTCAGGGCTAATTTTTGTAATCTGATGATTGCAACAGAGAAATACTGGGGAATCTCTGTAGACTGATTGCACTTCCTGCTGTTCAACCTTAGCAAAATCAACTGTTTTGTCATCACTTTATGCTAGAGAATCATTCAAATACTAGCTCTAAAGTGACATTTGTGAAGTAGCAATGGTTTCTGCTGTTCTGACGTCAGCTGCATGAATAGCAGAAGAAAGTAGTTCATTGTACAAAAGGATATTTAAAACTCTCCATGTTTCATTTAAATTTTTTTATACAAGATTATGTTGTCAAACTTGTATAAATGAAATATTGCACTCGTAGCAGTGCGATATGGCTGTATATCGTCAACATTTATTTGGGCAGAAGTCACTATATAAAGTTTAAAACCAGAGTTGAAATTCGTTGTTGGAGTCTATGTATACAGTATACGTGTAGAGTGTTCAGTTTTTGCATTTACATTTACAGCATCATTTACACTATTTATAACACAGAGTTTTATGCAATCCCCTGCATTTCTCTCTTTTAAAAGGATGTATTGTAAATAACTCAGTGCTGCTAAAAAAAAAGAGTATATGAAGTCTTGCTGGAGTCAAACTTTGTCCTGCTGCTGATGACATCCCTCTTTCTGTAGCTGAGTGACGCTCATCGTTGTGGCCATGAGCTGTGCAGGTGATCATCAGTTTAGAGCAGAAAACCGAAGGCTGAGATCAAACGCTCTCTCTGTGAACACCTGACTGATGGAAGGTCATCAGCACACAGAGTCTGTCGTGACTCATTGCTCGCAACTTTTCTGATCGCTTTGCTCCTTGCTTTAAGTTTTGAAGTGTTTGCCCTGTGGAGCTGCTCTCTGATGTCCCAGAACTCCATATGACAGATCGCTGAGGGAGTCTGACTCCAGCAGGACGACAGGAGATCACAGCCACTCACACAAACACCTGTCCATCACAGAGTCAGAGGAACATGAAGCGCTCAGCAGATCTACTGCTGACGCTAGTGAGTTCAGTCATCCTGAGAGCCACAGCAGTACGTTCTCATGCCTGTTTTCAACCAGCATGAAGTGGTTGCTAGTGAAAACCCTGTTTTAAACACCTGCTTTAATCAACTTTATATCTACATTCACACTTTTTCCTATTTTATGTTTAAACTAAAAGTTTTGCATTACTGAAAAAAGAAAAGTAGTTTTTTAACTGAGTGTTGCTGAATAGTTTAAACTTTAGAGGCTGCATTTATCGGAAGCTGCAACCATTTTTTCCACGTATTGTGATGCAGTTCCTCAAGAAATTGCAAATTGCAAAACAGTGGGTGTGGCTTGTTTTTCCTACTGCGAGCTGATTGGATGTAGTAAAGTGGGCATTTTATTCAGTAAGATCAGGAAAAGGGATTCAGGAGAGTCATTACAATCTAACAGACACCTCCTCCTCAGCCTTTCTGTTTGTTGTCATAGTGCTGTCAAAACTGACAGTTGGAGGGGCGTGGTTAAGCATGTTAACCAGGCCCAAAACTTCAGACAGACATAATTTGGGAATTTAACTGAAAACAAACAGGAAGTGCATTTGCAGATTTGAATTAGAGATTACAAGAGCAAACCTTTTTTGGGGGGTGGCACAGTGGCTCAATTGTTAGCATAGTCGCCTCATAGCAAGAAGCTGACTGGTTTGAGTCCAGGCTGGGCCAGTTGGTCTTTCTGTGTGGAGTTTGCATGTTCTCCCCATGTTTGCGTAGGTTTCCTCCGGGTGCTCCAATTTCCCCCAGTCCCAAGAAATATGCTATAGGTAAATTGAATGAACTACAATGGTCGTAGTGTATGTGAATGTGAGAGTTTATGGGTGTTTTCCAATACTGGGTTGTGGCAGGAAGGGCATCCACTGTGTAAAACATATGCTGGAATAGTTGCCGGTTCATTCCGTTGTGGTGACCTCACGGAATGACTTAGCCGAAGAAAAATAAATTCACATTTTTTCTTAATGACATGCCAGATGAATTGCTCTATGTGAGCTAACAAAATAATATGGATAGTTTTGATTTCATATGTAATTTAAGGCCATGCCCACACTAATACGTTTTAGTTTTGCTCTGGCCTTCTTTTCACATTGAGATGGCAATTTTAGGAAACAAAAAGATATCTTTTTGAAAGAGCTGTCCAGCGTGGATAAATCTGATGACAGCGTTTTTGTGTTGCTGTGTGGATTCGAAAGGCTTTCGAAATTGACGCAGTCAAGTTACCTATTCAACTAACATGGTGAACGTGATTTAAACAAACCTGTCAACATTAGGATGTGAAAATAATGGATAAAATGGAACTACACATAGCACGTTTGCACTACATTTACAATAATTGGAAGTTGTGCCAGAGATGTCTTGAGACGGCATATTTTCTATTACAATAAAATTATTATTTACATTAAAATATTTGATTACAGATGATTCGTGAAATGCACTGTTAAAAATATTATTTACAGGACATACAAGAGTTGTTTTATTTAGAAAAGATACTGCTTGTGTTATACGTTTAATGTGAAAAACATTGAAAATAATAAATTATCCCAAAAAATAAATAATAACATCAAAAAAAGGAAAAATTATAGGAAAAAACCGTCTGTTTGTTTTAGGCAATGCATGTTTTAATTTCAGTTGTTCAGCGTTGATGTGCACCCTTCATTCAAAAATCTCTCACTTGTGATATGTGAGGGTTGACAAGTATGCATCAAAGCAGATGTTTTGGATGCTGTCTGTTTTAACAGCTTTTTAAAAGAGTAATGAGAGTTTGTACATGCTCCATATTGCCTCTCTTTAAAGGACACAGAATGTTTAATGGGAGCTATTGTTTAGCAGCTGAAGCAGACGACAATTGTCAACGTTTTGCTTTGAAGTTTCAAAGAGAAGTACATAAATGGCATATACTGAACATTTTTTACAATTAATTTAAAAATGTGCTAGTTTCACATTCAATGTAATCAGTTCAAAAAGATTTTGAGTCTTCAGTCTGATTCCCTGACCAGTCGTGACATTTCATGAATATTGCACTGACTCTTATCTCGTCGTTCTCACTGCGGTTTGAGTTTTACAATGTTTTTTTGACAAACTTAATTTCCTCAACCTCCTCTGGCCTTTGCTCTCAGATCAAGCGTTTGCAGTACGTATTCTGAAGTGGCAGAGAGGCTCTTTGCCTATGTGCTCTGCATTTCCCTCCCAGTTTGAAGCCACCGGTATGTAGGCCATGGAGTGGGCCAGGACTTCTTAAAACCTTGCATTCCCTTTGTGCATTCAGAAGAGCAGAGTCTGGTGCATTGTTGGATTAGAGGCGCTCTTTGTCACCACACAATTTGGCTGTGCAGGGTTTCCATCACTGCTATCGACTGCTGTTCTCTTATTTTTTCATGTAGGACTCTGATTAGGTGTTGGATGCTGTAGATTTCTCTCAACATAAAATTGCCTTTCAGTGCTTAATCAATAATTTCCCTGAAATAGAAGTTGACATCTTGGGTATTTGGTATGGATTTGGGATTCTCATGTCATTGCTGAAAACAAAAGAGACTTTAATTTTGCAATAACTAAATTTAAGTGTAATTTAGCAAAGTACCTCATTTTAAAGTAGCTATGTTTAGTTTTTATTAAAAAAAATACGATGCAGTAATGACTGGCTGCTCTTGCCACAAAGTATTTTTATGATTGTAAAAAGTTTATTTAAATCTGTCTTGGCTGCTTTTAGCTTATTTTAGTACTTTTTTTCTTGTTTCTTTATTAATATATAGTTAATATGAACTAAATGCCTCCTTAAAGTCCTAGTTTTACTAATACTGCACTAAAGCAGTTGTTTTATTTTAATGCTAGACTGCATTTGAATTGCTATGAATGTGTTCTTTCTCCAATACTCTTTTACACAAGTATGCTGAGTCATGAAGCAGTGCTCAATGATGTCGTTTCCTCCTGTCGTTGAATGTGGCTCTTAGAGTTCCTCCATGGAAAGGTTTGCATGTAATCCACACTAAACTGCCAAATTATCAACTCTAGGGCAGTTTACTTCACCCCTTTTTTTACCTAAGAAGCTGTCATTTATGGGTCTTGTGTCACTGAAAATTAGTGGCTTCCAGTTTGGGTTCTATGCTTCAGTCGGTTTTCATTATTGTGTCTTTCGGTTTTTGAGGTTTGCATGCTATAAGTTAACAAATTTGTTTTTCTTTGGTTTCCTGCCAGCACCACCCAAAAAATGGATTGTACATTATATAAGTGTTTTTTAATTTTATTCCTTAAAGTGGAAGAGATGCACTCAGTCAAGTTTACATTATTTTGTAAATTGGTCTCCACTTTTATGAAAATATATTAAACTCCATTAATGAAACAAGCTTGTGGGCATGGAGCTGGTGAAAATACAAGCATCAGATGTGTGTGTGTCTAATATATAAAAAATATGTTTATTCTATTTTTCTTTTTCCTGCTTTTAATTACCAATCGTTTCATGCACTTTGGCTCACTCTCTGTATTATGCTGCCTGACCGGGTTTCAACCATGGTTTCAACAAGGTCCGGTGCCAACGTCATGGAGAGGGTGCTCGCTGCAGAGCCATTTGAGGAGAGCTGAGCTCCAGCGAGGGGGAGCATGAGCTGTCGCTCCTCCTCCTGTAAGCTGTTTTAATGCGTACACCAACCCCACCCCTAACCCTACCCCCAGTGACATCACTCGTAGAAGAAGTGCAAAAAAGGTGGAGCTCAAGCTTAAGCTCCCCCTCGCTGGAGCTCAGCTCTCCTCAAATGGCTCTGCAGCGAGCACCACTTGACGTCATGGGGTACTTTAATTTTTCACTACTACAACTCGTCACTTCTATTCATGTTCAAACCAAACTTAAGATCGGGCCTTTTTTCTCCTGGCAGTTTTTATGTCCTTTATTCATGTAGAGAGATTGTGTGTGTCAACTTGAAAAGTAAATATGTCTTGACATAATCCACAAAGACGTGACTTAGTAAGGCATGAAGTTATGTGCTTAAATAATTGCAGTAGTCTGTAAATCCCTTTTGTCAGGCAGTGCTGGAAATAAATATTTTTTTATATATTAGACACAAATTTGATGGCTGTATTTGCAACAGCTCCATGTCCACAACTTTTACGCATTGGGTTAAATTAGGCTGTCTTGTCTCTGTGTTCAGTCCATTACTTCCACTGTATATGTTCAGCTGAAGGAATGGAACTGTGACGTCAGATACAGCGACGTTCCTAGATGACGGCGCCTTTGTGCTAAAAACTACAGTAAACCATACCCTTTTCTTCAAAATGGATTCATTAATCGAGTTTAATATATTTTCATTAAAATGGAAACCAATTTACCAAATAATGTAAACTTGACTGTGAACTTCACTTTAAAGTCTCCATGAAAGAATACTGGATCTTTTTTTAATGGATATTTCAGGATATTAATGGATATTTTTTTACTATAAATTACTTGTTCACAATAAAGAAGAATATCTAGATACACTTTAAGAGCACACTCTTTAAAATGAATGTTTTTGATTTAGTCAACTCACTACAATTATTTTAATTAGTATCAGATAACAGCAAATAAGCTTTAAACACAAAGATATGGAAATAAAGTTTAAATTTTTCTAGTGGTGAAATCCTTTTTCAAGTGTAATTGTATAGCACTTTCACAATAATTGTTGTTTCGAAGCAGCTGTACAAAAGTAGCACATTATTGCATTACAATCTAATACGGCAAAGTTAAGGTTATTAGCTTAATTTGAGCTGGATCTTGCTGGATCCTGTTCTACGAAATGTCAGATATTTGTGTTTTGTGTTCCAGTATTTATTTTAATTCATATGGCGTTAACTGCATCAATAAAAGTCAGCCAGAAAACATAACGGAAGAGGTAACTGTGGGCTTTTCTTAAATATTAGATGGGAGTGAGTCATTTTCATTTGGCACATAATAGTGAGCTGATTGTCAGTGGTGTTAGTAAACTGAATAGTATGGTTCAAAAGATTTATGTTATGTTTGTTTGTTTTTTAATCCATGGTTGATCCGTGACGTTGTTTTGCACAAACAAATAAATGGTAACTTTTATTTCATGGTTTTGTTCTAGAAATTATTATTTACAAATTAAGCACTGCCATAACTTTATTAGTTATTAATAACTTTCAAGGGTGACACAGTGGAGCAGTAGGTAGTGCTGTCTCCTCACAGCAAGAAGGTCACTGGTACGAACCTTGACTCAGTTGGTGTTTCTGTGTGGAGTTTGCATGTTCTCCCTGCGTTCGCTTGGGTTTCCTCCGGGTGCTCCGCTTTCCCCCAGATACAGGTGAATAGGGTAGGCAAAATTGTCCGTTGTGTGTGTGTGTGTGTGTGTGTGTGTGTGTGTGTGTGTGTGTGTGTGTGTGTGTGTGTGTAGTGTGTGTGTAGTGTGTGTGTAGTGTGTGTGTAGTGTGTGTGTGTGTGTGTGTAGTGTGTGTGTAGTGTGTGTGTAGTGTGTGTGTGTGTGTGTAGTGTGTGTGTGTAGTGTGTGTGTGTAGTGTGTGTGTGTGTAGTGTGTGTGTGTGTGTGTGTGTGTAGTGTGTGTGTGTCCCAGTCCCAGAGATGGGCTGCGGCTGGAAGGGCATCTGCTGTGTAAAAATGTGCCGGATAAGTTAGCGGTTCATTGTGCTGTGGCGACCATGGATTAATAAAGGGACTAAGCTGACAAGAAAATGAATGAATAATAACTTTTAGTTATTAATTATTAATTTTCAGTGTATTATCAATGTTTCTGCACACAGTACTATGTATTTTTTTTCCTTGGGTTTATGTAACAAAATGTAAAGGTACAAATGGATTGAAACGTATAATATATCAAAGTGATAAAATATGTCTCATGTAAAAAGAAGAGAAGTAAATAAATCAATTTAAGGAATAGACGAATAAAGTATGTGGTAATGCGGTGGGAAAATAATAAGCGTGTGCTTCATCCTGCTCCATTTTCGACCATGTTGAAATGCATTTTTTGTTAATGATATTTTATGTATGATATATTTGTTCGAAAAAAAATAAATCAAATCACATTGTATTAACTCTTTATCTGTGATTACTGTATAACCTCCTGGTTGATCTTTTGTCAAACGGTTCAACATTAGTTTGGAGTGTAATTCAATCAAAGAAATTGGTCAAATTCATTTCAACCCAGCTCTCTCTCTCTCTCAACCTTTTACCGGTAGATTAGCATTTCTACATTTCAGGCATTTTCCAGCAATGCAAATGCTAAAATAAGTAATTAGTTATCTGGTGCCTGCAGACAGTGTTCTCCACAGAAACCCATTTTATCTTCCCAATCTGAAGTTTAATTTTGGAATGAGTTTCTTCTTAAGTGAACCCCCGACTGAAGCTCTAAAATTGCATCAATTCTATCATCAGTTTGCGAAATGCAATTTCTGGAATATGTAAAAAATCCCTTCCTTCTGCTTGATTCCAGAATGTTCTGGAAGTCAGATGTTGCAGACATCAGCTCCACATTAAGTTATTTACAGAATCTTGGAGGGAGATATTCAAGCTGGAATATAGTATGGCATCATTTTCCTGTCATCCTTTCCTATTAGTGCCAGTTGCAGTCCATATGTTTATAATGATTGACAGCTGGCGGTGTCGGTCACTGATTTGAAGAGGAGTGACCAAATTCTGCCTTATTTTGCGGTTCAGAAATTGCTGTCGGTTTCTAATTTGGGCTTGTGGCTTTGTTTTGTACGTCGTAGACAGCTGCGTTGTGGTATTGTGTTTTGTCTTATTGTCTTTTTTTGAAATATGGACACTGGTTTGTAAACAGAATGCGTGTTGATGTTCATCTAGAGTCTTATACAGCAGGCCTGCACATGCTTTAGCTGAGTTTACACTGCAGTCAAACCCTGTAGCTTTTCACAGAGGAGAGTAGAGAGGAGTCTTTTTTTAAATAATAATAAAGATGCTGTCATTCTGGCATGTGCTGGCACATCTATTTGTTATTGCCATCACTTCTGGAATTTGTTACTTGAGTTTTGTTTTTTTGTATGCTTCCAGGTCACTTTTTTTCATCGTCTTGTTACTGATAGGAAAATATATTTAGCACCGTGTGGTGAGCAGTAAATCAAAGCTAAATGTAAAGGGTTGAATCACTGGAATAGTTTTTAAATTGTTTTTACCACACTGCATTTTAATTGCCTGAGGTGTTTTTTTAAAGGCTTTCTCATGCACTACATATCAAAACAAGCACTAAACGCGTAAAAAAAAAAAAGAAAAAGCTCATTAAATTGATGTCTTTGTTCAAGGGAGGTCTGTAATACCTGCAGCGAGAGATCCTTTAGCGTTCTCATTTATCTTAATTCATTTGTTTTTGAACTCTAAAAGTGCAATTTGCTTGTGGGTGCTTTGTTCGTATTGTTTAAGCATAACGTATTGTGGCCATGAGAAAAATGCTATTGACAAAAACCAATGATTTCTCTAAATGTGACTTTGTTTGCCTTCAGACTCTGGTGGATTTCTTCAGTGAGAAGGACTGTCCCGTCACGGAGAGGCTGAAGATGTTCTACAGCTGCCGGGCTCCTCCTCTCTGGGATCTACAGGTGGGTTGTTTATGTGAAATTGATGGAAATGATGGAAATGAAAATGAATTTTGTGAAAAATTAGGTTGTTTTAGAAATGCTCATGGTGTTCTGAACAGTCTGCACTGTAAAAGCATTCACACAGTTGGATTATCTAAATGGGGATGTTCCATAAACCTCATGTTTTAATTACGCTGCTGTCATTTTTGGCGAAGTTGACATTTCTTCTTGTTCTTGTCAGGTTGATTCTTTTCAATCTTTGTTTCATCCCTGGCTTTTAATATTTTCATTTCTCCCATCCGTTTTCATTCTTTATTTCATACTTTTTTAGTTTTTTTTCTTCCTTTTGCTCTTTCAAACTTTTTATCCTTTTTAAAATATTTTTTTTCTTTATTTCACTTCATCACCATTATTCTTTCTTTCTTTCTTTCTTTCTTATTTTTCTTTTTTTATCCTTCTGTTTCTTTTTTATTGTACTATACATTTGTTTCTTTGTTTATTTCTTCTGTTTCATTGTTTATCTTTTTTGTTGTTTGTTTCTTTGTTTATTTTTTCTTTGTTTTCTTTATTTTATATATTTGTTTCTTACTTTGTTTTTCTTTTAACCTTCTGTTTTTTTGGTTTCTTTTTTTGTTCTATCCTTCTTTTTTATTTCTTTGTTTCTTTCTTTTATCCTTCTACTTCGTTGTTTTCTTTTATACATTTCTTGTTTCTTTCTTTCTTCTTTGTTTCTTTTATACTTCTGTTTCATTGTTCTTTCTTTTATACGTTTGTTTGTTTGTTTCTTTCTTTCTTTTCTTTTGTCCTTCAATTTTACGGTTTTATTTCTTTTGTTTTGTTTCTTTCTTTCTTTAAAAAGGAAGAAGAAGGAAAAATGAACAAAATGTAGAGCATAATGTAGTGGGTGTATTTTCAAGATTGGTACAGACGGGGGGGTTGACTGATTTTAATTAATATGAGCACATGGATGATTTGGAGACTTGAAAACATTTTGTGTTGTAACAGTGCTTTGTGCTATATGGATGAGAAGAATGTTGTTTTTACTTTTATTTCAAATGCATATTGTCTTACAAATCTTGAAAATAATTATTTATAGTTCTTTCATTCTTTTTCTTTCTTTCCTTCTTTCTTTCTTTCTTTCTTTCTTTCTTTCTTTCTTTCTTTCTTTCTTTCTTTCTTATATACATCTGTTTCATTCATCATTTTCATCATTTGTTTTTTTTCTCATCTGAATTGCCTTTCAATTGTCCTTTTGCTTTCCGCTATTTAGTCTTTTTTTCACTTTCATCATTTACTACTTTCATCTGTTCGTCTTTTCCTTTGTCCTTTTATCCCATTTTTGATGTGAGACATTTAGTCTACAAACTTGGTCAAAATACAGACAGACATGAAATTCAAAACAAGGAGGACAATCCTGTGGTTTTGCACACACAAAACATCTATAATCAGTATCACCTGTGGTGGAATAGGAACATATTCTTCTCAAGGCCAGGATAGCTTTCAGAGAATGAGAATAAACAAGCAAAACAAATTAATAAAACAAACAAATTGATGAATTGAACAATGAAAGTAAGCTGTGTAATTTATCTTGATTTGTGCATGCATAAAAAAACATATAAAGAGAGTTTTGGACTGGATTTAATCATGGCCCATTTGACCCTTGATTGAAAATGTTCACACTTTTTTTTATCATTTTAATTACTTCTCAAAGTATTCCAATGTAGGGGATAACTCTCACGTAATAAGGCCAGATTACCTGAGTTAATTGGAAATGGCAATGATTGACTCATTTGTTGGTGGCTAAATTGATTTGCTTGCATATTTTCTCTCATTACCAGACGCACAAGTGCATAGAGCTAATCACCTTAAATGAGCGTGGGTAGCTGTTATTTATTTATCTACTTCTCAGAAAGCCATTTCAGCAAACCCAACAGCTGGGTAATGCAGCCGTTGTCGTGTCAATAACAGCTTTGGCAGATAGAATACGAAGTTCATTTTCTGTACATGGGCGAGGGCATCCAGGGATACAGGCGACGAGTTCATTTTGACAGTGTTTGTCAGATGATAGAGCAACCTGTAACTGCCCATCCCTGTCTGATTGGACAATAAAGCAACTAATGAAAAGCAAACAAATGATTTCTGAAGGCAGAGATAAAGGCAAAACACTCGGCTGAGTAAGGTAAATTGACTAATAGTGATCACCACACATCTCCAGTTGATTGATTACATTAAGAATTGCAAACTTTTTATGTGTTAAAACTTTCTGAAATGTTATTTAAATACGCAAATGAGAACTTATTTAATTAATCATGTGCTAATTTGCATACATACCATGTACACAATACTGATCCACTCTATGCACGTACCCACTTCAAAATGGTGGAAGGTCTGCATCGTCCCCCTCCCTTGTCCCACTCTTCAATACCACTTTTGCATAGGGACCCAGAGAGCCAAGAATCACCACTGCTTGTACTAAAATCTGAACTTTTGATCCGGCTACATTAAAAACTCTCCTTTTTGGACACATTAGAATCAGATGTTTTTAGAGAGGAATCTCTATAATCAAAATCACAATCAATAATCATGGTTGTTATTTTGTTATTTCAGTATTTTACTGCACATAACATTTATACTAGGAACTACTGTATGTAGTTGACACCTTTGACATTGTTTTTATTAGTCTGGTAAAAATAAAACTGTGCCTCTTTAACATGTCAAATGGTGCAGCTAGCTGTCTACAGTTCATTGTTCACGATTATACATTTTGGTCAACTTTTTCTATATTATTTATAACCTTGCATGTTGATGAATCAATCTGTTAATTTGTGTATACTGGCTGGTTGCAGAAGGAATTCATTCTCTGACTCTCAGTCACTGCGCGAGTGCCGCCTCCGGACTGTGTTGCCAGATGTAAAGTTTTATATTTGATATGCATATTTATATTTCTCTCACAATCTCAGTCTAAACAATGCAATCACACCAATGCTTTACGCATTAATATTGTAACAATTTTTCAACTCAATCTCACAGCAATTCGTAACTTTTTTTTTTAGTGGCTAATTTGTACGATTTGCTCATCCCCCAATGACGGTTGGGTTTAGGGGTGGGGTTAGGTGCTACGCTTCCTTTTTAAAATTGTACAATTTCATACGTCTGAACTCGTAGGAATTCGTACAAATTAGCCACTAAACTGGCAAAACGTAAAATACTTACGTTTTCTCGTTAGATCAGGCTACCGTTTTTATTTGTGGATCATGAGGCACAAATATCATTCTCATGATAAAAATAAATGCTGCATCCCAATTCACATACTATCCATCCTAAATATTATTCAAAAATAAAATTAGTATGTCCCAAACCATAGTAGGTTGAAAAGAGTATGCCAAAGGTTCCCTTATGGTCTACTATTTCTGGTAATAATTCGAATTGTAGACCTGTCCAAACTCTTACAGCTAATATTGCTTACAATGCTGTACATTGCACGTTGGGCGTGAATTTGATTAGAACTACAAACTTGGGTTAAAAGTGTAAATAAACTACAAACAAGGCGGATACATGAGACCAACCATCAAGTGGAGAGGCTTCAGTAAAGTTGTTTGAATGACTACTCATTTATATTTAGCCAACTGGAAAATATTTAAATAACGTTTTCCTTGTTTCATCTGCAACAACAATGTGAACTTAAATCAGGATATTTGAGGAGATTTTTCTTTATGAAAGACTTTTAGGTAATTAAACATGATAGAAATGTAGTTGATGTTCCAAGATGATTGACAGGAGACAAACTAAGCAATATACCGATATGTATACAAGGAAGTAGTATGTCCTAAAGCTTGCATGCTCTTCTGTTACACACTTTTTAAGTATATATTCAGTTTCTTTACACAAAAGGTTTGTACTTTTAGGGCGTAGTACAAGTATGCGAATTGGGACTCAACAACAATTAATTGTGCAGCTCTACTTTACAATATAAATAGATATGAATAGAACTGTAAAGTTTGTTCCATTAAAACTGCTGCTGTGGAGAAAGTTATTTTAAGAAAAGAGCCACAAAATATAGATTATATTAAAAATCTACCCAAGTTGATAGTGCATTTTGTATGTTTTGGTAATAATATACTTAATAAACAGTTTATGAAAAGCCAAACATGCTAAAATCTCAAATTGACTGGTGTCTCACCTTAAACAGTTAAGTAAACAAGAAAATAATAGGTGGATTGTAACTGGCCGGTATGGATGAAGGGTTTTGAAAGTAAAGGAATGAAATGACTGAATGGAGAAAGCGAATGAGCGAGTGGGTGGAGTGAGGGATGGATAGATGAAAAGAAGGGAGGGCTGATGTGATCAGTCCTGTGGATGACATTGCTCGCGCTCTGTGTAATAACAGTGAACAGCAATAAAGCTGGAATTGAAGTCGCTTATATTGCTGGCAGGGGAATAGAACGCTGCAAAACTGCAGGCGAGAGAGAGACGAGAGCAGCATGAAGCCGGAGAAAAGTGTTTATGTGTGTGTGTCAGGGGTAAAGAGATGGCAGAGCGTTTCAGGGCATACCAGTTTTTGTTTGTTTGTTTGTTTTGCTTGATTTTGGAAACCGATTTCAGAAATTGTTGGGTTAGCTTTTAGACTTAATCGTTCTGGCATGCATAAGAGTCAGGAAAGCATTAATTGTGGCAGTTTTGTGGGAGATGAAATGAGGGAGGAATTGAAAAGATGGAGATGTTGCAGAAATGGGCCTCTCAGAGCCTCCCAAATGTTGTTTTTTTTGCAAACCCTATGCTTGAGTTTTTATTGTTTTCTCCAAATGTAATGTCCTCTCTTGGCAAGATGTGAAATGTGTATTTGTACTGCCAAAACATTTCAGACTAAAAAATATTTAAAGTTAAATTTGTATTATGATTTGCTTGCACATAGGAACAGTGATTTGTTTATCAAACACTTTTTTGATCTTTAATAAAATATTACAATATTTAAAAGAATAAGTGATCACACCATTTTATTTTCATTTGACTGCTGAACATTTAATAAAACCAAGTGGTTTGCAGAATAATGAAAACATACAAAGACTTAAAAGTACAACTAACTAATTATAATTAATTTTATAGTATATTATGATAGTTATTGCATTATTTTGCATTATGCGGAGAGTCTAGAATACTGATGACCAAACTTCCTGGCGGGCCGGTGTCCTGCAGATTTTAGCTCCAACCCTAATCAAACACACCTGAACAAGCTAATCAAGGTCTTACTAGGTATACCTGAAACATCCAGGCAGGTGTGTTGAGGCAAGTTGGAGCTAAACCCTGCAGGGACACTAGCCCTTGAGGAACGAGATTTGTGACCCCTGGTCTAGAATGTCAACATATGGTGGTTTTTCTTATTAACAACTGTTACACATAATGATTTTTTAATGTAGTGCATGTATACATTTGTATTTGTATATGTAAAATGGAGGGGAAAATATTCAACATCCTTTTTTAGGAGAATAATATTTATAACGGAGCTGTTGACATGAAATTGAACCAGATTTTTGTCAAAACAATACAAATATAAAAATATTTAAAAATCTGGAAAAATATATATTTATGTAAAAACAATAGAATGACACAAGGATATTGTACTGAACTACTGAAATGTATACTTTATATAAAAGGCTTTTTTTTTGGTGATGGCAGCTTAAAGACGACTCTCATAATGACAATGAAGTTTTGTTTTTCACAGACTTCAACAGAGTGTAAATATCTTGATAGTTCTGTGGGTCTCGTCTATCAAATCTGATCTTTAGTTTTTATTTTCTATTGGATTCAAGTCTGGCGATTGCCTATAGCTTGATTTTCCTTCTCTAAAACCATCTGAGAGTTTCCTTGGTTGTGGTTTGGATCATTGTCTTGCTGAAATGCCCATCCTGGTTTCAACTTCATTCTAATAATGAAGACATTGAACTGAAGCAGCTATATTAATTTACAATGAGGAAGGGCAGAGGGTTGCTGAATAACTACTGAGAGATTTCAGCTGCAGTGTGCCTTTCTACACCTCCCCGCCATCATGTGTTCAATACTTTTTTTTGCTGCATCATTTAATTTGATTACGAATAAACTTAATTTGTAAACTAATTAGGTTTGTTTTCCTTTCATATATGGATTAATTTGGTTGTTACCAACATCTGGTAAAAGTTTTAAGTCAACAGCTCCTTTAGAAAATGTTTTCTGGTAAAATGGTGATGTGTTGAATACTTATTTCCACCACTGTATGTATATATTAATGTATGTGTGCACCTGAGTTCATAGTTTAAGGCATTTGTTTTTTATGTTCATATGATTTATTTACAAAACAGCTTTTAAAGTAATATTTTCTGTCTTTTATGTTCACATTTGTTATTAAAAAAAAATTAACATTATTTCAGTGTTAGGCCCAGATTGGCTAATCGGTAGGACCACGAGAATTCCCATTAGGCCGTGCTGTTTTTTGGCCGCAAGGGCCGGTGTCCCTAGCTCCAGACTCTGTTGCTCTCAGCAGTCGCACTTTTTCATTCATTTATTTTTTAATTTGAGCACAGCCTCACTCTTTTTATTCATTATTTTGCCGCAGCTCCGCTCTTTTTATCTATTTTCTCGCAGCCTCATGAGCAAGATGCAGCCTGCAGGTTAATGATGATGTAACTCAGATGAGTTACTACACTGGGAAAAGCTGTTGTGGTCCAGTGGTCAGCATGTTGCGTTACGACGCCGTCGTCTTGGGTTCGAACCTCATCTGAGTAATTTACTTATTTTTTTAATTTTTATTGTTAAGACATAATACAGTTAGAGTTGTTGAACATTTGAAGTTCTAAAGCAGCTGTTTTCTTGAAAAAGACATGATAATGCCATTAGAAACTGATTTGGAAATGACTGAAAAGGAGTCCCACTCCGGCCCTGTTCAGTATAAATAGTTGCATATTGTTATCTTTGTTGTTGTGTTTTACAAAATAGATTATTAGAAAAATAATAAATAATAATAATACTGAAAAAATGGGGGAAAAAAATGGAAACAAGAGTAATAAAAGTGTACAGAAAATTACAATTAACTGAATGCAGACATTTAACAATCACAATCAAATGTTCAGATACATAAAGCAAAATGTTAAAGGCAATAATATTTTTCACTTTTTTCCCAATTATGTTTAGCAAGTACAATTTCACAGTTTATTTTCTTTAATATTTATTTATTTTTTGCTTAAGAAAGTCTCACTACTATTGTTTTGTCCAAAATAAAAGCAAAAAAAAAAAAAGTCAATATTATTAGCAACTTAAGAACTTTTTTCCTCCATTGGCTACAGAATACAGAATTGTCCAAAAATAGGTCAATTTTATTTTTTTACTACAGATTAAACTTATTTTTAATAAAAAAAATATTTTAACATCAGCTAAAGATATAAATGTAAGGAAGAAATAGTGCTCGGCTCGTTTGTGTGTGTGTGAGCATGTGTGTTCTCCATCTCTCTCTTTCTTTGTATTAGTTAGTAACATCACGTTTTCTTTCCTGGCTGATAGGTCACATGATCACCAGCAGCCTCACCCCTGTGTGTGTATATATCTAGATTTATAGGCACCCGTAATGCCTGTGGGACGTGATATGCCACTGAAGGCGGGAGGGTTTGTCACAGGACAGAAAGGTGAAGGAGAAATTGTGCAGGAATTGAGCATTTCCTGCCTCTGAATCGCTCACAGCGACGTGTTCGTGATGTCTTGCTGATATTGAAGGTCGAGGGTGACGTCAGTTCGGTGTTGTTTACTCTCCACATAAAAAAAACAGCGGTTATACTGTATACATCAGCTTTAACTTCATAAACAGCAGTAGTACAACATCTCTGTATGTTTATTAACAGAAATACCCGGACTGCAGTGGACACTGTCTGCCATCCTTCATCCTTTTTGTCACTTCATCCATCCGTTCTCAAATGGTCTGTGAATGACAGACGGAGTTGAAAGAGTATAAACACACATTTAACCAGCCGCATTCATCAGAGACAGACGAGGGTCATTAATAGCACAGATGTATATATAGCCGATGCCCGTGAAGCATGACATCGTGGAGATGGATGGATGGATGGCCGGCTGCCAAATGTATCCTTTTAGAAAGAAGGTGAGAGAGATAAAAAGACTGAAAATGAAAGCAGGACAGACTGTGTGTGTGTCCTTGGTACAGTGCAGAAGAGTGCAGGTGTGATCCTTCATGGTCATACTAACAGATTTTTTTAAAAACCTGTGGAAACATCTTAAATGCACTGAAATGTTCTTGTGTATGGGTTTGCACATCAGTGTAACAGTCGTGTGTTCACAGATCTTGAATGTCACCACATCCGTTTTTTCCTTGATTAATATCTGCTTAGATGTGCATATTTGTGTCTGGCATTTCAAATAAGGAGCTGTTTTAACATTCAAGCACAAGAAAAACTGGAATTGAAAACCTGGCATAATAGATGCACTCAGACATTCTTCCCTAGAGTATATGCAGTCAAGGCTCCTTTTTCTTTCTTGTTGTATATATTGAATGAGTAGTTTAAATTGCTATGAATATACCACAATATAATAATAGGCATAAAAATAATTGTTATTATTCTGTCCCAACCAATTGATGCTTAACCAAAAGTTGAACAGATAGCATAGAACAGCAGAAAGCAGATTGGGTAACTTTAGTGACTTCACTTCACACAATTGTTCCTCTCAATTGTTTTTTTGTTTTTGTTTTTGTAAAGCTACAGCAATGAGAGGAAAAGTATGTATATATTCACATTTACTTTAACAAGTTCCATTCAACTAGCAGTACAATTTTAATTATGCAAATCTTATTATGCATTAGGAAAATCTACTAAATAAAACTATTTCAATATTTCAATATTAGCAAAATTATCATATTTGTTACACCACCGCCATAATGTGCAAGCCATTAAGATGTGTTTGTACAAGAAAATACAGGTGGTTTAAAATGATAATAATCCAATGACCCATGAAAATTTACAAAAATAGAGCTTTAGTAAAAATAGAGCAGTTACAGACATATATTTCAATGCAGCCCCAGAATTAATCTGCGATCACACCCTGGGGGAAAGTGTATGTAACCCACTAATATATATATATATATATATATATATATATATATATATATATATATATATATAATGAATCTTGTTATATTTTTGACGTCAGTTGCAGGCTGAATGGAGGAGGGGTGGGGGCCGTAAATGGCCAGCGGGCCGGCAGTTTGAGAGCACTGATATAGATGTACTTCCCATTGTACTGCAGATGCTTTGTTAAATTCCCCATTTCCAACATTATCTAATGTAATTATGCAATGAAGTTATTCGTTCTGTCAATTTTTAACTTTTTTTTATATATATTTTTATATATATTATATATATTTATATTTATTTTTTTTATATCAAACAAAGCCTTCCCAATATTTCCCAACGCAATCTCACAGCAATTCGTAACTTTTTGATTTAGTAGCTCATTTGTATGAATTTGGACACTCATTCATATATTTTAGTATGATTTGCACTTCCCCTAATGATGGTTTAGGGTGGAGATTGGGAGCATACCTTCTTTATGAATGACATTTTCAGGCATGTAAATTAGCCTCTTTTCTGACTATTGATAAATTAGTCACATTTTCTTGTACGATTGTGCTGATATTTCATACATTTCATTAGTGTCAAGCATAGTGGTGGCTAACAATTCTGTCACAAGTACTAGTTGTATATCCTTGCAGATTGCTGACATATTTGTGAATCGCTATTTAAACTACAAATCCGCAATTACATGGACTACATATCACAGTATGCACAATACACACATACACAACACACACACAGCACATAAACACGCCAGTTCCTGATCCTGTCTGATTGCAAACACTCACATCTGAAGCTGCTCATGGACTGATTACAGGTCTATTAAAACAGCACACATACAGTAGACCAGGGTTCACCAATCTTGTTCCTGGAGGTCCGGTGCACTGCAGGGTTTAGCTCCAACTTGCCTCAACACACCTGCCTGGGTGTCTCAAGTATACTGTACCTAGTAAGACCTTGATTAGCTTGTTCAGGTGTGTTTGATTAGGGTTGGATCTAAAATCTGCATGACAACGGACCTCCAAGAACAAGTTTGGTGACCCCTGCAGTAGACGCATCAGAGTTGAATCTTGTTATACTGAATTGTGAACATTGCGACACGTTTTCCTTGTCTTGCCTTTTTTGTTTTTGACCCTTTCTTTATTTTGTTTGTTTTACTCTCTGCTGCCTGGTTTCTGACCACTCGCCTGTTATTTGTTTATGACTCTGGATTATTTGCATATGCCCCTGTGTTGCCTGTTGCCTGTCTGACCATTCTGTTTAATAAACCTGCATTTGGATCTACCCTTCGTTGTCAGCATCACATTCACATTACAAATTCACTACATAATGCATCTACTTATAATAGATTTGGTTATATTGCAGTGAAATTGAAGATATTTATGAATTTTTGTCCACTATTTCTACATTTCTACAGGTACTGTTTTCAAAGTTTGTTCGATACTTTTTTATTTAACAATAGTTTGCCTACCAAGTTTAATCTGTGATTAAATTGCAATTCATCCACATAGTTTCTAAAGACTAAATTGCATGTATGTGCTGGAAATAACTGCACTGGTGTATGTTAAAATATCCCAGTGCCATTGAATAATGAAAAGAAAAGATACACACCGCTAATATGTGATTATTATATATAAGCTACTTAATCTTAATTAAGGAGTTTGTGAACAGTTAGTGAAGGCGAAGTCCTGGCTTAAGCCATTATGTATATGAAATTAATTATGTATCGTGTAATTAATTGGTTTCAAAATTTTGATTGGTTGATAGCCCTTATGTTTATATTTACAAGTCACAAAGGGAATGCCCCCACCCAAAATAAAATCAAGTACATCATTTCTGTTTGTTTTTTATTAATATTGTTTATTTTTATTTTTATTTTTGCTTTGTTTTCACATGTATTTAAATATGTACTTCAGAGTGCTTCCCACATGCTTTGTGTATTTCGAGACAAGTGGGCCATATGTTGACTGATCTTGGCTCTCTGTGTATATTTAGAGGCAGTTGGCGAGTCTGTTGACTGATTTGGGCCTGACTAGTTCTGCACTGCTGATCTACGAGAGACTGGAGCTCTGGGAGGATGCAGTTGTGTGTCTGGAGAGGATGGGACAGCATGGCAAGGTATTTAATACACATACAAATAGCATCTACACTGCAGGTGAATAGGGTAACAAAATTAACAAAAAGTTAACACCATGCTACCCCAGTCAATTGATTAAGTTGAAGGGGTAGTTCACCAAAAAATGAAAATTACCTCCTCATTTACTCCTACATCGTTAGAATGGCAAACTTTACAACAAGTTTTCTAAAAGGTTATGAATTGACATTAAATATTTTCTTATTTGCATACATTTCTAGCACAAAAGCTGAACATTGATTGAAGTCAATTTTAAAATTCTTGTTTCATTTTTTTTCTATGTATTGTACATATTAGAGTCAAAGGTTATAAATGCTATATTAAAAGCATTAAAATAGCTTGTTGTAAAGGATCAATTTACAAATTTTGTGTTAACATCCCTTTTGTAAAAACCTTCAGTAAACACACATGAATAAAACAACCTGACAGAAATCTTGTCATTGATCCCAGTTGTAAGAGGAACAAATAATAACTTGACTTCTAGTTGATCTTTTGGAAAAATGGCAGAAGGAATGAACTGCATCCCAGTCATCACAAATATTGCAGAAGTCCTATTGGAACCTGCGTGGACCTAATATTCTCACAGAAATCAGTCAAGTTTGGTGGTAAAAAAAAATTGTTTAGGGTTACTTTCAGTATGGGGGCATGAGAGAGATCTGCAGAATGCATGGCAACATCAACAGCCTGAGGTATCAAGACATTTGTGCTGCCCATAACATTACAAACCAGAGGAGAGGGCAAATTCTTAGGCAGGATAGCGCTCCTTGTCATACTTCAGTCTCCACATCAAAGTTCCTGAAAGCAAACAAGGTCAAGGTGCTCCGGGATTGGCCAGCCCAGTCACCAAAATGAACATTATTGAGCATGTCTGGGGTAAGATGGAGGAAGCATTAAAGATGAATCCAACAAATCTTATAATCCAAATAATACTGTACATTATTTCTGGCAAGCGACAAGACTTCTGTCTAAGCAAAGTCAACTCTTACTGTTTTAATGAAATAATTAAAAATTAAGGCATGATCATGTTTTATTTTGGTAAAATAAGTGTAATCTAGAGGCCTTTGTCTTCTATATTAGCCACTTATGATGCCAAATGACCAACTAGAAGTCAAGTTATTATTTGTTGTTTCTAAAACCTGGATAGGCCACAAGACTTTTGCCTGGTAGTGTACATCTGTGTTTTATGGCTCACTGCAAAAAAAGGGACAGTTGACCTTAAAAAATTTTTTTTTTCTTCTGTTGAACACGCAAGACAAGCTTTTGAAAAATGCTGATTGCTGGGACCCATCGACTTCCATTGTATTTTTTATACTCCAGAAGTGGTTGTGTCCCAGTAACCAGCATTCTAAAAAATGTATTATTTTGTGTTTGGCAAATGAAAGAAACTCATAAAGGTTCAAAACCACATAAGGAAGAGTAAATGATGAGGTCATTTTAATTTTAATTTTAAAAACTATTTATTTAAAAATCTGTTTTTGTAACTGAAATCAACAGAGTAAGTAGATTAAGTGCGATAAAAGAAACACTTAAAACTGTATTTTGATTTTTATATATCCATTAGACTAAGAGAGAATGCTTTTCAGGTAAAGCCAAAAAGCCCAAAATCTCGAAATTGACAGGTGCATTAAAGCAGATTTTACCTGCAGTGTCTCATCTAGCAGTTCCCAACTCAAACTTGCACCACTAGATAAGTCAATGTTGTGGAGTCTTTAGCTCATGTTCACTAACAGATTAGTGTTTTAAAAGTTGCCAAGTGTTTGCTCTGTAGGGAAATCAACCTACAAATGGGTTACTTATAGATGGCTCTAAATTTTAAGCTGGGATAATAGAAAATGACTTCTGTTAAAGATCTTGATGAGGGATTGATTGCTTCTTTTTCCTTTAGTCACATCCATCTCTTCCCTTTGTCCGCTCTGTCTTTCCTCCTGTTCTTTTTTCCCTCTCCACCTCAATCCTGTCAGCATGATCTAACAACACTTATCTCTATCTGTATGTATGTGCGTCTCTGCAGTTTTCTGTGAGCCGTTTCACAGCTTTATTAAGTTACTGTCCATTTATGTATACCAATCGGATTATAGGGTACCTCTGAGGTCAATAAAGCTTGCCAATCACCTCCAATCTGAACTGTAATAATATAAAAATGTACTGGCATTCACTTCACTATAGTACCTGAGGTTCCTTGCATTTTTTTTATAGCTCAGTCTACCTTTCCCTGCACTCTTTAAATCCATTAACTGCAGGTATGCATTGGAATGAAAGTGTAAGGAGGATTCCTGAAATACATTAAACGGAGTGACATCTCACATGAAAGGAAATAAATTGTTCAAATATGAGGAAGAAAAGGAAAGCAAGATGTGAAAAAATCAGCAAGGCTGGAGTTAGGAGAATTTTTTTGAAGTGTTCATGAGATATTTTTAAGGGGCTTCGGGATGTTCTGGTGTTTATTTGATTTGGGTTAACCCTCCAATTATCGAAGTGCTCATTTTGACGCCGTTTAATGTCTGTAAATATGTGGTTTATTTAAAAGCATATTTAAGTTGTCAACAAAAGACATAAATTAATTCACACAAACCCTTTAAAAATTATATTCTGGAAGTTTTTTAATAGTGAGGTCAAATTAGAGCCCAGTAGGGAAACGTTATCATAGTTTAGGTTACTAAGAAATTGATATCATTGTTTCCTTGTTTTTTATGACCAAAACCATTCAAATTTTTAATTAAGTCAATTACATTTAGTACTTCATTTATTCAGTCAATTGGTCGGTCAATTCAATTTTTTTATATGTCAAATTCTTTTTGGTCATTTATAGATGGACTGATTAATTAGCATAAATGCTATAGTCATTAGAAGTTGAAATAATTTAATTGAATAAATATAAAAAATAAATATTTTATAAAAATACAATCATTTAAAATAATAATTGCTGGGCAAAGACTAATTGTGATTAATCACATTCAAAATAAAAGTTTTTACAAAAGATATCTCGGTGTATTATATGTATTTATTATGCAAATGTCATAAACACACATACATCAAAGCTAAGTTTGTTTAAAATTTATTTCATATACTTATATATTTTATATCTAAATATAATTAAGCATTTTCACAAATACACGCATGTGTATTTAAATATACATAATCAATATACACAGTACAAATGGAAATATTGTGCCAAAACAAGCTTTTATTTTGGATGCGATTAATTGCTCTTAATCTTTGCCCAGCACAATTTTATATGCATCTCAAATTTTAGTGTTTGGTGGAACATCTTTAAAAAGTAAAATAGAATATACGCTCATCTAACAAATACTAAAACCATAAAATAAGTCATGGAAATTTTTATATCGAAATGAGAATAGAAGTTTTTTTAATTTAACTTAAACTATTATTAATAAAAGCCATTATAGTTATGGGGCGACGCGGTGGTGCAGTAGGTAGTGCTGTCGCCTCACAGCAAGAAGATTGCTGGTTTATGCTGGATAAGTTGGCGGTTCATTGTAGCTACCCCATATTAATAGAGGGACTAAGCCGAAAAGAAAATGAATGAATGAATGAATTATAGTTATAACGGATAGGGTTGGGCGATGTTGACCAATGTAAAACGTCACGATGGACGATGACATTGTCGTTCTAGGCGGGGGTGAATTAAATATTTATGAATAATTAATTAATTCATAACGAATTAATTATTTGTAGCCTACCGTTCAACTATCCGACCCACATGGTCTTCGAAAGATTGAAGCAGTGTACTGACGCTGTGACACATTACCTGATTGATTCACAAGACCGAAGAGTCATTAGAGACAAGATTAACTAATTATCATGTTTAACAACTATAGTGAGATGCAATCCAGTGGTACGTCCTTGATAAACTGTCAGACGTCTTGGGCTTTGCTGCTGCAATGGGGGCGGGGCGGAGGATCACAATGTCGGCTCAGCATCATGAAGTCTATCTATCGTCGGCAATAGACGATGGCATCGTCTATCAACCCAGCCGTAACAGATACTAAAATGACACTAAAATATCAACTAAAAAACAACAGAAACTGCAATAAATTCATTGTAAGTTAATGTCAGGCAGTAACAAAACGTTTCCATCATAATTATAATTTCTGCTTTTACAGTTTAATTGTAAAGAAGTTGTAATGTTGCCCTGACTCTTACTAAAATATGCATTTATTTGGGCACCGGAATCTTTTAGTTTCCCTTCTGAAATTTCTGACCTGTTTTTAGAGCAGTGAAACTGATAACCTGGCCCCAGATTAGCATCCATTTGTGTTGTTGGCAGTCATGAGATCCATCGGAGGAAACTGCAGTCTCACTGTGCCTGGCTGAGCTACGTACTGTAAACGTCTGTCGGCTTCAACAGCACCTTGTTATTTGTAGGTAATCGAAAATGTGCAGTTTACAACAGCTACAGGGAACAAAGGAGCATTCAAGTGCTGTCAAAGCTATTTTTTCCTCTTACTGTACCTCGACTCATCCCTGTTGTTCTTATATAAGAGAAATATGATTTATTTTGTAAGTAACTAGCTTATTCATCTTCTGTCTGAGACATCAGGTTTCATTTTTTATTGTGTCGAGTGTGAAGAGATACTGTTCCCACTTCTGAAATGTGTACCAGTAAAAATAAATAAATAACCACTCAAATAGAAATGCTGGCCAAGCAGTGTGAATTTTATTGCCGCCCACCACCTCTCTCCCACTGTGGCTTCAATTCTAAGCGTTTGCAAAAAGCCTTTTATCCATCCGTCCCCAAGAGGACCAGCTGGGGTGGAAGGGCAGGAGCTGATGAGAGATGCACTGTAATATAGCACAGCACAGTCCTGAGGAGTTTAGTGGAGCCACTTTCACAGAGACTGTAAAAGGGCATGTGTTACTCGGCTAGGTACAGTGTGGAAAAATGCTTTATGGCTTTTACATTTAGAAAAGGTGTTTGTGGTTTTAATGCAGTAATGGTCAGTTCCATCACTTTTGTGCCAAACACTGATGCTTTTTGTTTGAGATTTTATTTTTGGTCCTGTGTCCATCTAATTTTTAAATGGGTAGTTCATACAGAAATTAAAATTTACTCACCCTTGAATGGTTTCAAGTTTTTAAGTAAGAAAATAAAAGGTATTTTGAGTTTGCTAACTGCTAACCAATAACTATTATTGGTTTTGATTTGGTTTTATTTTTACTTTTTGTTGATTGTTTGGTTTGCTTTGGTGGATTGTTATTCTGCTGTTGGGTTTGAGGTTTTTGTTTAACGTGTTAATTTTTATTTATTTTATATTTATTTATTTTAATATTTTTAAATTATGTCATGTTTGTTTTTTGGCATTGTTTTGTTTTTGTTTAGTGTTTTTTGCTTCAGACAACTTTTATATAAAGATGCTTTCAATTTTTATCTTTATCCATCTATTTATTCATTCATCCATCTATTATTATTATTATTTATTGTAATTATTATTATTATTATTATTATTATTATTATTATTATTAATACTATTATTATTTATTGTAATTATTATTATTATTGTTATTATTATTATTAATACTATTATTATTTATTGTAATTATTATTATTATTATTATATTGTTAATATTATTATTATATTGTTGTTATAATAATTATATTTTTGTTTTTCATTTTATTGTTATTATAATTTATTATTTTAGTATTATTTATTTTATTAGTATTATTTGTTGTTATTATCTTTTTAATCTTTTTATTATTATTATTATATTGTAATTAGTGTATTATTATTAATTATGATTTTTTTAATTATTATTATTTTAATACTGTAATGTTATACCTTTATTTTTATTTTAAATTTATTAATTTTGTCTTTTATTATTATTATTAGTAGTAGTAGTAGTATGTTCTTCTCATTGTTATTTTTTATTGTTAAGTTGTTTTTTTTCCGATTTTGTGTTGAAGGTTATGGACCATGATTAGTAATTTATTTTTTATCTTCAGTTTTTGCTTTGTGTTTTATAATAATAATAATAATAATAATAAAGAATGTGGGACTATAATAAATCTTACACACCATATGGTCAAAAGCATGTGTACACCCAAACTACGAACAATTTCATAACCACTGATGTTATTAGGGAGTTGTTCATCTGTATAGCCTTCATTCTTCTGTAAAGATTTCCCAGTTGGATTCAATGGTAATTCTAAGATTTTGCTCATATTCAGGCACAAAATTATCTTAAATGATTAAATTTATTCTGAGGCTAGCGCTCATGTAGAATTTCTTGCTGGACATTCCAGTTCCTCACATGAGACTGAGCACATCATTTCATGCTTGTCATGCCGGAATAAAAAACACCCTCCCTAAACTGTTGCAGCACACAATTCTTAAGAATGTCTTCATATGACGTTGGCGTCTTAAATGGAATTAGGGGGCCTAGTCAAACCCAGTAATTAGAAAGACCTCTCCACATACTTTTGGTCGTGTACATATTTTCCAATATGCGGATTAAATTTGTCTGAGTAGTTTTAATCTGCTGGTGTTTTCTCTCAGGCGGAGGAGATTTTGAGGCGTGAGTTGGAGAAAAAGGAGACGCCGTCGCTGTACTGTCTGCTGGGCGATGTACTGAAGGATCCGCAGTATTATGACCGAGCATGGGAGCTTTCCAAACACCGCAGCGCACGTGCCCAGCGCTCCAAAGCTCTGCATCACCTGCGCCACAGAGAGTTCCAGCAGTGTGTGGAGTGTTTCGAACGCTCTCTACAAATCAACTCCATGCAGGTATGCAATTGTGCATAGTTTTATCCTCCTGTAAGCACTTGTAGAGGTTAAGCACCCATACTGCAATTCATCTGGAGAGTCTACAAACTTTAGTTTATTTTCGTTAACTTTAGAGCTTAATGAAGGGATTGCTGATAAACATGGCAAATAAACTCTGGCCAGTGTAAGAAGAGTTTACTTGCACCTTACTTGTTTTAGCTATTTCGGCCCGTTTAGAAACTTTACTGTGTGGAAGCGAACCACACCAAGAATAAAGTGCAGCATTGTAACAGTTTTAATCCCTGTTTTGGAACATAACAGTTGATATATAGGTGTAAAAGCATCCTTAGAAGGTAAACATTTGACTTTCTTTATGATTGGGAAAATTGAAACGGTAATCGCACGATTCATTCCAAAACAGATTAGTTCCGGAATGAAGCACCTCAGTTTTGTATCTTCCAAATATAAAAGGTGAAACCCATACCCAAAACCTCCTTTTTTTGACATTCTCACTGCATTCTAATAGGCTTTATCACACAGTGAAAACTCTGAAGGCATGCCTGTATTTGTCTTCTTGCAAAGTGAGTGGCATGCTCGATAATGTCACCTCGTACATCATTAAAACAACAATTACGATATAATCGCAGCCCCCTATCACAGTGCTGACAGAAACACTGGGGTAGAAAAAAACAAGACAGCAGCGTGTGGATGCGCTGTATCAGGTTCATCCAGCTCAGAGCCAAAAAAGGGAAAAAAAAGTGCAGAGCTCCCTATTTTTTTTCCCTCTTGCTCATTCTTCATTCCTCCCTTCATCCATAATGCAGCAGCACAGGCATCAATAAGACAGAGTAATTTTCCTGAGGGACTCATTGATGACCCCGGCGTGATCTTTAACACTGCCTCGGAGCTCTGCCGCAGGGCCTCTCGCAACTAATACTGCCTTCAGGCCTTGAACAGGAAGTCAAGACAGACAAGGACCAGAGAGATACAGAGATGAGCACTCTGGAGAACAAACCCTTGATTTAAAGCATACGATTCCTTGAGGTTCACGCCGGTTCAAAAGACATCATTAATTTTTAGGGCCGAATAACACTTTGAAAAGACGAGTGAATCACTTGAAGTCTCACATCAATTTTCTTTTTGCCCCTTTGGTGATACTCCATCTTACTCTTTCCTTTTTTTCTTTCTCTGCTGCAGTTGGGTGTGTGGTTTTCCCTGGGCTGTGCATATTTTGCATTGGAAAGCTACGAAGGAGCCGCCAGAGCTTTTCAGAGATGCGTCGGACTGGAACCAGATGTAAGTCACACGGTCATTGTAAGGAGATCAGTGTCATATGACCATAAAGAAAGGGCTCATGCTTAGTTATGCGGTGCTTGTGCTGTTGTCTCTAATTTATGTCTTTGGTAATCGATGGATTGTGTCTGCGAATGCCTCCCTGTTTATACCAATGCCTCCCTACTGCCTTTTATGCATCCACCCTATTAGATGTTGTACAGGAGCCTCTTATGCTCCTAATGGCGTACTTAAAATTCAAATGTAGTCAAGAGGCAGGCTTAATGCTCCATCCAGGAAACAAGTAAACTAGCGGTTAGGAAATATTCTGTGGATGTCTGCGTTCTTATTTATTTGTAATGGCTTATTTTGACAAATGACTTCCACCCATAGACCTGACTCTGATCATTACTCTCCTCCATTCAGAATTCAGAAGCTTGGAACAACCTTTCCACGGCCTACATCAAACTGAGACTGAAGTGAGTATAAGTGCGAGCATGACCAATGATGGATACATCAAAGAAAGCTCTTGTTTATTTTCTGCTTTTTGAAGCTAATAAGAGTAGAACGATCATTATTATTGTTTTATTTATTATTATTATTATTATTATTATTATTTTTTTTTTTTGACAAGGGTAAAACTATTGTTAGAACTGCTATGGATGCAGTAATTGCTATATTTTGCTAAATTTATACTTTTAGTTTATCTTTGTTACTTTTCAAAAAAAAAAAAAATCAAAATATGCAGCCTTCAGTCTGAAGTTTTCGTATGCGTTTTTTTCGTATTCATATCTGAAAAATTCATCAGGCACACAAACCTTGCACACTAATTCTGATGCATATTAATTATTTCATTCAGAAAATAACACAAAACATTTCGGAATCGGTTCAAGCAGTGGTACTTTGTTCACTTCTCCAATGTATAAAAATAAAGGAATATGCTACAAATTGTGTTCATCAAATAAAGCAGTGTCCAAACTTGTTCCTGGAGGGCCGGTGTCCTAAAAACTTTAGATCCAACTTGCTTCAACACACGTGCCAGGAAGTTTTTAGTATATCTAGAAAGATCTTGATTAGCTGGTTCAGGTGTGTTTGATTAGAGTTGGAGCTAAACTCTCCAGGACACTGGTCCTCCAGGACTGAGTTTGGGCACCCCTGGCATAAAGAGAAAGGACAGTTCTTCTTATCAAAGAGCTGCGCTGGATTATTATAAAATGCAAAGTTTATTTCTGGAAGTCAGTTAAATTTTGCTACATTGCTTGTAATACTTCTTATATTACGTATGTTAGCAAATCCTGAACAGAGACTGGCAGTACCTGTAGACATTACAATAGGTGGCTTATTGACATATCAGAGCAACTGATTGAAGCTGACAATGAGGTGTCTTTTTCTATTATAATGTCACCGAATCCAACATACGGGTTTTCAACTGTCCGCCATGTTTTGTCTTATATTATGCACTGTGTTTGTCTAAAAGTTATCTGTAGCTCAGGTGATGGCATTTTGTGTTTTGCCTTTTGCTTGTGGCTCTGAACTGTCAAAACACCTCTCTAAGTGCTTTTTCAGATGCGAAATTTTGGATTTCGTATGCAGTGTGTCAGTACAATTGACACAACGAGAGGTCAAATTAATTTTTTTACCGTGCGAAAATTACGGACAAAAATTTTGTATTTAGCATGCAATAACCTTTAAGCTGCGTTCACACTATAAGTGACTCACAGTGGCAAAGCGACTCATGGTAATTATTATTATTTAATTAATTATTATTAATTATAGCTCCTCCAGAGGCTGGTTGTATTCTCTGTGCTGTTGACGTACACATCTCAGTTTGCAGCAGATAAATAGTTGCAATGACAGAGAACACACTTTTTTTTCTTGATCATCTTTGTAATCAAGCATTTTATGTTCTGATTCTATACATATTTAGTATATTCTCTGAACAGTGTTTATATTCAGCAACACGTAAACTCATTCGCAACAGGCAGCTACAAAGTCACTGCTAGTGTGAATAAGGCATTATGAGACTTCTCAATCCCCAAATGTCTTTGAATAGTCATGTACTGTAAATCAAGGGTGTAACAGAACTCGTATTAATGCGGAGAAAACAGCCAGTAGCATTCTTGCTTATATTGTAAGCATGTGTTCCGAACAAATAATGTTATTAGGATTTTAAATTCCTTTCTGCTGCATGGCTGGCGGTTCTTTGCCTCCCTGTTGTACATTTTAAATCAAGCTATTGATTATTCATTACATATAACATATATCTTCAAAAATTGTAATTAGAACTAAATTGCAAAACACAATTTGTTTAATAAACTACTGTTCAATAAAAAAGATTTTTTTTTTTTCCTGCCTCTGTTCCTAAAATGTTCTGAACAGTGACTTCTAAACTAAAGTCTATACCAGACAGTCATTTTTTTCTTGTACAGTTACACCCCTTGTACATACAATGGTCCCACTTCTGTCAATGTTTTTCTTTTTCTGCTTGCATAATAGAGTCTCATGGACTAATAGACGTTTGCGTGAGCTGCTAAATAACAGCAAGCACTTCTCTCTCTCTCTCTCACACACACACACTTATCTCTCACTGAAATCGCCACCATGTACAAACCACAGATAAGGCCTCTATTCAGGTTCTGCTTGACCTGATTTATGCTGCATTTCTGTGTTTCCTGCATCCGCCGGGGACCCTCAGAGTCCTCCTTGCTTTTCAATTACTGCAGGAATGACTTTGGCAGCTGTAATTGCAAAGATAAATCTCCTCTGGGCTCTTGCTGTGTGTCCACTCCAGCAGCCAGCGCTTCGCCGCCACCACCAAACAGCCAATATTAACCAAATTTAGAAGCGCAGTGCCAGTTAGTACATTCGCCGCTTGACGTGATTGGAGGTTTTTGCCCATTTCCTGTGAGGAACAGAGAGGTGTTTCCTGGAACACCACTGTAACGGCATTTACCTGAGGGATTCTGGGAATGATTTCTCTCCTCGCCTCTGCCCCTCGTCCAATTAGCCCTGTTCACTCATCCCTGAGATGAGTCTTTGGAATCTTCTATTAAAACCTGATTAACGCTCCTGGGGACCATCTAGAACAGAAGGAGTGTGTGTGTGTGTGACAGAGAGATTGTACACGCACACCTGCTTGTGCTCAAAGGAAACTTGGCTTTAGATGTTACAGTGAGACCCATGTCGACTCTTGTGTCATGAGCTTTTGTTGACAGCACTTACGAAAACATCAGCTCTGTTCCAGAAATCCAGCCATGCGTGTTTCTGAAAGCTCATACTGTAAGTGATTGATCTGGAATGCTCTGTGTGCCACACACAGTGCTTCTCACGTCAAGGCTCAACACACAGCCCCTTCCACTGCAGTTTGCTAGCAAGTTGCTTAGCTAATAATCCAGTGCTCTAAAAAGGAACAGAATACATAAATACTGGGCAATATTAAAGATAAAATAGTAAATGTTATACATGAATATTGGGTAAAATTGGTAATGTATACCTGTCTGTTGTCATTTCAGTCATTTTCCATCCCTTTTTCTTTTCCTCTTTTACAAACTTTTTTCAATTTTGTTTACTGACTTTTAATCATTTGTTCTTGTTTCACTTTATTGTTATTTATTTCCTTTACATGTTCTTTTCTTAATTTATGCTTTTCCTTTTCTGTTATTTTTTAACATTATTTGCTATTTTGCTGATTCTTTTTCACTCTTTTTTTTTTGTTCTTTTTGATTATTTCTTTTGCTGTTGCTCTCTTTCTTCCTTTTAATCTTTGTTTTATGTTTTGGCACTGTCAATTATTCTCTTTTTCCTCCTTAAAGTTAATCTACTGCTTTCACACATTTGTTTGTGTAACCTTTTTTAAAGCTGTTTGTGCCTGGTGTATGAAGAAACTTTTTTCTTAATGGTATTGCTTTACATCTCATCCTTCATCCAGGATGATTTTAAACCCTTTTAAATCCTTCATGTCATTTTGTCACCTTGGAATTATAAGGTTCTAGGTGCATTCTATATGATTTTGAGATATTGAGCTTCAAAGTTTTTGCATTCCATATAGCAGTATGTGTGTAACAGTTTTCTTTAATACATCAACATGACAGATTCTAAATGTACTCTTTATGTACAATAGCAAAATTCTCTTAAATTTGCAAATTGGGGTAAAAAAAACAGGGCAAATACAGATAGAACCTTCTAATTCTAAAAAGTCATTTTCTGCTTGAAATTATAGTGTTCTGTCTAGCAGATCATTAATTGAAATATTACTTTTCAACAAATACAATCACAAAGATTTTAATTGGAGTTGTAACAATATGTTGATGCTTGAGAAAGTAAATGTTTTGCTTTCTGTATTATTAATGTTTTAGGATGAATTTTTTTGCTTGTTTAAATTTAACATGCAAAGTTATATATTTTTTCCAGTGCAGTTGTTAATTTGATGTGATTAGTACTATTATATATTGATAATTATTAAAATAATAATATGCTTTATATGAAATATTGATTTATATTTATTGAATTATAAGTCTCATTTTTACACTTCAAGGCTTAATATTAAATTTAAAGAAAACAGACAATGAGCAATGAGTTTAAGAAACACTGAAACATTTTTCGCTGACCATATATACTCAAATTAAAACATTTTACTCATATATATATATATATATATATATATATATATATATATATATATATATATAGTTTCAGCTTTCTTCTCAATTTTGTGGGTTGCAGCATTATTTAGTCGAGTCTGATTTTGTGTTTCTTACTGGTCTTTCCTGTGGTCAACGTAGTAGTCTGGCGAAATGACAAAGAAAGTTGATTCTGATTGGTAGTTGTGCATGCATTTGAAATGCTGATTAGCTCTCAGAAAGAACCTAATAGAGCCAAGCTAGAGGTCGACTCTGTAGATAACTTTTTTGTTTTTTAAATGAAAAATCTTAAAATGTAAACAATTCATTTGACAAAAATGTCAAATAGAACCATATAATTGTAAAGTTTAATTCAATTCAATAAACTTTTATTTGTATAGCACTCTTACAACGTGAGGATTTTAGTTTGTGTTGGGTTTAAATATTTAAATCAAAAATATTAAGTCATTTATTCTAGCCCAGTGTGACTATGCTACAAGTCTCACACCATTATCCTAGCATGCAAAGCATGCTTTGCAGAGGGTTTGTCAGATGAGAACTATATACAGTACACTGCTACATTCTTGTGGAAAAGTCACTTTTTGGAAACTGTACCAATACCATACATTGTTAAATCTACATCCATGAGCAGCTCACGTTAACAGTAGTTCTGCTAAACACACTGATATTTTTGTTGTGTGTGTGTGTGTGTGTGTATGTGTGTGTGTGTGTGTGGCAGGGAGAAGGCGTTCCGCACCCTTCAGGAAGCGCTCAAGTGTAATTATGAGCGATGGCAGATCTGGGAGAATTTCATTGCGGTGTGTGTAGACCTGGGCGAGTTCAGTGAAGCTATCAGAGCCTACCATCGGCTCATGGAGCTCAAGGACAAATACAAGGACGTGGAGGTGAGTCAGCATCACAGTTATTCTGAGGATAACCCTGAACTTTATTTTCATGCATACATTTGCAAAGAGTTTTCCTACGCATACACTAGTGTAATTTCTTTGGAAAATGCACAGCTTGTGCTATAGTTGAGCCTACATTACACAATATAATGGCCTTATATCTGCTCTTGAAAAGAGTTTTCTGGAGTTTTCTTCTCTTGAAAATGATATTTTTTGGAATTGCTGAAAGCTCTTTTAGTTGGAACTTCTAGGTTGCTTGAACTAATTGAGTTGTGGCTATGCACATTCACTTTCTGATTGGATCATATGTTTCATTACAGATTACATTACCTTATTCGTCAAGCTTCTGTCTTATGTAGATAGCTACTGCATATCATATACTATAAAAAACTATTGTATTTGTTCTAAATGAGAGACATTTGTTTTGCTTCAAGTGGGTAAGACTAGTACACTAATATAATGAAAGGATAATCAGGCGCACACGGTTAACATTAGGCCATTAATAATCTGTTCAAAGAATGGTTAAAGGGAAAGGGCAACCACTTTTTCCAGTCTATTTAAAAGAAAACCGATTGCATCTGTTGTGTTTTCAGCCACGGTTGTTCACATAAGGAAACAGGACACAGTAGCTTTTAAGCCTTCGTGCGCATCACATCAGTGTGTGCACGCGACACTAAAGCCCTCGTCAGTGAGTGAGGATCGCCTGTCTCAACTTGCACCAGATCATCCTCTCATTCGGTATTCGTCTGCTTTCTTTTGCTCGCCCAAGCAGTTATAGTGCTGCTTCTCGATTCAAAGATCATATTTGCACGCATAATGATAGATGGCATGTCACCTGCAGATGAAGTGTAAATTTTAGCTGTGATTTTTATTTATTTATTTATTTTTTTTCATTTTTCCTATTCCTTACATTTATATAGCGCTTTTCTGGGCACTCAAAGCGCTTTACATAGTGGGGGGGATCTCCTCATCCACCACCAGTGTGCAGCATCCACCTGGATGACGCGACGGCAGCCATTTTGCGCCAGACCGCACACCACACACCAGCTGATTGGTGGAAAGGAGACAGTGATGCAGCCAATTGAATATGGGGATGTTTAGGTGGCCATGATGGATGAAGGCCAGTGGGCAGATTTGGCCAGGATGCCGGGTTAAACCCCTACTCTTTTCGAAGGACATCCTGGGATTTTTAACGACCACAGAGAGTCGGGACCTCGGTTTAACGTCTCATCCGAAAGACAGCGCTCACTGAGCAGTATAGGATCCCTGTCACTATACTGGGGCATTAGGACCCACACAGACCGCAGGTTGGGCGCCCCCTGCTGGCCTCACTAACACCACTTTCGGCAGCAACCTAGCTTTCCCATGTGGTCTCCCATCCAGGTACTGACCGGGCGTAGCCCTGCTTAGCTTCAGTGGGCGACCATGTGAGAGTTGCAGAGAGCTAGCTGCCTATTTTACATATAACATTTCTGCCAAGTAAAACTACCATTTATTTTTCCCTCTCAGCCCAGTTTAGTGCTAGTTGTTTATAACGAATGCCATTATAATTTGTTTTATTTAGTAATTTTATTTAAGCTATAAAATTCCAGACTTTTTTTGCTCTTTTCATCTTCTGACGTCCATTTTCAGTCCAGTGACATGCGGTAAGGTTTGAGGTTGGTGAGGTATGACTATTTTAGGGTCATATTTAAATATATGCACTCAATATATTTGCCAACTACCGACTGTTTTTCATATTTCATATCAGCATTCTTTCTATACACATGGCAGGTACATATTGGGAAATAGAAAGAACGTAAAATGTAAAACGAGTCAAAATGCCTCTCAAAAACACCAAGGTGGATGATCCAGCTCTTATTCTTCAAATACGATCATTTATGTAATAAAAAACTATAATAAAATAATAAATGTCTATAATGTATAAAATCATTTTAATAAAGCATTACATTGGTAGTGAGTAAGCAAAAGGCACGTGCTCAAGCCAGTGTGCAAGGGATTGCGCAATCGGATGTGAAGCACATCTCGGTGCTGCCTCACCTCTTTTCCTACGCTGTAATTAAACAGTAAATACGCAAAATACAGCTGTTTTGATTATTAAATGGATTGAAATAATTTTAATTCTGCAGAAATTGCATTTATAGTACAGATCTGTGGACAAATATTTATTTTATCATCAATAAACATCTCATGATGGCAGGTGAGGATGACGACAGATGAGGCACTGCCACACCTGCCTCCCCTGACCACATGTCCTTGTTACAGTTGTGTAGTGTGAATGGAGATCTTTTCTGAAATGCTATGGAAAAACTAGGGGTCATTTATTCTTTTAAAACACAGTGTTAAAATGAAGGCCACTCGTGTAAACATAACCTTAATGTCTAACATCAACTGTTTTGGCTTGAACGAGCAGTAGTAAAGCTTCTGGGGTCTCGTTTGTGTCTCCTGTGGTGCTGTCATCACAGATCTGACCACACTAGCAGCTGCCCGACTGCATGCACAGATGAACCGCTCATGTGAGAGGCCGTGTGTGTGTGTTTAAGTGAGATTTGATGAGTGACTGAGTGAGATGTGATGAAAGTTTGTGTGAGAGAAGAGAAATGATTTCACCTTATGTAATTTATTGGCCAGATGGGCTTCTGTCTGCTCATTTCTCGAAGACGGCTCTGTTTTAAAACCACGCACCTCCATATGTCTATGTGCATCTTTGACCCAATCGCACCTCTTCTCCGTCAGCTGTGGTTCTAATAGTGTTGCTGTCATAACAGGCATGTCTTAAAGCTCTATGCCATTAGACACGTTTTTGCTCTGACTGGTTGATGTACCAGCTGCTACATCCTATTAAATGCGTTGTTTGTTTTATCATTTGGTAGTCAAATTGCCTGGTAGTTGTTTACCTCCTTCACTTTACGACAGCTCCTGGGTCACAGCAGTGGCAGTAAATTATCTTTTATTTTTGCAGAAATTATGGCTGCCCCTTAAAAAAGAAGCTACTTTGTGCATCTCCAATTTTTCAACCCTCACCTCCGACTTGCAAAATATATGGAAATTCTTGCCGTGTATAAGCAAGTAGCAAATTAGTTGTCCAAGATGTACCAAAAAAAGAGACAAATTAGTGTAAACATGAACTAGGAGACTGCACATTTGTGTTTTAATTAGGAGCAATTATGTTGAAATGTGACACCCTATGAAAATAGATAAATAGCAGATATGCACTCAGTGCCCATGTTATTAGGTTTCTTCCTTAAACCGAATGGTAAACTCACTCATTTCAATCCCCTGATACCTCTGTTTGTCTTCAGAACACAATTGAAAATATTTTAGATGAAATCTGAGAGCTCTCTTGTCCTCTGTAGACAGTGATAGGCCCAAGGCATTCAAAGTGCAAAAAAGAACCAAAAAAACCCTCAAAACATTCCATGTGATTTCAATGGTTCAACTGTAGTCGTATAAAGCTCCAAGAACACCTTTGTAAAGACTCAAAACTGTTAAAAAAGGCTTCAAAAGGGACATATTTTAAAATAATAATAATAATTCTAGTTTATCAAACGTATCTGCCACTGTTAAGATCATTTATAATGCAAACTATCACATACAACACTGAAAAATGAATACATTTAATGAAGACTCATAGGGGAAAAAGTATATTTTTTTTAATTAATTAAAAAAAAATTTGAGTTTATTTTAAAATAATTTTAAATGTTATTGTTTTATTCTTCACTCCTTTGTTTAATGTTTTTACAATGTGTCCATCAATCTCATCTTTCAGAAAATTTTTTCAAGACTTGTGTTATAGTTCTCGTCTGAATTAGGGGGCAATATAACGAGCATTTCCATTCTCAGAATGCAAGGCGCACCACACTGTCTTTTTTTGTTGACAAGGAAAAAAGAAGTGTGGTGGGCTTTTAATGTTGCTAGGCAACGACTGAACTGCTGTATTGTGCGTGAATGTTGCTGCTGATATTGTGATATTTCTTAATATTGTGATTTTCAAGATTTGTGAAGTAATACATCTTCGGACAACTTGACCACTAGTCTCTCCTCCATCTCTCAAAGTCTCTGTAGTCATCTTGAGAAAACAAACACTGCTGTCACGTCAACGGAAACTCTGCCTCTGCATTCATTTAATTGGAGAATGGAAAGACTGACTTATCAGTTTTTTCCCATTCAGTTGAAGTGCAGGCACACAGTGCGCAACGGCAAAAACGTGCGGCGTGCAGGTGATTTAAATGCCTGTCGCCATTAGTAAATCATTTAAATAAGAAATAAGAAACAACAAATTATTATTTTTAAAGAGTTTCATCTTTATTAGGCTTGGACAGTAGAGAGATTACAGTCAGGAAAGCATTAGGAGCAGAGAAAAGAGGGAATTCGGCAAATGACCTAGAGCTGGGAATTGAACTTGGGTCACTAATGAGCACCATTGATTGTCGATGCATTAAGCACTAGGCCTTTGGCAACAACACTTGTTAAGGTTTTTAATGTTTATTTTTCAATGTCAGTGTAAGTGCATTAATGTAATGCATCTTTATATAGCACATTTATCATGTATAGCCATACACCCAAAGCACCTCACAATCATGAGGGGGCTATCTCCATACCATTAACAGTTTGCAGCATCCACTTGGATGATGCGACTGCAGCCACAAGACAATGGCTCCAGTGAGCTCACCACACACTAGCTATAGGTGTAGTGGAAAGAGAGTGAAAGTTTGGTCGATGGGGATGATTGGGAGGCCATGATGAATAAGGGCTAATAGAAGGAATTTGGACAGCACACTGAGGCTGCACCCTTACTCTTTATGAGAAGTGCCAGGGTATTTTTATTGACCACAGAAAGTCAGGACCTCAGACTTCTCATTTGAAAGACTGTTCACTGACAGTATACTGCCCTCTTCACTATATTGGGGCATTAGGACACCTGCTGGCCTCACTTCTTCCAACAGCAACCTAGTGTTCCCGTGTGGTCTTCGATTCAGGTACTGACCAGGCTCAACCCTGCTTGGCTTCAGTGAGTAACCGGTCTTGGGCTGCAGGATGATATGGCTGTGGCTGCTTAATTACAGTAATCTCAGATCAAAGACACCTGTTAACCACATTATTCCAAACGCATGGCACATGTTAACTAGACTCAGATTTCCTCCACAGTCATCATATAGAGAACATGTGGGACCTGCAGGAACGGGAGATTTAAGTTATGGAGCGTTATTTCCTTTTGATTTCCCCTATATTTCAAATTTGCTTTATTTTTTTCACCCCACATCTGAAACACACTCATAAGCAGCAGACGCTCTGCACAGCATACAAATGTTCAGATGTTGGAAGTGTTCAGATTTATGGTCATATATAATCCAGTTTCAAGATGCCATCCCACAACTGCTTTCATGCACAACCGTGTTTTAAAAAGTCGTGATTGCTTTCTAAACACAGCCTGCATTAGTAGGCTGCAGGCAGATGTGTTTCCTCATCCTTTCGTTGTCACTTCCAACTCCATTTCCCGTTTTTCCTTTTCGTTTTTAATTCTTCGGATTATTCGTTTACGTCTGGTGAGAGGCTAGTAGCTCATCAATTAAAAGTTGTGATGTGAAAAGCACGGAAGTTGAAAAGGTCGTTCGCCTCTAGCCCCTGTGAGAGTTTCAGACGGTAATTGGGATCTCGGCGCTCGGCTGGACTCAAAATCATCACTCACTCCTTTCTGCTGTTCATTTCACTCCCTTCATCATCTTTCTCTCTCCATACCAGAATGCTTCAGATGCATGTAAGTGGCAAATTAGATGAGAACATCTGTTAATAAGGGAAAATGCGGCATGTCTGTGTGGGCATCTCAGTATACGGTCATACAAGACTCGTCTCTCTATCATTGATCCACCCATTAATTCACATTCCACAGAGACGGAGAAAAGAGCGACCCTGTCCTCCCTCATCTTGAGCTAAAAAAAGAAATCAGATGGATGAAGTATCTGCTTATCTCTCCCTCTTTCTCTCTCTCAGGCACCATTCTTTATACCGTCGTTTTCCCTGGAGAATATTAGTTTTCTCCTTAATTTCATGCTGTAAGGGGATCGTGCAGGAATTACATTCAGACACCAATTCAATTTCTTCTGTAACGTATCGCTTCCTTTGTCATAAGGGGGAAGAGTCATTTTCTTTATGTCCAATTCACACGTTACTAGCAGACATAGATATAGTAGCACTGACTTTTTTATTTTTATTTTTTATTTTATATACCCACAGGCCACTTTATTAGGTAACAAATAAATATAGGCCTTACATATTTTAAAATTAAATAAATAGCTTATTTTATTAAAAGTGTGCATGTCCGTTTTTATCATTCTATCGAATTAAACACAAATAAGACAAGTATGTATATTCTGTGTATTTGAAGAAGTCAATGCATGTACTGGAAACAAATAGGCTATAGGCCACATTGAAACTTAAATAGACTATTAATAACATGTATAAAAAATAAATAGCTTTTTTGTGAAAACAAGAGAGAATCTTGCGGGAGTGCTGTTATAAAGGAGTCTCAAATGACCAACGACCGAAGCACATTTTATTCCAGAATATTTAAGCTGGTTTCAGAGTTCTTTCACTTTTGAGAGAGAGAGCAATCAAAATAATGCATTTTTATCCGAAAGTGTCGGTCAAGTGATGTTAATCTGAACAGCTGAAACTGTCAAAGTATTTGTAGTTCATTTATTATGATGATTAAAAATAGTAATACAATTAATTTAACTATTAATTAAAACATGTAATTGGTCTACATTAATGTGAAACAAGCTAAATATCGTCTTTAAAATCGTCATAGGTTTCAGCTCTCGGCAATAACTTTGCCTATCGTTGATACACGATACTATCGTCTATCGGCACAACCCTAATTGTAACTTTAAAACAATCTTACTGACCCTAAGAATTGAAACAATAGTGATAAAATGTAATATATAAATTTAATCGATTCATAACTTTGACATTATTGACATCATACACAAAGGTGAATTCATCATTATATAAGTGGGTTTTACCATCATGTGCTATTTAGACCTTGCCTGATGACCACAATAGGTGGTGGTATAAATGCGCTTATTAGGGTCTCTTGGATGAGAAAAATAGGATTTGTGGAGCAAGGCCTGTGGTGGACACGGCTAAGGAGACTTTGCAAATATTACAACATTGACTTGAGTGACAGAGACCTCAGCAGATCTGCCAACAGCCCGAAGGCTCCAGAGGTCATTGAAGGAATTGGGAGAGATGAAAAAGTGATCGCTGCAAGCAGAGAGAGAGAGACAGAGAGAAAGCGAGGAGATGAAGGATGAATTCTTACTTCAGGAATGTGTACTGTATATTTTCATGCTTTCATGAACGATGTGACCACACAGACGCACTGTCATGGGAATATCCGCATCAAACAAATCCGCATCTGTTTGCTTGAATGAAGTGTCACTCAGTCTTTCTGTTTGCAGTTAAAGTGTGAATGCTAGTCTTGGATGAGTGTATTTACACACAACATACTAGATGGACACACACACACGACTGCCAATTTTATTGCTTTCTTTCTGACTCCTTACGGCAAGATACTGCATGTGAATAGGGTAAAATATGAATTAATAATTTTCACCAATTTATTCATTACATTAAAATGACAAGCATTTTAACACAGGTTTTCTAATATATTCCAATATGCAGTAACGCTTTTGATGAGGTATTCATATGACAGTCATGACACCTTTTATGATCACATCAAAGCACCATGAATATGAAAGAGATTTTAAGCATAAGTCTTTGTCAACTTGACATAAATACATCACAACATGTCTTTGTCATGACAATTTGACATTAGCAAGACAACGTAACTTTTCATAAATCTATCATAAACTGATTTGTTAATAACATTTCTCATTAAAAGTGTCCAGTATATATAATGTCATTAATATTTAATGACATTTTTATGACAAATTCCAATTGTGTACTACTGTAATTGAGTTCAAGAAAGATATTAAAGATGCTGTTGTAGAATTTAGGACAATTATAATGGCCTGACAATCATGTTTATGACAGGTTTATGACAAGATATGTCTTGATAATGTCAAGTTATCATGACAAAGACAAATACAGCTTATGATGTAAGTTGTCAGAACAAAGACATCTCGATGTGAGCTTTGGTTTTCAAATGACAACAGAGTGAATGACATAAGAAGTTGTCATAAGCTTGCATAAAATCTTGTTCCTATTTATGTATTCTAGTTTGAAAAAAAATCAGGAAAGTGGGTCCAGCTTTGTTTAGGTGGGAGTGTCGAGTGGTGAAAGTGGGAATGGTTGGCATGAATAGGCTGATTTTCACACCAGCTACACAAACACAGACACGTGAGATAGACAGTGATATGGAGAGCAGCGATTAAAGCGAATCTGAGAGCAGTATGGAAATGGAGGATTTTCAGTCCATAATATTATAGTAATTTTACTGTAAACTTAGTAACTATATCCTTTGACTAAGGTACTGTATGTCTTCAAAAACTAAAAGAGTACTACTGACGATACTAACTTTGCCATTTGAATAAACACAAATAAAGAACATTGATCACACACTAGGGTTGGGCATCTAAGCTATAATGCCGATCCGATACACATCTCGATACAAAGAATACGATCCGATATATTAGCGATACATTTGTGACATATTGCGATGCAACACGATACGATTCACACCCATATCACGATACAATGCGATAATTCAGCACTAACTTATTAGATCAAGTTTATGAGATTATGTGAAAGAGGATGCTGTGCCATTGAATGAGTTTGATTATTTATTACCCCGAAAAACCAAGACTTTTTTTTAACAAACTGGCTCTTCTCTTAGAGCCAGAGTGTCAGTTTACAGTAGAGGACCATTTTAGAACACATAGCACATATTATTTAAGTATTTTCAAGATAAACAGAATGTATAAGTGCAATATATATTAAAAATCTATATATATTTGCACTCTTTCAACATAAAGGTTTACGATTGCACAACAAGAGTTGTGATCTAAATTTTCAACTATGAAAACAAGTTTTATAAAGATATTTTGCCACTGAATATTCAAAACTTATATACAAATATACAAAACATCACTGTCACTGTAAACAACAGGCTAATAAAAAAAAAAAAAATACAAATTAACAGGAGGAGGTTGACACTAGGTTGACACTAGGCTGAATATCTTTGCAGATGAACAATGCAATAGCATTCGTTATTGGCGTAGAGCGCACAAAACTGTTGCGCATGGAAAAAAACTTGCAATGCTTTTCTCACCACTTTTGGAGCTGGTAGCTACAGTTGAAGCAGTGCGAAAGTTGGGGATGCAGGAACACTGGAAGATGCTTCCACAATAACACCATGGCGCCGCTTCAAGTGAGATTTCAGATTAGTCGTACTGCCTGCGTATTTTACAGATGCACGGCACATTTTGCAAATTGCATCTGTCCTGTCAAGTCGTCCATCCTTAAATCCATAATGTTGCCATACTTTAGATTTAGAACTCAGTGGGGAATAAAATGTTTGTTTTGCTTCTCGCGCTTTCTGAGGGCGCACCACTAGCTTCATCCGCACAGCTGATACACTGAGTTGTAGTGTAAGTGTACACATCTGCAAGTCCGTTGCTAAGGCATACTTTATGTAGGTCGATTAAATTATGCGCCAAAAACAGGTTGACAACACTTGTTAATAAATAAAAAATACATTCTATATTAAAAATATAAGCTGTATCTCGGAAAAATCGATGCATCTCGCAAAAACCGATGCATCTCGATTTGCTTCCAAAATTTCATTCATCCTTTGCTGCTCTACCGATGCACTCGCATCGTGCACGCGCATAACCGCGGATCGATACATATCGGTTAATCTTCCCATCCCTATCACACACTTTTCAAATCTGTAGAGACAGGACAATCAACATCAACTCTTTTTTTTTTTTTTAAAGAAGATGAGTGGCAAATTCAGATTTTACCATTTCCAGATTTGAAAAGTTCGGGTAAAAAAAATTTCTTACAATCATATTTTTGTGGCATGTTAGCAAACCACTGTAATCCACACACGTGGGTCCACACACAAGATGTGCTCTTATCATGGGGAAATGGAAACAAAACATTTTTTTATGAATGCAACACAAACATAAAGGTTAAATCAATGTCAGTTTTTTTTTTTTTTTGTCGTTTCCTGTTTCATTTAATAATTTGCTGAAATCTGAATTGGAAATAAGATCTATTTAAAGGGCGTCCACATTTTCTCAAAAACAGTAAGTTTGCCTTTTAATTTGAACTAATTTGTTGCACTTTCACCAACAAATGTTTAGCAGCATCAGTTGTGATCATCACTGCCAATAAGCTATGAATTTTTTTTCATACTTTTTTTTACAATTACAAATTTTGTAGATTTTTTAATTTATTTTTTAGAAAAACACAAAATAAATTTTGATTATTATGTTAAATATACTAAGTCTAATCAGATTGCTTTGATTATTACTGCCCTGGATAAGTCAATGATGAGGAACAACATTCATTTTAAAGCATTAAAAATTTTTTCCAATATTACATTAAAAAATAAATAAGCAAATTTAATACAAATGCAATAATAATAACAAAAGCTTCAATAATAATAAAAAACCTTTAATTAAACTCATTCAGAGGGGTTAAATCATTAAAACTGAATCTGCATTGATAATCAGTACTGATATGAGTAAAGAAACCTGTCAGTGATCATATATTTTTATATTTTTGTCCTCAGTGAGTCTATACAGAAGGTTTACAAAAATATACTGATATCCTGTGATTTGTGAAAGGACAAAGTTTTATTACTTGATAGAACTAGACAAAACCTTGCATAAGCAAAATCACCCTTTCCTACACACACACACACACACACACACACACACACACACACACACACACACACACACACACACACACACACACACACACAGACACACACATACACACAGAGTTAATGGCCACAAATTCTGGTTCTGCTTTAGTAATTACAGTGCAGTTTGGAGCTTGTTAGTTACAGGCACACAAACACATGTGAAGCTCGGTGTGAAAGCTGTGATTAATAGCTCACACACTGAGGAATGTGGAGCCCAGCATTCAGGTCAAGTATTCTGGTAGTTTAGTGAAGTTTAAGGGTGTGGTTTGCTTCGTTTAGATTTTGGAAAAAGCCTTCTCTGTGTCTGACAAACACACACACACACACATACACACACACACACACCCCTTTTCTCCAGGGAATTAGACACTTCTGACTAGTCACTTCTCACTAAAGGCTTCATAAGCCATCTGTATCAGGTGGTCTGAGTTAGTGTTTTAATCTGATATACAGAAATGCCTTCTCCATTTAGTCTCTAATTGCTATTTAGAGAGAAGACAGATGGAGAGAAGACTCTCTTTTGTTGTGCTTTGTTGACATTTTATTGTATTTATATAACGACCTGTTTTATTTCATCAAATTTTATTTAAATTTATTGTAGTTTTTATTCATAGAATGTAACTATATATATATATATATATATTACTTTATCAGTGTTTCACTGTATTGTATTTTGTTTAGTCATACCTTTTCATTTGATTTTATGGTAGTTATTTTAGGTCACGGGTGTTTAACTTTTAAGTTTCTGGAGGGCCGCAGCACTGCACAGTTTAGTTCCAACCCTAATTAAACACACCTGATCAAACTAATTACGTCCTTCAGGCTTGTTTGAAACCTACTGATAAGTGTGTTGGAGCAGGGTTGGAACTAAACTGTGCAGGACTGTGGCCCTCCAGGACTCCTGTTTGACACCTCTGTTTTTGTAGGTCATTTTTTTTGTTTGTTTTATTTTATTTGTTTAAATAAATTGTATTGTATTGAATTTCCTCATTTATATATCGGAATTCAATAGAAACATACTATAGTTTCATCACTTATTTTATAATATAAATTTTTTTTTTGTTTATTTTCTTGTTTTTTGTGCGTATTTTAATTGTATTGTCTTTCATTTAGTTGTATTTTATTTGACTTTAGTGTAGTCATTTAAGATTGTTTTATGTTCATTTGTTCAATTTTATCGTCCTGTGTTGGGATCTATTGTTTTTTTTTTTGTTTTTTTTAGCTTCGTAATTTCCTTAGAATGCTGTTCCAGTTTGCCAGTTCAAACTAGACGACAGTCATAGTCTGTCAGGTCATTTTTAAAATTTTTTAATTTTTTTTTGCCTGAAATGAGGCCAGGGATTAAGTAAATTATAAGTTTCAGAAACTCTTAGCTGAACTCTAGGTACTTTTGGTTTGTTGTCAAATAAAAAGAACATATTTTCTTGCCTCTCTTGATTTTTTTTTTCTTTTTTAAATTTGTATTTAATACTTTTCTATAACATAAATTTGGGTGTACTCGTTTTTGGACAGTTATGGTAAGTTATTTTTTTCGATAAGCTTCAGTTTTGGCTTCAGTATTGACTGATCTAATGTATTTGCACAAATATAATATTGTAACGCTTTATTAAAAAAATGAATTTAAAAGATAGATTTGTGAGGGCTGTACTCATATATGCTGAGCATTGCACAAGCCATGAACATCCAAAAAAGCAGAGGTCAAGTTCAGAGATGAGTGTTTTGACCTTGTTGACCTCATTGGGATCAGACTTAAGCTAAATGCTAATCCTGGGTGAGTTTTCAGATTAAATACTCTTTGGCCCCGTTTACACTGTCAAGTCTTGATGCCACGCATGATTTACGATGTCACGCATACATAAAGGCGGTTTCTAGCATCTGTGCCATACTAGCCACGACGGAAGAAATTGTTTAGATTTTAGCTCTGCGAAATATGCGAAGTGTAGTACTGTATAAGCAGTGAATGGTTCAGTCCAGATTAACCACCACACAGTTTATGTACTGGTATAGCTCTGATGTGTGTGTGTAGTTGAAGATGTAGCCTCTTCTTGTTTGCCCACTGGTGTTAGGGAGAATAAAGTTGTTCTATGTGTAGCTCGCAGTGCGTGTAATAATAGCGTCAAAAAGCAAAAGTTACAACACAGTTCGCCCAAAATGATTTTGAGGCGGAGGAGGTGGGAAAGGGCAGTCATTGGAGCTTGCACCTATGGTTTATATATGGTGTCCTCCACCATTTAGAGGAATTTGTGGGTACGAGAGAGATCTCAGGTCTGGTGGGAGCAAATTGTGGCAACTGACTTCTTTCCTCCTCCATGTTTCCTCTGTTTTTATTGTTTACCATGTTTTTGATTAGTTTCATTAGTTTGATTAGTTTACCATTGTGTCTCCTCACACGCTCTTTCTTCTATGTCATACAACTGTGGAGAAGCACCACATTGTCGCAAGTTTAATAACGTATAAAAGGGAATGCCTCAATAAATCCGATTTGCTTGTTTACATGACTGTCAGATTGTCACATATCCTGTTTATTTCTGATTTATTTCCACATATGAAGGAGGCCTGAAACCGATCTCTGAATATCCGAATGCATACATTTTTTTTTTGTGTTTACATGGCCAAAGAACAGATCCGATCTGTGTCGTATATGAAAAAAAAATCGGAATTGGGTCACATTTAACTGGCAGTGTAAACAGGGCCATAAAATTTAAACAACTGTTGTGTTTTTGTGTTTGTCATCAGGTTCTGGAAATCCTGGTGCAAGCAGTAGTGGATAATCTGACCGATCACCGGGGCGAACAGGCCTCCATTCTCAGACCCAAACTCCAGGAGCTCTTGGGCAGAGTGTCGTCCCGCTGCAGCACAGACGCACAGATATGGAAACAGTACGCCCGTCTTTATGGCGATGGACATAGCAACAATGCAGAAGACAATGAAAAGGTCAGTTTCTTTTTTTTATTATTAATACTTTTAATATTATTAATTAATAGAAAATACAGATGCGTTTTTTTGTTTTGTTTTGTTTTTTGTTTTTTATTTAGCCCATTCCAGAATTCACACATTACTGTCTGGCTAGTTTCTGTCCTTTACTTATGCTAAAAAGAGAATAATGGTCCAACATTCCTGACCATTATCACCAATAAAGCCTAGAAAAACAGGGCATCAGTATATTGTAAACTGACAGGTTTAAATATTCCTTTCCAGTTATCAAAGAAATAATTTGTTCCTTAATTATAGTTTTGTAACTATTAAATTGTTTTAAATTCAAAAATAGGAACATATACATCAGTGTAAAACCTATAAATGGTGGAAAAACATATTCGGTATAATTGTGTACCTGGGTCTCCACTTTTGCCATGGTCTCTTTTGGCATTAACAAACTTATCCCTCAGGTTTTTCCAAGCCTTTTAACAAAAGCTTTCTTCTTTTCCCATTGCTGTTGCAATTTCTAGCCAAGAATAATTGGTCATCTGATTATCCCTATGATCATGCATGGTCAGATCATAAAGATGTCTGTACAGTCATATCCATTTCAGACAAAATCTCTTCAAAATGTTTCATATTTATTTTCAAATCAAATGCTGCGCTGCGCGAACTGTTCGCTTGAGTCTCAAAAAGCAATGTGCGTTCCGCCAGTCAACATCATGTCATGAGCACCCAAAGCGAACCTCCGCAAACACATCGATGATGTCACATTCGCCGCTCACACTCAAGCAAACTAGCGGACATGTCGAGTATGAACCAGGCTTTAATGGGTGATACAATGTCTACTACGTATTGGATCTGGTCCAGCACGTCATCGTGATACAGACAGCAGCAAGGACATCTTGTTTTTTTTTTGTGGTCAACTTGATTATTTTATGCTCAATTTACTTAAATTTGTAAAAACAATTAAGTTAACTTAATCTATTTGTGTTGGGACAACATGAAGGAATAGTCTGGAAGCCAGCATTTTTTAAAGTGTACGTAAAAGAGAGAGCTTTAATTTGTTGTTGCTTGATCACCTTTCATCTGGATAGCTCTAAGTGTTTTATGTGTTATATTTATAGGCGCTGCAGTTTCTGAGTAAAGCTCATCGATGTGAAACGCAGGCGGCTGGATGGGAGAAAGACACAGGCAGCTTCAAATCTGTGGTGAAAGGTGCCAGAGACATGGCTAATGGTGAGATTTCAAGCAAACACACACCACACTTTCCCTTTCTTTTTAACAAGGCCATTTGAGAGGGACACAGAGGATCGTGGTGGTGCGCTCATTCAGAGAGTCACTCTATCATGGCTAATGTGGCAGCGCATGAGCGTTGCGCTCCTCTGAAAGGCCTGATGGATTGAGAACACGGAGCCGGAGCAAGAACGACAAACAAGCCTTTTACCCCTGTGACCTCCAGCAGGCACAGACGTGTGTGTGTGTTTGTGTGTGTGTTTACCAGATGGGTTTGCTTTGTCCGTCCATCTGTGTGTGCGTGTCTCATTAAGAGGGATGTTGAGGGTTTGGTCAGTGAGTGTGTGTTGAATTAAACATCAGTTGAGACAGAGTGCAGGTTTTGGGTTGAATAGTAATTCTTTCTTTGTTTCTAAACGCATGACTCTCTGTGGCGCACTGCTGCTCAATAGCATGAAAAAAATTATCATATCTCCTCAGTTGATTTGATTATATTAAGAAAGGCAAATGTTTTTGTATTGCTAGCTTTCTGAAATGTTATGTTTAAATATGCAAATGATTATTTGCATTATTTATTGTTTTATTAAATATGGACTCATTTGCATACACTTTGTAGCACAATAATATGAACACTAAAGGAAGTCAGGTTCAGAATTCTAGTAGTTAAAGGTTTTATGTTGTATTTATGTCTCTTTCTTCCTCCTTAATTCAGAAAATACTGAGAACAGCCAAACAAAAAACATAAAAATATAAAGAAAATTAGTTAGGAACATATTGCTCTGTAAAACATTCAGAAATCAGATATGAAAAAATCTTGTATAGTGAAAGTATTCCTAGAGCGAAATAAGAGAAAAACATTATAAAAAGCGTAGTAATTACTAAACTGCCTGTTTTGATTTATTACATTAGGATTTACAAATATTTTTGCATTGGTAGTTTTATTAAATGTTGTTAAAATATGCAAATGAAGTGTTTTAGTAAACATAAACTTATTTGCATGATTTCTGGCACAAAACTTCGTAATTCTATTTTTGATGTATTAATCAAAGGTTTTGAATAATGTTTTAAACTATAAAAATAAATTGTCTATCTATTTATGAACATAAATGAGTTAAAGGTGCAGTAGGTGATCTGCCAAAATGCTAACCGCTTAGCATATTACTTTTGGACAGCGGGGAGGGACTTTGATTCAAAGCCACGCCTCCTGAAATCCCAAACGCGCGCACTGCATCACAACAGCAGACAACCCACTAGTTCATGTCATTCGCCAGTTAGTTAGTGTTTGGCTGGCGGCATGCAGGAATTACATTTATTACTAAGCCATACTTATGCTATTTCAGAGTGAATATTCAGAGTAGCATGGTAAACAACAGTATAGGAAGGCTGTCATTGTTAAAAAATGATCCAATGTGAATATAAAAGCAACTTCAGCTCAATAAAGTAGGTTAGACGGAATATCGCTATTTACTGATGTTTTGTTGTTAAACTAAATAAAAATCTACATTATCGATGCTGTAAAAGGACCTTATGAAACTGAAAATAGTCACATCAATCTTTCGCTGGGAGATTTCAGTGGCTGAACAACACGTCTATGCATATAAATCATTCATAACACAACACAATCTAACATAAGCTTAGCCTGACTAAAATAGTTTTAAAACAGAACATTACCTGTCTAACAGTAATACTTCAGCTATGGTGTCGTCCTTCCTCCAGCGTGCTCAAGTAACTCCAATACTGATTCAGGTTTTTAAAAGTTTCAATTCAGCATTTCATTTTACCGCGTCTGTGATTGTTTTGTGAACACGCGGCACTCATGCAGGCACGCATGCGCGAATGGCGGATCTGCATGAACATAGATGTGCAGAAGTCCTAATCTACATTTGCTGACAGACCGTTTGAGCTACTTATCGGAATTATGGGGGATGTCGGGCCCAACAATATTTAATTGAATGAACATTTTTTAATTTTATGCCTTTTAATAGTTTAATCATTACTGTACGCCTTACTTCACTATTGGACTGTAAAGAGACTTTCAACCAGCACAACAAAAATGTTTCTGAAGACAATGAATCAGATGGAAGCCTGAATCAGATGGAAAATGAGGAGGACACGGCTAAACCTCACGCCTGCTCTCTAAAATATAATCTGACAAGTGTCTTTCACATATATTTGGAATAAGCATGTGTAAGTAATATGAAACGTTCACCTGTCTTTTGCGAGTTTGTTATTTAAGATACAGTACGCAGGGAAAGCGGACACATAGAGAAAAAGTGCAGCGCTGGTGAAGATTTTGGTTGTTTAAAATCAATTTGACGGATAAATATTTGGAGCTAAATTATTAACGTGCCAAACAGCATTTTCCGTTGTTTACATCCTTGTTTTTGTCCTTAAGTACAGTACCATGAACACTATAAACTGTGCATGTAATAGATCAATTTTAAACCAATAAAAATACTTACAGGTTATGACTCACAATTCACAGCTTCTTCTGTTATGGTTGGAGCTGCTCCTTCTTTGAGGAGTTCTTAGCAGATTCAAGCACTAAACAGAGAGATTCTGGAAGCTGTCCTTTGCCTTTTACAATTCTCTGGAACATTATTAAAATTAAACTGTAAGCGCTTCTCTCTTTATGTTGTATCCTCTGGAAGCCCAAATACAGAAACAGAAGAAGCTCTGTGGAAATAGCAGCATTTGGGCAGCATTTTAGCTTTGTCTGCTTTAGCATTACAGTGCCTCCGGCCACGCCCTTTCGCTGCACGGGGTGTATGCGCATGATGAATGCGCGTAACCTGAAGATTTTGTGATCTCACTAACCAGGATATGTTTTTTTTTTTTGTAGTCCCCAAATTTCATTCACTGTAGGCTTTGCTAAGCTAACTCTGTAAAAGCCTATCTCCCTTTGCATTGAACCTTGAGCGTATTACATTCAGAGATGTTGGTTATGTTTACACAGCTACATTACACATCAGCTAAAGTTTAATATATGATATCGCAGTGGACCGCCCCTTTAAAAACATGTATTTAATAAAAATCTACAGACACAAATTAATAAAGTGTGACAAAAGAAACCGACAAAATATGTTTCCCATTTCCATTTAGACTGAACAAAATAACAAAACTTTATGAAAAGCCCAAATGGCTAAAATCCCCAAACTGACGAGTGCATGATAACACTATATTTTATCCTGCAGTGTCTGGCCTTAAAAATCCAACTGTCACATCATTTTATTCTGAGTTGGCATTGAACATGGACAAGCTTGTCAAAGCGATTAGGATCATCTCTCACACAGTGTGTTGTCCTTGAGTTTGCAGGCTGTTTGTTGTTGATCTTAATGATTTATAAAGGGGGCGGCTCAGCAAATGTAGCAGAACCCTTCACACGCCTCCGTCCCTTCCCTCTTACTCTGGCCTGCATTCAGTGTGTGCGTGTGTGTGATTTGGAGAATCGATCACTATAAGAGAAAGGGGTGTGTGTGAGCATACATAAGAGAATGGTTTCCTCACTGGTTTGTGTGTTGCCTTGTGCATTTGTCTAGGTCTTGTTTGTATTCATGTGTTGGTGTGCAGTAAAGCTATATGTGCATGTGTGTGTTGTGAATGAGCTCTGCACTGATTAATCACACCACTTTCCCTGCTGTCGCTGCTTCAGGCAGCAGCATGAGGAGAGAAAGAGAGAGGATAGCTGGACAGAAAATGGGATTTCGGGAGAGATAATCACAAAATAATTTAGAACAAAGAGAATTAACAAACAATGGGCTTTTAAAAAGGGGATGGTTTAGAGACAAATAAAAAGGTTTTAGATAGAAAAATAACTTAGTGAAAAATGAATAAAGTAATTAGAAGAAAAGAATGTAAATGTAAGACCATTTAGAAACAAAAAAAGATAGACAATTTGCAGAAAACGCTGCAACAAATGCTTGTCTTGCTTAGAGTTTTCTTTTGTTTGAAGTGCAAATATCTAAAAATTCTTAAATAAAGCAGCTTTTTCCTGGCAATTAAAAATATATTGACATGTTATTAGAAACTGTATGCATGCATTTGTCGTTTGAGATATATGCATTTAGATCCAGAGCCTTTTTTAGATAGAGAACCTATACATGTTGTAAAAGAGGTAAAGTTCCTAGGAATAGTTTTGACAATAAGCTGTCTTTTGCTTATCATATTAAAATATTACTAAATGGATTTTTTAAAGCAATGGGTTTTATAAAAGTTTTAGCAAAGATTAAATTGGGTGCAGATTGGGTGATACTCTTAAGACTTTACAGGACACTTATTAGATAAAAAATGGACTATGGACGCATAGTTTATGGATCTGCAAGGGTATCATACATAAAGATGCTTGATACAGTACATCATACAGGAGTGAGACTTGCTTTTGAAACATACAGGACTTCTCCAATTCAAAGTTTATATACTGTACGGCAGAAGGAGAAATGTTACTTTACAACAGAAGATTGACATTGGCTCTCAACTATGCAGTCAAGCTGAAAGTTAACAAAGACATCCCAGCCTATTCTACAGTTTTCCACCCTCAACATCGGCACCTTTACAAAGCCAGACTCTGATACATTAGATCTTTCCGAAAGTGAAATGACAACTCACTTGGAGAAGTTGGATATTAATATGGATATAATAACAATGATGCATGTGTGCCCTATACCACCTTGGTATATTAAAAAAGCCACCTATTATAATGCACCTGTCTCAGTTTAAAAAAAGGGAAATCCACCCAAATGTTTATCGGGAAGAATTTATGAATATATGATACAATCTACCACCTTATCTACCAGTATATACAGATGAAAATCAGATGGATTAGTATCTGCTGGAGCAGTCATTGATTCAGAGTGTAAAAATTAAGTAGGTTTTTCCTTAAAACAAGCTAAATAATCTGCCAATCGGGTTAGCAAAATAATCTTATTTCAAAGCTAAACTAGATTATTTTGCTCACACCATTGGCAAATTATTTTGCCAAAAAGCGTTTTTTGCAGTAAACTAATTTAGAAAAAAGCAGGAAGGACAGAACGAAAAATGACATGAGACAGAAATGGAAAGAAAAAAAATATTTAGAAGAAAGTATTTATTAAGAAAAGTAAATTTGTAAAAGAGAGAATTTAGAAAGAGATGAGAAGGTGGACAATTTAGTAAGACATTTAAAAGAAATTCTCAAGAAATTTTGAGATTAATGAAAGAAGAGAATTTATGAACAATCAAGAATAAATGAGGAAAGCATGAACTGTCAAGGGAATCAGGGAATGGATGAATACAATGGAATTAAGGAAGAATGAACCGAGGTTTTAAAAAGAAAATAACAACACGAAAAAAGGGAGGAAAGAGAAAAGAACCAAAGATCTCAAGATGGAAACAATGTTGAAATGTAGAAAAGGAAATGAATGCACTTCAAAATCAACACTGATTTATTTTGGGGAAGCAGTATGAAAAATAGTTGCAATAAGTTTTACTGTTTTAGAACTGTTAACTCTATTTGATGATCATATTGTGCTAGAAATGGTTATAATTATGAGTTTCGTGGTGAACAAAAGGAGGCAGGTGTTGTGATCCTGTCTGTGTCTGTGTCTGTGTGTGTGTGTGCGTGCACGTGCGCGCACATGTGTGTTAAATGACTGTTTTAATGCTGTTGGATGTTGCACTAATGACTTCACTGATTAAACATGAGCTGCTCAGAGGTCGTTATCCATCATGTAAAGTCAACAATTCTATACACATACACACTCTGAATCGCAATACACTATTAGTCCACAGATCCAGTCATGTGACCTTTGACTGCTAGACATGCTCATTCTTTCCCCTCATTGGCTGTACAGTCTAAGAGATGAAGTTTTTGAGTAATTCCTCCAACTGTATGTGTGTGTGTGTGTGTGTGTTTGTGTGCGCCCCTCACTCAGTGTCCATCAGCTGCAGCAGGTCGAAACGCAGTCCTCAAGAGGCTCTGCAGCTGCTGTCTTCAGCTCGACTCAGTCTGAAGAGTCTGACCACCAAAGCCAGAGTAAGTCAAACACACGCACACACTCTTTCTCCTATTACAGGCTTCTGCTTTTTCATTCATTCATTTACTTGTCGGCTTGGTCACTTTATTAATCCGGGGTTGCCACAGCGGAATGAACCACCAAATTATCGCAAATTTTTACGCAGCGGATGCCCTTCCAGCCTTAACCCATCTCTGGGAAATATCCACACACACACACACACACTCATACGGACAATTTAGCCTACCCAATTCACCTGTACAGCATGTCTTTGGACTGTGGGGGAAATCAGAGCGAAGGCAGGGAGAACATGCAAACTCCACACAGAAACACCAACTGGGCCGAGGTTCGAACCAGCGGCCTTTTTGCTGTGAGGCGACAGCACTACCTACTGCGCCACTGCCTCGCCCCTCTTCTGCTTTTTTAAAATGAGATTTTTTTACATACCTGTTTAATTGTTTTGTGAAAGTTGCTAATTTTTTGCAGCTCCTAGTTAGTTAATGCTACATTAGTGCACATACAGTATAGGCCAAAGTGAAACAACAAATGGTTTTACTTTCAAAAAGTGACAATTCAAAATGAAACTGGATGTTTAACAGGAAATTAGGTCATTGGATTTAGGTGTGAAAGTGAATGTATGATGGTAAGACTTTGATAAGATGATAATGATAAAACTACTGGCTTATTATCTGCGTATTATTAAGGTAATAACAGATTATTAGCTTTTATAAAAGATTATCTTATTTTACATTCCTAATTCTACTTAATACCTAAACCCAACTGGTACAATACTTACTATTAAAAAGCATCTAATTAATAGTTTATTCAGCCCAAAGTCTTAGTTAATGCTTTGTTATAGCGTGAACTGTACATTTAAATTAAGTGTGACCTGACACAAATTAAATTGATCTAAAGATGTACACAGTTAGGGTAAACAAATACCATTGTTTCTCTGGAATTACTACATTTATTAGGTACAGTATAAGTTTGAGTTGAATGTTATATTTATATTCTGTTTTAAATAATTTCACAATTACAATATACTTTCACCGGCCACTTCATTAGGTGCACCTTACTAGTACTAGGTTTGGACCCATTTTGCCTTTAAAACTGCCTTAATCTTTCTTGGCAGAGATTCAAGAAGCTATTGGAGCTAATCCTCAGAGATTTTGGTCCATATGGATTTGAAAGCATCACGCAGTTGCTTCAGATTAAATAAAGCTTCAGATTAATAAATTGGCTGGTGAGTGTATATATCAATTAAACAAGTGATGTCTTGTTGATAATAATAAACGAAAACTTTCAAAACAGACAAAAATTCTTACTGACCCTGAACTTTTTGGTAGCGAACATGAGAAATTTACTGGACCTCAATAAGTGTTTGAAATAGTGTTAAATTACATGGAAAAAAAAAATGTAAAAACAATAAAACATGACATTTGGATGAAACATTACAGGCGTCTTTTATGGAGAATAACTTTACAAATGGAATCACAGTTAGACTAGGGGGATGTTTAATTAACATGCAAATTGTCATTTTAGAGTTCATGTGCTTTTAATATGCATTATAAAGTTTAGTTTTGTGGTGTCTTTTTCTCATTTGTTATGTCGCAGCAACTGTACACTGACGTGGCCACAGGTGAGCTCCACGATGACCTCAGAGATGATGTCATCGAACTGGAGCAGCTCATCACAGAAATCCAGGATTTGAGCGCACAGCTGCGCAGCCAATGACAAGCCAGATCATTATCTGCTATTCCTCTCTTTGGTTACTTTAAATGTTGCACTTTTAACATCATGTATTAGACCAACAAAACCTCTGGAGATCCTGGAGAGTTCAGGACGTCTGTCACTTGTTTTTAAATCAACAGGGGAAATAAAACCTGGAAGAAGGACTTGATGTTTTTTTTTTTTTCCCCATTATGACCTGATCCAGGGTCAGTTGTCTATGCCTTAATCAGAGCTCCTGTAATCACAGTGTGTGGTTTTTAAGATCCCCGAGACTGGTATTGAAATTTCTTTGTACAAGAGTGCCTGTTAAATAAACAGTAAACATCTTTTTCTAACATATTTCATCCTTGCACTGGTTCTTTTTGTCGCATCTGATTAATCTGATTCCACACTTTAAATCAGGCTGGACTTTAATTGTCTGTCTGTGTTTTATTGTTCATTAGATAAAGAGAAAACCGCTATGAAAGTGATTGCAAAGAATTTATTATTCTTACAGTAATGGTGTGAAGTCTGGTATTATTTCACTACATTTAGAACAGTTTTAACTGTACTTTAGGTGTGAATGGGACATTAGTCAATTAATTCTGAATAAATCACATGTATAATACATAATCACATACATTTTATGTGTTTTAGTCAAAACTAGCTCATTCAAATTTGACTTTAAGCCAATAGTAGGATGAGAACCCAAAGGCTCTTACTGGTTGACTTGCACTTCGTAGTGTACCATCATTTTAACTTTAAAGCTTTCCGGCAGCTGTCATATTAGTCGTATAACTCCCCATTCACCTTGAATGCTGTTAATTACTATTGTCTGTTTGTGTTCTGCTCAGGCACTGTAGAGAGATTGTTAGCTTTTATTTTTGCTGTTTTCTTTTTCGATATGTGCCTCAGTTGGCTGATTAAATCTAAAAAACTATTTACACAAAATGTAAACACTGACAACATTTACTTCTGAACAACTTTACTTGTGTTAAAGTAGTTAAGGCAGCTTTTAACCTGAGGCTCAATAGTGTTTCACATTTGTTAATTAAAAATGGGAGTTATTACTCTAGGTTAACAGTTTCAATCATATTTGATTAATTAAGAGCATTAGGCACACTGTAGTTTACAATTTGAGCTGGATTTTTTAAATACATTTTATGAAGTCCCTATTGCTTACACAGACTCCATCTATTCAAGAATACAGTAAAAAATAAAATATTATTTTAAAATTAAAGCAACTGTTTTGTATTTTAAATTTGTATTTTTGGAATTTCATATATATATATAAAAAAGTTGATTCCCAGGAATAAAAGCTAATTATTAAGCAAATGTTATTCTAGTCTTTAGTATCACGTGATCCAATCAACAATCATTCTAATAAAACATTTAAAATTCTAATATAATAATTTTGCAGAAGCCTTTAACTAATTTACCAATTGAAATCGAGACTCATTAGACCAGGCAACGTTTTCCCCAATCTTCAGTTGTCCAGTTTTGGTGAGGCTGTGCAAATTATAGCCTCAGTTTCGTGTTCTTAGCTGACAGGAGTGACACCTTTCTGTCAGCATGAACCAGTCTGGCCATTCTCCTCTGACCTGTGGCATCAACAAGACATTTGCGCCCACAGAACTGCTGCTCACTGGATATTTTCTGTTTTTCAGACCAGTTTCTGTAAACCCTAGAGATAGTCGTGCATGAAAATCCCAGGAGATCAGTAGTTTCTGAAATACTCAGACCAGCCGTATGGCAACAACCATGCCATGTTAAAAGTCACTTAAATCACATTTCTTCCCCATTCTGATGCAAGGTTTGAACTGCAGCTGATCATATTGACCATGTCTACATGCCTAAATGCATTGAGTTGCTGCCGTAACTGGCTGTAAAAAAAAAAAAAAAAAAAAAAAAAAAAGTGTTTGCTCTCATGTTAATAAGAATATTTTTGATCTGTGACAAAATATATATATATATAAATCAGTAAGTATATATAGCTGTCTGCTGTCCTTTTCATTTAATCTTTTAGGGAGATTTACATTTAGCATCTGATTTCTCACATATCTAGACTCTCTTCCTGTCTGAGTTGCATCTTGCTTGCACATCTTCCTCTCTGTCTGTCCTCAGAGAAATGACATCATGCCTCTAATTCTCTGCATGGTATTTCAGCATTACAGACTATCTGTAACTGATTAGCATTGGTTATGAGAACATTTCTTTGTTTGTTTGACCGTGAAGAGAAACTAGGAAATTGGCAGTGTTTGGTTATTCATCATTTTCACAAAGATTTGCGTGAATGATGCAAGAGCACTGCCTAGTAAGTTGCCCCAGAGAACCTACAGGAAAACTGAGGGCTTGAAAACATGAAGCTGTCATAAAGCAAACATCCTGTGTATTTTCTGGGAACAACCATGTGAACTTCTAAAAGAGATTACACAATGTGAAAGCACTTGAGCTGCCGTTTGATCACAATACAATATAAACGTTAGCATGTGCTGCTACATCATTCACAAAGTGCTGTTCGTTTCTTTTTTAGGAGTGTTCTGAATAGTTGACACGTGCAGTGATAACATTTTTGTAGACAACCCCAGATCTGGTTTTCATATTAAGTTTAATAAGTTAACAATAGAACTTTTCTGTTTTACAAATTATTACAGAAAATAAACTCTTTTAAGAGTGAAGGTTTATAAGCCTTGCATGTGTTGTTCATAATGATAGTCTTCACAAATGACCAACTTATTATGAAGCCTATACAAATGCTGGCTATAACCAAACAAAACCATGGTGGCATGACTTCACAATTAAGCTTCCGATAACTCTTTCTGTCTTCAAAACATTTGGATACACTTTAATTTCTGGATCCCATTTAGGCATTTCCAGCTTTGCAGTTAATGTCAACTAACTCTCATTAGTAGACTAAGTGTTAGTAATATAAGTTGACATGTAATTGCACTGTATTTCTACCCAGTGGAATGGCTGTTGGAGGACAATCAAAATAATGTGTTTATTAAAGTGTAATGCTCAGTGTTAGTTGACTTAGTTGTAGAGTTACTTATGATTAGCAATGTTTCATGAGTTCACACTCTAAACATATATTTGACTGAATAGAATATGCATATTTCGTGTGCACTCCTGGGAGAGGGCTTTGAGCTCAGAAAAACACTGGTGCTATTCCCCTTATCAGGATTGAGAGAGTGAAAGGGGTCCGAGCACAGTGTCTAGCCTGGCTCTAAAACACTTACCCCTCTCCCCAATCTCCCCGATTTATGTAGGTGTAGGTTTTAAAAGTGTGGAGTTGGGGTGGTGGAGGGATGCTGAAGTTGAGAGAAAACCGAGGTGGGACGTGCTTAAATATTTATAGGCATTTGGTTCTATGCTGATTGAATAATAGAACGATTGTCTGATTAGCTTCGTCAAATGGTCACGGATGATGCTTCTCTTGAAATTTGTTTATAAAACATAACCATGAGAGCAATGGAAAAAGTGTACGAAAACATTTGAAGTTTGCTAGAACAATTATAAACACAGCAAGGTTTTATTGTCATCAACAACCTAAGTAGTCTATTTTAGTCATTTGCTGGCAAACACCAATTTTTCTAGACATGTGAAAGCTTTGAGAATTTCTTGTTGTATTAACATTTGGAACTCATGACATGAACTTGAATGGACTTTAATTGGACTTGAGACTTGATGCTGTCAGGCAAGACTTTGACAGGAATGTGTAAAATGTCTTATATTTGGACTTAACCTCTGACATGTATAGACCTACTAAAATCAAAGATTTGAGTATTGTTCACTCTAGATTAATCCCTTGAAACTTAGGCCCCGTTTACACTAGTGCGTTTTAGTTTGAAAACGCATAAGTTTTGCTACGGTTACGCCATCCGTCCACACTACGCCGGAGTTCTCGAGCGCCGAAAACGGAGCTTTTTGAAAACGCTGGAGAGGCCGTTTTCATTCTAAAACGCTGCTGCTCCGTCTCAGTGTGGATGGGGAAAGACGGAGACATCTGAAAACGGAGGCGGGGCTGCAAACGTTCGCCTATCTGATTGGGGCTTTTCCTCAATATTAAGTAGCCCACATACAGTTCAGTCTCGCATCCTCTTCTTGTAAGTTAAGACTTCGCAAGTTTGATCAAGGCTGCAGTCTCCCCCTTCTCAGTTTGATATGGAAAACATACCGAGGACACGGGTAAATCTTCAAAGGGAACAGTGTACTTTATAACTTCATTCACATCACCTTGGCTACGTTGTTTCACTTTCTCAACAATAAAATGTAAACATGATTTAAGGAACTGCCTATTTTCATTTTAATATTAGCAACTTAACAGACAGCAGAAATGTTGAGGCGTCGTGCTGCATATATGAGCGTCATCTTCACTGTGTGGATATTTATAACAAAACAGAGCCGATAACAACGGTCTCGTTTCAATTTCAGTGACAATACGAAACGCACCCTCTCTTTTGCTGAATATCAGTTTTAATAATCGATAATTATAAAAGTATAACATACAATAAGTTTATACATTGTAGGAAATAAAGACGAGCGATCAGTCAATGTACCTGGATTAATCATTAACTTATCTTTGCGCTTAACCAAAACATGTTACCCGTGAACAAGTAACTTAATAGATTCCAATGACCAAAGTCAGGGAATTGGCCTATGTCGTTAGATAAAGACAACAACATGAATGAAATTTCACGTTTAGCAAATATAGTGAGATTAGATCCAGCGGGAGATGCTTGATGAGCAGTCCGACAAGCAGAGCTCTCATCTGGGTAGAAATGCTGGAGCGCTTGCCCGAGAGTGTCTGTGTGGTCACGTGATGTGCGTTTTCAGCGTTTTGGTGTGGACGGAGAGCAGTTCAGAAACGCTGGGTAAAACGCGAGTGTGGACGCGGATCGTTTTCATTCTACAACGCCGTTTTAAAACTAAAACGCACTAGTGTAAACGGGGCCTTACATGCAAAGCTTTACATGGATGGTTCACGCAAAAATGATTCATTCACCCTTCAACATATTTAGACGAATATGGTAGCTGGTACTCAATAGCTATTTTTCCATCAAAAGATGTAAATTAAATTTATGCACAAAACAGGAATATCGCATAAAAGATGTGCAAATAAAGCAGTGTTTTCATCCAATGAGTCAAAGAGAACAAAATTGTCACTTCTTGATTAACTGGCGCCAAATATCAAAAGTAAAAATGGAATATGCTGTGATAGGAGAAGCTGCGTCAATCTTTTCTGTATTTAAAAATTCCTTGCGCAACAGAAGAGAAATGCCAACATGTAATGAATGCGTGGTGGCGTTTGAAGGCATGAGATGTGGAGCACAGGCGCTCTTGACAATTCTGGAGGGAATTGATAAAACAATAACATTAACACTGAAATGGTTAAGGCACATCTTCACGTTTCCATCAATCCTTTTTTAAATATGTATATCCAAAATGTGCATAAAAATAGGTGAATGAAAACAGCTATTGACTTCCATTGGGTTTTTATTTAACCGTTATGGAGGTAGATGGGTGCCAGCATTCTTAAAAATATTTTCTTTTGTATTCAACAGAAGAAAAAAAGGTTTTAAACCAACAATTAAAAGGTTAAAGCCACATAAATTTACATTTTTGGGTACTTGACTGACTGAAGACTAGTTTCCATTAATTGGTTTTTGCTAAACTTTCGCAATATTTCTAAATGTTGATTAAAAAATATCTAATCAAAAATGACAGCATTTGTTATTTCGCTGAAAAGGTTCCTTTTGTAGTAAGTCATTCTAAAAACTGTGACTAGATGTGGGTAGGATTTCTGTGTATTTCAACCATATATATTTAATCAACGGAGTCATAGTGCAGTTATCAAAGCATTAATAGCAGCTAAGGGCCCTTTATTTATAGACCATTTCAATGTGGTCATGTCATCGGCCCATAAACATTTCCTGCTTGTTATTAACACTATTTTATAACTGTAACAAGGGAATTCAATCATAACTTACGTAATGGTAAAACAGCTATCATAACATTATTTATCAATATGTGGCTCTTTTTGGATTTGTTGAAGCTATAGAAATTAAAAATGTAAAACAAAGTACGCTGGTACCATTACATTTCTCAAAACGGTGTATAAAACAATGAACAATATCGTTGAAGCATGATTTTGTAATTTTTATTAACCTATTTTCTCTTGAAAATGTCACCTTTAAAACTGGAAAGGCTGTAGAAATCTAGAATTGTGTGTAATTCAGGCATTTTACCAGTAACCCCCCACCTCATCCCTCCAATGGACTTTGGTTGGACGTAACCCAGCGTGTTAAATGGATAACATATTTTCTTATTTTGGTCTTTGAATATACTCCTGCACACTCTTCACCAGGGGTGTCGAGACTTGTTTCTGGAGAATCACTTCCTGCAGAGATCAGGCCTAACCCTAATTAAACACCCCTAAACTAGCTAATTAAGCTCTTTAGACTTCGTAGAATCTTCCAGGCAAGTGGATTGAAGCTGGATGGAGCAAAAATCTGCAGGGCATTGATCCTCCAGAGGCAGGATTTAAGGTTTGCTCTGCTACACTTTTGGAAGCTAGCAAGAAATAGATGTCAAGCTCTCCTTATGGTCCCAAAGGATGCATTTGTCTTAATGTCTAACGTTTTAGTTCAGGTGGCATCTTAAACTGAATCTTTGTGTTTGAAAGCCCCATATTACAGTGCAGAGTTGCTGACAGAAGGCATCTGCGTTCCTCCCACCGGGGCTGGCCTGCTGGCTGCGACAACAATCACAAAGCACATTTTTAGCTACATAAACTGTTAATTCCCCAGCACAGCTCTCTTTCCTCCCGCAGGGTTGTGCTGATATCATTGATACAGTGTGAAGTTCCTGTCCTCCCTCAGTGGGCTGCATGTGTGGTGCAGTGTCATTTAATTGTGTCTTTGTCATCTCACGCACAAATGAACAACCTACGAACCCAATGGGCCTTGTGTTATGTTCTCTGTCGGTTTATATAACCGTAAAAGTTGATTGTGTTTGACAAAACTGATCTTTTACAGTTCAGGCACTACTGTAATAATGGCCGCAGAAGAGACTCCCGAAAGGTGAGTTAATAAATTAAGGATTTTAAAGCTGCCTTATAGGGATTGTTTACCCAAAAATGTAAGTTTTTTTCATCATTTACTTACTGTCATACCTTTCCAAACCTGTTTTTAAATCAAAGCATGGCAAGTTTATTTATGTAGGACATTTCATACACAGTGGCAATTCAAAGTGTTTTATATAAATAGGAATAAAAGAGACAAGCAAAAATTATTAAAACGAATAAAAACAGATTAAAATGTGTTACAATAGGTTATAAAAGAATGAAAAGGAAAAGAAAGACACAATAGTGTGAGCTGTTGGACGAAGCACAGTGCTCATTCAGTAAAGGCACGGCTAAATAAATGTGTTTTCATTCTTGATTTTAATGTGTCTAATGTTGGAGCACATCTGATCATTTCTGGAAGCTGATTCCAGCAGCGGGGACGCAGTAGCTGATGGCTGATTCACCCTGCTTTGAATGAACTCTTGGAATTTCTAATTTATTTTATCCTAAAGATCTGAGTGATCTGTTAAGTTTGTATTCAGTGAGCAGATCTGTAATGTATTGAGGTGCTTGGCCATTTAGTTATTTATAGACAAGTAATAATACTTTAAAATATATTATGTATGTAACTGGGAGCCAATATAAAGACCTGAGGACAGGTGTGATGTGCTCTGATTTTCTGGTTCTGGTCAGAGTCTGGGGCTGCAGCGTACTTGATGAGCTGCAACTTTCTGACTTTCTTTTTGGGAAGGCCGGTGTAGAGTCCATTACAGTAATCAACAATTCTCGTAATTAAAATTAGGTTAAAATTTGTTTTTTTTTATCTTACAAGTGAAACTTATGACAGCAGTTAGTTGTTTTTTATATTCTTAAAATCAATTTCAGTGTTTCAAGTTTATAGACATGCACCTAGTAAGTAGTTATTTAGATTTTATGACAACTTTCTGTTTGAATGGAAACTGTTTGAAGCGGAGGTTGATTTTATTTTCATATCAAATAACTTTTATTTCCACATGATCACCAGTATGTGTGCTATGATGAGTGAAATACTTAGGTACTGTCTCCAGACAGTGCAAAATACAACAACATACTCCAAAAAACAAACAATATACTATTAGCACTGTTGACAGTAATACGCAAAACACAATAAATATGTAAAAGACAATATATACGTTAAGAAAAACAGACATTGCGCACAGATAGACAAGTACAGTCAAAAAGGTCTACACACTTGACTGTTGGTGGAAAATAATTGTAGGCTATATTGTTTGTTCCAACTGACATGGCAACAAGGTGCTGTATTAGTTAGAATTATTCTTGCTCTCCTTATATTCTGAATACACTCTCCTAATTTTGTTACGAGTTATGAATTCAAAGACCAAAACAAAAAGAAAGTGGTCTGAAGTACTTAGTTGAAGCATGCCATTAACATTGTACTCTCTCTCTCAGTCCTGCTCTTCTCTTTTAGTTATGATGGTCATTATTTTTAAACTATAAATAGCGGTGACCCAAGAATAGCTTTATGACAGCACTGTCTCTCTGTTCCTTAACTGAATCCCCGTTTCAGCTCCAGCCATTAGACCTGGCAGCTGAGGCAGGAACTGTCTTTTTATTTAATTAGAGATCATGAATTGATTAAAACATAACTCTAGTTTGGTAGTATTCCTCACAGAAGAGAGTGTTTGTGCATGTAAATCACAAGAACATTCTGTTTAACACCCGTTAACAATGTTCACCAAAACACTGGGTTCTCCTGAAGGATGATCTCATGCAATCAATAAATCAGTCTGAGGTCCTCTTCCAAATACTCTGAAGCTGATGAGGAATGGTATTCCTTGTCTGTCTCACCCACTCATGTCCTAGAATGGGCCGAGCTTAGTCTGGGCCTAAAATGGTCTTGATCTAAGGAAGTTTCTGAGTCACCTTTCAGTAATGCTGTAAAGACATCCTGCTTATCCAGATAACAAGCATCTGTAGGAGGACAGCGACTTTCGGCTAAGTTTAGGCAATTGTGAGCATGTGAAAGAATGGAGGCATGTTCATCTATTTGTGTGTGGAGGCTGCGTGTGGATGTTCCATGTATTAATAGGATCCGGTTTTCGACGTGTAGGGAGGCCATAGGGTCCCCGTTCATGGGCAGAAGACTGTCAAAGTCAGATTTAGAGCTGGTAAGCAGTCAGGCATGCTGTAGGGAGAAAGTCATTTGGATTACATAACTGCGCTGAACAACAAGGATCACTTTAATGAGTAAATCAGCAGAATAAATCAAGGGTTCTGTTTTAATAGTGTTGAAACAGCTGGGGAGTGCTGAAAAAAAAAAAGAGAGCCTCTTAAAGATGGACTTAGCTGGTTTAGGATGTCACAACACACTCAACGCTATTAATAATATAAGTTTCATAAAGAGTTTCGCAGTGATCCATTTTGGGTTTCCTAAAGAACTCTTCAGTGAACATTTCTTAAAATACCTTTTTTTTATAAGAATAAAGAACATTTTTAAAAATTTAAATATTTTAGGGGGAAATTAAATTGTTCAATGGTAGTAAACGGTGGGATAGTATAAGTTCTTTGTGGAACCATACACTTAATGCCAATGAAGAATCTTTAATTTTAAACAGGTACTTCAACCAAAAATGAAAGGCAAGAAGAAATTTCCCTGTAAGTATTAAGCTGGAGGATTTTCAAGCTGGTAAATCCTTTTTTGCTAGGAAATACACATATAATTGTGCTCTGGTATAAATAGGCCTTGTCATAAAACAATCCATCTAAAAAAGGCCAAGATTGTTTTCTGATCTTTTAACTTGGCCAAGCTGGTGGCTGTCAGTTGAATTTATTTATTTTTTGACAGTTTAAAAGTCGAAAAACCTCTCTAAATCCAACCACCATGGCAGGTCAGGCCAACAGAATAGTTACATTACATGCAAAGCCCATTCAAATTCTTTTTAGCCTTTAGTACATTGAATAAAAAATTACATATTTTTTCCACCTATATTTTTAACCATCAATTTGTCCTTAATGTTCTGGGATGCTGTCAAACAAAATAAAAAGTGTAATACTTTACCGTACATTAGATTTCAATCACTTTAATAACTCCTGAGCCCAAAGTGTAGTCTTTTCTCTTTCACATCTTGACATTTTGGTTTGAGTGGGATATATGTGGTTAAAGCATACTGTGATCACGCTTTTACTAATTATGTGCATAATTGTGGTTTTCTGTTTACATGAGCTCCATCTTAATCACAGTGCTGCCGTTATCACAGTATAGGTTGCATTCATGCACACTGTAAAATTGTAATAGGATTTTTGTTTAGTTTTGTACTAATATTGTTAAAGTTAATTCGTTCATTCATTCATTCATTCATTCATTCATTCATTCATTCATTCATTTTCTGGCCAGCTTGGTCCCTTTATTAATCCGGGGTCGCCACAGCAGAATGAACTGCCAACTTATACAGCAAGTTTTTACGTAGCACATCCCCTTCCAGCCGCAACCCATCTCTGGGAAATGTTCAAGTTCATGTCCAATTCTGAACTATATATAACACTTTTTCCTCCAAAAAGAGGTGTGCAGCTGATGCTTGCACTCTATGTGACAAGCTTGACTTATGATGGCTGCATTTACAGTATCAGACTTTTTTTTTTTTTTTTTTTTTTTTACAAACGACCCCCACCTTCAAATTCATAAGTATGCACAATTTATATACACAAACTTTTTTTTTGACTCTGGTATAAAGGTTCAGCCCCACATGTGTGTTCCAATAAGAGCTCCATCCCTGACGTCATGTCTGCAGGAGATTGGCTATATGGAGTTCGAGCACAAACTCCTGCCCTTGCACACTCACACGCGCTCAAAGTTTTCCAAGACTTTTCAAACTTCTGCTCGAGCTCAAACCGCGCGCACGCGAGCTCTCTCGCCGCCTTGACTCCCGTTTTCCCCGATTTCCGTTTCGTGCTTTGAAATTTTCTTTAACTCCAAGCATTTTCCCCCTCTTCTAAGTTATGTTTGCCTCTAAGTGTTTTCTTATGGCGAATAGATGACAGCGCGCGAGGGTTTACAACTGCTTCACACGCGACACAGTGGAGCTGCGCTTCTATAGTTTTATTTTGGTATCTTTCTATCTATAGTGTATATTTATAGTACAGAGGCTTTCTTTCAAACTTCCCCAACACTTTGACTGCTAAAGGATATGGCTATGCTCGTGTGGGACATCATTGTTTCTGTTACGTTATTAATTTCTCCGGCTTTTCTTTCGGCGGATCAGAGCGGCTTCAGGAAACTGTACGTTGTGCAACCGGGACCGAGCGGTACAGACGGGGTTCACGTGAGCTCCATTTCATCGCTCTCGGGAGCGTCGGGACAGCCACACTCATACAATGTGGAGCTGAAAGCCAGCTTCGGTGGCCAGGTCCGGACCCGCAGAATGGGTCACCAGCAGAACCCGAGCATTCCGATCCGCCAGGACGCGCAGTCTGGCCGACACACATCCAGCCATCACATGAAAGTGTCAGGGTAAGAACAGAGCCGAGTATAAAGTATTTAACACTTCATTTAGGATGTTTTAGCTTCATTATATATTTTAACAAACGATCTTGATTATTTGACAAAATAATTGACCATAATAGGCACGAATAACAGTTCAAAACATGCAAATACAGAATGAATGAGCAGGGATTTCTATTATCAGTGCTTTATGCAAAGTTGTTTTGCAGTCACTTAACAAATACACAAACTTTCAAACTATGAATAATTGTTTTTTTTTTTTTTTTTTTTAGACTTGTACTCGTTGAAAACTGGGCTGATGGTAGTTTAGGGTTGAATGAAATAAATGCAAAAATTAACCTCTGCAACACAACATCATAAGAAAGTTCATAGTGAGTTTAGTTATCTTTACTGAAGATACCACAGTAATATTCTTAAAAGTCATGCATGCTTTGAAACTTTTAGAAAGAGTCAACTAATGATTTTACTGTTCCATTAGAGATTTGGAGCCTTATTGCCAATGATGTGTTAGCAGCCACATGACATTAAGTAGCAATAAATTTGATAAGTCATCCAGTCTACAGCGAGTCGTAACCTTTTAAAAAGCACAGTAACATCTGTTGTTTCAGTAAGCCACGCGAGCCAGTTTAAATGTAGGCTACCGGCTCCCCTAGTAATGAACTCGATGCCCCTTAAAAAGTTTCGGGAGGCCATTTACAAAGTTTTTTTTTTACATTCCCTACAATCACACTGAGTAACAAGTGTATCCCAGCCTGTATTTCTTCATATTTTCTGTCACTTTACTATGAAGTACAGTATGAAGTAGTACAGTGGGAATAAGAGGACTGATTATATTGGAGCCTCCACCAGCTTTGGCCCCGGGCCCTCATGCCACTAGTGACAGCAGACTTACGTCAGAAACCGCTCTGGGTGGCCGAGGAGATTGACCGGGGGGTTACAGTAAGGTTAGTAGGTCCATTCAGTTTGTGTGTGATTGTGACTTTTGATGTCATTGCAGAGTGAACGTCTGTGGGGGGCAGTGCTGTGTTGGTTGGAGCAAGACCCCAGGATCTCAGCGCTGCACTAAACGTGAGTTATGATGATTTTGTGTCATGCATGTGCTTGCATTTTCTCAGGCCTTATTTCTGCACTAAAACTATTCTAAAATCTTTCTTGGACAAGAGAAAGCCCTTCATCACCCTCAAAAATAAGTTCAAAAACACTTCAGTTTAATATTGTTTCCAAAGGACTGTGGGTCTCACATGAAATCAATTATTCTAAGAATGTCAACAAAATTAGTTGAATTTAATAGTGTTGAAGAGTGGATTAAGTTTGGTTAGTCTTCTAACACAAACATTGCTGCTTCCATTCATCCTATTTAGGAAGAATCATGAAGTTTCCAACTCTGATTCTCATCATTTACTGATCACTGACTGAGGGTTTGGACTTGCACTGATGTCCCTTTGGCTTAGAACCTGTGTTATGTGCTTTTGAGCAAGACATTCAATTATGTCTTGCTCCATAGCCTTAACTGCAGTATGTTGTTGAAAAATATCCCTCTGGATATAAATGTGTGCTAAATACAAGAAAGAAAGAGGAAAGAGTAACCACAAGTATGTCAAATTCTGATGATTAATACAAAACTAGCATTTTTACTCTCCTTTTTAAACAAACAGCTTCAGCCTACTTGTGAGTTTGTGTCTGGACATACGTCATTCAAGGCTTCCTAGGGTAATGGTGTTTCTGGAATATCACCAATTTTTAAAAGGTTTATTCAGGCATTGAAAGTCAGAGAATTTATATATATATATATATATATATATATATATATATATATATATATATATATATATATATATATATATATATATATATATATAAAAAATTTTTCAAGTCATGGAACCATGAATTTTGATCATTTTATTTTTGCTTATCACATTGTTTTTCGTTGCAATATTTGTTATGGTTTGTCTTTTTTGTCCATGCCATTTTATTTAATTTCTGCTTGTCAATTGGCAATCAAATATATTATGAGTTTTTATATAAACATAAGTTGTTTTCTTTTGTTTTGCTAAAAATGGTTGTAAGTAAATGAGACCGGATGTCTTGACTCCTTTGAGTCACAATGGCTGATCCTAAAGAGCATCTATGATGAAAATCATCTTTTGTAAGCTGTTTGGGCAGAACTGTGTGTAGGTATAGTGTGTCCACACTAGTTTTGGGGTAAATTTAAGACAGTAAGTCACTTTTTTTTTTACAATTTCCTGATGTTAAAATAGGATCCAAATCCCTCCCATTTTGAGGCCCACTGCACCATGACGTAGGAGTGCCGTTTCCCCACCCACCGAATTGATTCACAGCCACATATAAACATGTCTTCATAGTAACGCGTATAATCATATCAACAAGACAGGACGTGCGCAAAGCAACTGGGATCAAAAGATCTGTTGAGCTGGCTGTGATCATCAATCATCGTCAAATGTGTTTAAGAATGAGTATTCAAAGTTTAAAATGTTTTTAAAACAGTACATGTTTGTAATAAATTACAGCGATTTTACTGCTTTATCACCACAGCCCCATGTCAGTACAATTATAAAAGAAGATTCTTCTATCTTGGTTTTGTGGACGTTAAATCAGGTTTATTTTGTACATTAACATGATGGATATCCATACAGCAGTGGATATTAACGTGTATCCTGTCACATCTGCCATGCAAAAACAGTGCAAAGTTAAATGCGAATGCTGTGTGTGTGTCCGCTGTGTGCGTTTGTGTGCGTGAACTTTGTAACAACATTGTGTGTGATTGTGTGTGACTCATCATTTTCACTGACTTATTACCTCAGCAACAAATACATCAAATACCCATTGGTAAAGTTCTTACTGTAGTATTTCTCACAAATGTTACATGAGATCTGCTTCCTTCATGTCTGTCACTGTACTGTTTATCTGACGCAGCCAAGGTGGAGATTGAGGTACACTCTGACAGGCACGTGGCATTGGTGGGCAGGGAGAACTAGCATTAAAGGCACAGGCAACAAATACAGCTACAGTGTTTTCAAAGTGTTTTCAATTCTTATTTTAAATCTTGAAAAAGGGGTAAAATAGATGCCCTTTACGTGGAAAATAATGGACATACAGTTTTTTAGTCAGTGAAAATCATTGGAATTGGATAACTTGGTCATTATATGACAGCGGAGCTCAAGGATCTTGCACAGAATGATCATTTTGCTTCTGGGTGCACTTTTGAAATGGTTATAAATGATCTCTTTTAAATTCAGCAGATTCATGACATTCCACACTTGTATGATCAACTTTCAAGTTTTTGTTCATGCAATCTTTGGGTTTGTTCATTGGCTGAAGTGTTCCTGAAATGATTAATAGTTTCTGTGGTTAAAAGTGCCATACACGGAGACATTATATAGTGTCTTTTACCAACAATTAGACAGACAGCTGCAGTGCCCACCTGAGTGGAGTCAAAGCGCTCTCAGTTAGATCTGAAGTGGAGGGATGTGGGCTGTTGGAAAAAGAGGGTGTGTGTTATCATAGGTGTAGATTTCAAGAGGGTGGTGGCTGATGGAATGTGATAGTGCACATTAGCACACACTCAGGATATGACAACACGCTCAAGTTACAAGCAAATCTCAAAATTAATCTGCAAGTTATTGCACACAAACCCAGAGCACCATCATAGAGTTTGCATAGAAAGGAACACTTTAGAGAAAGCATTTTAAAGTCTATATTTTTTTATTCTACCACATATTAAATTAAGTGTACTATGTACTAATATTAAATGAATCATTTGGTACAATCCTATGGAGCCAGATCAGTCTCAATAATAATACATTTGCATTTATAAATTTAATAAATGCACAACACAATTCATAAATTCAAAACACAATTCATAAATTCAAAACACAATTCATCAATTTAAAACACAATTCATCAATTCATAAGTAAAAAGTAAAAATTTCCCAAATGCTCACACATATGCATCTTACATAAATACATTTAAAATGTTTACACAATTATGTATATATGAAGTTCTTGGATTACTTTCCTCACTCATTTATGAATTAGGTTAGATGTGCTTATGAACCACCAAATGTGCTTTGAAAATGCTCACTCGAGCATGAAGTACTTTGAATTTGAGTGCAGTATTTTTGAGACCTTCCTGGAAGGACATGATTGGTACTCATCTTTTGGAGGATATTCTGTTTAGCCAATCGCTGTGAGTTTTTAATCCACCAATCAAAACACTCCTTACAGAACAAGCTTTAAAAGCTCTACCGGTTAATAATTATTATTTTATGTAAAATAAAATAAATAATTTTAGCAGTATTATTAGACATTTGTCAAAAATTAAATAAGCCGAGTAACGTTATATGTTAGTTGCATTGAGTACAATGATCTTATATCATTCATGACTGTCTGTATTCAATGCATTCAGCAGCAAATCTTACAGAACAAATCATTGATTCAAATGAATTGGTTAAATTAATGACTCATTTAGTAATACAATCATTTGCTGTCACTTGCTGACACTTTCAGAATATCATTTTGTCGATCACCTCTGATCAGAATGTTTTAATTGAATCCTATGAAAATTTGCTGCTTTAATTGTTATCTAAATGCATTTACAGTTTTTTTTCAACTGCTTAAACATGTTTTCAAAACAGTGTACCCTTTTTTTTTTTTTTTAACTTTACACACATTTCCCAAATCTGCACACACAAAATGCCTCATACCCTATCATCTTCAAAATGTAACACTTCATTCAAAATGCTATAAACTCACATCAGAATGAAGCACTTGCATTACAGTTTTCCTAATTATTTACACACATTTTCTGAAAGCATGTCTCATATTGTCAGAACTCTACACACAAATCAAAAACACACACACATTGGGGAAAACCTTTAATTATCCTGTAAAATGAAACTTTACATTCAAAACAATGTGATTTGTTTTCAAAATCGTAGTTTGCTTTCAAATGACACACACAAACCATCACATGAATAGACATTTATTAGAACCAGTTGATCACGGATGTACTTAATATAATGACCACTTCTTCCCCATTTATCATAATGACTTACAGTACGCCTTTTTTTGTTCAGTGTTACACTTACTACAGACAGTACATAGGCCGACATAAGTGCATTGTAAAATATTTCAGAATATTGTTTTTATACAAAGCACACAAATTCACGGTACCAAATATATTTTACTGTATTTTTCCCACAAAAACAGTGTACACAGTGTTCACCCCAACCAACACAAAGTTGCACATAACTTGATCTACATATGCCATGAGCTGAAGTATTTACAGAATACAGTTACAGTAAAAAAAGACAAAATAAGTGTGGATTTCGGTCATACAGTTTTCATCCACAGGCAGAAAAAAAAATCCTCAATAGGATTGAGAAATGGAGAATATGGAGGGAGATAAACAAGTAAAAAATGTGGGTGGGCATTGAATCAGTTATGAACCAGATTAACTCTGATTTCTGAATTACAAATACGTGTGACAGGTGTTTACCTATATGATGAGTTAGTATGCGAAGTAGGGCAACTGACAGTGTGTTTTTCTGCTTGAAAAATGTGTCAAATGCAGAAAATTGTGTGTAGTGTTGAAAAAAGTGTGTTTTAAACCTGAAATTTGAGTGTAAAGCATGAATTGTGCTTGTAGTTTAGCAGAATTTGTTTCAGGGGGTTGGTGCAGCAGTTATATGTTGTAGTCAGTGTGTCTGAAGTATGATTAATTGTGGGTATCAACTAAGAAAAACTGTTAATGGCAAACAAAATGGTATATGTTTGGATAAAGCATGTAAACACTGTTGTTCTAAATATTAAGCTCTTTGCTCTTTAGGCTTTTCAATACAATGTTCTACAGTGACAGTAATCTGCAGAGAGGAGTAACAGGTACACTGTAAACACCAAAGACATGAAAAAAAAAAAACAGAAAATATTTATTGGACCAAACATTAATGGTGGTTGTTGCATAAAAAAGCATCAATATATGCTGTATGTAAAATGTAAAAAATAAATACAAATAAAAATAGAACACATGTAAAGCAAAAGTATGTTTAGAATACAGTAAAGAACACAATTGTGTGTAAAGTGAGTCTCGGGGAGGTGAAGCATCCATTGCCTGCAAAAGCATCATCTGGGTATAGGGTTGGTCATTATACAACACCAGGTATAATTCGGAAGAATTCCTCTATTCTTTTTTTTAGAAGAATTTAGAAAAGGAGAAAATGGGGAATGTGCAAAACTACAAATTATGTTTTGTTTTTTTTTGGCCCAGAACAGCTCAGTGTTCCATAAACTTTGGACTATACTAGACTAAAGCAGTGATTGGTTCGTGATTAGTTAAGAAATAGTTTGCACACTTGAGGAGCATGTGTGTGCGACCTTGTGAATAAGTGTAGCCATTTGATTGGTTGTGTTTGGAAAAGGAAAGCAAGTGGATTCCTGTTAGATTTTTGTGTTTTAGGTAGAGAATTGTGTGTAGTGTTTAAAAAAAAGGGTTTTATACAATTGAAAATTCAGTTTAAGGCTGAGAAATAACTTGTGGTTTTGTAGATTTGGGGTGTTGCAGTTTGTAGTTTTGCATTTTGAGTGAGATATTTCAGAAATCGTGTGACAAGAAAAGATTTTGTGTAAGCTGTTGAAAAAAACTGTATTATCTAATTCACATTTAGATGCAGATACTTTACCACAATAATACTGTTGAATTTAAAACTATTTATGTTAGATGCATATGAAATATTGTTGCTTTTTATTGTGGAATTTTATTTATGAATTGTTGTTGTGGATTTATGAATTTTATGAATGCAAATGAATTATTATTGAGACTGATCTATACAATACACTTATTGTGTGCAACTGTGCATATACATTTTTTACATTGTACTTCTATTTAAAAATCATCTTTGTGTAATTACATGTGTAATTAATTTATGTAATTACATTTATAATATCAATGTTAACTCTCAGTTACTCTTCTTAACTCTCAGTTACTCTTCTTATCAATACCACCAAACTAGTGCTTAACCTTACCCAAGTCCCACCTAAATAGCACCATAAGCTTTGTGCTACACAATAACTGGAACACAATACACACATAGTTATTTTTGATGTACATTATTTTTAAGTCCACTTCATATATAATGAGACCTTGTAAATAAATTAAATATGTCAGTTAATGCAACATACACACACACACAGGAGCAAAACTTGAAATATAATCATTGTAGCGAACAGTGGCAGATGCAACTGGGGCAAAAGGTGAGGAATTTTGAGGCTATTGAGACAATGATAACCTAGTGGAAGAGCTGGATCAGTTTCTCCTCAGTCTGTGTTTTTCTGCCAGCAGCAGGTTATATAAGAAGCGGCTACTGAATGTGTGGAGGTACGTGGAGGCCACCGGGGGAAAAGCAGGAGTAGCACCCTCTGTCTGAGTTTTACCTCCAGCGCACATTCCTCTTACCCACCTTTTGCACACATCCCAGACAATCAATATTGTGTCTACATCCCCTGTCTCCAGTGACATTCCTCCTTCCTTCCTCTTGTTTTTCGGGAATGATAAATTGACTTTTTTGTGTGTAGGGTCTATGGCGCCTCCAAGATTGTGTCTTGGATGTCTGCTGCATTTTGACAAAGTGTTTTGTCTTGGAGCCTTGCGTCGAACATCAGGTGTACGTTTTGCTGGTGTACAGTTATTATGCATGCAATTTCTTCCAAGCGATCTTTCTCATACATTAAAGTCTGTCTTGGTTCTAAATGTCTGTATTTGATGGATAAAGGTTTGTTTCTCGAGGGTTTGTCTGGGAACTACTAAAGCAGAAAGAATATGGCTTTTGTATGGGTATGATTGAATTAGATGTTTGCAACATTTTCTATTTTGTTCCTAACAAATGAAGCTGGGCTTAAAAGTGATGTTTGTAATTTGTCAGGGAAATACTTCATCTTTTCGCAGCTCAATATGTAGACAGCAGCCATTCAAACAGGCTGATTTATTTAAAAAGTGTAAACATTTGGACAGGATAAAAATATAGCTCTGTTTGCTTGAGCCTGACAGCAAACCTGGTTCAACTAATAACATGAATATTGAAGTAGGACTATTTATCAGACTGCTCAAAAAAAAGAAGAAAAAAAAAGAAGAAAACAGAGCAATGTCTTAAAGGACTACAAAAGGATTGATTTGGTAAACATATTGCCAGTCAGCTACTTACTGTATTATTGGCAGGACAACAAAAAAAAGAGGTAGATCAAAACCGCAAAGCAATTGATTGTCACGTCTCTAAGTAAATAAGTAAATTAATTGCATGAGGAAAGTACATAATTGAGTGAGTTATTCAGTGACTCAATCATTAGAAGTCACTTGTTTAATTTTGTTTATACAAATCAGTTGAAGTGATGAATCTTTTTAGTAGATTAGGAAAATATTTTCCTGATTATACTTGTGGTTTTTATTCACCTCTGCTGTCTACTTTTGGCTAATTTCTTGATTTATTTAAAGGAATGGTAAATGGGTTTTGTTTTAGGGGTGTGATGGTACAGTGTTTCCTCTAGGATTTCTCTAGGGCGGCAGGCCCTTTACACAGATCTTCCAACTAACTATGGCGTTATTTCAATGACAAATGTTGTAAGCGCAGTAATACAAGTAAAGATCGCATTTATGTAATACGAGCATGCGTATCTTGCGTGTTTTTTTTTTCTGTTTTTTGTTTGTTTGTTTTACAGACAGAAGTATTTTAACACGATCAGCTACAAAACTGGAAAACTTCTTATAATACAAAAGTACAAAAAAATGGAATAATGAAAAAGGAAACTTTGTAATTAGTATTAAACTTTCAATGGTTAAGCCCAAATTTCTTCAAAAACAACAGAAAACATTAATTGTGCATTAGCAGGTGCAGTAAACAACACCTGTTTAAGCACTGTTCTTATGAGTTTGTATAGAGAAGGACCACAGATTTTCTTTTGTGCTTACAAGATAGGACAGTGTCTTACATTTCCATTGTTCCATTGTCAAGACAAAAGCACTAGGCACTAGTCATGGTCCGGTCTGATGATGGTATATTTTAACAAAAGATTCTGATGGTGTAAATATTTTTTTAAATGAGCAGTAAACATGTCAGGCTAAATAATTCAAATGAATCATTGACTTCTGCTGTCTTCATGAGTTTCAAAAACACAAATTTCTTTAAAATTTAAAACAGCATCTTTTGATATCTTTTCTGCTGGAAATACTGTTGTAATTTTTTTTTTTACTAAAAAATCTTACATATACCATAGGAACTTTGGCGGCTTTCAAACCTTGACATTTTTAAACTTGCATACGTTGAAAACAGTTATGCCATGCCTAAAAATCACTGCTCATCAATGTCACTTTCAAAGGAGTGGACCAATCAGAAGAACTCAGAGGTGGGGGAAACTTTGCAAGCTTCTGTTTACAGTTGCAAGTTGGCATGACAACAGTTTAATTTTTACATCAACATGCTGGAGGACATATGTCGTCACACCCCTTGTTTGTATATTTTGGGGTTTTCTGGGCATTTTGATCCAAATAAGCTTTTGCAATTTACAAATCAAGCAAACTATGAAGACAGAAAGTGATGCAGAGAACAGCAGCTTTTTTCTGCAAAATGCTTATTAGGGCTGCATAATATAATGTTTCAGCATTGATATCGCAATGCGCACATTTGGAATAGTCACATCGCAAAGATATGCAATGTCCAGTCTGATATATAGTTGACCAGGAGATACTGATTTGTATTTATTCATTGTATTTATATGGAATTTAAATGATTTATAATAAGATGATGATAATAATGATTTATTATAAGATTTTTTATATATTTAGACTAGAAACGAGACAAAACTAACTAAGAAGCATTTTATTGCATTGTGATTATTCAGTTAATTTATCCACCTGCGTACGGTTAGACTCCCCAGAAAACCATCAAATAGTGCTATTCAACTATCTTCTGAAATCGTATTTATCACAGAAAAAAAAATATCACAATATCAGATTTTTCCAATATCGTGCAGGCCTAATGCTTTTTATAAAAGGTAATTTAACATGAAATACTGTGGGGTTATGTTTAAATTTGGATTGTTGCCAAATACTGGCACCAGAACTACAAAAAATAAAAATAAAAAAATCAGCAGCACTAATTCCCACTGTATAGTGTCCCTGAATTTAACTCATCAGTAATATAATAATATAAATTAGTAGTGTTATTATTATTTTTTGTGATATATATATTTTTTTGTTTATATATATATATATTATGGAAAGCGAAAGAGGGAGAAAAATAGAATGCTATGTTTACAAAAAGAGGCCCTGTTTCCCTGTTTACACGGGCAGATGAATCGCTTTGTGGGCCATCTGGAGCAAACCCAGAGCACATTCCTGCTCAAGCCATCCTTTTTATTTTCAATGGAGGCGTCTATAGTTTGATGTCAGCCGCACAGTCAGTGGCTTGAGAGCTCTTAAATTTGAGCTGAAATGTAACAGAACGTTTATAATGGAAGGCCTTGCAGGAAAATTGAGTGTGGAAAAGGGAAACCCTTTTTAGCACCTCGGTAAATGTCTGTAGGATTGCTTTTCTGCTGACTCAGGAAATTTTGCGTTTATGCTGTTTTTTTTTTTGCTATAGCTTTATCGTGTCATTAAACCATTTATTTTTATGTTTCGCCAACCTTGGTGCGCTTTCGTAAAAAGGTTACACTCATAAATGTACAAAACCCAGTATTTGTGCCAGACAGTTGGCGTCAACCATAAACGTGTGTTATGATGGGGTCACCACTGTGTACACATGCTTTCAAGTAAATTAAGAATGAAATATGACCTTTTAGATTCATCTGACAGCAGCATTAGATGATGTAATATATAGTGACTGGGACATAGTGGCAAGGATTAATGACGGGTCAACCGTTTTTCATCGCTTTCATTGCTCATATATTTTTCGATATATAGGGGGAAAAATGAGAAAGTCGTGGTTGTAGTCGGTACCATCCCTGCCTCTATATATCTTCCTTTCCATTTGTGCTTTAGGATCACTATGTCTCCGCTCTCCACCTCTCCTGTCTCGCAAGATAGACTTGATCGTAAATTTCTCCGCTAAATGTTTAATGGGGTTTGATTTTTCGGGTTTTAACACTCACCTCTCTCAGAAAGGGCTAACAAAGAAAATCATCTGAATGGAAGCAGCTTTTGTTTTTCCTGGCTGGTTCCTCCAGGTCACAAAAACCTTTCAAAGTGTTTTATCTGGAGCTGTCAGTCATCCAGGTAGCTTTGGTCACTGACATTGGGTCTTGCTATTATTGTTCAGTGCAAAGGAGCCACTGGGATATTGACCTTCCTATTTTACCACTAGGATCTTGCACTCCAGTTTCTTATCTCTGACAGAACAGGAAGAGTGTTAATCCTGGTTCATTTATTAGCCCTTCGTGTTCTGTTAGCGAATGACAATGTGGATCAAGGACCAGTTGCAACAGCTGTCTGTAAATTATAACTTATTTAGTACTACTAAATATTTGAGTGTTGCACCATTAAACCTAGTTGAAACACGACTCTATGCTTAAACTAAATATTTACGGAAGCTTTCAACCAGTAAAAATAGTTGAAATAAACTGCACTGTAAAAACGCCAACTTTCAAAAAGTCCTCTGAACAAAGATTAATAAGTTAACTGAATTTAAATATTTTCATTTGAAATGCTGACAAATAATAGTTAGTTTGTTCAACAAATATGGTGCTTCAATGTGAAAAACTTAAAATATTTCGTTGAACTAATACAAAATTCTTAGTTTTGCGTTGATGCGTGCCCTTCTTGTTGGCGCATGCGCCTTATAAGCTTCTGGCGCATGCGCAATTTACTTCCATAGCTCACTGCAGGGGGTACCTGTCACGTGCGCGCGACAAAACGAACCATCTTTCTTTCTGCGGAGCTACGTGTCAATCGTTTTCATAATCGATAGTATATAATTGTATACATGTTTTTGTGCGATGTGCTACCCATCTGACTGCCCGATCTATTTTACCAGTGTATTAATGATGTGAGAGACCGTGATAGAGCGGTTAAGAGTAGTGGTGGGCAAAGCGAGGCTTCGTGAAACACTGAAACAGTCGAAGCAAATGTGTCGAAGCTTCGAAACGTTTCGAAACCTCACTCTACAGTGACATTTAGTGGTCATTTTTTATATATATTGCACTGAAACAGCTTCAGCAAAGAACGATTGAACAAATTAAGGGATTAAACCCCACTTTGTGAAAGTGGAACCCTTCAAGTAACATAGTACAGTGGTTAAGGTGTCAGAAATCCATGCAGGAGTAGTAGGTTTCGAAGCCAGTCAGTAGCAGTTGTTTTAAAATGCTGTAATACCAGTTGGTAATGCTTTGCTCTTGTATCGTTTTGTTTCAACATTGGTCTGATATCCGAATAAACAATTTGTGAATAAATATGTCTTGTTTTTGTCTTAAAACAGGGTTGTTGCTAGATCAAAAACGGTGGCCTGAAGTTATCAAGAATTATTTATATTATTCATTAAATTTCCCATTTATTGTATTTTATTAATGTCTACCCAAACCCTAAACCCAACCATACTGTAAAAATATTTATTATTGTTTTACAGTGTTACAAAAATGATGCTAAATTGATGGCGTAACTGTAGCTGTATCCTATTTAGGCTACACAAAACAGAAACATGATTAAAATACATAAAACCATGATTTCGAAGTCGGGATTCGAACCCAAAACACCATGCTAAGCATAGAATCAATAAGCAAACCCACAGTGCTCTAAGCCATTTGAGACAAAGATAATTTGGAGACCTTGGCAGTCAAATTAGGATTCACCAGGTCTCGAAACGTTTCTAAGCTGATCGATGCTTTGAATCGCTTTAGTCACGTGACTAGGTGTTTCGAAACACTTTAGTCACGTGACTTGGGTGCTTCGGATCATGCTTCGGTGCAGTGATTCGAAACACTTGCGCTTCGGGATCTCGACACTGTGTCAAAACATCAGTTTCACGTCAGCCATCCCTAGTTAAGAGCAGGCCAACGACGTTTCTGCTAAATCATAGGTATGTATGTCTTTTTTTGTTGTCATCTAACGTTATATTATTTGATATGTTGGCTTTGATGTGCGCGTGTATCCTAATACGGAACTATTTGTTATAATTTAGCCGTGAGTTACTTGTTTCGTGCACTTGGTTTTGGCTATTTACATCAATAAAAGTTTAGAGTGAATGTATTTGAAACAAATAGCGATTTCAATCGAGTCATTTGCTTTAATAACTCACGATTAATACAATTAGTATCATATAACATACCAGATCAGGTATCCAAGTCAAATATAACATTATGTCCTGTTTATCTAGATTGCTGTCAGCATTGCGCACATCATAACCTTTTTTCCCTTCGAACCAGAGCCAGTGGAACAAACGGTGACGTGTTTAACTGTGTAATTTGTGTGAAAATCGTGTGATTTTCATGTAATTCATTGCTTGATTTGTTAGCTCGACTAAATGTCTATTATATTCAGACCAACTTGCTTTAACAGTCAGCTAGCTTTTATTTACATAAAAAATATAAAGGGCTAAATATATATTTTTCTTTCTTTTTGCTCAAAAGGACTGAAATATTGACAATGACATAATTCAATGCAAGATTTCCTTGAGGAGGTGAGACTTGTTATCATCAGTGAAATTTGACGGTCATTCACCAGCAGATGCAAGAAACCTTTTCTCTTTGCCCAAAAGAAGTTGTTGAGATTTAGCCAGGAAGAAATTAGAGAGAGATAACCTGGACTTTAAGGAAGAGGTAAGTCACTATATTGCAATTGCTTTGGTTTCATTCAAGGTAGTAATGATAATGCTAAAAATAACAAACAACATTATTATTATTATAGGTAATGCAAAATACATCTGTATTCAGCATTTGAACATTTAAATATTTACATTTACATATATATATATATATATATATATATATATATATATATATATATATATATATATATATATTATGTGTAAAAATTAATATGTATGTTTTTTTTGTATATTGTAGATCTGCACAGAGTTTTCTCAGATCTGTAATGTAGATCTCCTGAGACAGTTAATCGAGTGACTTAATATAAAGCACCTCTCCTGAAACTCTACAGAAAAGAAGGGATTCAATGGGTCCAGAGATGGATACAACTTTAAACAAGATGGATGAGCAGGTACTCATTAAGATTTTTTTTTTCTTATACACCCGTCTGATGTTTTTAACATGTGCAACATATTTTGTCCTGTCAAGAATTTCATGCTCAGGTAATACAGTCTAATAAAACGTAATTGCAACAATTTAATTGTCCAGCCCTTTTGCATTAATTTTAATTGTGTCAAGTTGTGTTTTGATTGTGAGATGGAAGTAAGATAAATAACAGATGTTTCACTTGTTTTGAGTGACCATTTCAAATGAATACATTCAAAGAGGAAAATAGAAAATAATAGCTGTAGTTTTTAACTCAAAGTAATTGTCACATGAAACTAAACATTTTTCTAAATTTGCCAACACAACCATTATCAAATTCCATTGTATGGAAACCACAAAATTCTTTTTTAAAAATAAAGCCATGTGTTTTTTCAACAGCATGAATAAAATACTATGCTCATTTAAATGTACTAAGTACATTTTTACTTACAAAACAATAAGATTGTAAAACACCCTTTGTAAATGACTTTCCTTTAGGTCATTGATATTGTCACCGATCGAGAAAGAGCAGCTCTTGAGGGATTGCCAATTTTTCTTCGTAAAAATTCTGCTTGCTTTCTCAAGATATGTCTGGTAAGTTACCCATTTTCATACCCTATTCTACATTTATTAGTCTGCTTGGTAACACTTTTAATAGCTGCACGCTATAAATAATTTATTTAGTATTAGCGAATAGTTAATTTATTTTCTGTTAAGCATAACTCTACATGAAGTGCTCAATGATTGTATTTTTTTTAACTTTAATGATTCATTTGTATTACTAATTTAAGTATTGCATTATTTACAAACCAGTTATTTAAGAATACTTGGTGTTTTTAAGATCATTCAGAATGCTTAAGTACACGATTAATAAACTATTCATTTACATTTACATTTAGTCATTTAGCAGACGCTTTTATCCAAAGCGACTTACAAATGAGGACAAGGAAGCAATTTACACAACTAAGAGCAACAATGAATAAGTACTAAAGGCAAGTTTCAGGTCTGTAAAGTCTAAGAAGGGAAGTGTTAGTAGTTTTTTTTTTTTTTTTTTTTTTTTTTGTACAGTTAGTGTGATATTCAAATAGGCAATTGCAGATTAGGAAGTGAAGTGGCGACTAAATAGTTGAGTTTTTAGTCGTTTCTTGAAAATAGCGAGTGACTCTGCTGTTCTGATGCAGTTAGGGAGTTCATTCCACCAACTGGGCAGATTGAGCGTGAGCGTTCGCGAAAGTGATTTTTTCCCTCTTTGGGATGGAACCACAAGACGACGTTCATTCACAGAACGCAAGTTTCTGGAGGGCACATAGATCTGCAGAAGTGAGAGCAGATAAGAAGGTGCTAGGCCAGAAGTCACTTTGTAGGCAAACATCAGAGTTTTGAATTTGATGCGAGCAGCAACTGGCAGCCAGTGCAAACGGACTAGCAGCGGAGTGACATGTGCTCGTTTAGGTTCATTGAAGACAACTCGTGCTGCTGCATTCTGGAGCAGTTGAAGAGGCTTGATAGAGTTAGCTGGAAGCCCAGCTAGTAGAGAGTTGCAGTAATCCAGTTTGGAGAGAACAAGAGCTTGAACAAGGAGTTGAGCTGCATGTTCAGATAAGAAGGGTCGGATCTTTCTGATGTTATAGAGTGCAAATCTGCACGATCGAGCAGTTCTAGAAATGTGGTCAGAGAAGAGAATGTGGTCAGATTCAAATTAACATTTAAATATCCTAATATTAAGGTATGTAATAATAGTTACTTTGTATGTTAGTATATGCTTTATGAGCTTAACTTCATCCAGTTGTGACCTAATCTAAAGTGAGGACTATTTATGCTTTATAAATCCCTTATGAATGACAATTAAAGGCTCAGTTATATTCTAAACAGGACAATAAACAACTTTCACAATTGAAACTGTATCAAATAAAAGTAAATCTTTGCAATTTTATGTAAAATAAAAGTTTAAAAAATTGTTAAATATTAAAAAGTTGTCAATATATTGTTCAATTATTATATATTATAGACTATTCAAAGTGTTACTGTTTGTATGTACGAAAGTATTACATGTTTTTATTTTCTTTGCATAATAGTAATAACATTAATAAGTAGTAATTAATATTACACATCAATTAATTTTCCCATTACTTAATCTCCTATAAGGACACGGACCCTGAAGACCACAGCACCAGAGATTAAAGGATTGGAATCTTCACTGTGGTGGAAGATGATAATGGCACTTCTGCATCCCTGCAATATGTGATGAACCTCGCTAAAATCTTGGAGGAGGCCATAGTACTTCAGGATATCACACATCTGCCTGCAGCCTTCGCTTACTTGTTCAGCCTCTTGTATAGACTGAATATGGAACACCCAAAAGAACTCAAATATACTTTTTAAGTGATTCAGCATGTTTTATGGAGGTTGGTGGCACATGATCTGCGAGAGTTCAGTTCATTCATTCATTCATTTTCTTTTCGGCTTAGTCCCTTTATTAATCTGGGGTCGCCACAGCGCAATGAACTTGTTTTACGCAGCGTATGCCCTTCCGGCTGCAACCCATCTCTGGAAAACATCCATACACACTCATTCACACATACACTACGGACAATTTTAGCCTACCCAATTCACCTGTGCCACACGTCTTTGGACTGTGGGGGAAACCGGAGAACCCAAAGGAAACCCACGTGAACGCAGGGAGAACATTCAAACTCCACACAGTAACGGCAACTGACCCGTGACCACTTCCTAATGTGCCACTGTTTCAATGTTTTGAGGTCTGTTTTGGGACTTTATGTACTTTGTTGACAAAAGTGCAGTACACTTTAAAGACTGTATGAATGGAGTGGCTTTTAGGGTTTACTCTGATTAGATGATTGTATATTCACCTGGTTTGAGTGTTTGGACACACTAATAGCTTGGTTTTAGTAAGGTTGCCAGTTATTTTATGTTGAGGCAGTGTACAATCTTTTCAAATCTGGAAACATTCAGTACTAGTTGTGTACAAACTAGCCCAATGCTGAACACGGCTAATGTCAAATGCTGATTTTGTATGCAAATGTTTTGGATTGTGATTTGAACACAGTTAAAAATAAAAAAAAGTGAATTGACTATTCTTGTGTATTTAATTTGAATCCTAAAAATTAATAGTAAATGCATAATGAATCAGTTTGTTTTATTTTGTTCAGTAAACTAAAAAAATCTTGTTGGGTAAACATAATCATTTTTGTTCAGTAAACAAAAGATCTTGTTGAATAAACGTGAAAATTTTTGTTCAGCAAACAAAAGATCTTGTTGAGTAAACATGATAATATTTGTTCAGCAAACAAAAATATCTTGTTGGGTGAACATGACATTTTTTGTTCAGCAAACAAAAATATCCTGTTGGTTGAACATGATATTTTTTGTTCAGCAAACAAAAATATCCTGTTGGTTGAACATGATATTTTTTGTTCAGCAAACAAAAATATCTTGTTGGGTGAACATGATACTTTTTGTTCAGAGAACTAAAGAATTCAACAAAATATTTTGAGTTCACTGGTCTTCAAACCCTGTTTGTTGAGTTAACTCAAAAAGCTATGTGTGATAGGTTGCCTAATTATTTTAAGTTTACTCAACTTTTTTTTTTTACAGTGTGGCAGACCAATTGGATTGCTGGATTGCATCAGTGCACTCGTGTTTTAACTGACAGATAAATGATGTTGACATTTACACTCATTTATATTTTTAGAGAGGGGACTTAAGTGAACAAATGAGTTCCTAGCAGCTCTCCATCATCAAGCTGCAGTGTTAACAGTGAACTTGTGAATGCCTGTTGTTTCTGCATGCCAAGGTTTCAACAGAAAGAAAAAATAATAGTATCTGAATTGTTATATTAGCAATAACATATTATTATTATAATTATTATTGCATTTAAATATATTTTTTTGTTTATATTCATTAATTATTTATATTCATTAGTAAAATGTAATGATTTTATGTGTATTTAAATGGGGAACATTTGTATGGTAACAGTTTACTTGAAGGGAGTGTCCATAAGACTGTCCTGACAACTCTGTATAGTTATGGCGTGACACATGCTGTGAATATAAAGGTTATATGCATGTTATTGACTCTTTTGTCATTTTAAATGATAAGATGATGTTTGATATGTCTTTATTACAACTTGACATAAACAAATACATCACAACCTGTCTTTGCCATATCAGCTTGTCTTTACCAAGACAACAAAATTTGTCAGTGTCTTTGTCATGATCCTTTAACAATACTCTGACAACAAAATTATGTTGGTCAGAATATTTATCTGATCACTTTTTTCAGTAGATAAAAATAATTGGCCATTTAAAATGTCTTTTTGAAATACTCAAGATCAAGAAAAATACTAATTTCACTGGTGTAAAATTCATCGCACAATTATAATGGACTTGTGACAGTCATGTTTATTACAGATTTCTGACAAGTTGTGTTATCTTGATAATGTCATGATAACATACACATGCAGGTTATGATGTATTTGTTTGTCAGGTTGTCAGAACAAAGACATCTCAAACAATGTTGTCTTTGCATTTGAAGTGTCATAACTGGGCAAATGACACTGTCCCACTTTATATTAGGTATTATATTTATCTTTATATTCATCATTTGGTAGTGTACTTTTTTGTTCGAACATGTTTTCACATTGTATTTATATTTTTTAATTATCTGTGTGTAATTACATCTGTTTTTAACAATATAATTACACTTATTATTACATTGTTAACCCATACCTTGCGCCTTAATCCACCTTAACTTTCTTTAATTTCACCCTTATCCCACTTCAAGAGCTACATAAGTCAGATGATTTGAATGTTATCACTTGATTAAATGTGCATTATCAGTGATTATCTGATGATATCTGATGATAACCACTGATAGATATGGGCCAGTAGGGACCTTCTGCACCAACTGGTTGGATCAGAAGGCTGTTATCATCTATCCACATGGTTAATCAACTAAAGATCACATACGGCTGCGCCGGAAGTTACAAGAGTTATTTATTCATTATTCATTTTCATTGGAATTCCTACTAATTTAATTTTATTAACACAAATTTTATTATCTACCCCAACCCTAAACCCAACCCTCACAGTAATGCAAAAACAGACCTGGATCTGGAGTCTTCTCTATTAGTGTAGCTGATTAACCACGAGAATTATTTACATTATTTATTCAATTTCCCTTTAATCCCATTTTATTAAGGTCTACCCCCTACCCCAACCCTAAACCCAATCATCACAGTAATGTAAAAACAGGTCTGGATCTGGAGTCTTCTCTATTAGTATAGCTGATTAACCATGTGGATGTATGATTATCAGTAGGCGCAGAAGGCCCCTACTGGCCCATATCTATCAGCTGATTACCACTAATAATGCCTTTTTATTCGAGTGATACCATTCGAAGCGGGTGCATAAGTGTTGTGCGATAAAATATGAACACAATAATTATATTTATTTTTTGCTGTAAGGACATAGTATTTAAGGCCACTTTATATAAAACGAGGGCATCATGGTGGCACTGTTGCCTCACAGCAAGAAGGTCACTGGTTTTAGCCCCAGCTGGGTTAGTTGGCAATTTAATGTGGAGTTTGCATGTTCTGTTGGCATGGGTTTCCTCCCTGGGTTGCTCTGGTTTCCCCCCGTCCAAAGACATGCGTTACAGATTAATTAAATAAGCTAAATAGGCTGTAGTGTATGTGTGTGAATGCCAGAGTGTCTGGGTGTTTCCCAGTGTTGGAAGGGCATCCACTGCGTAAAACATATACTTGATAAGTTGCCGGTTCATTCCTCTGTGACAACCCCTGATTAATAAAGGGAATAAGCGTAAAAGAAAATTATTGAATGAATGAATATAAAATGAGACCAATGATACGTTATGACATTTGTCATAAGCAAGCATAAAATCTCATTCATATTTCTGTCAAGTGTCATGTCATGATTATAAAGGTTTTACCACAGTTTTATGAACAGCCATTTAAAAAAGTGTTTCCATTTGGGTTTAATTTCTATAATTTACTGCTGTATTCCACTTTGAGAAATTTGGCCACCCTAGTCATGAAGTAATATTCTAATAGGTCTTAAAATATTAAAAACTGAAACAGAACTACATTAAGTGTTACTGTGAAAAACCAGCAGGCATGATTTAAGGTCATGAAGTGAGCTCAGAATGACTGCTGCCTTGTTGTTTCCTCTTCCCTGAGGAGGTTTTGTGCTTGTATTCGCCATGTGATATGCATACAGAAGCTTCTCAGACTTTCCTTGAGATCTTTTATTGGACTGAGCTCATCAGGAAACATTCAGAGCATTTTTGTTTTTCTCAGACAGACGTGGATTTGGGGGAGTTGATGGCTGATTTAATTTGTCAGCAGAATGGAAGTCTGTGTAGAGCTTGCGAATGGGGAAAACTATAGCTAAAATTTAGGACCAGAGTAAGCTGTTTGCATCTATGGCAGCTTAGATTTAATGCTGCTATATAATTTAACGCCTAATTTACAGTTTGTTTTACAATTTTACCACATGTAAAATGCGACGAATGCTTGTGTCTCTCCTCTGAGCCTGGATTTCTCATATTGTTCATCTGAAGTGTTTGAGTGTTTTTCCTGAGCTCAGGCATGTGTGCACAGCTCGCCGCTGAAAGACTGCTCAGTCTATTTTGTCCCTCAACTGAACATGGCCCAAAACGTCCACGTCCCTCGCCAGATAAAACACAACATGAAAATATTTCACCTGGGCTCCACAGCATGACAGAGAGACAGATACGTTTTTCCTGGCTGTCTGTGCTGAAAAAGTGTCCTAGATCTGTAGGAACAGGTGACTAGGTTGAGGGACCTGCTGCGATCGGCCTGAAGTAAGCAGAAGAGCCCAATTCTGTTGGTTCGATGTATGTCTTATTTATTAACCACCCCCTATGCAGTTTAATGCAACGCAGTGCTTTGCTTTCTGGATTTCTGGACAACTAAAATTAGCAATCAAAAGGCATGGACAGAGCTTTTTTGCCTGGGTAACCTTATTGCATATCCATTTATAGACCTTCAGATTGACAGGGTCAGGCAAGGTTTAATGATTAAGGTTTGTTTAGGGTCATGTTTAATGGTTTTGCAATGTTTACACTGTGTGATATTTACAGAATAATTGGTGCAAATGCATTGATTTTCAATAGCTCAGTGGTCCAGAGTCAATAATGGCACTTAAATGGATAGTTTACCAAAAAAAAAGCAAATGTGATGTTAATTTACTCAACTACAGGCCATTCAAGATCTAGGCGACCACAGGATCCCCGAGAAGGTATTTGTGTTTGATAGAAGAAATTTGTGGTCTATTTACATCAAGAATGCAAACTGTAATAATATTATTTTAGTTTCCAAGCCAATGCACAACAATTTTCTGTTTATTATGAACTTAATGTAACCGTATTTAAAGCTGTTTAACAGTAATGAAAGGGCGGACTGGTTATAGTTGCAGATGTTAACGATTACATAGTTACATATAATCATTTTTAGTTGTGAAGTCATCGGATCTCAAAATTTTGGAAGACTTTGTTTATATAATTTATTTTCATGTTTGTTGATGTAATATAGTTGGACTAAATTCTTGTTAGTCTATATTTTATGTAAGGTTAAAATGTCAATAATTTTACAATTAATTAGATCAGTGAGGTTAAAAAATAATCAAATTATCGTGAAAAGTACTATATAGTCAAAAGTAATCTAAAAAATGTAGTCATTACCTAAAATATGTTTTATGTTTATTTTACAGACTGCAGTTTTCTTTATGTAACATCTTTTTAAAACAATACCATTAATACAGTAGTTATCATTCAGGCCTCAACTCATACAGGTTGGGAATGACACACAGTCAGTGTTGGGTAAGTTACTTTAAAAAAGTAATAGGATTACAAATGACTGATTACTACTGGAAAAATTGTAATTTCATTACAATCCTAATTACTTAATGTAAAAAGTAATCAGATTACTAATTAGTTTACTTTGAAGTTACTTTTAAAACATGTACTGTATATAAACACCTATATAAATACAAAATATAAAAAATATGTACTGCAGCTCTTTCAGTAATTTAATATTCACTAAAAACATTTCAATGGCTTGATCACAGCAGCTTGACATATTCAAAAGACTTAAAGAGTTCACCCAAAACTTAAAATTATCTCACCATTCACTTGTTCCAAACCTGTTTTCCTTTTTTTTTTAACACAAGAAGACATGAAGAAAACTGTATTGTGGTAACCACTGACATCCATAATATGAAAAAGTGTTTGGGTGTTCTGTGTTTGTCTGAGGTAATTAGTTTATCTAATTGTGTACATTCCAAAGTATGAAGCTGATTGGTCAGCTTTTGTCACTTGACTTTTTTAGTTTTCAACTGGGTGTAACTGGGAAATGCGAGCGGATGCAATATTCACTCCCATTATGAGCATGCAAAAGACGCGGTATGTGAATGGCCACTTAAGCAGCTACGCTTGTCTTCACATTCAGAAGATACCTTAACTCCCGATCCTGCACAAAAAAAAAATCTATTTAGCTTGTTTAGGCTGAAGACCGCTGTGTTTTTGGGTGCTATAGTGTCCTCCTTGTTGATACTTATTGTCATAGAATGCTTTCTGTTCAAGTGCTCAAACAAGTTGCTGGTTGAGTTAAAAGCAGTAGAAAGTTCTTTAGAGACTGGGCACAGACTGCATTTCACAGCAATATTTTAGTTTTTACACTCAATGAAATCAAGGTAATGTTTGTATTTCCACTTGAAGAAGCAAACACTCTCGTCAGCTTATGTTCTCCAGCAATTTAAAAGCACATGCTTATTAACTGACGTTGCAGCAGAAAACGTGATTTAAAAGAAGCATTTTTTCTTTCAAAGACTATATTTGTAATGCAAGGAACATAATTACATTGAATTTAGTAACTGTAATCAAATTACACACATTTAAAATGTAATTTGTTACATTATTGCATTCCTCAAAGTAATTAGAATACAGTAACGTGTTACTGTGGAACACCACGTTACACCCAACTCTGCATACAGTACAGTAAGCATGGAAAAAGGGTATAATTGATATAATTGTTGTGTGAACTATCCCTTTAAGGTTAATGAAAAACTTTTTTCCTAGTTTTACCAAAGCATGGCTTGTTAGAGAGGACTCACTGTCTTAGTCTCTCAACAGCAGCTTGTGAAATGCCTCTCCTGTCTGTCACACTGCAGGCTTCCAGTCCTCAGGCAGTAGCTTAGCATGCTAACCCACATGTTACTTTCTTGTCCAAGCAAACCCTGCTTGTACCTTTCAGATTCAACAGTTCTCAAGACATTAGAGCAACGGGGGAGCTTTGCAGCACACAGATCCTCTCGAATGAGCTTTTAGATGTGTTACACATATAAAGCTCAGCGCTGAAATGGTCCGACCACAGCCGCCTTTAATTGGCTCTGTGTCTGCTGTGAAATACTAGCAGACTGAAATGGGCTTATCGACTATTCTGTCTGGCGCATTCAGCTGTGCGTGAGCTCTTACACCGCTGAGCACGTTGAGGGTACAATGCAACACATTTAACAGCGATTTCAATATTGACTTGAAGGATAAAACTAATAAGAAGCTGGACATGTTGGAATTACCCAGCATTGCTCCCTATAGCCCGGTAATCTGAGTCAGCAACATCGCCCTTTTATTTTACTCTCACACTCTCTGTATCAGTACTGTAGTTATTTCCTTCCTGCTCTCTGTCTTTCGGAGGCCTAGTTTTATCTCCGGCTTTCTCTTTTTTTTTTTTTTTTTGGTGCTGTGGAGTTTAGTCAGTCAGCAGTTTGTTTGAAGAGGTGTTGAGCAAAGCATTTAACCTCTACATTGCACAGTAAACCACAACATTATTCCTTGTTGAGGCACTCTTATACCAAACTTGTCGTGAACTACACGTTTTAAATAATACTGAGAGAATGGTGGCTAATGGTTGTGTTGGCATCGTTTGTAGTCTTGGAACCAAATGTTAATTTAGTTTGTCATCAACCATTATTTCATTCGCAATGACAGATGCTTGAAACAAATGTGGCTGGGTGGTCAGAATAATGCGAATGTACTTCGCAGTCCAAAAGTTTGGACTTGTTAATAATTGTTCAATGATTGATTTATTTCAGACAGATAGATAGACGGACGGACGGATGGATGGGAAAAACAGATAGATAGATAGATAGATAGATAGATAGATAGATAGATAGATAGATAGATAGATAGATAGATAGATAGATAGATAGATAGATAGATAGATAGATAGATAGATAGATAGATAGATAGATAGATAGATAGATCGATGGATGGATGGATGGATGGATGGATGGATGGATGGATGGATGGATGGATAGATGGAAAAACAGATAGATAGATAGATAGATAGATAGATAGATAGATAGATAGATAGATAGATAGATAGATAGATAGATAGATAGATAGATAGATAGATAGATAGATAGATGGATGGATGGATGGATGGATGGATGGATGGATGGATGGAAAAACAGATAGACACACGGTTGGATGGATGTAATAACAGACACAGATGGATGGATGGATGGATGGATGGATGGATGGATAGATGGATGGATGGAAAAACAGATAGACACACGGTTGGATGGATGGAAAAACAGATACAGATGGATGGATGGATGGATGGATGGATGGAATGGTAGGTAAGTCATTGAAGATGTGTCATAGATTGGAATGTCTTATGGTATGAAATTGAGCATGTATGGGTGGAAAAGGCACATCTTATTAATGGCCTAATTAAGCCTGTCTGTTAATGGCCAGCCACTAGCCAATAGATGGTTCTTTGGAATTGATTGGTTTGAGCAGTACAAACATCTTTTGTGTTCCACTGAATAATGAATCTTATACTGTATGAGTATTTAGGGTGTGTATTTTAGAACAGCATTTCACTTGTCTGTCCTTTTAATGCTACAGTTAACCTCTGTGTAAATGTGTATGTGCGGTAAAATGAAAAGAATCATTTTCTGACATTTGTGCAAAGTTGTGTTGGTTTTGTGAACACGTGGGTATAGGGGGTGTACAGGGCATGAATAGTGTTCTTGTGTGTTCTCCGTTTCTTAGGGCCGACTGACTTTGTAGGCCAGAGCCCCAGAGGGCCAATGAGGTACAGGGGAAAAAGAGGAAAACCTAGGGAGGGTGGAAAGGAAAACAGAAATCCCCCGCTGTGGGTCATGTCAACTGAAACGAAAACGCCACAAAAGAGGGGGAGTGGTTTTCATGATGTCATGTTTGATGTAATCCGTCTCACCTCTCGGACAGGGTGTGTGTATACAACAATTTGTGGTCATTAAATGCTCATTTTTATCCAGCCCACATGGACAGAATATTTCTGACAAGTGTGTATGTGTGGGGGTGTGTGTGCTAGGGTGTAGTTTGTATTCAGAAATGAGTATTACTGTATTTTTTTCTTAATTGGACAGGACAGTGAAAAGTAGATGGGAAAGCCTGTGGAGCAGAAAAAGAGAAGATGAATTAGACAAGGTCCTTGAGACAGGAATTGAACTCTCTGTTAGCACTGTTAGCACTGTGCTATGGTTTGTGTCGACGTTCTAAATATAAAGCTATTGGCTCCAACAAGTTAGACAAATTTAATAAAACCTTCCTTGGGATAGATTCAGAGGTGCCAATAGGTTGTGTTCAATCACGTGGTTCTGGTGATGTGCGAAATTCAGATTGAGGGCAGGGAGTAAACAACTGAATGGGAGGCAATGAGAAAAGTCAGTGTTTTTGCGATTTATACCACATTCAAATGAGATATAAATCGAAAATAACCACATATGTTGGGAATGATCTTTATATCATAAAAAAAGGGCAGAGTTTTCTATTGAACTAAAATATATTTGCCTGTCTTTGAAGCAGTATATACTGTAAGTACTGTATATATTACATCACATGAAGAAATACTACAGTAAATACTATAGTGTTTGGAAGCATACTATAGATAATTAATTGAATTCAACTGTTGTAGTAATTATATTGTTGCTGTGGTACTACACTACTAATAAACAAATTATTCAATAGGCTACAGTTTTCTACATTATCACAATGCACCACAGTTTACACTAACGTTACAGTATTTATTACAGTTTATCAGTTTACTATGCTACAGTATTCGGTAACATTCATTAACAAAGAGTTGTTCACATTATACACCTTACTATGTGGTTCAAAAAGATGTTTATTATAAATTACTATAGTTTTTTCCCTCTATGCGGATATCTTCAAGACATCACAAAATAACAGATGAAAGCATACGAAAGGTTGAATGCATAATACACATTATTATGTATTTTTTTTGCGAGGAGGAAAAAGTGCTCCACAATAATGACCGTCTAGTTTTTGTCGCAAGGGGAGCATTTAATTTTTTGTTCGGTCGATGAACTTACCATTAACAAACATTCACCACTGCTAATCAAAATACAAGTAGAGACATGGATTATTGCGAAACAAGACTGATATTTCATTACAGCCATTACATTGCAGGATATGGTATGTACATTCTCCTGGATTTTGTATAAATGTGGTGGTGTTTGTTTTTGATTTTTGTATAACACATTAACATAACATATATGTGTGTGTGTATATATATATATATTAGGGATGTAACGGTATTGTAAATACCGTCATACCGCAATATTAATTTTTTTCGATATTACCGAAGTCGCATGACTCGGTAAAACTATAGGTCTTCTGAGAAAATTTGCTCAGGCGAATGAAGCGAACGGGAGGTAACGAAAACTACAATTGCCATCAGCCCATGCTTGACCATCATCCCTTGCGGTCTGTTGTTGCTACAGATCCAGTAATGCGGAAATGGAGTGTGCTGCTAGAAGCGGGGATGAAAAGAGCTGGAAAACTCTAAAGCAGGTCGCACACCAGAAGCGCCGCTCGGCGCCGCGACACGGCGCGTACATGACAGATTAAAGTATCGCACACCAGACGCGCACATTCGAATGATATTTAACATGAAACCAATCAGATGGCGCTCTGTGGCGCGGCTGAAAAATGAACTGCGTCCTGAGCCGTCGCCGGGCGCCGCCGACAGCCGCCGACTTGCGGCGCCGGTGTGTGTATCCTGATAGAAACCTAGTTCAGACTTCGCAAGTTTGATCAAGGCTGCAGTCTCTTCTTCTCAGTTTGATATGGAAAAGCAGATTATACCGAGGACACGGGTAAATCTTCAAAGGGAACCATGTACTTTATAACTTCATTCACATCACCCTGGCTTCGTTGTTTCACTTTCTCAACAATAAAATGTAAACATGATTTAAGGAACTGCCTATTTTCATTTTAATATTAGCAACTTAGACAGCAGAAATGTTGAGGCGCCGTGCTGCATAAGATGAGCGTCATCTTCACTGTGTGGATATTTATAACAAAACGGAGCCGATAACAACTGCCTCCTTTCAATTTCAGTGAAAATACGAAACACAGCCTCTCTTTTGCTGAGTATCAGTTTTAATAATCGATAATGGCCATTTTAAAAGTATAACATACAATAAGTTTATACATTATAGGAAATAAAGGCAAGCGATCAGTCAATATACAGAATGGACGTGGTTACATTAATCATTAACTTATCTTTGCGCTCAGCCAAAACACGTTACCTGAGAACAAGTAATAGATTCCAATGCCCAAAGTCAGGGAATATGTCGTTAGATAAAGACAACAAGATAAATGAAATATCCCGTTTAATAAATATAGTGAGATTAGATCCAGCGGGAGATGCTTGATGAGAAGTCCGACTAGCAGAGCACTTATCTGGGTAGATGAGCTGAGTGTGATTAAATGTTGAATGTGATGAGTTTTCAACAATACTAAATTGAAACTTTATTTTTTTACATGGTTTAATAGTTTTTTGTTATTAAAATTGAAGTTCCTGTTTCAAAGCTTACAGATAGATGGCTAATTTGTATGTCATTGACACTTTTGGCACTTTTTTGGAGTATTTTCATAAGTTTTGTTTTTTCCTGTAAATGATTCAATAAATACCGTACCGTGACATTCATACCGAGGTATTACCGTACCGTGAAATTCTGATACCGTTACATCCCTAATATATATATATATATATATATATATATATATATATATATATATATATATATATATATATATATATATATATATAAAGCTAAAATAAAATAAAATATAAAGCAAAAACATTTTGATGTTCTGATAGCGATTCCTAAGTAGAAGAATCACTTCCTGCCCTCCCTTTAAATTTCACACGTCATCAATGACGTCATATGAAAACAACCTGTTTAGATAAATCTTCTTATTTTTTAAATGCAATATACTTTAAAAAGTTTAGAACCTCAATAAATATAAATTATATTTGAATCAATATTGTTTTTAATGTAAAATATTTAATAACATCAGTGTCCTTTAGTGTAAAATTTTTGTCAGCATTTTTCCATAGATATTTTTTTTTAAGAGATGCACCAATTTTATAATTTTTTGGCTTATGCGGATAGAAGTCAAAACAAAAAAAGTTCTGCTGATTACGATACCGATATTGGTCAATTGCATACAGTACTATTCAGTACTAGCTGCTTTTTTCTCTATTCAACAAAAGTTTCTGAATAAATCCATTTAACATTTAACTGTCCATGTGAAGATAAGAAATTTCAACTTATAACAGTACATATTGTTTTTTAACAATATGTAAATTACTGTATGGCATGTAACCATCGATATCGACCTTTTTCATATTATTGCCAGAATGCCCATAAACCATAAACTAATCCAATGTCAGACGATAAATAGTGGCAGCTGATACATTGGTGCATTTCTATATTATCCTTGCAATATTTGACCTTTTTTTTTTTTTGAATGCCGTTTGATAGTAAAGGGCTAACATGCGGTGAATACTTGAGTTTAGTATACGTGTCCGGAAGTTTAGTACTTTTTATCTGCTTTTCAAATTTTGACTTGCACTTTTATAAGCTAATCTGAATTTCATCCATTGTCCCACATTAATACACACAAGCTTCGTCTGCCTGTTAAAGTAGTCAAGCACCAGCCTCTAACTATTAATTGTTTTGATAACTGACAGATTTGTGTGTTAAAACAACTATCAGTGTTTTAATGGTGCCCAGGAGGATCAGTGTTTTCAAAATTTCAAATTTGTTATTACAATGATACACTTTTTTACTAAGATGATAATGATAATAAACTTTATTCATGTAAATCTCAATTAATTTTACCATTAAACGTTAACCAATATATAATGTTTGCATATAAAATGTATATGATTTTAAAAGTATAATAATGTAAATATCTAATGCAATTGGAGGTCTGGTGCACTAGATCTGCAGTAGGTATATTTGTAAATGAAAAGATGGCAGTGTGTAAAGCAGCTGCTGTTCACTGTGATCTCATAGAAACTGTCAATGAGATCATCCTTTCTAACATCTGCCTTGAGCCCTATGATCTTTTTCCTATTTAGTAATTTCCACACACTCAATCACTTAATGTGACTAACTGCACATTTGCTGATGAGCTGTAAGTTGCCCTGATTGTGTGTATGTGTGTATGTACAAGAGGCTGTGCATTTGTGAGCCACAGAGTCCGCTGGGCTCTTTGTAGTTGAATGACAGCTTTGTTCCTGCTCCTCAATGATGTAATTACAGACCACAAGTCAACACCCTGTTATCCACTCATTTCCCACTCTCGTGCTCTCTCTCTCTCTCTCTCTGCCTCTCAGTCTCTATTCTGCTCATTTGATCCATGCGGAAAGCAATTCTGGCCTTAAATTGATTCATTTTGCTCTTCATAATAAAATAGTTCAACCTGAAGACTCTGAAATATGAATTATGCACAAAATTTTGTACAAACGTTAACTTTTTAGGCATACTTGAATTAAAGTTTGGTAATTAATGTTTTTTTTTTTGTATTTCATTATTGTTTTGGTGATTGAGTTCATTTATAACTCAGCAATTTGTAGCCTGAGGACATATTATGAAGTCAGTCTGTTTATTTACAAGCTTTTTCTCCTTTTGTTACAGCTAACTGTACACCCCCATGCAAAAATGGAGGGATGTGCTTGGGGCCCCACATGTGTGTGTGTAAGCCAGGCTCTAAAGGCAAGTCCTGTGAACAGACCACTCTCCCTCCATCCTCTCATCCAACTGGACCACTAAATGGACACACCAATGGTGGAGTCCCAAATGGAGGTCATACGAACGGATACTCCAACGGTCATAATGTAATTCCCCAGCGCCCCATTCCTCAGCAGATCTTCCCACAGGGGCAAGGTCAAGTACCATTACCACTGCCCGGCACCAACGTTGGACATTTAACTCTGTCCATGAAGCCGTCAGTTAATGGACCCATTCCATATCAACCACAGTGAGTATGACGGCTGGTTTCAGTCATTTATATGATTTTTTTTTTTTATTTAGTCAGGTCTTGTGTTTTTAGAGTTTATGTCAACAAATAGATTTTAAATTGCCAGACCTTTCCTAATTGGCTATGTTTATTATTACAAAAACACAGCAGAAGTCCAAGATTGTTGGAATGCATGTAAATTGCTAATTATTTCAGCTTCTTTGACAGATATGCTAATCTTGCTGACATGCAAAATGTCCAAACACAATTTTTTTGGTAGATTAGAATTTTTTTTGTGTGTGTGAAGTATTTTAAGTTGAACCTTATTATAGAAATCCAGTGTTGGTTCATCCTGTGTTATTATTTTTTGTCTGAGAATAACATACATTGGAATGTTGGCAACAATGGCGTAGTGGTGAACCTTCACTGGTCTCACTGTTTGGTTTGGTTTGGTTACGATTGTTATCATGCCATCGTTTCAGTTCAATTTGATATCACTGTGCATTGACGATGCTTTCCATCCACAATTAAATATTTTAGTTCACAGCACAACAATTCTTGTATTAAAATTTAAGAATATATTTACATATTATTTGTAATTCAATTTTGTCCCTTAATAAAACAGTCATATTAACTGTACCGAGTTTCTGTGTTTTTAAGTAGTTGGAGTGTTTTAATTGCTCAAGCTCGTTTCCCTTGCCATAGTAAGCTATCGCAATATAGCGCGTATGAGATTCTGAATTGGTCAATAGAGTCTGGCTGCAGATTTGCACTTGCACCTTCAGGCTTGCATGCTCTGGCAATCGCGCTTCCTGTGCAAGCCAAGTGATGTCATTTTCAGTCGCCACCTGTGGCCGCTTGCATGAAAGTCCTTCTGTAATTTAACTTAAGGGTGTATAGAGGTGGAAAAACTCTGAGGTAACAGATTACATTAAGATCGTTGCAACAAACTTCTTATCTGTCACCCTTACTCAAGTGCCTTTTTTCTAAGCGTTTCACTGTAGTTTCCGGCAACCGACGGGCGCCACAGTTGCTATAGTTACGTAAACAGATCGTAACGAACCAGCAATGCTTGCCTTACAACAGCTCTGCCGTAATGTTACACATCATCTGTGCCGCTTTCTTTCTGTTAAGCTAGTCAAGACGTTCCCCTATTAAGTCGATTTCGACATTATGTTTGGTGGACCTATAAAACTGGGCTAGGATAATGTAGAGACTGTTGAAGCTGCGCTGCAACTGTGATTTCATATGGATGCACTCCTGTGCAGATGTGCTAACTTATCAAGAATAGTTATAAAGAATAGTTTCCCAAGTCGTTCAAGAATCATTGTTGTACGTCCATAATGTGTATCTGTTAGTTGTAATACTACAACTCCTTGAAATTTTTTAAATAAAAACAAAAATTCCATTTGCCTAGTGTTTTTTATTCATAACTGTGAAAGAATACCTTGTGTGTATATATTAAGATTGGATAGTTCATATAAAAAATAATAAGCTTTGCTGATATAAATGTTAATAGCCTGCTTTGGTCAATTTACATCAAAGCATATAATCATATGATGGATATGCTAACTGCTTTTCGGGGGTGGGGGTGGGTTTTGTCATGGTGTGCAACTTAAGTACTTATAATTATTTGACAACGTTGTCACCGTCAACGCAAATGAACTGGAAACTTTTGGTTTAATTGTTTTGATTTCAATTGACGTGACAGGTGCAGGTGTCGATTGTAAATCACGTCACTTGCATAGGAAGCGTGGGTGCCTGAGCGTGCAAACCCAAGAGTGCAAGCCTGACGATGCAAGTGCATCTCTGCAGCCAGACCCTTCTCGAATTGTTCTCATCTGCATCGCGGTGCACCTAAGAAACAATTAATTTTGACACATTTTTTGGATTCCTCAAGCCTTTAGTTCACCGAAACTTGTGTCATTTTATTATTCTGGAATGAACTTCATAGCTAGATATCAATGCCAGACATCAGACCTGCAGATGTTAGTGGACTCTACCCATTTCATGCCCCCCTGCTACTCTCAGCCTGGGTCTGTTTTACAGAAATACCTACTGTTTTTTGAGTCTGACTCACTGAAATCTTTTGACATGACTTACACTTGGGCTCTCACCAGACTGTGACTCCTGAACTCCTGATGTCAGCCTAGTTTCCCCTTTTCATATCTGTTTGCCCTCCAAACACAAGTTTTATGAGAATCCTTTACCGTGACTGACTAAAACCCCTGCTGACTCTTTAATGTTTTTTTGAGTGAGGTCCTTTTCGGTTGTTTTGACTGCCATGGCTTTAGACAACTGGAAAGTTCACAATCATTTTTGGACGTTGAGTATAGTTTTTTTTCCAATCAGAGCGAATCGAACCGACTGCACACGCGGAGTCAAAAATCTTGAGATGGGGGCAATTCTCTGGCTTTTTCCCATATGTTGGTTCCAGGAAAAGCTGTTATCTGGCAGCAGGGCAGGATATTGATGAATTCTACTTAAAATATTAATGAAAGCAGTTTATGTGCTGGGACTGACGTGTGTTTTCAGTCAGAGTTTGGACGTTTCTGCTTAGTAATTGCTAGCAGACCTGTCCTCGAAAGCTTCTGTGGGTTTCCACAGGGTTTATTGTGTGCATTGAGGAGAGGGCAGGCTTTTTTGACTCCCTTTCCTCTCAGCTGCAGACAAACATTTTGCTCAGGATTTGAGAGGAATTTCCTGCATTTTCGATGTTTAGATTTCTATGAATCTTATCAGTGTACATGTATTTGGTATTTAATTATATTATTAGTGTAATGTTTTGGCTGCAAATGCCAAATAGACAATACAAGGTAGGGTTGTCAGGATATTAGAATTTATGTTATATTCGTGTGTTGTATCTTGTCAGGACAGATGCTTTGAACTTCAACTAAGCAAATACTTTGTGGCATTTTTAATAATTAAGGTAAAATGATAAGCACCTTAAAAGATAACCTACATGTTTGGGCTAATATTGTATAAGCGTATGCTCTAGAAAAGTGCTAAATTGAACTAAAACTGGCACTAAAACATTTGCTCATAATCATAGGAAAACCTTTTTGGTGCTATACATAGGTTCCCCTATATGATTACTAGCAATAAAACTAATTTGAGTGCTGTTTAGCACCTTTTAAAAAAGAGTTTGCTTGTCCACAATTTGCTGAAGCATGTAGGTTTGAAAGTGTTTATATAAGTATTTCACTGACCTGTTTTTTTAGTGGTGATGACACTAAACCACGCTTTCACTTCAGTAAAGCCACACTGATGACTCACAGCTGCCTGTCACACTCACAGCAACAAATCATCCAGTCTGTGCTTCAATAAACCTTTCACTCCTACTGGAGGGAAATAAGGCATAATAACTGTCAAATTTGGACAGTTGCAAATACCCTACTTGAAGAACAAAATAATAGTGAAACTACACATGATGTTAAATGGTTTTGCATGTAACAGTTTTGCATAAATAGCTGGTTGCTTCCATGTGCTACAATGGTGAACATGAGATTAAATAAAGCATGATTAGAGGAAGGTGAATGCTTTACTGCTACATGTATAGAGAGACAGACTAATTGTCAATTAATCAGTATTATAAACTGAATGATTGGTTGTTATTTATCAGGTTAATTGTTGAATATCTGGTATAATTCTTTGATGTTGGATACTGTTTAGCACTTTTTTATGATTCTAGATAGCACAATTTGACATGTTCTGTAAAGCACCTTTCGAGGCATATTTTTTTTATTACATTAAAGTCAGTACTCACTTCTGAGGATTTACACATCACTGAAAAAAGTGTTGCATGCAGAACTGTTGCAAACAATTTATTTACTGTATGTTGAATTTAAACAAACAAATTAAGTTTAATAATGTTCAACTTAATTTGTTTGTTTAAATTCAGCCCAAATAAATTGTTTTCAACCACTTAACGTAAAAAAACTGAGTAAATCCATGGAATTATCTTTAAATAATTTTTTTCAGTGTACCTCATTTTAAATAGTAACAGTTCTTGACTCCAGTGAGCTACAAACATTATTAAGGAATCATTGGAAAAACGACACTTTGTGCTTTACTTTTTTTCATTTTTGTTTCATGCTAATAAATGTAAAGTTCTACATTATGAAGTAAGGACTAAGAAATATTGTACTGTGTTTAATATTTGTTTTTCCATTTAAAAAAACACAGGGAAACATTAATATAATAACCTAGAAAAAATATGACTCTAAAGATGCTTTACCAAACCTTTGTCAAATTGTACTATCTAGAACCATAAAAAGTGCTAAACAGTACCCAACTGTGGTTCTTTGGCTCATAATAGGGGAACCTTTTTAGTGTTATGTGGCTACTTTTCTACTTTGTTTTACAGCACATCAAATCATGCTAGCTAATAGGGCATATTATGGTGTTAGATATTAGCATATATGAGTCAATATGTTTTCAAATTATTGTAGGGGTGGCCTCACTGGAAGAAGTTTGCTGGTTCTAGTCCCTGCTGGACAATGAGGCCATTCTGTGTGGAGTTTGCATATTTTACTCGTGTGTATGTGGGTTTCCTCCGTGTGCTTTGGTTTCCCCTACTGTCCAAAGACATGTAGTATAGAATTCAACTAAACTGGCCAATGAGTGCGAATGGGAGAGTGTGTTTCCCAGCAAACAATTTCCCAGTAAAACTAGGGTTGTGCGATTTGGGGGAAATATCTAATTACAATTTTTTTGACAGATATTGCGATTGGGGTTTGATTTGCGATTTAATTTTGTAGTCAAGATTCAACTTAATAATCTGTATTGTAGCTTCTTATAGCTAAAATGGAGTGAGTTTTAGTTTAAAAAAAGAAACTAAAAAGATATTAACTTACTCCAACATTTATTCAAATCTGTTTTTAAATGTTCAGAAATTAAACTAATTTTTCTCTAGAACAAACAGTAAGCGCACTTAAAATGACCTTGCTTTTCTGTAAATAAGTTGAACTCAAATTAGCGAGATAACGTAGATTATTGTACAAACTAAAAAATAATTGTAATAAAAATACAGAACTCTCAGCAAACTAACATGGCTGATAAGAGGCAGATTAAAAAGTTCTAATTGGACAGAATGAAAGTATGCTCACTCAGTTGGCTAGGAAGACTGTCACACACAGACGCCAGTCTCGCATTTGCTCTGGTCAGTTTAAATTGAATAATACGTACAGTATATATTCCATATCAGTGCCACTTGCGATTAGCTAATCACAACGTTTTAAATCGCGATTGCAATTCAATTTTGAATAATTGCACAGCCCTAGAATTAGCTATCCTGCAAAACCTTTAGATTTATCAAAATACACTTCTACAAAACCTGATATTTGCACAAATATGCTATAATTTAACACTTAGCACAATTAGAAGAGAATAGCTGATTGAAATTCAGTTAAATTAAATGTAACATTTGTACATGTGATTTTATAGTTTATATACACATAATTTTATAGTTAAAAAAATTGTCTAAAGTTTACAAAAATTAATACTTTACAGTTTTATGAATGTGGATTGTAACATTAGGGGCATTCTTTGAGGTAAAAAGATTGAGAACCATTTCTTCAGGAAGTACACTGTATTTTAATGTTGTTTTTTAATCCTTTCTTAAACTAAACTAGTTGACAGATGAGAATTAGCCTTAAAACACTATACAAGGGCTTAAATTCATTGTATGACAGTGGTGCTACTTTATGTACCTTAACCACCCCGAAGAACCACTGAAGAACCTTTATGGTGTTTAGAGGGTTCTTTACACAGTAAAAGTGCTATATAGCACCTCAACTACCTTGAATAAGCGCTGAAGAACCTTTTTTTTCTAGAGTGTACAGAAATCAAGTATAATTTTATACTGGTTTTATGTGGCATGATTTTACAGGTGTGAAGTGGATAACAGTTTAACTGAGAAAACATCTCTGAGCTTCCATAATTTTCAGTTTATAGACATCAAAATCAAGACCGTATTGAATTTTAGAGGCCTTATATTGATGTTATAGTGAGAAGGAGCTTTAGATTTATGATTTTGTCTTGAAAAGGAGAGCTGCTGGTCATGGAAAGAAATGCGACGGGCCCCTGGGCACTTCAGGAGAGATTTTACACAGCATTTTTCTGTTGACGCTTTATTTTCCAAGCCTGGATCAATGCCAAACATTGTTCCCAAGCTGTGTGGCACATTGTATTTACTCTGATCCTATTGTTTGACTGAAGTGATTTGAGGTGTTTAATATTGGAGGTTATGATGAAGGCATGTGTTGTTTGTGCGCTCAGGATTCTTTCTGTTGACTTACCAAGGTCTAAAGTAAACTCATGAATCTTTTGTTGGCAGTTTAGGTGATCTTCAAGTGAGTCGAGCACTTGTGACATGGGTCTTTTATAAATACTCCATTAAAACCATAAGCTGGAATTGGCACAGTCAGTGTAGAGTATTAATCGGTTAATCCAATGACATTTTGGTCAAAAATAAGATTAAAACTAAAAGTGAATAAAAGGGCTTAGTATGGTTTATGTAAAAGCATGTCAAAAATCAATGTTTTTGCTCATATTTTTGGATCATCTTCCAGTATACTGTAAATATCAAGGCATCCCCCCAAAAGACAAGGGTACAAACAAATATAATTTTTTTCTTAATTTATGGATATTTTAGAAAAAAAAATCCCCAAATTGTGTGCTATAAAATATATACGTTTAAATACTTATAAAAACAAAATATACTTTTTTATAACTGGTAACTGAGTACAATTAATTATTTACAAAAGTGCATAACATCGATATTCATTATTAGTAATGTATTAATAAAAGTTATTTTTTAATTATTTTTAATTATTCATGGGTGACAATACAAATTAACACTACATTTCATTTTGTTTTGCTTTTGTATGGTTAAAACTCTATGCAGATGGTTTATGTGCATAAGTACTGTATGATGGATGCAAATAAAAAAGTCTCCTCCTTCTCTCTTATTACTGTAACCATCGAGCACAGACTTGCCCCTGTTTCCAGTTAAACCTTCTTGTTAAACCCTGACATATACTTACTCTGCACTGTACACTTTAAACATTTTAAATATGGTCAAAATCTGGGTGGATTAAGAATGCAGAAAACCCTTTATATTAACGGAGTACCCTAGGCTATTTTTTTTCAGACTTTTCTTAGAGTAGATGTAATCAGCACATACTGACTCCACCATAGCATGATGTAACTGCTAGCCTACAGCTATAGAAACCCACCCATAATACAGCAGGGCTGTTAACACACACCTGGCCCTGTAAGTGCTGTCAGTCACTGAAGGCTCGAGTTCATCTTTGCTGCTGCCACTGCTTCTCTCAGCTCTGCCAGGACTTTGAAGTGCCAATCACATTCAGCTTACACCCCTACAGTGAGGTGCCACCCTCTCTGTGGAACTGTCCTGCTGACAAGAAATGAAAACTGATAGGAAAGTCATAGTAAAAAAAAACAGGAAAGCTTAGTATTCTTAAGTAGCAAAATTTTGCCACAGAATGTAATGGGAGCATGAGCAGCAATTCATCATAATATGCTGAGCAGCAAAAAAAAAAGTTTTATTTTCTATCTTTTTACTTGTTTTGGATTAAATTTTTTTCTATGAAATTTCCTGGCTCCTTTTTGGAGGCAGTGTGGCTCAGTGGTTAGCACATTCAGCTCACAGCAAGAAGATCACTGGTTCGAGTCCTGGCCGGACCAGTTGGCATTTTATGTGGGGAGTTAGCATGTTCTTCCTATGTTGGTGTGAGTTTCCTCCGGGTCCTCTGGTTTCCCTCACAATTCACAGACATACGGTATAAGTGAATTGAATTAGCTAAATTGGCCGTAGTAGTTCACACTACTGGGTTGAGGCTGGTAGGACATCTGCTGCAAAAAACATATCCCAGAATAGTTGGCAGTTTATTTCACTGTGGTGGTCTCTGAAATATTCAATTGTATTCAATTCATCCAAACTGTGTCAGTCCAGATTTCAGAGTTAAAGTTCAGTTTAATTCAGTTCAGTGTGGTTTAAATTTCACTGCTGAAAGTCCAAACACTGAAGAGCAAATCTATCAATGCACAGCTCCACAAGTCCCAAATAGAGACTAAGTCAAATGAATAAATGAATGAATGAATAGACTTTATTTTAATAGTCTATTTTAGTGAAGTTTTGTAAACCAATTTCGAGAAGAGCATGTGATATAATTGAGCACAGCTGGATTCTCATCTGTAATCAGTAATAATCTAATCAGATCGATCAAAGCTTACAATAAATAGACCGATTTTACCCATACTGCCTTATCTTAGTTTTGACAGAATCCTCCCTTCCACCCCATCTCCTCCTTTTTCTCCTTTTTCTAAGTGGAGCCCTTGAGACCTACCTGATCTTGGACCCCCTTTATATGCTTATTGACCAGGCGGGAGTCTTGGGCTCAATTATCACCGAGCTCAGGGTTCTCTCCCAGGACAGCATGCCAAACCTGCTGTTAATGCCAATCATATCAAAGTGTGAACTCTTGAAATCATTTTAGTAATTAAAAAGCCTATCCAGTTAATTATATTGATAAAACATGTTCAGTTTATTAAAACTTTAACAAAGAAAAATGTTAGTTTTATAAAATGCTTTTTTTCAAAATCGTAAACAAAGATTAAACTATATTTTATTTTGATGGATTGTCTCAAACAATCTAAAACAAGTGTCTCAGAGCCTGTTTACATGTGGTATTATTTTCTCTATATCTGCTTTGTTAAAATGCTTCCACTTACAGTACATTTGGCAAGATAAATGCATATAAATCATTCCTTCATATCCCATACTACAGTAGTCATCATTTGAGGTGGATCATCACCTGTCATCAAAGTTGTCTTATAAAACTGTTGAACTACACCCATTTTTGTCCTAGGACAATTTTGAAAAATGTTTGATTCACTTTGAATGTTGAGATGCAACACTGTATATGCAATTTAAACTAGGCTACATTGACTAAAGTGTTATACTGCACTATATTTAATTAATATTATTTTGTTACAAAAACATAATCTATATGTTATTCACCATATAAAAGATTTTATATGTAGGCTACAGGTGGCTTTGTATTTTACTCATGTTCCAGTAAAACATCATCACAAGAGCACAAGGCTGTCTCTGCGATTATGGGCATTAAGCACAAGATACTGTATCATTCAAAACTGTCAAGGGTTTACATTAAATTATAACCTACCCTCCCAAAACATTGTGCCTTTGTAAACATAATAAACGCTTTATTTATTTTGTTAATGCTGCATTTTGATATTAAACCAACTGCTTTTATAACTTAATTGTTTGGTCAAGAATAAATTGAAACGAGAAAACAAAACCTAAACTTTTATCGGTGGTGTTTCCATTACAACCTTTTGCATTAACCCAGCTATGGCTGTCACATCTCATGTTTATTTAGTTACATTTTGGGAGGAGGAAAACTTTCATATGTGGTTTCAACATCCATATGTATTTAGACCTGTTCATTTCCATTTAAAATGTGTACCTGACCGCGTCCTAAAGAGGTTTGAGTGAATTGGATTTACTTTATATCCATCTTGAATGCGTAAAGCTGATAGGACAGATAGCTGACCATTTCAAAAAATAAAATGCATAAAGTTACCAGATAAGTGCCCCTAAGTGTATACAGTATATGCCCCCTAAGTGTACTTACTGTATGATGCAAGCTTTTCTCACATAAAAGATTGAAGTGCTGGTTAAGAGATTCTCAGATCAGCTCATGTGTTTATGTCCTCAATTGCTAACAGTAAGAAGGCAGAGGTTGATAGCACCACTTGCTTCAATAAATGTGTTGTAATTTTATTTGTTAATTTAATGTAAACATCCAGAATTTGCAGATTTCATATTCAAAGTAACAATCTCTTGCAGTTTCATATTCCTAGACCAGGGATGCCCAAACTCTCTCCTGTAGGGTCGGTGTCCTGCATAGTTTAGTTCCAACTTCCTTCGACACACCTGCTTGAAGTTTCTAGTATACTTAGAAAGAGCTTGATTAGCTGGTTCAGGTGTGTCTAACTGGGGTTGGAACTAAACTTTGCTGCACACCAGCCCTCCAGAACCGAATTTGGGCACCGCTGTCCTAGACAACAGTCCATATTGCATTTTAATTAGGGGTGCTGCACTACTTTCAATTCATTCATCCCAAACTCCCTGACATTCCACATAATACAGATAATTCCCTTTTTAAGACTGGATTACGCAATTTGGTCAGTGTATTCCGCTTCATGGAAATCATAGGTTCCTACTTAAGGCATCAGTAATAAAATATAAAATAGGAACTTCTGGTGTTAAAGAAATGGAAATGCATACATCCATCTGAAGATTTCAATAAGCAGAATTTGGTGAATGGATTTTGAGGAGAAAAAAAAGCATATTGATGTGGGTCAGCGGGTTCATTAGAAGAGAGAGCTGTGCAGCGTCTCGCCGAGTTCGAGGGAGGAGCCGCAGCAGATCCCGCCAAATTCTGGGAATAACAAGAGGATAAGAGCGGAAGGAGAAGAATAGACAAAGTGGTCAAAGAAGTGGGAGAAGGAAATGGAAAAGTGAGATGGACGGAGCGCTGATATTATTAAAGTAGGAGGATGGGCAGAGTGGTACAGAAAGAGAATAGCATGAGTGAAGTAGAGAGAAATGGATGTCAAAATGAAAGTTTTTTACTTAAAGATAAGCAACATCTGGAGATCCAGGAGTGCAGATCTGGGTAGCTGCTCATTTATGATTAAGAAGGAGAGAGAGAGTGAAAAAAATATCTTCTGGCATCTTTTTTTTTTTTTAATTACAGCATGTCTGCCAGCGTGCGAGGCTACGCCAGCTATTTTGTTGAGACTGGAATTGGAGCTTATGTTTATAACTTTCTCTCTCTTTGCTTTTCTGACGTCCCTCTCTCACTCTCATCTTCTCTCTGATGCAGCTGCGGGGTTCAGTAGCAATAGGTGGAAAATTCAGACATATAGAATTTAGGAAAAAAGGTTTCATATAGCTCCACATTCACTTGAGCTTTAGCTGTAGCTCAATATTATAGTATTGTGATATACAGTATGTAGTGTAGTTTTTTATTTACAAATTGCTTTCTCAGCTATTCCAATTTAGGGTACTGTAAATGAAAAAAAAAGTTGCTTGCTGCTCGTCAATGTCAACTGATAAAACATAGGCCTTAATACTTAAAAGTTTGTGTTTTTTTAAATTTTTGTTAATTTATGTTTTAAATAAAACGTTTATTTAGCAAAAGTGGGTTAAACTGATTAAAAGTAACTTTTCCCCGTTTTAAAAATTGTCTATTGATCTTTCTATTGATCAATGAATCGTGAAAGAAAAAAAATATTAAAAATAAATTGAAATGACAAAATAAAATATTAAGTAGCACAACTGCTGTTAACACTGATAGTTAAAGTGTAGCTTGAACAGCAGATGAACATTAGAATCAGGGTTGGCAGATTGGGTGCTTTCGATGTGATCCAGTTATGTTGTGTATTTTACTGTATGTAATGGTATCTGATTTGTTAAAATGCTTCTATTTACAGTACATTTCGCCACATAAATGTGTCTCTGCTATGTAAATCAGTTCTTTAAATCTCATTTTAAATCTCTTTAAAGCATTACACCACACAATATTTAATTGTTATTGTTTTGACTGAAACATAATCTGTTATGGTTTTTGACATACAAATGATTTTATAAGTAGGCTACAGGTGGTACTTTACTCGTAATCCAGTAAAACATCATCACAAGAGCACAAGGCGGTCTCTGCGATTATGCGCATTAAGCACAAGATTTACTGTCAAGGGTTTACATTAATTTATAACCTACTCTCCCAAAAAAACTAAACATAATAAACACTTTATTTCTTTTGTCAATGCTGTCTTTGGATATTAATTTAACATTCTATTTTCATCACCTAATTGTTTGGTCAAAAATAAATTGAAATGAGAAAATAAAATATTAAGTAGCACAACTGCTGTTAACATTGAAAGCTGAAATGTAGCTTGAACATTGATGTTGGAGGGTACTTGTGACTCCAAAGACTTCACATCAATGCATTTTTAAATTATATTTAGACTGAAGACCTTTATTCACTTCATTATTTACTAAATTACTATTTTAATGTTTATTATTATATAAATGCTGCCTTGATAGGTATCAGATGATTATTTAAACAAAAAAATATATATATTAAGCATCTTACTGAACCCAGAAGATTTATTATAAGTGTGTATCTGAGGTTGTGTGCCTGTGTGTACACAGTATACACACACATGTATATATGTGTGTATATATAGCCTTATGTGTATGTCAAATCATTTAGTCTTTGGTTAAACATATTATTTTGAAAATTGTAGCTTCAGCACATTCCAAGTGATTCTATTGCTGGGCTGCAGCAGACATACTGTATTAGAGCAAGTGAGCAGAGCAGCATCACATGCATCCAACCTCTACGCTCCAAAAACCATAATTACAATTCATATTACCAGGATTTACTCTGAATCTCAGCCCAGTGTCGTAAAATTCAATATAAACAGCTCATTATATTCCTGCTCTCGGCTCGCAGAATAATCTTCGGGCAAATAAACATTAGTTAATATTCTTTATTTAAAAAAATATATATATGTGGCTTCGTGGCCATATTGAATGCTGAATGGTGCTTTTTTTCTTCATCGGTTCCAGTCAAGTTCCTCTTCATCAGAGACGGTGCATGTAAACAGAAGTCTCTGCTGAACTAACCTGTCTACCAGAAGAGTTTCTGTGGACGGAAATCAGCTGGGATCACAATACTTAAATGGATCTGGCTTTGCTCTCAATAAACTTCTTCTCTTACTGGCCTGCTGTGGTAATGTGTGGAGGCTGTAAAAGATCCCGCTGTTCTTTTGTTGTGGTTTTTATTGAGATATTTGAGCATCAGTTAAGACGACGTTAGCATCTGGTAGCTTTAATTGTGGGGAAAACTGGATAATTTTGGTCTTTTGTCAGCTAATTTCATCTTCCTGGTTTAAAATAATTTTTGGGGCGGGATCAAAATCGGTGATGCACTGTAGTGCTATCTGCCTGTCCAGTGATGACACCTTGGTTTTTCATTATCATTCATATACTGAGTTTTCTTATGCCATGAGAAGACCCTGCTTCTTAATTATTCATAACTGCACATTGCTTTCTGATGACAGACTTGTGAGACAGTGTACGGCATGCACGCAGTATATTTAGCCATTCACGAAGTGTCCTATGTGTTTTTTTCCATGATCCACTTGCATGTTCTTTTCCTGCGATGCTGTCAGGGCTATCTATACAGCCAAACTGTTTGTGTGTAGCAAGCATTTATGTTGGGAGAGTTGTAGGAGAATTGGAGAATGGTGGACTTTGTCTTTTATCAGTTGACTTTGTTACCATTCAGACACAACGCCTTTCTGTGCTGCCTTGTTTAAAATCCTCCGTATTAGAATCCTCCAGGGCTAATGATTGGAATAGATAGGAAAAGGGACCAGCTGTAGCTACTGCTATCCACTGTGTCTGCGTTCAATTATGGTGTTTATATAAACATGATCTTATATGTAGCAGGGCATTAAATTGCTTAATGTTTATTTCTTTACATTTTAACTTTGACCAGTAAACTATAAAATCATGAGTAGTCTCAAGTTTTGTGTCAGATTTTTAATTTTTGATTGCAGGTTAGCCTACTAAGGGCATACTCACTCTATAAAGGCTCTGCACATCTGGCATTAAGGTGGTGGTGAATAATAAAAGAATAATGCCAACATTAGCCTATATACTCTGACTACATTATGATTTTATGGTTTAATTCATATTTAGTTATAATTTGAAAATCCCATACTCACCAAAATTAAGCTACATGTTTTTGTGGGGGAACATAATTGAATCCACTGTAAATGGCTTTAGCGCAGTCCTGCGCTCACTGAGCAGCACTGAACACCCTTTCACTGCTGCTGCTACTGGCCGGGATGCATATTGTTCTGGCTAATTTAGCCAAGGGTAGGATTGTTTGTTCAGCTTCCACCACCCAAAAACATAAAATTCCATGACAGTGCTTTCAATGTAGCGAGAGACCTTGTCATCTTCCCTGTCAGCTTGCTGTACATTGCTGTTTAGTGCTCTTCCATAATACACAGTGTATAGGAGCAACCGCCGAAATACCTTTGCAGCTAGAATGACTGTTCTTTCTGAACTGGAGGCTGGCCTGACCGCAGTCAAAATTCGCTCTCTTTGACTTCTCCGTCATCATTTGTTTCACCTTTGCAGGGATGGATTTCAATGTTATAACAAATGATTTGATTACTTTTTCGCGCTAATCGAAATGCATCACAAGACTGTTCCTTTACCGGCCAAGCCCGGCCTGACCTGAACCCGTCTAAAATGATTGAAATTAAGCCCGAACCCACTGGCAAAGACCCACTGGCAATTTGCATTCACTGAAAAGTAACAATGATTAATAAATCCATGTGAAACAGTTCCTTAAAAGTGACGTCACAGCTTCAGTTTTGGGCTCAGGTGTGCTTTGCAAACACTCCAATCGTACCGTGTCAAAGCCCAACTGAACTTCACTCCGGCACACTTCTTTCAACCGGGTCAGGTCCGGCCAACTGAACTGCACCTGACCCGATTTAGAGAACTCACACTTGTCAAATGAACCGGGAAACACCTGGGTAGTAGGCATGGTTTAGATAGCATGGTGTGAGTGCATCCTGAGTGTTGTTCTCCCCCCTCTTTTTCCTCTTTTTTTTTTTGAGGTAGACTTGAACTAAAAGAGGGGGGTTCATGACCCTTTAAATTGCAAATGCTTCATTATAATACACATTTTCCTAATGCCTTTATAGTGCTCTTAACAGCAAAAATATAAATAAATAAATTGCAAAAGTGTAAGGTCACAACAGCAATTTTCAAAACTACTGTACAAACAAACCTCTTAACCAACTTGGTGTCCAGTCATGAGTGGATAATGATAAATACAAGTGTAAACCAGGTCTAAAATATTTTGAGCCTGTCCAATTTTTTACCATTTCCCAAGGTAGTCGAAATGCATAAATGCACATTTAGTCAAATATTTTTAAACAGCCCTGAAACACCATTTTCTAATCATTTAACCCTTGTGCAGTTGGGGATGTTTTCATCCACTCTGGGTGATTTTGTGTCTTAACCTGGCCATAACGTTTTCTGTTTCAGCTAGCAGAAAGATTTTTTGTGACAAATCTTATTTTGACATATTTTGAGAAAATACTTTGACATTTAAAAAAAAAAAACTCAACACTACACTTTGGGCAAATGTACTACCCTTTTGTTACTTCCCCCTTTACACTTTTGTCAATCAAAAACAATGCATTAAAAGCAATGTTGTTTCACAAGACTGTGATAAAAGGTAAAAACAATTACAATTACTAAAATATATAATATTGTGTTTTTTCACCAAACCAGTGACAACATTTATAAATTTTGCAGTTAAAGAGTTAAAATCCTGTAATGCAATTTAGTAGTTTTGATCAGGACTGAGGCGGATTACCAGATTCATGCAAAACAAAAAGGAAAAAAATGATTACCTGATGCATTTTTTTTTTACAGTGGTTTAATTCAGTGGATGTTTTCATCCTGAACATGACAAAAGGGTAGTGAATTTAGACTGTGCAAAAGGAATAAATGAAGCAAATGATTTTAGCAGGAGTGCATGCCAAAACAAGGTATTAATTTAGGTTTGGACTGTGATTAAAAACATAGTTGCTGTCCACATTGCAGAAATGCGATTTAACGGGTTTTCTTGCACTGACATCAACATCCTATTGGTTTTGATTTAACATTTGACATCGGTTTGTTCAAAACATCATCTTATGTGTGCCACAACACAAAAAAAAAGACATACAGCATTATTGCGGCATGTGGGGGATGTAACTAATGAGATAAACTATTTTTGGGAAAACTATTTCCTTATTTTCCTTAACCAAATGGTTATTTTTTTTCATCTTATCAATAAATTGACTAAATTTATTTGTGTTTATTTATTTAAAAAAAAAAAATTTTGCATGGCACTATAGCAAAAGTGACTTTAAAATGTTCCAATTGTACAATGTTTGTCCTAAAGCTCACTTAAAGCTGTCCTTAAGCTGAAGTGCTTTCACCTCAAACATTCATCTCCAGCCCATTTGGTGGTCCGCAGTTGAGCAGGAAGACAATTATACCCTGAACAGTGCTCAGTTGTCTCAGCTAAACACACTGAAAAAATAGTCTGGGCCACAGAGAACATCTGGGCACAAACCCAATGCTTTCCTTCCCATAATTTACATTACAGCACACATGTATTCACAGATTTATGTCACCGTCTGCTGAACATTCAATAACAAGTGTAAGAGAATGCTGGATTTCGCATGCATACATCAAATGTGCTGCGTACATCTTACACACGTGTGTAATGTGGTGCTGAAAACATCCAGTCAGCCCTTCGGGGAGGGTTTCTGTCAGGGATAGTCTTACGCTGTCTGTCTCAGCTGCGGTTGTGGGTGCTTATGCTTTACGTCAGAGTCCTGAGGGCCAGATTTACTAAACAGGAAAAAATTAACGTGGGAGCGAATTCTCATAAAGGCGTCCATGCAAGTGGAAAGTTCTGCAAGGTATCGAATGACAATGTGCAAATTAAAGATTGAAGCCATTCATTTCTATAATGAATATCATGGTTGGAAGAACACAACAACTATTGAGGTCTTGAACAGGCAGTGGACATTATAATCCAATTCAGGTAATCTACTAACAAAATGGGTTAAGACATTCTTTTAAGTGAGTGGCAAATAATAAATATTAATAATAAATACAAGCAGTCTTACAATAGAAAACCTTTGTAAATCTTTAGTAATAATCTTAGTAGTACATTTCATGTTTTAAAGCTATAGTGAAAAATTACTATGAATTTGTATGATTAATTTCTATGAAAATTAACAATTCAGTAAAAAACAAAAGGTCAGGAACACATTATATGATAGGACTGTTTCAACCACATGCACACAGTATTTCGATTTTGTAGTTGCAATTCCACAAACATAAGATCTCATGGAAACTTGCGTGATGAAACATGACTTTAAAGAAAAACAAATATGGAGGGCAATCAACATTGTCAGCCAGCTGATCTCACTTGTTAAAACACATTATAAAGGCACTCCTTACCCGGATTTATGGTTTTTCGACCACCGCAGCTGATCGCAACCACTCTAGTCTATGGTTGTGTTTACACCAGCTGTGTCAAAACAAGTTTCAGAAATGTCTCAGAAGATCTGGGAAGCCCCGGCTCTCTGCACCAATTTGCTTGCCGTCTGTTCTAATTTTATTAATAATAACAATTCCTTACATTTATATAGAGCAGTTTTTGACATTCAAAGCGCTTTGCACATTTTGGGGGGGGGATCTCCTCATCCACCACTAGTATGCTGCATCCACCTAGATGATATGAACAGCACTATTGCGCCAGACCTTACACCACACTCCAGCTGATTGGTGGAGAGGAGACAGAGTGATGAAGCCAGTTATGATATGGGGATGGTTAGGAGATCATGATGGACAGAGAGCAGTGGGCAAATTTAGCTAGAATGCTGTGGTTAAACCCCTATTTTCAAAAATTTTTAATGACCGTAGAGAGTGAGTTTCATGGTTTAACGTTTCATCCGAAAGACGGCGCTCACTTAACAGTATAGAGTCAAGGCTGATTTATACTTCTGCGTCAAACGCCGGCGTATGCTATGGCGCTGACGCATTGCCCTTCGCCATGGCCGTCGGCGTCACTGACGTGCACCTCTCAAAAAATTTAACTACACGTCGCAACAACGTGTAGCGCAAGCTCTGTGATTGGTCGGCTTGGTAGCGCTGACGAGTCTGAGCGGGACTGAGAGCCGCGCGAATGGCGCGAGCGATTGTTTACAAGTGTGGAGTCCCGTGAAGGAGCTCTGGATGGAGAGTTTTGTTTTGTGTTTACCTCATGGTTAAAGTTGTTGCACGTCCGCCGGTTCCTGCCTCAAAATGAGCGAGTTTGAGTCACTTGTACAACCAGGAAGTGTTCAGGAAAAGCAAAACAGAAGCGAAGAAACTCGACACAGAGGAACATTTACACCTCATTGCCAACTAGCGTTTCGGAAGTGTTAATGCAGACCAACAGAGACAGTGCGCAGAAGTATAAATGCACAGCTGCGTGCGTTGCCTGTGCCGTGAGTTACACCGGTCACTTGACGCAAAAGTATAAATTAGGCTTCACCATCAATATACTGGAATGTTAGGACCCACACAGAGCCCTGAGCGCCCCCTACTGGTCTCACCAACACCACTTCCGGCAGCAACCTAGCTTTTCCATGTGGTCTCCCATCCAATTTTGTCGGATTCCACATTTAAGCCACACAAGTAAAATACAAAATTGTAAAAATAAACATAAGATTGAAGTTTAAGTTAATATAAAAGTAAAGAATGTATTTAAATTATTAAAAGACAGCTACAAACATTTTATTCTTATTCATCCATATATTTAAATAGTGTACAGAACAGCAAAGTTATATTGTTTTGAAAAAAAAAAAGAACAATTAGTTTGGGCAAATCAGTAAACATTTAGCCTTGTTTTTATCATGGTAGAACCCAAAACAATTAAATATTTAAGCAAACCATGTCGAACAGTCAAGTCTAAGGACTCCCGCTGCTTTACTTCTGAAACACCGCTGGTGTGATTTGGCACAGTGCGCAGGACAGAGTACAACCTCATTGGAGCCGTAGTGTGCCATACACAATTTCAGTGTAAACCTGGTCGTTGTCATAGATGTAAATCAGTGTCAATCAATGTCGTTTCTCCACCTTTGTGACTGCTATGATTTAGATCTGGTCGTGTTTAGCAGCATCTTGTTTGCTATAGTTGGCTTCTGCAAATATTTCTTCGAGATCATTCAAGCCCATTCAAGATTCAAAATAACAAACCCACTATTACAAATAAAGGCTCCAAAATGTAATTTTCCCAACAATGCCATCAACGCATAAAAGGGCATATAAAATTCAGCATAAATTTTGCCGTCAGACTTTTTTTTACAAGTTTAAACAGGATATAGATCAAAACTGTTCATTTTGTTTGTCACAGCCAGAAACTGACACATATTTTTTGAATTGTCAATTCTCAAAGAAAATATGGTACGAGATCTCCAAATTCACACAGTAAATGACAAAACATTGCCAAATTTCTGTTTAAAATACCAACATGTTATTTGTGGATTTTTGAACTGCAACAAAATATAGAGAAGGAAGCTTATGTTATTATTCTTTTAATAATATTTATAAAGTAACATATTTACAGATGCAAAATTTATAACCAAAAAACATTTTATCCTGCTATACCAAAATTATTTGAACATTATATGAACAATAAAGCCATTAGACAAGCCATTAAAACCGCTTTTTTACTTGAAACCTTCAAGATCCTGTAACCTACTGTATAAGGCCCTTATGCTTTCTTAGTATGCATACCTATACATATATTTGTTTGTCTTTTTATTTTTTGTTTTGTACAGCCCTGACCTTTTTTTGTATTTGTGTTGTTCCGTACTTTGTTTTTTATACATTAATTTAAAAAAAAAGAAAACATAAAGGGGTTAGCATGGTATTGGTAAATCATGTTGCATATATGTCTAGTAAATGAACAATATCGCTCTATAAATTTTGGACCTAAAAGACAAATGCATGTAAGATTAGCCCCAAAAATAAAGCTTTTTCTTTGCTACTTTTTCAGAACATGTCTTTAGTAAACCCTGACAGAAAGAGGGTTTGTGCCAGCACAAACTGACAGTAAATCTGAGTGTGTCTTACAGATTGGTATTTTTATAAATGTAAATGCCAATAAATGAGAGCATTTAAAGTAGATTTGGTGTTTTTGGGAGGAACCCTGTGCATATGGTTGGTGTTTGTGTGTGGGGTTTAAACATATTTACAGACTGTGGCATTTAGAAAGAGTGTGTGTGTGGTTTGTGTGGGTGTTTGTGTATGCGGTTTGGCTCAAATGCATGTGTGTGTATTTCGAGAGGGTCTGTGTGGTTAGGGTGGCGTGTTTGTGTATGTGATTGAACTGTTGCAGTGATCCACAGGTGCTGATCCGCTCAGGTTTCTTGTGTTGTTTGGTTTTAAGCTGAAATGCAGCTTGGCAGGGAACCAGAGTCTGGATTCATAGAGCACTTCGGGTTTAGTGCAGTAGACCTGTCCAGACACCTGTCAGATGAGAAGCTGGGGAGCACTGGGAGAGAAAGAGAGACAATAAAAGAGGCACATGTCCTCATCGTCGCTGTGGCTGCCAGATCTGCACCTGTTGAGGAAGAGCTTTGAGATACCCGCTGGCATAAAAACATGAGAGATGGTCATAGTGTAGGATAGTCCTCTTGGAGGAGATTAGAATAAGCCAGCTGGCATTCCACACACACACACACACACACACACACACACACACACACACACACACACACACACACACACACACACACACACACACACACACACACACACACACAAAGACACACACACAAAGACACACACACACAAACTTCAGTCTAGATGAGCAGGAAACCCACAGCTCTTTCCACACCAGATCTGGTAATGCAGCTTATTAGGGTGTTCATGAGTGCTGGAGTTTAAATTATAAACCATTCTGGCTTCTTTAATGCTCTTGGCTTTATTAGTACTAGGGCTTGTTCAGTCTACGCCCAAACAATCACCCAGCATCCATGTAGTGGGTTGCTTTCATTAGTAATTGCACACAAATGTTCTTATGTGGAGAGAAAAGGTTCTCACGCGAAATAGTAATGCATTTAAATTAGGTTATTCCCTCATTCTAATGTTAAGAAATGTGATTTCTTCTAAATAAAGAACAGTTAAGAGTTAGGATTTCCAAATATATTTTATATATTGTACAAAAATTTTAGCCACCCCTGATAATTTTCATAATTACAAGACAAAGCCTGCTGGCCTTCCAAATAATTTGGATTTTTTTTATATCCTAGGAATAAAGCAACATTCCAGTGCTGACACAGCATTTATTTAATCAACAGATGCAATGCAGTTTAAGTCCGAACAAAAACATACAGGTGCAAAAATTTGGGCACCTCAACAGAATAATGGCATTAATCTTTTGTACAGCCACCTTTTGCTGGAATAACAGCCTTTCGATGCTTCTTCTACTCAAGGATTCCCTGAATTCTTGCTGAAGGCATTTTGGACAATTCTTACTTGCAATGTTTCTTCAGTCAGGTTTAATGTGTGGCCAGCATGAATGGCCCTTTTCAAATCAAATTTTCTTTGATTTTCAAGTCTGGGCAGTGGGATGGCCATTCCAGAACATTGTATCGTGCCTGAGCATGAATTCCTTGCTAGATCCGGAACTGTGCTTTGGGTCATTGTCCTGCTGAAACTTCCAACCCTGTTATAACTTCAGCCTCTTTACTGATTCCTGATTCATCAGAATCTGCTGACACTGGGTGGAATTCATGCCACCTTTAACTATGACAAGGTTTCTAGTACCTGTGTTTGCCACACATCTGCACAGCATGATGGACCCTCCACCATATTTTACAGTAGGGAGCATGTTTTTCCCCTGGAATGCTGTGTTTGCTCTTTTATGCAAAGTGTCTATGGTTGTGGCATCTGTCCACAGTATATTTTTCCAAAATGCTTGTCTTGTCCAAATGAGCTTTCGCATACCTCAAACGACTCTTCCCATTGGCAGAATGCAAAAAATTCTTCTTCTGCTTCACCTTCCTTTGAGCTGTTCTTTGTGAAGAGCGCGCTGAACAGTTGAACGATGTACAATGACATTATCAGCAGCAAGATGTTCCTGGAGCTCTTTGGATGTGGTCCGTGGTTTGTCTCTGACACCATGCTATTCATTCTTCGCCTTGGCCTTTCATATATTTTTCTTGGTCTAGCACATCTTTCCTTTACAATAACTGTTCCTGTGGCCTTAAATTTTCTCACTATGTTTCTGACTGTGGAGATAGAGATTTGAAACCTTTGTGATAGCTTTTTCCGTCCTTCTCCTAAATCATGTTGATAATTTAGATTTTAGGTAATTAGGAAGTTCTTTTGAGTTTCCCAATGTTGCTACTCTCTAGTTCAAAATAATGAGCACAACTAAAAATCAGCTATCTTGAATATCCTTTTTCATGATTTTTTGCACCTGTGTTAGGATTGTTACGGTTCACTGAGTCACTCAAATAACAAATTTTGCGTTGTAATCAGTCAGCATTAAATGGCTACAGGTTTTGAAATCCACACAAAAGAGAAGGTTCCCAAACTTTTGCACAGCCTAATGTTAAGTTTCAATTTAATTTTACACATCTCAATACTGCTTCACTATGTATTTCTGTCTTGAAAACATGACATTATTGATCTTTCTCCAAAAAACGAATGGCATTTCACTGCAGTCTTCTCTTAAAAAGAAAGAGCACATTATTATGCAGCTATCCAATTGTTTTGCATACAACTGTATATACTATTAAACATATATTCATATTGAAATGTTACTGTGGAATACATGGTTTCAGCATCGACATTGCAATGTGCACATCTGCAATAGTTACATTGCAGGATATGAATTAGAGTCTGCATAATAGTTGACCAGGAGCCACAGTTCAGAACACATGAGATTTGTGGAGTTTCAACAGAGTTTACCTATAATAGAGTAAAAGTTTATCATCTGCATGTGTTTTTAAGGCCTGTGACTGTGATCATTTCAAGTGAATTAAAAGCATTCAGATACAACAAATTGTACCATTTGTAACTTTAATAAAGATTATTTTTTTGATTTATTGAGTGTTTTTTTTTACATTTGTTATTTTAGTTTCTGGACCTGAATACTGTTAAACTGCCTAGAAACTATAAAGCACTGTTTATTTCACTTCATATTAGCTCTATTGTATTGATCTATGCTTGTAGTTTATGCTTTCCTACAGAATAATTGCAATCAATCTACATTAATGACTACTTTCCAAATAGAGCAATTGAAGCCAACTGCTGAAACAAAACATCGCAATGTCAGATTTTTCCAATATCGTGCAACCCTTTTGAATATAAAATAAATACCTATTAAATACTGTAAAATTGATTTTGTGATGGTGTATTTAATATACATAGATATTATTCAGAGGGTAGAAAGAGAAATGCATGTGGAAAAGCTTGAAACACTGTCTTCCTCCAGACTGGTCGGGATTCTCTCGCCAGATCGGCTTACACTGATGGTGTGTGAGTTTATACGCACTTACACAGCTCATTGCTTTTCACCTGTTCAAGAACAGGCTCAAACATTTTATGCCTTTTCTTTTTATGTGTGTGGTCTGCTCTATGTAGGGTGCAATGGGAACTACTGCTGAAAAGGCCAGCCTGGGACATCTTGAATTTTCTTAATGTGTTACGTTTGTTAATGTGTAGGTTTGTGCTGGATAGTTCTGGAGAACAAACACATAACCATATTTTTATTTATTTATTTTTTTTTTGTAAGCAACATTGCTGGGAACCATATAATGGGGTATGTGCACACAGACTTTTAATTTCAGCCAGCCTGCCTCAGCGCTTCCGGTAAACTTGTTTTTTCCATTATAAAATTGTCACGTTTAAGGTCTAATTTCTTCACAAATCAGCGATCTTCACTGCCTGATATAAAGTGGGTCTCACACCGGACAAGAAGCACTGCATTAATTTACATTATGCCCTGCCATATCTTTAAAATATGACAGGTTTTTTATTCCAGTATTTTCAATTTCCAATGGACGTTCTGCGGCTTCCCGCTAATCCTGAAGGTGCTAGCAGTTACATAGTCTTTCATCTCGTTTTACGCTTGAATAACTAAATGAATGCTGAAGTCTATTTAATTGAATGAAATTACGTTACAACATTGATGCTGTAAAAGAAACCTTATGAAATTGAAAATAGTCATTAACCTTTTACCGGAAGTTTATCATTGGCTGAAAAACACTAGCTGAGCATATTATGCCCCATTGTCAAGTTGGTTTTGTGATTGCTGATCTGAATGAAGACTTAAACTTAATTTTTTAAATATATTAAATGCTTTTACCAGACAAATTTAGTTAGGTCTTATCTAGGGTTGCCATGTGTTTCTTAATGTGCTGGCATTCACCATTCCAAAATTACAGCTAGAATACTTAATAGTTGCTGAAAACTTTTTTTGTGTGTGTTTGTATGTGTGTGTGTTTTGGTTTATATACAGTATGTGTGTGTAATGTGAATGTGCTATTTAATGCCAGAGCTGTAAACTGAAAACTTGAAATTCTTTGTGTCTTTGTGGGAATGAACAATATATATAAGACTGCGAGAGACTTTAACAAATTGCATGAGATTAACAAATGTGCTTTTTAAAATTGAGAACATCAAATGAGAGATGAAAGACAGAAACAGAGGACAAAATGAAAGAAACAAACCTCTGTTTACACTTTCCCTGTAAATATTCTCATTTTGTTTGCTAGTTTCTGTGTATTAGCGCCTTCCGTTGCTTTACATTTGAGCAGACGCTGTTTATACACTTGTCCTCACATCTCACTTTGTTGTGAATAAAAACCATGTTGTTATGTCTAAAGCCTTTGCTTGCACTGAAAGGCGGTGGTCTGTACGCACTCTTGTTGGTTGTTGCCGCAGTGCATCATTGCTCATTTGCATAAAGTTGAGCTCTGCTGTATCTGTCAATCATCAAATGTTAGTCAGGCCTTAAAGATATAGTTCATAAAAAATTAACACTTTATTTCATCAATTATATCATTTACTCATATGCAAGTTCAATCTTTGATTTCCAAAAATATGGGAAAGCTAACCATTGTGCTTCTCATTTACTTCAATTACTGTACATGGATAAAAAAAAATTCAATAGAAGTCAATGGAATCAAACGTGATTTGATTACCAACATTTGTCAAATTTCTTTGATGTTCCATTGAAGAAATAACGTCATACAGGGTGAGAAAATAATGACTTTTTTGTTATTGTTATTTTTTTGTAGGGGAAACTGGACTGTCCCTAAAACAACAGATACTATTCAGACAGATCTGAGGTCTCTGCTGTTATTCTGAGATGTCGACCCTAATTTAGTCTTGTGCGTCATCGTTTTATGAGGCTTCCCAGCTGTGATTCTCAGCAACCGCATCCCTGTTTTTTTTCATCCTAATAGATGTATAAAAGACGGATTAGATTTCATATCCGTTTCCTTTCCTCACAGCTGTCTGCTGTGTTTTGTCTGTAAATTAGCGAGATGTTCAGGACTCTCATGCAGACATAGCTTATCATTTTTGATTCCCATAATTTCTTTACAGAGTTATTTAATGAAATTTGGCTGTCTAATTTTGTACACTCTTCCAAAAACTAGAAAGCTGACCTAGTTATAATTTCAAGGGACAATTTAAATTTGGCCAGATTCTGCATCAACAATGGATACTTTGCATACAACAGTGTTACTTTAGTTGGTAACACTTTATTTTGATGGTCCATTTGAGTATTAGTAGACTGTCTGCTTAATTTGTGTTGATAGAGACATTCAACAGACATTTAACTGACAATAAAAAACTTTGCAAGTACATGTCAACTTACACTAACCCTATTAGAATTAGTTGGCGTGTAGATGCAATGTAACTTAAATCCAACAAACGGACCCTCAAAATAAAGTGTGACTCTTTAGAAATATTTATGCATTATCATTATGACCGCCATGTTTCTTAAACTGGAAAACCCAATGGACAGGCACCTTTATTCGACAGATATAATACTGTATATGCAGAAGTATGTGCAACGACTTTTAAATTTTCTTATGAACTATATGCTCTTACAAAATCAGTGTTTTTAAGGTCTGTTTTTTAAACTAATTTTTCCACGCCATGTCTTCAAAATATTAAAAAAAATTTTACTCCAGTGTTTTCAATGAAGTTTCTGCACTAGCCTGCTAATCCTGATGGGAGTGTGTATGTAAACAACTGTTCACCTCAATTTTTGTTTCTTTGCTTGAACAACTAAATGAATGCTGAAGTCTTTAACTGATTATATTTTAATTACATTACAACATTGATGCTGTAAAGGGAATTGTATAAAATTAAACCAGACGTTTATCGTTTTGGGAAGAAACACTAGATGTACACATACCCTATAAGTATCTGCACAAACTATTGATAATAATATTAGCTATACAAGAAATTGACTTTTGGGAAAAAAGATTCTTATTAGTATTCATAAAATAACCTTTATGTTTTATATTTCCAGTTTGAGTGATTTCGTTGGGCTTTCTAAATAGAATTTCTAAATAGACTATTTCAAATGAGTGTGTGAATGTTTCCCAGGGATGGGTTGCAGCTGGAAGGGCATCCGCTGTGTAAAAACGAGCTGGATAAGTTGGCGGTTCATTCCGCTATGGTGACCCTGGATTAATAAAGGGATTAAGCCAACAAGAAAATGAATGAATTCATAGAATTTTGCTATTTCAGCATTTCACTGTAAACATAATTATTTGCCAAAATGTCTATGTATGTTTTCATGTAATATCTGTATCTTGACATTTTTATTTTTCAACATTAATTTTTAGTTACCAAATATTTCAATAGTTTAGGCAAAAACGACAGAGAAGGCATTTATCAAATGCATGGGAAGAAACTGTATTAAACTAATTCTACATATATACTTTTATTTTTGTGTAAATCTACTACTATGGAAATTGTAATTAAATTTTAGTATTTTAGTCCTATACATTTTTGCACTATTTTCATGCTTCGAGTCTAATGTCGCATAGCAGTCATCATTGTGCGCTTTATGTGAGCAGGATTATTCTTCCTAAATGAAGTCATTTGGCCATTAAAGCTCTCTTCTGATTTTAGGATAACCTACTAGTTAAATAAAGCCTAATCCGTTTGCCTCAAACAGAAATAAAAGAGCATGTTATGTGGTCTGTTGAGTTATGATTGATTTTTGCCCATGTGCTTGCAGTGTGTGTTTATAGAAAATGGAATTTTACTGCACGTCTGTGATAAACATAATGAAAAATCACTCTGTCTGATTCATGGGACTGCTGATGTGTTTTGTATGTTACAAATGATTGGTTTAATTTACATGTAACCAGCAGCACATCTGTGTGCTCAAAGTACTGTTGTTTTCTGGATGCCCTTAAGCGGGTAATTAATCAAAGTGAAAAGTGCATAAATGAGAATATGAACACATGAATAAAATATAACATTATTTCAATATGTAATATCAACGTTGAGTGATGGACATTGAAACAAAGAGGCAAAAAAAGAGTCGGTAAAGCATTATATTGATATTTTGGTCTTTAATGTTTGTATCTTGCAGAATACAAAACCCAGTTTCGATGACGATGCACCAGAGTAAGTCCCAAAAGTTTTTGGTCCAGCAGAAAAACTACCACACACACACGCAGATGCAAGGAGTGGGACCCACCTTGAACCGTGCCATCCCGCTGTCAGTGGGCCACAACCCAATTCATGGTAAGCACAATAGAACGAGAACTTTTAGTTGATAATTGGGTATTTGAAGTGTCTTAGATGAAAAACAATGGCCTCTAGATTACACTTATTTTACAAAAATAAAATATGATCATGGCTTGATTTTTTTAATGATTTAATTAGGACAGTAAGGTCTGACTTTGCTTAGACAAAGGTCTTGTCACTTAACAGAAGTAATGTACAGCATAGAATATAAAATCATTGTGCAGTGGAAAAAGAATATTATTGTGTAAGACTCCCATGAGCTTAGAGGACTGCATCCACACATCTCTGCTATGACTCAAATAACTTTTTAATAAACCACCTGAATTTTCAAAGAAAGCGTTCTTGCAGGACTCCCAGAGTTCATCAAGATTCTTTGGATTCATTTTTAATGCCTCCTTCTTCATCTTACTCCAGACCCTTACCCTTACCAGACCCTCCTTCATTTTACCCCAGGGTTGGGGGTAGGCTTTAAAAATACAATTTATTGGGTAATCTAATAGATAACATAAATAATACTTAGTACAACTACTGTTTTTACATTAGTGTGATGGTTGGGCTTAGGGTTGAGAAGGGGTTAGATGTTAATAAAATACGATTAATGGGAAATTTAATAAATAATATTAACAATTTTTGTTAACTTCCAGCCGCAACCATATCCGATCTAGCAACAACCCTGTTGATGTTGCCATCCACTCTGCAGATCTCTCTCACGCCCCAAATAGTAATAGTAATAATAGTATGTTTTGAGAGTATCAAATCACCATATTTTAGTATATTTAAACAGTTACGTGAGATTAAAGATTTTACAAAAAAATTTAACTATTTTCTAAAATGTCACAATCCACAAAATATTGCATTTTTTTTTTTACTTTAATTTTGAATGAATAAATCCAGCCTTGGAGCATTACAGACTTCTTTCAAAAACATTAAAAAGTCTTACAAACCCCAAATGTTAGTGTATTTCTTGGCTTCCTCTGTCTATAATTTTGACATTTGAATGCAGTCCCAGAGCATCTCTTCCAATTGGAGAAATTGGAGGATGAGTGACATCAGCATCTATTAATGTTATTTCGTGTATCAGTTTTTATTTTTCAGCAAATTTCGCTGACTCTACTTAAAGACTCTACTTGTGTTTTTGACGGGATGACGGATCACACACAGGAACACACACTGTGGAACTTTCTGTGAGGAGACTGACAGCCTGTCTGACTCTCTTACAAACGTTTACCTCTGTGTCTGCTACGCTGTGATATGACAGTACGATGATTTTTTTATACAGCTAAATCAGAGATGATGTTAGAACAGAGCTCCCACAGTCATCAATATTAAAGATGAATATTAAAATTTACGAGATTTACAGACCTGGGTGAGTAATGGAAATATATGAACTATTGAAAAGAAAGCAGGGCTGCGCGGTGGCGCAGTGGTAGCATGTTCGCCCCACAGCAAGAAGGTCGCTGGTTCAGTTGGCATTTTTGTGTGGAGTTTGCATGTTCTCCTTGTGTTTGCGTGGGTTTCCCCCACAGTCCAAAGACATGTGGTATAGGTGAATTGGCGGTTTATTCTGGTGTGACGACCCCAGATTAATAAAGGGACTTAGTCGAAAAGAAAATGAATGAATGAATAAATGAAAAAAAAGCATAGACATTTCTGAAGTAAGTAGGTTTATGTATGTATTTCTTTAAGATAACTCTGAAACCTGACTGCTCTAGGCAAGTGTAGTGTTGCTATAATTTTGTTGTACCACAGGTAATTTCTGACCACAGTTTAGAAAATGTATGGCTGTTGTGTTTAAAATCCATTTGTCTCAAATATCTTAGGATGAATGGGTATGATTTGCTGAGGAAAATTATTTTGCAATTTAAATTTCTAACTTTTTTTTTTCATATTTTGGCCTTATTGTAACGTGTATTGCTTTGTTCATTTTTACCTGTGTTTTGGTGTTCTCCACTGACACTATGGAAATAAACAAACAAATATTCATCTGTTTCATGCCTTGTTACAAAACTATAACGCTCATTCACATTTGTTTCTATTTGTGAAATACTCTAAATAAATAAATAAATAAATGCATATACACTGAAAAAAGGGGTTTTGCTAAATTTTTGCAAACAATTTGTATGGGTTAAATTTCATTCATTCATTTATTTATTCATTTTCTTTTTAGCTTAGTCCCTTTAATTAATCAGAGGTCACCACAGCGGAATGAACCACCAACTTATCTAGAGTGTTTTAAGCAACGGATGCCCTTCCAGCCACAACGCAACACTGGAAAATACCCATGCACACTCATTCACACACATACACTACGGCCAATTTAGTTTATTCAATTCACCTATAGAAGTGCCAACTGACCCAGCCGGGGCTTGAACCAGCAACCTTCTTGCTGTGAGGCGATCATGCTACCCTTTGAGCCACCATGATGCCCGTGGGTTGAATTTAAACAAATTTAATCTAGTTATGTCCAAATCAATTTGTTTGTTTAGTCTAAATTTAGTCTAAAAACTGTGGGGGAAACCGAAGCACCCGGAGGAAACCCACACAAATACAGGGAGAACATGCAAACTCAGAAATGCCAACTGGCTCATCCTGGGTTCGAACCAGCAACCTTCTTGCTGTGAGCTGATAGGGGCAACAACTGAGCCACCATGCCAGCCTAAGCATCAAGTAATGTAATTGAAATATATATATATATATATATATATATATATATATATATATATATATATATATATATATATATATATATATATATATATGTATATATATATATGTATATATATATATATATATATATATATATATATATATGTATATATGTATATATATATATATATATATATATATATATATATATATATATGTATATATATTTATATATATATATATATATATATATATATATATATATACATATATATATATGTATATATGTATATATATATATATATATATATATATATATATGTATATATATATATATATATATATATATATATATATATATATATATATATATGTATATATATATGTATATATATATATATATATATATATATATATATATATATATGTATATATGTATATATATATATATATATATATATATATATATATATATATATATATATATATATGTATATATATATATATATATATATATATATATATATATATATATATATATATATATATATATATATATATATATATATGTGTGTATAATCTCTGTCATAATCATAATCTCTGTTGTTGGCAATATACTGTAACACTGATAAACTACCTTGAAAAATGAAAATAATTTTGCCATGAATATATCAGCACTTAAACAGTCTTTTTTTAATGTACAACACAAATACTGCTTTGCAAAATCTCAAAAATTTGCTACAATTAAAAATCTTTATCCATCAAAAAGTCATGGAGACAAGGTGTGTGGCTCAAACTTTACAATAAGATTTCATTAGTTATTCATTCATTCATTCAATCATTCATTCATTCATTCATTCATTCATTCATTAATTAATTAATTAATTCAATCATTAATTAATTAATTAATTAATTAATTAATTAATTAATTAATTAATTAATTAATTAATTAATTAATTAATTAATTAATTAATTAATTAATTAATTAATTAATTAATTAATTAATTAATTAATTAATTAATTAATTAATTCAATCATTCATTCAATCATTCATTTTCTTTCAGCTTAATCTCTGTTTAAGATGTCACCACAGCATAATGAACCGCCAACTATTCCAACAAAATTTTTACGCAATAGATGCCCCTTCTAGCCACAACCTCGTATTGGGAAACACACACACACACACACACACACACACACACACACACCAACCACACACACACACCACACACACACACACACACACACACACACACTATGAACAATTAATTTATTCAATTCACCTATAGCCCATGTCTTTTAACTCTGAGGGAAACATAAGCACAGAGGAAACCCATGTGAACATGGGGAGAATGTGCAATCTCCTTACAGAAATGCCAATTGACCCAGCTGGGAAACAAACCAGCGACCTTTTTGCTGTGAGGCGTTAGAGTCACTGTGCTGCCGATTTCATTAGTTTATGTTAGTTAATGTGGTTAAGCTAAGAATAAACAAAACTAGTACAACATTTATTACTCATTCAACACTTACTAATGCATTATCAAAATCCCAAATTGTGCTTGTTAACAGTAGAAATAACAATGAACAACTTTCATGACCTAACCTTAACAAAGATGAATGAAGACTGTAATAAATATGTTGGTCATTCTTCATTCATGTTATTAAATACATTAACTAATGCAACCTTATTGTAAAGCATTACCGGCGTGGGAATCCCAGTACAAATTAGCAGTGAGATTCACAACCACAAGCATATGTGCATTTTAAACCTCACTTCCTTTCTGTCTCTTACACTTGTTATAGATTCGTTTATTATAATTTTGCATTGCTACAGGTCAACCCTTTAGCTATGTTTTTTTCCAAGCGGATCCTCCGGTTGAAATCATATAAAGACTTAAGTGTTGCCTTGTGCGCCTCACTGTCTAAAGTGAGTTATTAGCCTCATTTTCTCCGGGTAATTGTAGATAAAAGCTGGCTGTAAGGGAAGGCAAGAACCAGAGAAAAGAGACAGAGTAAGAGAGGAGGGGGGATTGAATGACAGGGCGTTACGATAAACAGTCATCGAGGGAAGTGCTCTTCGCAGGCAGGTGAGAGGATTAGATACAGTAGTCCTGCATGTGAATGAGGGGGCCGGTGGGCCGGCAGAACTAATGTGTAGCATGACATCTATTATCCCTCTTCCTGCCCTGCAGACGAGCAGTGTTACACAACTAATACAGCCAGAGCTCTTGCTGTAATACTAATGCTAGGAGGAGGCCGTGGGGTATTGGGTAACTGTTTTTGCACGGTGTCGTGGTCTGACATGCCGTTTCTTGCTGCTTTGAAATTCAGCCAAACCGCACTCTGACTGGGTGTCTGATGGTACAGAAGTGACCGGGTTCACTCACAGCGAGACAGACCTTTACATATTGCATTACATTAGTTGTAGGTCACCAGAGACAGGCATCTGACTGACTCGATGTTGACCTCATGTTGCGTTTGTTGTTGATTGGATGTGTCTGCATGATGGACAGAAGGAGAGGGAGGAGTGGATTATATCTGCAAATGGAAATCTTGATATTTTGGTTGCTGTTACAAAGCACTTAGATTAAGAGGATGTGTGTCGATTTACTTTTGCAATAAGTAGAGGATATAATAGGTAATTTCTTTATTATTAAAGGGCAACTATGAAGTAAATCAACTTTTGTAAGGTGTTTGGACAGAACTGTGTATAGGTATAGTGTGTCCACTGTTACATTGAAGAGATAGAAACCCAATAAGTCTAAATAGGTTAAAATAGGACCCAAATCCCAGTGTTTTGAGGCCCACCGCAATGTGACGTAGGAGTGCGGTTTTCCCTTCCCACCGAATTGATTGATAGGTGACATGTTTCAATAACAACATGTACTGTATACACATGTCCACAGAACATTTATTTAGCAAATAAACTGGGATTAAAATATCTGTTACAACTCTCTCTGATTTTGATAAGTTTGAAATGTTTTTAAAATGGAGCATTTTTGTAATAAAAACAGTCAAATCAGTATGAAATTCTTAACCGCTATAATCACCAAAGGCTGATCTTAGATTTTGTAAAAGGGGTATAATAGGTGCCCTTTAAGACTACTTAAGAGAGACTAAATTAATTGTACTTTACCATACACTACGCGTTCTAAAAAAAGAATTGGCTCATTTGTTTGCAAACTTTTTACCATTATTTTTTATGTAGACCATAAAAAATGCTGGGTTGTCGTATTACAATGCTCGGTCAAATATGGATAAACTTGACGTTAACATTTTTTTTAATAGACATTCTAACCCAACGATTGGATTTGTCCAAATTTAAAACCAATGTTAGTTTACAGCAGCCCAGTATACAAACAGTGTACAAACATTTTTTTTTCACTACATAGAAATGTAATACAATGCATTTGTGCACCTCTTCTAATATAAATTAATTAAGAAATAAAAAAACATTATTAATTCAATAAATAAATAAATAAATATAAATATAAATTTAGAAACGCAAACTTGGTTGGTGTAAATTTGATCAATTCTTTTATAACAAAAGTATCTGCTATGGTCAATTATTACTTCTAAATCTATCCTTGGGTGAAAAAAAGTCTCAAGGGTGTTGATTAAATTTAAAGCTGTGACAAGAAAGATGAGGAGCAAAATAATGACAATAGAAACACATCTTTATTGAATTTCTATTAAATAACAAACTTTTTTTAGTGAATTATAAAACAAGCAGTGTAGTGTGATACCTGTGATACCTGACTAAAAAGTTCACATTTAAATCGGTTAGATCGTGTTATAGATTCTGCAAGTTATATGTTAATGTATTATATAAATAGATTTAATAGATAAATAGACAAGGTGGTGCAGTGGATAGCACTGTAGCCTCACAGCAAGAAGGTTGCTGGTTTGAGCCCCGGCTGGCCCAGCTGCCTTTTCTGCATGGAGTTTGCATGTTCTCCCCGTGTTCGCATGGGCTTCATCCGGGTGCTCCTGATTCCCCTACAGTCCAAAGACATGTGCTAAAGGTAAACTGAATAAACTGAATTGGCCATAGTGTATGTGTGTGAAGGAGTGTGTATGGGCTTTTTCCATTACTGGGTTGCCACTGGAAGAGCATCCACTGCATCAAACATATGCTGAAATAGTTGGTAGTTCATTCCACTGTGGAGACCCCTGATAAATGAGGGACTAAGCCGAAGGAAAATTAATGAATGAAATGGATTTTAATTAACAAGATTTTCATCTTAAGATATTCATTTCTGTATTAATTACTAATGATGACCAATACATATAGAATCATTTCAAAATACTACAGAGTTACAATATTACATTTGGTCTGTTGAATCCTGCTATACCTTATGCAGTACAGTATATTCATGTGCAGGTATATGATAAATTTATGTATTATTATTATTATATAAATGACTATATATAAATAATATATAATATATTATTATGTATAATTATATATAATTAAAAATGTATATATATTTATTATTATTATTATATACATGACTGCGTAACATATTCATGTTAAGCCACATCTGCACATGTTCATATAGAACACAGAAATTTTAGAATCAAATCTGGCACTGGATTTTATAATTAGTTTTATATAAAAACAAAACATGTCAGTGGTATTTCTGATGGTAATTTAGATTTGCCAAGTAAGTGTGTGTTTTTGTGTGTGTTTAATGGTAGAAGTAGCAGACTGGCTAGTTTCTCAATATCTGGGCGTCTGGCACTCAGTGAGGTCTGTCCCACACGAGAGACGGCCTGTCAGCAGTCCTCTGTATATATGTGTGTGTGTGTGTGTGTGCTGTGTGATCTGGTAAAGCCATTCGCCTCCTGTCATCTACTTCTCACTGTTTCTGTTAGCTCTCAGTGTGTCTTCGTCGATTTACCTTCCACTCAGGCTTCATAACAGCTGTAGGTGCGTGTGTTGGTGTCATCAGTAGCTGACTGATGTCTGTTTTGTTTGAGACATTCTTTGATCTTTAAAAAAAAGGTTACATGTTACCTTCTGTTGGATTTGCGTTTACGTAACACAAACCCAATGACAGCTGCTGTTCCTGTTTTTTTTCTTAGAGCGTACAGTATATAGAGCGCACTTGGATTTGAAGTGACTTTCAAAATGACACCAGTCCAGACTAAATTGTTTCCTTAAAACTTAATTGTTCTTAATTTTTTTTTGTTTAATCCAATGTTGAAAATAATTGGATTGTCTCACACTGTAATATACACTCAACGGCCACTTTGTTAGGTACACTGCCCCAACTGCTCGTTAATGCAACTTTCTAATCAGCCAATCACATTGCAGCAACTCAATGCATTTAGGCATGTAGACATGGTCAAGATGATCTGCTGCAGTTCAAAGCGAGCATCAGAGTGGGGCAGAAAGGTGATTTAGGTGAATTTGAAATGCAGAAGACCATCACTGAACGCACAACATGTCGAACCTTGAGGTGGATGGGCTACAGCAGCAGAAAACCACACCAGGTGCCACTTCTGTCAGCTAAGAAAAGGAAACTGAGGCTACAATTTGCACAGGCTCACCAAAACTAGACAACAGAAGATTGGAAAAACATTGCCTGGTCTAATGAGTCTCAATTTCTACTGCGACATTCGGATGGTCGGGTTGGAATTTAGCATCAACAGCATAAACAACATGAACAACAAACTGCCTTGTATCAATAGTTCAGGCTGCTGGTGGTGGTGTAATGGTGTGGGGGATATTTTCTTGGCACAATTTGGGTCCATTTATGACAATTGAGCATTGTGTAAATGCCACAGCCTACCTACGAATTGTTGCTGACCATGTCCATCCCTTTATGACCACAGTGTGGCCATCTTCTGATGGTTACATCCAGCAGGACAACAAGCCATGTCATTAAGCACGAATCATCTCAGATTGGTTTTTTAAACATGACAATGAGTTCACTGTACTCAAAAGGCCTCCACAGTCACCAGATTTCAATCCAATAGAGCACCTTTGAGATGTGCTGACAAATCTGCAGCTATGTGTGATGCTATCATGTCAATAAGGACCAAAATCTCTAAGGAATAATTAAAGTATCTTGTTGAATCTATGCCAAGAAGGATTAAGGCAGTTCTGAAGGCAAAAGAAGGTCTAACTAGGTACTAGTAAGGTGTACCTAATAAAGTGGCAGGTGAGTGTAGATCAGAACATGACCTCCTTTCTCAGTGTATTAGTCCTTTGGAAGTGCACGCAAGATGATTTTGCAACACAAAAAAACAGTAGCTTCACAGCATGTCTAAGTGAGGATGTTTGATGGTCAAAGGGTTTATTATGAGCAGCCAATGAGAGTCATTAAAAAGCATAATGTTACAAATCTGTGTCAGTTTGTGCAATAAATAAGGCAGAAATTATTGATTACCCTTTTCAGGCAGTTCACTATCAGTTTAGGTATATTTTGAAGTATCGCATGAGAAACAAGTGTTGGAATAAAAATCCATTTTAAAAATCCAATAATTAATCTATTGATCAGTGAAAAAGTTATTTTACTCGCTTTAGGAAGACTTAGGGCTAATGTGAATAATTGGAGATAAACACTGGCTGTTTCTCAATATGCATTCTTCAGCGGTCTTGTGTCCTCGTGTTCTCGTGCAACGTCATCATCAGCTGCCTAAGTTCAGTTCCAATACTCAAGACCTCAAGTACGGAGGACGCATGAAACTTCCCGGATGTGTTCTTGATATCTAGGACGCACTGATGCAGACTTGAGCACCGAACTCGCTCTGGAAGTCCCAGAAGTCATTGCGACTGGATGTGGGAAGCGCAGCATTTTATTTAGATTTATTATTAAAGTTCAGAGATATCATTTATTTACCTCAGGAGTTTCCCTAAATGAAACGGTGAAAGTAAACATTAACATGAACATCTTAATAAAGGAATAAACACATTAAGGGTGTTTGTTTGCTGAAATTTGTATTAAAATGTGTTTTATTTATATTGTGCAGAGTATATTTATCATGTTTTTATGCAAAGTATATATTTTGAAGAGGGGAAAAACAATAAATCGCTGTATGAATGCTGTAATGTTTAAATAATTTCCATTTAAAACACGTGAAGGTCAAGTGACCATCAGGAAGAACGCAGCATCCTATTTCTCAAAGGACGCATTCTCTGCTCTCGCAGTCTCCTGAGTTCGTTCTTCCGAGGACACCTGGCAAGACCGGTCTCCACAAGAACACAAGTCCGTTCTCTGCATTCTTGGAATTGAGAAACAGCCACTGTCTAAGAGCACTGTAGAGAGCATTACACCTGTGACCAATCAGCTGTTCTCATTATGCGTGCCTTGTTTACTGTTGGTTACTATGTTACCAATCCTACAGTAAGCCACTCTTACAACTTGATAAAAATGTGCCTAATTTACTTTTTTTCATAAGCTTTGAATTGATTTTCGTCACATTAGGATATAAACCTAGCTAATAACTTAAACACTTCATAAAAGATAATATTTAAACTTTGCAATTGTAATATTTGAATATTTGCACTTTAAAATTTCCTTCTGTCCATCACACAGAGATATCAGAAACAAAACACACTTAAATTTAGACAGCCTATTCGAATGTTATCACTTGATTGAATTGGCATTATCAGTGGTTATTAGCTGATAGATATCGGCCAGTAGGGGCCTTCTGCGCCTACTGGTAAGCTCAGAAGGCTGTTATACTCCATCTACATGGTTTATCAGCTATAGATCACATATGGCTGCGGCCAGAAGTTAACGAGAATTATTTATATTGTTTATTAAATTTCCCATTAATTGTATTTTATTAACATACCCCAACCCTGAACCCAACCATCACTTTTATGTAAAAAAAAATTTGGAGTCTTCTCTATTAGTATTGCTGATTAACCATGTGCATGGATGATAATAGCCTTCTGAGCCTACCAGTAGACGCTAAAGGCCCCTACTTACCCATGTCTATCAGCTGATAACCACTAATAATAACTCCCATTCAATCGAGTGATAACATTCAAAGCGGGTGAATTTAGAAGGTTTTTGAAAGGTTTTATACAATTAATCTTATTTTATGTTATGATTCACAGAAGAAAGTCTTGTGCTTAAGCTTCCAAAAATGTTTGTTGCTGTTACTAATTTGTTTGTTAGTATTTTTGAATAAACAACCCTTTAATAAGATGCCCTATGGAGTATGGAACGGAAATGTCAGCAATCGAGAAGAAAAAAAAAAAACAACAGGAGCAGGAAGTGAAACAGAAAACTTACTGGAAAATATCGAGTCATGCCAGAAGTTTATCAGACCCTAATTTAAATCACATTCTCCCTAATCCACTGAAATAATTAAGTAGGTGAGCAGATGAGGATGTGGGTAGCTTTCTTTCCACATAGTTTTGCAGCTTACATCACTTAAATTAAAATAGACTATTTTAGGAAACTGCTTCCTGAAAATTTGTCAGACAAAGGTGCGAAAGTCTGTGCTATTATAAAGATTTATTAGATTAAAAAAAAATTCTTACAGTATAAGTTGTTAATATTAATAAAACACTATAATCATTGTCAATTATTTGATCAGTAATGGTAGCCTGAGTAAGATAGGAAGGTATTAGAGATGGGAGTTGTGGCCACTTTGTCTGAATCCTGCAAGAACTGGGTCTGATCCCAGAGTTGTTTGCCCCCCCCCCCTCTCTCTCTCTCCCTCTCCCTCTCTCTCTCTCTTTCTCTCTCTCCCTCTCTTTTGCTTTTATTTTTTTCTTTAGTCACCTCCTCATGTTCCAGAGACTGAGATATTGGACCAAGGACAAAAAAAATGGGATGGGGGGTTTGGGGGATGGACGAAAAAGGAATCAGACGGTCACCGGGGAACACGTACAGGACGACTAAGAAAAGACAAGACAACAGAAAGAGTTTCTGCCTTCCTCCAGCCTCTCTCTCTCTTTCTCTTCCTCTCTCGTTTCACTTTCTTAAAGCTGAACTCCTGAGCCATTCTGCCAGACACTGCCTGCTAAAGTGTGTGTGTGTGAGAGAGAGTTGTTTATGAAAGTCATGCAGTTCAGACTGATGGATTTTTCTGTCTTTTCTCTGTTGATGTCTCTGCTCTGCTGGGCTGCAGTGGGGAACCACACAGGCCGGATCAAGGTGGTCTTCACTCCGACTATCTGCAAGATGACCTGCACCAACGGCCGCTGTCAGAACAGCTGTCAGAAGGGAAACACCACCACTATCATCAGTGAGAACGGACACGCCACCGACACGCTCACCGCCCCCAACTTCAGAGTTGGTGAGTGGCATTCACACCTTTTCTCTGGGTTTTGTGGGAAAGAATCTTTTCATTCATGCAGGTCTTTGAAGGCCATTTAATTATTTTGTTGTGTGTATGTGTGATCATTTGCGTTTGTACTGTACACCGAACGGAGAACAGCTGGCCGTGGGCCTGTTACATCATGTCCAGACGTAGACAGCTCTATAATTATGGCTGATGTTTGGATGTGTTCTAGTCACTGTTCGGAGGGAAGTTTTCACTTGTCTGGCAGATAACGCGGAAAACTTTTAGATGCTTTAGAATGCGCTTGAAAAACTTCTACTATTGGATGTTGGTTCTTTTTGCTACATTTCCCACTGTGATATTTCACAGTGAGGGCTCAGAAAGGGCTGGAGATCATGTGGTTGAGACAGAGCTGAATGTCTTCTGCACGCTGGTTCAGATGATCAACATTCATTTACTGCCCAAATCAAGTCCTGCATGGAGAAAGAGCATTCTGAAATCTTCAGAAACATCCTCACAGTATTTGTGTAACCCAGTCATTTTCATTCTGTTTGGGGGACAAAAAAATATCCTTGGTGGAGTTTTTTTTATACTTTGTTGTTTGGTAACTTTTTATTACTATTTGTACAGATTGTGGTGTATTTATTTGTAGGTAATAATAATCAAAATGAAAAGTCTGCATATGACATTTGTTAAACACCATCTGGACTTTGCAATTAACAAGAAAATGCAGCCTCATGTCTGTCATGAGTGAAAGTGTCTTTATTATTGGCAGAAATATTTGTAAAAAATTGAAAAAAGAAACAGGAGTCTTTTTTTTAAGCATTATTTTCAACATAAGCTTATTGTAAAAACGTAACCCTATATACATTTCTGGAGATCCTGAATTATGTAGCCAGAGCTATGTATGGCTGCATTTCAGATTTAAAATGATTCCTGCGGGCTGTATGATGCCGTTCCCGTTCTCGGTTACCTGCTGACTGCTTACCTCTGTATGGACGGCTTTTGTGCAGTTACCAGTTTGTCTGGTAGCTCGACATATACGTCAGCGGACTTGAGACGCAAAGTTGACCTCGACAACAGGGTTCCAGTCTGGTGAAGAACTGTTTCAGAAAGCGAGTAAGACAAAAAACAAAAGCTTAAAAATAAAATAAACAAGTTAATAATAGGATGAGGATGTGGTAAAATCTGAAAACATGGTAAAAATTAGAGGGCTTTTCTTTTTGGGTTGGGTTTAGGGAAGTGTGTGGACGGGTTTAGGGAATGGGGAGGATGGGAGGATCGGTTGGTTGGTTAGTAAGTCAGTCAGTTGACAGCGGCCTCTGGTGGATTTGCATGAGAACAGCAGGCACAAATGATACTCGCAAAAGAAGTTTGAGATCTGAAAAAGCATACACAGTGGCCTTTGGCAGATTCGCTAAAACAAAAACTGCAAAAAAAACGTAGCTCCTGGTATGCATTTTGCTCTTTCTAGTATTGTAAATAATTGTACGTAATCAGAATGAGCCTGGGTTGTACTTTTTTTTACACTGACTCGTTGATGATGTAAAGTTAAAATTCTATAGTCAATTACAATTAGCATCTGTATTGTATTACATTAAATTTATGAATATAATGGTGTTTAAGTACCCCGATATTAAATTAAATTAAATTAAATTAAATTTCAAAAGTTGTTGCTAATATAATACTCATTCATTTTCTTTTCGGCTTAGTCCCTTATATATATTATATGTTCCTATATAATATAATATAATATAATATAATATAATATAATATAATATAATATAATATAATATAATATAATATAATATAATATAATATAATATAATATAATATAATAAAGGAAACAATACAACTATTAATGAAGTGCAACCAAAATAGTAATGATTAACAATCTGAGTTTGTTTAATTAATGAATGTTTGACCATGACTTACTAAAGAGACTCTTAACTCTTTTCTGAAAGTTCAGAAAAGGTTTAGGAAACACTTGTGAAATCCATTCTAAGTCCAGACATTTGTTAAGCTCTAGCTAGCAAGGTGCTTGGTCCTCTCTAAGCCACTATATTGGTGGATGGATACTCTGTGCCTTACTTTGAGAATAAAGCCATAGACAATTTTTTTGCACATATAGTTACATAAGGCTTACTTTAAAATCCAATTACTCTGTGGACACAAGGGTAGCATTGAGCTAGGGCTTGTTTTCACCAGTGGGTTTTGTAATCAGCACTCAGCAGGGTGAGTGGCTGAAATTGTATTCCATATAAGAGGGTCAGGAAAGCTCAGAGGAGTAAGTGTTCAGACAGATCTTCTCAGAATAAGCTGAGGTTTTGCTTGGTGCTAAGATGTCATTCTCTCTCTCTCTTTTGCTCTGTTTGTCTGAATGAGGTGAGCGTCTGGAGTGTGTGCAGCCTTATAAGGAACACAGAGCGTTCTGTCAGCTCTGATACAGAAGTAGCAGGGAGGAGAGATCGCAGGCCAAAGAGAATTGACGCGCACACATTATGTTTGGATCAATACCAATATTTTAGCTTCGGTACTCTGAATCAACCTCGCACTGATAACTTAAGCAACAGATTAACAACTTGAATGATAAATGATGAGATCTATAATCAGATTCAGTAATTCCACTTCAGAAATTTTTCAAAACAAATTTGCAATAATTAAATATAACCATATTTGTATAGCCTGTCTCATATGTGAGGTTAAGTATCATATAGTATATGTTAGTTACGCATACGTTTTTTAAAATAGCTCTTGTGTCCAGTGTTGTGTTTGTATTTATGATTCCTTTATGTAGCACTGTTGTCCTGTGAGACTCCACACATGTAGCGGAATAACAATAAAGCTTGATTTGACTTGACTATAAATTTATGTTTTAACAGTATGTACCTGAGTATAATGTATGAGCTATGATACGATCGCATATAGTCATTGTTATTGAAACAATCAATAATTTTTTGGACAATATTATAGTAAAAGCATGAAATATAAGAAGTAATTTAATTATATTTGGAATTTATTATGTATCACAAATTTATGCTAGTTAAAATATCATGAAAAGTAAAATGAATCACAAATTCAACTAAAATCTGAAGCAAGGGTTCGAAACACTTCATTATAAACAAAAAATCATTATGAATGATTGAGCACTGATAATAATTATCAAAGCAGTTAATCAGCATATTAAAATAACTTCTGAAGAATCATGTAACACTAACGACTGTTGTAATGATGGAAAAAGAAAACAGCCTTGAATCACAAAAATGCAGTAAATAGCTGTTTAAAATAGAATAAAACATATACATAAAAAACTGTTTTTTTTAAATTAAATTAATATATTTACAGTTTTTTACAATTATTTTGCCACAAATTTTAGAACCCTAGTGTCAATTTTCAAAACTCAGACACAAATATCACAACCATTGCCAAAATTGCACATTTTTTTGCAAAACACTTAACTCATTTTTTTTCAAATGCTTGTATACCATACACACAAGTCAAAGATACTTTCTTCATTAAACTAAAATCACAATTTCATAATCAAATTGATCCCATTTCAAAATGCAACTCAAACATTACATTTAAAATAAATGTGTATTCATTTAAATAACATCACAAGCAAAGAGCATAGAATCACCATGAGGCGACACTCTAGTGTGTTTTAGAAAACAGCCACTAGATGACGCGGTGGCCATTGAAATGAAATCTCCAATAGAACAACAGCATATTATAAATATGTAAAATATCGAGTAAAAGTGCTGATGATTGTGATAGTAAGTGTTGTATTGTCGTCCGTCAGGTTGTATCTCAGCTTTAATGTGCTTTTTAAATAAATAAATAAAAAACAAAGCAAATTGCCTGCCCTCACGACAGCAATAAGATCCAACGGACGGCCGATCGCTTTCACTCCAAAATGGCGGAATGCCCCAACTGTTGCTGGGCGCTGCTGTTGCAATGGAACGTTCTATTGAGTGTCGCCTCCTGGTCATTCTAAGCTTTTTGGTATGCCCTGGCATTCTGTTTAAATGGGGAACATCAAATTCTTCAAAACTGCTTGCTAAGCTTATGAGTGAATTCCATATTACGAATAACCAATAAAATTTAACAACGACTGTCTATTTAGTTTCATTTCTAAATGTTTGTATCGCTGATTGGCTCCTGTACTAAGGGCGGGGCTTCATTTGCCATGTTGACTGTTACACCTTTCCCTTATTCAAAAGTATACAAGCGACATTTCTTCTGTATTCTGTAGACTTTAAGGTAAGCTATCCACGGCTACAAGCGCTCAAATTAATAAATAACTGTTGCATTACTCCTGATGCATAGAAACTAATGTAATATTAAATTTTTGTGTCAGTTCTGATGGAACTGATCTAAAATTACATTTTTAGATGATGAAATTTTCTGGATATATCAAATGACATCAGTTACCACAGAAGATGTCCCAACTGGATTACATTATCTATAGATTTCATTTTTTATTTATCCTTATTCCCTATTTATGCTTTCTTTGTTTCATGTACCACTTTTACAGAAAATGTTTTCATACTTGATAATACTGTATTTAAGAAAGTCCACAGTACCACAGCAGACCAATGTCAGGTCTCGATACACATTGACAGAAGGTTCTTTCTGAGATTCTTGACAAATGTAAACCCCACTGTTATGTAGAGGAGAACCTGTGGCCAAATCCACAACACCTGATTGATGGAAATACAGATGCCAAATAGAAATCTGATATATGTAAATATATGCAAATTACATATGTGATGTGCTAGTTCATATGTATTTTACAAGTATATATATATATATATATATATATATATATATATATATATATATATATATATATATATATATATATATATATATATTTGTAAAATACATATGAATTATATATATACAATATAACACAATATATATATGTCATACATGTCAAAATATTTTATGATATGGTTAAAAAATGTAAACCTATGTTATGATTAAATGAATACAATTTTTGTTTAGTGTTTTCACTGTCTGTACTATTCCCTTGGGTATAAACAATAATGAAACTTGTATCATACATTTTAAACAGCAATATTTAATGATTGTTAATCATTGCTTATTGAAAAAAATGTGCATCTTATGTCCTGGTGATCTAAAGTAATGTTCTTGTGGTCTCTGTATGATAAAAATAACCAATGAAAATAACCAATAATTAACCAATGATCCTGGAAATGCTTAAGAAATGAACACAGCATGCAGAGTTTTAAACACTGGAAAGCCTGTGTTAAAAATAGAGACTGTTTAGAAAACTGATATCAGAGTTGTGAAATTTGTAAAAAAAAAAATAATAAATTTAAAAATAAAAAAAAATCTGTAAAAAATATCTCAATTATATTTTTTATTTTAAAAATGTAGCCTTGTTTGAACAGAAGGTACTTTAAAAAATGCACTAAATCTTTCTCTTTTTGTTCAGTGCTTTGCTGTGCATTGATGATAACACTGTACTGAAACTTAATCCATTTTTTTTTTAAAGAGCTTGTTTCAATTGCTCGTTATAACTTATAAAGTTAAACATGAAATTTTCTAAACATATATGCTTCTCATCATGAATCACCAATCTGTGTGCATATAGCGTATACTATCATGTTGGTCATATCAAAGTATTGTCAAAACGTCAGTGTATTATGGTATTTACTTTTACCGGAACCCCAGAGACAGACAGACCTGTGAAATATTGATCTGCTCTACGTTTTGGCTCGAGTAGATCAATATGTCTCACAGAAATACTAAAGCATTATCACAGCAGATCGATTTGTAGCTGCTTGCTCCTTTAATATGATTTTACTGGAGATGGGGATGTATTAATGCACTTCTGAATGTCCTCGGTGTAGTTCAGACCCTCCAACTGAAGCTGGATTTTCATCATGTTTATATGTCTCACCCGAATGTTGAGTGTTCTGACATTCATCCCCATGGAGCTGCCAATGAACCTGTCTATACTAGCAGAGGTGTTGTGATTTACAGGAAAACCTTACTGCGTTAGGCTGTGGTTGGCTGCTATTGGTTGGCTTCTATTTTTTTAGATTGAATATTGGTTTTTTAGGTGGACTAATGACATCACAATTATATAAAAGCTCTAATGACTTGCTTTTGTGTCCATACGTGTGTGAACAACATTGCAGTTTTGAAATGCTTTTATTGGGTGTTATTCTGCCTGTGTTATCTTTTTTAGGGTATTGCCTTTTATTCAGAGTGTAATGTAGCTGTTGAAGAATGCAAAAGGTCTGTGTACTACAGTAACAGTTTAACATTAAAATAATGTCTCTAAAATTATACTCTGTAAAAAATGCTGGGTTCTACACTATTCATGTTGTCTATATATATATATAAGTAGTTCGAACAAGCAGAAAAAAAAAATATTAAAGAAAAAAGTATCAGTGGTAGAGTAAAAGAGTTTTGGCTACCAGCTCTTAGAGTTGTTTACCACAAAAAAAAAAAAAAAAAAAAAATCTGGCATCTGTATCCGATTCAATACTATTTTTTTTTTTAAACAAACCATAGTTATGCTCAATAGTTTTGCTTAACTGTGAAAACTGAAAGTCATTTCTACTTCACTGTTACCACAAGCAACCACCATTGTTTAGAGCTGAGAAGAAGAAATACTAATGTGCTAGGAGTACATCTGCTTTTTGGGACAGTGAATAATAGTTCACCGAATGCAATTTTTCATATTTCATTAGTTTGAGTGATCAAAATATCTACTGTAAAAATACAACGTTGACTCAACTTAAAATTTTAAGGCAGCATGCTGAACAGCTTTTTTCAGTTGACTCAACTTTTAACCCAGACTCTAAAAATGCCTTTCTTACATGTTTCTAGTCAAAAAAAAAAAAAAAAAAAAATCCTAAATCAATAAGCATTTTTTCTAAACAACAAAAACATATTGTCTTCTTTTAAGAAATAAATTGTAAATTTTTGAATGCTAAATCATCTTTATTCTATGAATTATGCTATAAAATATTTCAGATTCTCATTTAACATGTTTTCTTGTTTATCTTTTTTTACAATAAAGCCACAGTGAAGTGTAGGAGTGCAACGTGATTATGTTTGTTTGATTTTTTATTTTTTTTTAAAACCAACAATGCTGTGTAAACCATTTTTTTTAAAACAGTCATTCTTCAGTCATTAAATTAATTTAACAGTCATTATTTAAAACAGTAAAAATATGGTCAAACATTTGGTAGAGCAGACAGTTAAAAGAGCAAAATAATATGTCAATGGAGAAGGCAAATAAATAATATTATGTCAAAAGGAAAAAGAAGATTATTTATTTTATTTTAGTTTAGGAATGGTTTGATATTTAGACTACAAAAATACAACAAATCTAAGTTAGGGAAGTATTTTTTGCAGTGCAAGTGCTGTAGTTGACTCGCTTTAAGTTGAGTCAGCTTAAAAATGCTATTCGTTCATTTAGTTTTTTAACAGTATTTTCATAAAAACTGTAAAAGTCATGAAAGAAAAATGTGGTTAATCAAGTATGCACCATAGATTTAGTTGTGTTGTGTAACATAGTTGGAATAGGGTATATGCCGATTAACGCTAAAGGGCTTTGAATTAGTCCGTAACCTGGGTTAAGCGCTTCTGGTGAACTGTATGCCATTGCAAAATTGGTTCATTTAAGGTCTGTTTTCTTTAAAAACTACCGATCTCCACTGGCTGAGTGATATCCGATTTTAAGTGGGTCTCAACTTGTACAAGAAGCACTGCCTTAAATTACATTTTTCCTCGCCATGTCTTTAAAATCTGAACATTTATTTTACCCCAGTATATTCAACGGAGCTTCTGTGCTAGCCTGCCGATTCTGATGGGCCTGTGCAAGTAAACAGCTTTTTATCTCTTTCATGCTTGAGCAACTAAATGAATGCCAAAGTATATTTAACTGTTTGTATTGTAATTACGTTACAACATCGATGCTGTAAAAGGAGCCATATAAAATGGGAAAAGTTACATTAACTGTTTACCGGAAGTTTATTAGTATGGGAAGAAGCACTAGCTCTGCATAGACGCAATTGTATATATTACACTAGAAATATTCAAGAAGTATGAAAACAGCTCTTCAAGACTGTCCCTCTATGTATTTCATTACACATAACTTGTCAGCTCATCTGAGAGTCTGTGTGCTTGCTTATGTGTGAAATCTTCTGTAGTTGTCTCGTTGTTGTATATAAAGCCAGAACTGACAGTAAACAACATCTAATTGCTACTTCAATAGTAAATAAAGCATGCAAAACGTTAGTGAAAGTAAATGACTGTCAGCATGTGGTCTGTCATCATTCTCCTGCCGGTTGTCTTACCATTTCTGACACATTTCATTTCCTTTTGTCCAATGCAGTCAGCTCTTTACTAGCTAGGCAGGATGGGAAGCACGCGCTTGTGTGTGTGCGATTCAATGTTGATACATTGCATGTCAAGATATTGCCTGAGGTTGAGTGTGTAGGCATTGTGGAATAGCTGTAGATTTCCCACTAGAACAGAAATAATGGAAGTGTATGTGTGTGTTGTGTATAAATCATGGTTTGTCAGAGTGCATGTAAATATTTATATAAATGTGCCAATAAATCTGAGAAAATATATGTGTCTATATTTGTGTTTGTGAGAGTTGGATGAGTTACTGTATAGGGGAGATGCTATGCCTGGTTGGGTAGTTAGTTACAGTAGGCATAACAATACTCCCAATGTCGATATTTGAGGATTTGTATAAAGGAATGAAATAATTCTTTATATATAAAATATGAAAATGTATATAATAAAACTATGGTGTTATTGTTTTGTTAGGCTTAAGGACAGTTAAAAGGCCATGAACCCCCCCACCCCTGTTATTTGAAAAAAGTCAGTAAAGTGGGTGTGTCCAGCATTGTTTAGGTGGGAGTGTCGAGTGGCAAAAGAGGGAAGGGTTTGCATGAAAAGGGGAGTTTCATTACATGCACTACAGCTGATTTTAACACCGGCGAATACAAGCACAGATGCAGGGGAGATGAACAGCGATTCGGAGAGCAGCATTTACAGCAGATCTGAGAGCTGTGTGAAAATAGAGGATTTTTAGTCCATGATATTGTAGTGATTTTACTGTAAACTTAGTAACTAAAGCATGTTGACTAAGGTACTGTCTTCAAAAACTAAAAGAGTACTGCTGACATTACTAACCAACTTTGCCATCTGAATAAACATAAACAAAGAACACTCTTCACACACTTACCAAATCTATAGAGACAGGACAATCAACACCAACTGGAGCCACGTCTTTTTTAAAAGAAGACGAGTGGCAAAATCAGATTTCAACAGATTCAAAAAGCTCTTGGGTGAAAAATGTTCCTTACAAACATGTTTTGTTCAAGTGTGCAGACCACCATAATCCAACTGCTTGGGTCCACACGAAAGTTGAGCTCTCATCGCGGGAAATGGAAACATACTGTAACCTTTGTTGCGGCACGTTTATAAACAACAACACTGACGACCCATGTCAACTAACAATTATTCTTCTAATTGTTTGAATTGCGGTTAGCAACACAACATGGCGTCTTATTTTTTCTTTATTAAATATTTCGCAAATGATGTTTAACAGAGAAAGGCAATGTTTTACAGTATGTCTGATTATATGTTTTCTTCTGGAGAACTCTTATTTGTTTTATTTTGGCTAGAATAAGTTTTAAGAAGTTTTTACTTTTTAAAAATAATTTTAAGGTCAATATTATTAGCCACTTTAAGCTATACAGGGTGGGGGGGGGGTAATAATTCTGACTTTAACTGTATATGACTGTCAACATCTCAAAAAATGTGTCACTCATTCAATCATTTTCTTTTCGGCTTAGTCCCTTTATTAATCTGGGGTCGTCACAGTGGAGAGAACCGCCAGATTATCCAGCACATGTTTGATGCCCTTCCAGCTGCAACCCATCTCTGGGAAACAACCATACATACTCATTCACACTCATACACTACGGACAATTTAGCTTACCCAATTCACCTGTACTGCATCTTTAGACTGTGGGGGAAACAAGAGCACCCCGAGGAAACCCATGAAATGTAGAGAGAACATTCTAACTCCACACAGAAATGGCAAACTGACCCAGCCAAGGCTCGAACCGGCGACCTTCTTGCTGTGAGGCGACAGCACTACCTACTGCGCCACTGCGTTGCTCCAAAATATGTGTTTTGAGTGTAGAAATTTATATTAATTTGCCGTCTTCCCTTCAATATTAAATAACAGTATCTGCTGGCACATTCTGACCACAGGAGGTATATGCAGTTTGACAGGAAATGACATCATGTTGTGCTGTGTGGGAGTGGTGGTTAGGACACCCTTGCTGTTTTAATGAGCATTAGTGATGAGTTCATGATGGGTAATTATATTATGTGGCTTTTGGTTTGGGAGCATTTCTAAATTATATGACAGGAGAATGAGGTGAACCTCATTTAAATGTTCAAATTAATATCCTATACCACAACACAAACATATTGCTGTAAAATATCAAGCCCCAAAAGGTTTATTTACCTCAGTTGTGGGATAATTAAATCCATTCATCATTTTGCTAGTATTATTACTGAGCCCAATGTGATATAAAAGCTCAAGTGAGATTTTGAAGAAAAATGGCTAAAATGAAGCAGGGCAGAGAGAAAGTTGAAGATGTCTGTCACTAAAGTGGCATGATTTAGTGGAAATACATCACATAGAGCTCCCATTACACCTCACAACAAAAGTTCTTAAACAGATTTTCTGTGAAGCGCTTAAGCACATATACAAACACACACAACAGCCCACAAGCAAACACTTGCTCAAACACAGAACAAAACCAAACTTTGATGATAATATTGTTGGTTCATCTGTGTATATGTTTGTCGTGAACGTTTGTAAACGTGAACAAACCAAACACTGAAAATGTTATTCTGTGGTTATTCACACTCTGCTCTCTTTGTGTTTGTGTTTTAGTTGTTTGCCATTTGCCCTGCATGAATGGTGGAAAATGCAGCACTCGGGATAAGTGCCAGTGCCCGCCAAACTTTACTGGAAAATTCTGCCAAATGGCGAGTCCAAATGGTCACCAGGGGCAGCATACTGTTGTAAATGGGCAGAAGACACATGTCCACTCAACACACACGTTACCCCTCACTTATGGCACTGGACAAAACCAAGGTAAAGGATTGGATTTTATTTAACTAATGTTTAATTCTGGCTTGTGTTAGAAATACATGACTCTACATTAACACACACACACAAGCACATACAAAATCACTTACTGTATCTACACTGTAAAACAGAGAACAGTGAAAGTCATTAAAAAAAAAAGATCATTTAACTTATATTTTTAAAAGTTATTTTGACTCAGTGAAAAAGAGGTATGGTATCTCATAAAATGATTATATTAAGCAGAACTCTAATCGCATGAGTTATAAATGGATTTAACTTTAATGCTTGAAGCAATGCCAAACCATATGTGTAGCTTTATTGTTGTTTTGACCTAATTCATTTAAGTTAACATAACTTATTGGGTTTTACAGTGTATAGTTTTATTAAAAAAAAACCAAAAAAAGCATGTGATTTTATTTCGTTTTCAGATGAAGAGAAATTAAGTTCTGAGTTAAGTTTCTTGTTATTTTAAATATTTTATTATTACTCCCATTATTATTTAGGCAGCTTCAAAGTAACCCACACAAGAGCTGAGAAATAAAGCTCTTCCAAAATGCATTAAATCCATTGTTCGTTCATTCATTTTCTTGTCGGCTTAGTCGTTTTATTAATCTGGGGTCGCCAAAGCGAAATGAACAGCCAACTTATCCTCCACATTTTTATGCAGCGGATGCCCTTCCAGCTGCAACCCATCTCTGGGAAAATTAAATCCATTTATTCATCAAAATTCTAAACACAATACCCCATAATGACAATGTGAAAAAAGATTTTTTGAAATTTATTAAAAATGAAAGACCTGAAAAATCACATGTACACAAGTATTCACAGCCTTTGCTCAATACTTTGTTGATGCACGTTGCACAGCAATAACAGCCAACAATTACATTTGAATATGATGCCACAAGCTTGTCACCATGGGATTTTCCCCCATTCCTCTTTGCAGTACCTCTCAAGCTCTATTAGGTTGAATGGAAAGGCTGACGGCCATTTTCAGATCTCTCCAGAGATGTTCAATAGGATTTAGGTCTGGGCTCTGGCTGGGCCACTCATGGACATTTACAGAATTGTTGTAAAGCCAAAGCAAAATGAATGTTTTTTGCTAAGAAATAAAGGTTGAAAATAATGGATGGAGTGATGTCAAAAATGTGGAACAAAATTGGTCTTTTCTGTATATTTACTGTAGATTTGAGTAAAATGACTATACTTTTATTAAACAGCTTTACCTCTCAAATAATACACAGTTTATATCTGATAAATGAATGCAAGGGCTTTTATAAAATCATAAACTTGTGTTCTTTCTTTGCACATGGTTCACATTTGCCTTGATTTTTACCACTTGCAGTATGTTGTTTTAAACCTTTACTGTACTGAACCTTTACTGAACAGTCCTTAAAGCATAACTTTTCAACAGGTATGGTGAATGTCCATGTGAAACATCCTCCTGAAGCCTCGGTCCAGATTCATCAGGTGTCTCCAGTGGACAGTAATGGACAAGTGAAGAACACGCAGTCCAGCCATTCCTTCACCTACCACAGCAGCAGCCAGAGCATCCAGCATGGGCACACTCACAGTGGTGTCATTTACCCCAACCAGCAAACATACCTCCAATACCAGCCTGTCACATCCAAGAGCCAACTAGGACGCTGCTTCCAGGAGACTACCGGAATGCAGGTCAGAAGATTTTTATAAGTGTAACAGAGACCAGCTAGTAAGAGCAATGCGAGTAAACCGCACTCCCCCTCCTCAACAGGCTTACTAGCAAATGAAGCTTGATGCTGTCTATAGGGTTCACACAGGTTATGGACTTGCTGGAAAATCGTTGAATGATAAAAGATTTTTTTCAGACATTGAAAGTCAGGAAATTTGAATTTATTTTTGTCGTAGTAATGGAATAAAAGGGATTTTTGTTTGTAAAGTTTTTCAGTCACACTCTGCAATATGGTTTCAATAGTTAATGTATTTACTGACATGACTTAATTATAAAAAATACTTTTACAGCATTTATTAATCATATTTATTATTAATCATAGTAAACAGAGTTCAACATTTATGAATGCATTGATAACATCTATATTCATGCATTAATACATGCATATTAACTAAAACATTTGTTAATGCTCTGCGAGTTAACATGAACTAACAATGAATTACTTTATTTTTATTAACTATTGTTAACATACATAAAGAAGTACTGTAATAAATGTATTGTTCATTGGTTGTCCATGTTAGTAAATATATATATGACTTCACATTGAACACTTAAAGAACAGGGTGTTAAACAGTAAATGACAGAAAAGCTAAATGTAATGTTTGAAAAAGTGCTATTGAGCCATCAAATATGGAAGAGGTAGCATTTTAAGCCACACTAACAGTGAGAACCTCTGCTTTTTTTAAATTTAATTTTTTCCAAAATCAGAGGTAAATTATCCATTGTGGTCACTGTCGTTATTAAAGGCATACAAAATAATATTCAAGCAAAAACTATTTAATATAGTTATTAGTTTAACATATTATTTTAACGTTTTACTTTTATACAGTACATAAGCACAACAGCAGAGCATTTTACATGATGTCCATTTACATGATGTCATGGAAATTTAGCTTTATAGTAAGTGAAAGTCAAGGAGTTTGATATTAGGTTTAAAGTTCAAACCATGTTTCTTTAACAGACTTATTACCATGCCAAGGATGAGGAGGCTGATTTGATTCCTGTTCAGAATAATGTGAGGACAAGCGATGATGTTACAATGAATCTATAGGTCAGATTGGACTGAGGGTTAGAGAAAAAGCGACAGAGGATAGCTATTAGTATGACTTGTTAGAGTGATCTTACTCCCCTGGCCTCAAAAGGCAAACTAGTGAAGATTGCTGGAGGATAGAAGCTGCAGGAGACCATCATTCTATGTGGTAGAAGTAGAACCATTGGAATCATATTGGCTTTGTAATTCAACCTGGATAGAAAAAATGTTTAGTGGGGTGAGGGATGGAGGAGAGCTAGCTAAAGCATGTGAGCAAATATTACTTCCCTGTCCTCAAAATGTGCGATATCAATTGATGTTAAAGGGGTGGATGTGCATCCAGCATGTGCATTTAGATGGAACAGCGTTTACTAAACAGAGTTCACTGATGAGCTATGCAAATATCATTTTAAGTTTGATTTAATCAGTCAGTAATTACAAGATAATCGCAATTACCACAGAAATTACCACACATAATAATGTAGTTTTATTCTAAAATCAAAACCTCATAACTTCAGTTTTGTGTTTGAAATAAACCCGTATGTGAAATGATTCTGTAGTCATGTGTATTAGGCACAGTGAACTAGTGAAAGCAGTTAAATCTTGGATTTATTGAGTTTCATTTTGTTTCTATGCTCTTTGGTCTTTTTGTGATACTCTACCCTGACGAGATGTAAAGTATATGACAATCATAGCTTTGATCAATTACATTTTAAAATTTATTTCGACTTTTCGCTCTACTTCCAAATGCCACTTGGAGTGGTGGAAACAAAATCAGAAGGTTTATATTGGTGCCATGACCTGGATGGCAATGAGGTTTAGAAGGGTGAGTATAACGAAGATCAGCTGTCAGGAGTGCTTGGTTAACCTATGCATACTAGCAACTGGTGCTAGAGGCTATGATTTTTATTGTTCCTTTTAATACATCCACCTCCCATGCTGAAGACATCTGTTCAAATCCCTGTCAAGAAAGTGTGAGTAGAAGAAGGTGGGCTAGATGAGAAATGCTTATAAGTCAATTTAAAGGATTGATTATATAGTAAAACTTTGCCTCATTTTCAAACTACAACAAAATTCTGTCATTTACTCATCTGCATCTGTTTCTCCATCTGTTTTCTGTTTTGTCTTTAATATTTATATTTTATGTTTCATTAAAATATATATATCCTATGTAATTTGGTCCAAAAAATGAAGTCAATGGGCTTTAGTGTTATTGACGTTTACTTCTGTAACAAAACATTCTATAAAAATATATCTGTCTCTGTTGCTCTCACCACTGCTGTGAGTCTTTCACAATTTCTCTCTGTCTCTTGCTTTTAAAGTCTTTTAAACTAACTCAATTCCAGCTATCATTAGATGATCAAGAAGTAGAGCAAAAGACCAAATAAATAGTGAGATGAGACTCTCTCCAGAACATTGTGACACTCTAGGGAACATCTGTCTTTTGAATAGAGAACCGCAGATTAAATGGAACAGAATAATTCTCAAAAGAGTTTTGACTTAGTATCTGCCTCCAGCTTAAAAGAACATGCAATTGAATTCCACTACTATAGCTGATAGTCTATCAAGTTATTATCATCAAGTGCACCTCAGTCTTGTTTGTTTACTCTCTCTCTCTGTCTCATTGTAAAGTGCTGTGCCTATTTGTGCAACCATTTACACTTAATTTGTGACTTTGTCTTTTCATGTCAGCAGAGAGGAGAGTGTTATCAGGTTGTTTGAGTTGTGTCTCTTAGATTGTTGTTCAGTTCGGGCCTGGTTCAGCTGATTAGATTCAGTCCGGGGAGAGATATCAAGAGTGTTGATCAAAAAGAACTAGGATCAAGAGCTGTGTGTGAGCAGAATTATATATGTGTGGCTTGAATGGGCGAGATGAGTATCTCTGTCTCTTTCTTCATTTTATTCATTAGCTTCCTGCATTTCATTTGATTGTGTTTTATTTTGCAGTGTGGGAAAGCTCTGCCTGGACTATCTAAACAGGATGCCTGTTGTGGGACGGTGGGCACATCATGGGGATTCCACAAATGCCAAAAATGCCCCAAGAAACCATGTAAGCTGCTGTTGATGCACTCTCATGAACAAAATCTCCTGTCTCACTGTCACATGCAAAGACATCTGTCTCACTTAAGCGAACCATCATTGGTCTCACTATCAAAAACAACAATAGTGCAAAGAGAGCTGAAAAATTGTACTAAAGTAAAAGTATGAATACTTGCCAAAAATTAGAGTAGAAGTATTTGTTCTAAATAATACTCAAAGGTTTGAGTAAATATTAGCCTTTTTTAAAAGTGCACAAGAGTAATCAGAATTACACTGTGAAAATCATTCCATCTTATACCTTGAACATTAAAAAGGCTCCCACTTTATCTCCAGTGATCTTAAATGTACTAACGCTGAAATTAAAAATGTGCTTATTGTGTAAATATATGCTTTTACATTCAACTCATACTTGATTAAACACCCGTAGATAAGTACAGTACATCTGTAATTAACTGCTGTTATCACATTTGTTATTACGTCATTGAACATCCTTTACACCTTAACCCACACTAAAACCAACCCATACCACCAAAAGTGTTCCTAATGTTACTCATACCCCACCTCAGTAGCACCATCGAAGTTCTGCAAAATATTAGGAACACATTAAGTAAATTGTATTTATATTTTGATGCAAGTACATGATAAGTAAGTACACTTAATATCAAGTGGGACAGTGCTGTTTTCTTTTAAGGGTTTTTGTAATTGTAAGTCAAAGGGCACCTATGATGAAAGTCATCATTTGGAAGCTGTTTGGACAGAACTGTGTGTAGGTATAGTGCACCCACACTCATTTTGGGGTGATATAAAGACAATAAGTCTCTTTTAACTTTCCTGACGTTAAAATAGGATCCAAATCCCTCCCATTTTGAGGCCCACCACAACGTGACGTAGGAGTGAGGTTTCCCCGCCCACCAGTTTGATTGACAGCTGTGTATAAACATGTCTCTGTAGTATTGCATATAATCATATCAACAAGACAGGACATTTGCAAAGCAACTAGGATTAAACGATCTGTGATCATCAATCATTAAATGTAATTAGGAATGAGTTTTGTGCATGAACTTTGTAATGACATTGTGACTCATTGCAGAAAGGCTTGAATTAACAACAAATACATCAAATAATCATTAGGAAAGTTCTTCCTGTAGTATTTCCCACAAATGATACATGAGATCTGCTTTCTTCATGTCTGTCAATGTGCTATTTATCTGTCGCATCCAAGGCGGAGATTGAGGCACAGTCCGATAGGCGTGTGGAAATGGTTGGCAGGGAGAACTAGCATTAAAGGCACAGGCCACAAAAACAGCTACATTGTGTTCAGAGCAGTAAATTCCAATATTCTGAAAGGTATAATAAATAATCTGATGGTTGTTTTAAGTTTAAACTTTACAGACACATTCTGGAGACACAAAAGGCTCATCTTAAATCTTTAAAAAAAAAGGGTTAAAATAGGTGCCCTTAAAATGTGTTTGCTTAAAAACTTCAAAAGTTAATGTATTTACATGCAGAGCAAAAACAATCCAGCTTAGGTTAAGCACTTACAACCCTGATTAACAAGCTACGAGTGTCACTAACAAGCTATGAGTTCCAAAAGCAAAAACCCTCATTCTCAGACAAACATCGTGCTCACTTTCAAATTACAAACTTATGTTTCTTTTTTACATAGAAAAACATCTGCCTTGCTTCTTCAAAAAACAAATCTATCTCAATGTCACACAGGGCCTGTTTACACCTGGGCACCGTAATGACTCCTTTTACATTTGGCAACATGAATGTGTCTCCCCTAAATGGATATAAAGCTGATCTTCAAACGCACTACAGGATATGAAAATTTAACTACTTCTGGGTTACGTTGAGTAAAGCGTTAGATACATGCATTTATTTATTTTATTCTTATTATTACTTAAGCTGTAAATCTTATCTGGCATACAAATAAGTTCATATGTAGGCTAGGACAGACTCCTCGATTACTGGCATTACATGCTAAATGACACATCTATTTCATGCATGGCATCATTGAAAACTTAAAGGGTTTTTGGGAATAAATTTCGATCTGGGGATCAATCTTAATGCTGCCCTTTGATATTAATTTAACATTCTAATGTTATCATTTTCATGGTCAATAATAAAATTAAAAAAGTAAATGAAATGAATCCTGTCACTTAATGCATTTGCAATGTTTTATCTGATGGGCATATAGCCCATGAAAAGGGCTCTCTCACATGTTTATTTTTTCAGATCCTTAAGAAGAACATTTTTCATATTTTGGTTTAACAGCCAGAGGCATTTAGACCTGTCCAGTTTTGTCTGGAATGTGCCCCGGACCACCTCCTGAAGTAGTTAAAGCCATCAGATATACAGTATATACAGTTGAATTCTGAATTATTAACCCCCCTGAATTACTGTATAAGCCTATGTACATTATAGGCAGTTTAGGGTAATTAGGCAAATCATTGTATATCGATGGTTCGTTCTGTAGACTATCGGGAATAAAAAATAGCTGAAAGGGGCTAATAATTTTGACCTTAAAATTCTATTCTATTCTAAAATTTAAATTCTAGCCAAAATAAAACAAACAGGACTTTCACCAAAAGAAAAAAATATTATCAGACATACTGTGAAAATGACCTTGCTCTGTCACAGATAAAAAATAAATAAAAAAATAAATAAAAATATTCTAATAATTCTGACTTCAACTGTATATCAATCTCTAATGCATTTCAGAGGTAATTTACACCTGCTCATTTAACGATGTGAAAAAAAAAAACAGGTGACCAGATATAAACATACCTGCACAATATATAGCTTGCTTATGCAAATAAAATACCTGTCTCACTCACACAAAGACAAACATCTTATTTTTGTAAAACTAAAACATCCTCACCCTCATGAAAAAATGTCAGATTTGCTTTCTTCAACAAAGAACTTTGCTCACTCACACATTGAGGAAGATCTACATCACAAACACCCGTCTCACCCTAATACATGCTTAGTTTTCATAAATGTGTCGTATACCCAAACAACCTAAAAAAAATGCTTTAAGAAACTAGTTCGACAAATTTCTTTGGTTAAGTTGTATTCTTGACACTGCTTTAATGGATATCTATGGACAAAAGCTCAACCAGAAGTTACTTTCAGAGTCAAACATCTGCCTTTCTTTCACAAACAAAAATATGTCTCAACTTCACCTGGAATACCTCTCACCATCACATTCCAAACCATCTGTCTCACTCTCAAAGACATTCATCTACTTCACTTTTTAGAAACAAAGACACCTGTCTCTCCTTCATGTAGGCAATCATATGCCTCATTTTAATGAGCACAAACACCTGTATCACCCTCACAGTCATTCATTTCTCTCTCTCTCTCTCTCTCTCTCTCTCTCTCTCTCTCTCTCTCTCTCATTTTAACTTCTGTTTTAACTCCTTCTCAATAAAAAAACATCCGTCTTCCCCTCATTCACAAACCCAAACATATGTTTTACATTTTCACTTTGAGTCTCCTGATTTGAAAGGCCAAGGTGATTGAAACAAACTAGTGTTCAGAGCGAGACACACTGGTAAACATTAATATGTCTGGGCCTCATTTGAAGTGGAACACTTGCAGTATGATTGTGCACATTATTCCACAGTAGTGTGGCCTAAAAAGAGCGGGAAAAGAAGTGATTCATCAAGAGGCCATGACTTAATTTCTAACTAAAAACAGAAAGAAAGTGTGAGGGGTTCATTTAAAAAAACCATTTGATGTCAATGTGGCTGTGACTCAACGGACACATGGTCCTAATATTGAGAATGAGAGGGAAGGGATGCATTCCACAGAGAAAAGGCAAGTGCGTAATGAGTGGGCAAAGGAAAGAGAAAGCTGTTAGGTATCTGGTTACGCACACTCTGTGTTGAACTTACTGACATGCTGACTCACCTGGCACACACTCCACTCTTTAGTAATGATGCATATACACATTTACTCATGATTCCTCCATGCTTAGTCACTTCGCTGAAGTCAATCCCTACGGAAAACTGTTAACAGACCACTCCAATTTTCTCTCTCGCTCTTGCTCGCTTTCATTTCAGAGAATGTCTGTAGATGTTTTTGAAATTCTCTTTCCATATATGGGCACCCCTGCATTCTGTGCATTCCCAGACATATGGCTGATTTAAACCGTATGGACGTCACCAATAACAAACCTTCATGAGTCTCTGAAATTTGTAAGCTTTGTTTTAATCTTTAAATGGCAATAAAAATGTTGTTCTTTTACAAAGAAAAGTGTGCTTTGTTCACCTCACACTTTAAAATAATATATATTTAACTCTACTGTAGGGGTGACCTGTGCACCATTTTAGCAAAATACAAAAAATATATATATAAATACGCAGTTTTTGTACTACCTGTTTCTTGAAAATGATTGACTGAAAGCTGTGCCATGTTCCCGTAATAACAGGACTCCTACAGCCTCCTCACCCATGTGTATTACTCAGCCCACAGAAAGTGACAGCAGATCAATAAACTCACTACAATTTGTCAAATATTACAACTGTTGGACTACATAATGCACTTTTGAGGCTTTTTTAGGCGAGAACGTAGTTGTGCCTATTTTAAATATTTATCATTTCTAAGATAAAGTGTGTCAGCATCCATCTGCCTGTCATTGAGCAGAGCAAAGATGGTTGACATCGTCCATCCACAAGATGGCAACAGAGACCGCATAATAAGCCTTTAGAGGAGAAAAGGCATATTTTCTAACTACAGCTCATCAAACCATTATAAAATTAGTAAGTGACATTCTAAGTCGATCTCTCTCTTTTGTATGTTGTTGTGCTGTATTTATACCATAGTAATTGTGGTGTAATGAGTGTGAGATAGGACTCGCATATCATCAGGAATTTATGTATTTTGTGTTGTCCGCTCTTTGTGTAACCCTGAGTGTTTTTTCTTATCGCAAACACAACAGTAATCTGGTAGTGATTGCATTGCTTTGGCTTTTTCGGGGTCAATTATTGTGATATCTCGATTGCAACAGAGAATTACTGGGAAATGTCTTTAGACTGGTGGCATTTCATGCAGTCCAGCCTTATAATCTTAAAATGTCAGCAAAATAACCTGTTTTGTCATCACTTTAGACATTATGCTAGAGAATCATTCAAATACTAGCTATAAAGTGACGTTGGTGAATTACTAATGGTTTCTGAAGACAGTAGTTCCTCATACAAAAGGATGTTTAGACTCTCCATGTTGGATTTTCTTTTTTATACTTGATTATGCTGTTGAACTGTTGTAGCAGTGCGATATGGCTGTATATTGTCACTGGTGGGCCACTAGGGCACACGCCCAGCGCACGTCTCCCACCAGTGCCGATATACAGCCATAACGCACTGCTACTCATGACATTTTTCTCATATATATACACACAACCAAACAACTTGACAACTTTTACTAAATCATTAGAAAAATACTAAGAATTTTTATATTACACTGAAGGTTGTACAAATATAGGGTACAACAATTGTCTTAGGGTTTAATTTTTACCCGCCAGATTTAAAATTCTTTTTTCACCACATAACTACAGGCACACTCCAACAAACACCCAAACACACACAATAATAACCTGCTGATTTACCTTTTAGGAATACTGTCAAGCAAAAAAAAAACATTTTACACCTATACTTTTAGCAGAATAAAACATAAACCTTTACATTTGTAATAAACTAGTGCTGCCCACTGATAAATATTGATGAAATACTCTACACGAATGTGGGAAAACCTTGACATTTCAGCTGATTCTAATGTTACCACACAATTAAATAGCCATTATCAGTGGTTATCAACTAATAGATATGGGCCAGTAGGGGCCTTCTGCACCTACTGGTAGGCTCAGAAGGCTGTTATCATCCATCCACATGGTAAATAAGCTATATATCACATACTTGCGGCCGTAAGTTAAAGAGAATTATTTATTTTATTTAATAACTTTTCAATTAATTGTATTTTATTAATAGCTAGGCCCACCAAAATCCTAAACCCAACCGTCACAGTAATGTAAAAACAAATCTGGATCTGTAGTCTTCTCTATTATTATGGCTGATTAACCATGCGGATGGATGATAACAGCCTTCTGAGATAAGTCCCCTACTGGCCCATATCTATCAGCTGATAACCACTGATAATGCCCATTCAACCGAGTGATAACAATCGAAGAGGGTGGACGTTTACAGTTTGTGATGAGCAATGCCGTTTATAGATAAACATTTTAAGGATTAAAATTAAATGTTGCTGCTTTATTTTAAAGGTTTAGGGAAGACGGGTGATTTTTTTAAATAAATATAATTCTAAGACCACACAAGGGTTAAGTCTTCGTTTACTTCATTTTGAGGTTTTACGATTCAGTGTGGCATTGAGAGGTGTGAAGTTGTGGTATTACCGCCGTCTCTGAGCTCTGCTTGCAGCAGCTGTAGGCCAGCACTTCCCAGGACATCAGCTGGTAATGAACAGAAATAGAAGTGCAGGGCAGTAACTGAACACAAGTGTTGGGGTAATGAAGACGTAAACAAGTCTGGAGTTCAGCCCCTTTTATTTCTGAAGCAGGCTCAAAATATGACCTCTGGAAGTGCCAATGCCTTTCTGCTCTCTTCCAAATGAGTCAGTCTGTCTCTCTCTTGCTCTCTTTCTTCTATTTATGTAATTTATTACAGTCATTACCCATGAGAATGAGAGGGAAGTAAACCCTGTTCCCGTTACACTTTCCCAGTCGCAAGGCCTCCCTGAGACAATCCTTGAAACAGTCACTACAGAGCTATGTGCAGTGTTTTTGTGTGCTTTTTTTAATCTGATGATTATGAGCTCAGAGACAATGGTGTGTTTAAAGAGATGCTGTTTATAGTGATTAACGATCTGTAGATGTGTTTGTGTTTTAGTGCAGAACAAGAAAGAGCACTATTCACGCTGAATCCTGGGAGTTCTTGCACAACATGTGATTAGATATATTAAAAGGTTCACATTTGTTCCCCATTTTATCTCTGGTGTGAATTGATTAAGGCTTGTGCTTAATTGTAGGCTTTGTTATTGTCACTACAATATAATATCAGTATAATAACTAATTTATTATCACTGCCTCTGGGCCAAAATTACATACGCTTCTCGAAATTACAAGTTTGAGATCAATATTTTTTTTTTTATTGAGCTTTAAAAATGAACAGTGCTTATTTAATTTAAGAATATTTCAGAAAGACTGTATAATATAATATTAATAAATAAGTTAGTAATCTGTTTTTATACAGCACTTTTATTATGTATGACCATACACACAAAGCGCTTCACAATCATGAGAGGGCGTCCCCCCACTCCACCACCAGTGTGCAGCATCCACTTGGATGATGCGACCACAGCCACAGGACAACAGTGCCAGTGCGCTCACCACACACCAGCTATAGGTGGAGTGGAAAGACAGTGATAGAGCCAATTCAGTGGATGGGGATGATTGGGAGACCACAATAGATAAGGGCCAATGGAGGGAACTTTGCCAGGACACTAGGGTTTCACCCCTGCTCTTTACAAGAAGTTCCATGGCATTTTTAATGACCATTAAAGAGAGTCAGGACCTCAGTTTAACGTCTCATCCGAAAGAAGATGCTCACTGACAGTATAGCGTCCCCTTCAGTTTAATGGGGCAATAGGACTCACACAGACCACATGTTGAGCACCCCCTACTGTCCTCACGAACTCCACTTCCACTTCATTAATAATTAGTAATAATACTAAATATACTAATAAAATAATAATAAATATTATTAGAAAACAATGATAAGTGTTAATGAATACATGTTTTATTGCAGTCCAACATTAGTGAGCAAAAGGAATAAAAACAATACCTTTAGTTAATTCAAAAACAATGCATCTTATAATTGTACAATGTCAAACTTTATGTAGAAAAAATGATTCGCTAATTTGCTTAAAAATGAGTTAACCTGTTGTAACTTTAATTTACTTAATAAATGAATAATATTTACATATATTTAATAATAATAACTAGTAATAATAAAAAAGCAAGGGTTTCTAACTTATTTATTACTTGCATGAACTCATACATAATATTTTGTTTTTGTATTATTTTAGTATAATTGTATGTTTATACTGGCGGAAGGGTAACAGTGGGTATTAATTACTTATTGTTACAGCAAATTCCTTGCTGATTTCGCTGTCCCCAGCAGGTAATGTTTTTAGATGCAGGACACTTGCTTGAATTTTGATACATTTTTTATTCTTGCTTTCAAAACATGTATCAGAACAAACAACTTACAATGTTTTGTCAATGTCTTCCAAAGGAGCGTTTAAAAACTGCGTCTCTGCCCACTGATATGCTTCTTGCTGATTAGGTTCAACTGATATTGACTCTCCCACAGTGCAGTGACTAGTATGCCCCATAGGTGGCAGCACAACAGCTGGCAAATAACCAACACAATCTCACGGCAATTCGTAACTTTTTTATTTATTGGCTAATTCGTATGAATTTGTACAATCTAATTCGTATAATTTAGTACGATTTGCTTATCCCCCAATGACGGTTGGGGTTAGGGGTGGGGTCAGGTGCCACGCCTCCTTTTTAAAATCGTACCATTTCGTACGACTGAACTCGCACGAACTTGTACGAATTAGCCACTAAACTGGCAAAACGTAAAATACTTACGTTTTCTCGTGAGATCAGGCTAAAATAACATACCAAATAAAACAAAATTAAATAAATTAAATAATATATAAAATATATAAATAATAACTCAGAATATCCGGCCCCTGATTGGGGATTTCACAATCATAACAATATTTCCAAAATTTAAGAAGGCAAAATATAATTCCACAAGTTACAATTTACATCAATTTACGTTGTAAAGGAAAACAAGAATAATAATTCTAAACTAAAAAAATAAAGTAGTTCATAATAAAGGTAAACATTTAATTTTCCCCTTCTTATTAATTTACATTTTCACATTATAGACTTTTCAATCAGTCTTTGTTGCCTACTTATTAGATTTTTCAGCTAACAGGCAAAGTTTATGGATGGGTTTTCACTATAGCATCTCTTACAAGGCCTTGACTATCCTGTAGTCTTTAGGATCAAGTGTCCTGTTAAGACTGCTGATTTTGCAGTTTACAAGAATTTTAGTTTGAAATGTTAGCACCTTGATCAGTACTTTAATTTAATGTGTTTTAACTATACAGATGTTTTTCATGAATATGCTAGAAGAGAATGTTTTTGAGAATGTTGAGCTGTATCTAAATGTGCTGTTATTTTTGTCTTCCTCCTCTTTCTCTCTCTTTCCTCCAAAGCGATTCCTTTGATTGAATGTCCTCAAGGCTATAAAAGACTGAATGGCACTCGCTGTATCGGTAAGAACATGTTTCTGCTTGCTACTTCATTGCTTGCATTCATGTGATTTTATTGTATTTCTGTTCTCGCAGTGGGCATGTGTGTTTGTTTGTAGTACAAAATTTAGCATTTTTGTGTAATTGTGAGTTGATTGTGATGCTTTTGATAAGATGCTAGAGTCTGCCAGTTACACATCCAATATACTGTAATACATTTTGCCCCTGCACTGGCCTCTGTATGTCACAGCTGGCAGCATACACCATGTACTGTGCTTCTTATTTAATTGCCATTTCAAAAGCAGGTCCCAGATCTTTCACATATGACTGTTTCACTGTTAAGAAGACAGACAGGAGGAGAGACAGGTGGCATCTTTGCTAGATCTTTCTAATCTGTGTTGAAGCTGGGTGTAATAGTGAGAGAATCAGCATTTCAGGGCCAGCAGCGAGAAAGATGTAAGGGCTTTTGCTCAGACTGAAAACCAAAGACAAATAAATAAATGAATGAATAAACAACACTCACAATGCCATGTATTGTTATTGTATACTTTGGCAATAAGAACTTCATTTTAAGATCTGAATAATTCATATTTTTGAGTTATACTGATTGATGTGAGATGAGCGGTGTGCAGTGGAAACAAGCAAAAAATATTGCTTAAATTTTTGTTATTGCTGTAATTATTATTTTTTTAATTACTTGCAATATGAAAATTGTTTCCACCAATTTTTTTCTAGTATGAAAAAATTGTTTAAAAAAATTATAAATAATAATAATAATACACATAAATAAATAAATAAATAAATAAATAAATAAATAAATAAATGTTAAAAAATCAGTTTTTATCTTATAAAATATATTTTCTCAAAAATAAAACACCAATAAAAGGACCACCACCGTTTGGAGGTCTGAAAATGCAAACTTAAGAACATAGTATCATCACGCCTATGTAAATGGAATTTTGCAAGTTCTTTACAACCAAAACAACAATAGATCAAATGATCATTGGATTACAGAATCCTATGTGCACAGATACATTGTGGTTCCCCTTCGGGGGGAACTTCAGCACTATAAGTGGATTTGATTGTAAAATCCACGCATTGGGAGGTTCGGTTCAGAAGCTACTCGTCTGAAAGAGTATTGAACGGGCCAATTAAGAATGAATTGGCAGCGCAAGCCTGCGCAGGTGAGCGGCATAAGCAATCAACTGAGTATATAAGCTCACCTGGCGCAGCAGACGCTATCCTTTTCGCTTCAGAGACTTTCTGATCGAGTCGATGAGGGTTCCTCCTGCTGTGACCAGCGATTCTGAGCGAACGAGAGAATTCTCCCGGTCCAGAGTGTGTACACGCAGTGGCAGACGGTCGAGCTGGGTTCTCCCTTGCCTGGCGTTCTTTGGGTCCGGTCCTCCAGAGTGGTGCGTATAAAGTTGCAAACTTCACAGAAAGAGCAACACAGTCGTGCAGCACGTCCTTATCAGGACGGCGCTCCGACTGTGCGTTTCTGGATGCGGTGGTTTCCTGTCCTCGGATGATGGGCGCGGGCACTGTGTTACATGTCTGGGGGTCCAGCATGTTAATGCGCTGCTCGCGGGCAGTTCATGTCGTCATTGCGATGCCATGACTGTTGCGCAAGATCGCGGTTAGCCTTTGCAAAAGGGTGAACCACCCCAGTTGTCCCCTGCTCTGCAGCTGGCACTCGGGCAGATCTGAGGGTTTCAGCGAGAGATAATCCGTCGCCCACGGGCCCGCGGACCTCCCGCTCCTCTAAGCGCTCCATCCAAGCTTCGGGCGGGGGAAGCGATCCGTCTAACAGATGGTAGCCCTTACGCCCGATGACACCGGAGACCAGATGTCCACCGCGGCATCGGAGGGTGGGCTTTCATTGTCCGATGATGATCCAGACCCGCTCGCCCCCTTCGGGCTGGTGAGCGCTGTCACTACGGATCCTGAAACGGACATGTTAGCCGTGCTTTCCCGGGCTGCTTCGGCCGTGGGTTGGAGATGGTTTATCCCCCAGCTCCGCGGCCGGACCGACTAGAGGGGCGTTCCCTTCTTCCCGGAGGTGCACAGTAGGCTCACGCGGTCTTGTAAAGCACTTTTTTCTGCTCGTGCTGCGTGTTCCTCCACCCTAACCACTCTTGACGGTGAAACAGCCAGGGGGTATGTGGCGATTCCTCAGGTTGAGTGCGCGATGGCGGTAAATCCGCGCGGCGCCTCTTCTTGGCGGGGTCCGCCTCGTCTCCCATCCAAAGCCTGTAAGTTATCTACCTCCCTCGGAGCTAGAGCTTACATAGCTGCGGGCCAGGCTGCTTCCGCCTTGCATGCGATAGCCACCTACCAGCGCTACCAAGCGCAGGCGCTGGCCGAGCTGCACGAGGGTGGGTCCAACCCAGGCTTACGAGCTTCGCACCGCCGCCGACTTAGCTCTTCGGACTACTGAGTCCGCTGCGTGTGCGTTGGGGAGGACGATGTCCACATTAGTGGTCCAGGAGCGCCACCCCTGGCTGATATGCGCAAAGTCGACAAAGTCCGCTTTCTTGACTTCCCCATATCCCCAGCCAGGTTCGGCGACACTGTCTGTGAATTCACCCAGGAATTCAAGGCGGTGAGAGAGCAGTTGGTGGGTGATGTCTTATCGGCGGTCCGTAGCCCGCTCCGCCCGCCGTGCCATTCATACCTGCTCCTCGCCGAAGGCGCCCGCCTACGAGAGCTGCTCCGCCCCCGCACACGCCTAAGGCGAAGCGAGCGCGTCGGGCACCTCGGAAGCAGGCAGCCCCCCTGCCCAGAACGCCGCTAAGTCCGGCAACGGACCGCGAAGCGCCCCTGGGACAGGCCATCTGGAGAAGAGGGAACTTGCTCTTTCCCCGCTGGAGGGCGGGGCCCCATTTCCAACGGCACTTTTTACTGCCATGAAAACATTATGAAAGGGCACTTTTCATTTCCCCAGATGTGACAGCCCGAAATCTGCCAGTCTGGGACGCTATGCTTTCTAGCTTGCAGATTCGGTGCGTTTCGCCAGTGGCTCACGAGCGCTGGGAGGACGGTCTCCTTTCTCCCACCCCTCGAGCCTCCCCTCCGGAGCTCGGGTTTGGAGTGAGAGCAAATATCTCACCTCCAGCTTTTCCGTGGGACCCGCGAGCTTCCCGGATCAGCACACCCACTCCGCGCTGCCCCACTGCTGGTACGTCAGCGATTGTAGCGATGAGTCCATTAGCGAGAGCTCTGCCTGCCTGGTTAGCGCGGGCCAGCTCTTCGCGGTGGCTCATACGCACAATCAGACTCGGCTATGCGATTCAGTTCGCGAAACGGCCCCCCAAGTCACGGGTGTGTATTCACCAGGGTCAGCCCCCTGTCCGCCCCTGTCTTGCGAGAGGAGATTGCTGTCCTCCTGGCGAAGGATGCAATCGAGCCGCTCCCTCCAGCCGAGATGGAGAGCGGGTTTTACAGCCCACGCTTCATCGTGCCCAAAAAGAGCGGTGGGTCACGGCCAATCCTAGATCTGCGCGTTTTGAGCCGCTGCCTGCACAAGCTGCCGTTCAAAATGCTCACGCAGAAGCGCATCCTCCGGTGCGTTCGTCCTCTGGGTTGGTCTGCAGCATTAGACCTGATGGACGCGTATTTCCATGTATCCACTCTTCCTCGCCACCGACAGTTTCTGCGGTTTGCGTTTGAAGGTCGAGCTTGGCAATACAAAGCCCTCCCCTTCGGGCTCTCTCTGTCTCCGCGGGTCCTCACCAAGCCCGCGGAGGGTGCCTCAGCGCCCCTTCGGCTCGCGGGCATCTGCATACTCAATTTCTTTACGACTGGCTGAATTGCCCTCTCTTTTGATTATGCACAGAGTTGATTATGCACAGAGACAAAGTGCTCTGGCACTTCCACCTGTGGGGGTTTCAGGTCAACCGAGAAAAGAGCAAACTCGCCCCCGTGCAGAGGATCTCTTCTCTCGGGCTGGAGCTGGACTCGGTCACCATGGCAGCGCGCCTCTCCGGAGAGCGCGCTCAGCTGATGCTGTACTGTCTGAGAGAGCTCGACAGTAAAATAGTGGTCCCACTGAAACAATTTCAGAGGCTCCTGGGGCATATGGCATCCGCAGCCGCTTCATGCCGCTCGGATTATTCTATATGAGACCACTTCAGCACTGGCTTCACGATCGAGTCCCCAGACGCGCATGGCACGCGCGCGCACACCGAGTCTCTGTTACTGCGCTGTGTCGCCGCGCCCTCAGCCCTTGGAGCGACCCCTCGTTCCTACAGGCCTGGGTGTCTCTAGAACAGGCGTCCAGTCTTGTTGTCGTTTCAGCAGACGCTTCCAACACGGGCTGGGGGGCTGTGCGTTGCGGGCATGCGGCTGCGGACCTGTGGAAAGGTACCCAGTTGCATTGGCATATCGCCTGGAGCTGTTGGCAGTGTTCCCCGCTCTCCACCGTTTTTTTCCCGGTGTTGGAGCGGCAACACGTGCTGGTCAGGACGGACAGTACGGCGGCGGTGGCGTATATCAGCCGTATAGGGGGTATGCGCTCTCGCCGCATGTCTCAGCTCGCCCGCCGTCTGCTCCTCTGGAGTCATCCGCGGCTGAAATCGCTGCACGCCATTCATATTCAGGCAAGCTCAACCGTGCAGCCGATGCGCTCTCACGGCAGCCTTGCGTCCTGGAGAATGGAGACTCCACCCCGAGTCTGTTCAGCTGATATGGGCGCGATTCGGGGAAGCCCAGATCGATCTGTTGCTTCCCCCGAGATCGCTCATTGCCAGTTGTTCTTTCCCTGACCGAGTGCTCTCGGCACGGATGCACTGGCTTACAGCTGGCCTCGGGGCACGCGCAATACGCGTTTCCCCCAGTGAGCCTGCTCGCGCAGTTACTGTGCATGGTCAGGGAGGACGAGGAACAGGTTGCTGGTTGCGCCCCTCTGGCTCAACCGGACCTGGATGTCAGAGCTCTCCCTCGCGATAGCCCTCCCCTGGCAGTCCCTTCGAGAGAGCACCTACTCTCTCAGGGACAGGGCACCACCTGGCACCCTCGCCGATCTTTGAAGAGATTTTTAGACGCGAGGAAGACTTAGGTAACCTCCGATTGCGGTGGCTAATACCGTCACTCGGGCTAGAGCCCCCTCCCCGAGCGCGCCTATGCCCTGACGTGAAGTCTATTCACTGAATGGTGTGTCTCTCGCTGAGAAGACCCCCGTAATTTGCCAGATCAGCGTTGTGCTTTCTTTACGCCGAGAGAAGTTGGAGAGCAGGCTGTCGCCCTCCACACTCAAGGTTACGTGGCTGCCATCTCCGCTCTCATAACGCGGTGGCTGGCAGCACCGTGGGAACGCATAACCTCATCATCCGGTTCCTCAGGGGCGTTAAGCGAATTAATCCACCCCGCCCCCTCTCATGCCCTCTTAGGATCTCGCCCTCGCTACACAAGCCGCGTCAGATCCCTTCGATCCTCGACTCAGTATTTCTGTCCCTGAAGACAGCTCTGCTGGTCGCGTTGATATCGATTAGAGGGTCGGGGACCCGGAGGCATTTTTCGGTCAGTGACTCGTGCCTGTAATTGGGCTGGCTTCTCTCACGTATGAGACCCCGCCCGCGATATGTGCCCAAGGTTCCTACCACTCCGTTTTAATACGAGGTAGTGAGCCTGCAAGCGCTGCCCTCGGAGGAGGCAGACCCAGCCCTTATTTATTGTCCAGTTCGCGTTTTGCGTATTATCCGGACCGCACTCAGAGTTTAGATCATCTGAGCAGCTCTTCGTCTGTTATAGCGGTCGGCAGCAGGGAAGTGCCGTACCGAAATAAGTTCCCACTAGATTGTGGATGCCTTTCTTTCACTATCAGAGCCGAGATGAGCCGCGTCCCCCGAGAGCGCGTGCGCACTCCACTCGGAGCTTCGCATCCTCTCGAGCGCGCGCACGCGGCGCCCCTCTAACAGACATCTGTAGAGCTGCGGGCTGGGTGACACCCAACACATTGCAAGGTTTTACAATCTGCGAGTGGAGCCGGTTTCCTCAAGGGTATTAGGTAACCCTTGGTGATTGAGGAAACAATTCGGTAGGGTGTTGAAACACGCTTGCTGCGCCATTTTCCCTAACACGGAGATACGTGCGCCTTTTTATCTGTCAGTAAAGTTCCCCGTCAGGTGAGCCCTGCAGATTCCTCCGTGGCCCCCAGCACTGACTCAGCGGAGGAGTCACTTGCTGGCCCACTACGTTGTAGGTCTGCCCGCTGGTCAGCCCGCGTTTTGGGTAAAGGTGCCTGCTATGCGTGGTCCCCACTAGGCGATCCCATATGCTTATTCAGCCACGGTTAAGTCCCCCCCCCCTGGGCGGACCCGTGTCTTCCCTCCCCGCTAACCACTCTTTTGCTATGCGTACTCCCCCTTTTTAGGGCTAGTCCATATGTAAATTCTGCCATCTATCCCCCCTTGGGTAACGGATGGCCTCCGCAGCGTCCTCCCTATCGGGATTGCACGCTTCCCAACGTACTGTCGTATTTTCCTAGAATTATCTAGATGCTCACGACTTCCCAAAAAATATATATAAATCCGTAAAACTTCTGTTGAAGTAGGATAAATTAGGGCCAGGGACACGTTGGAGGACCGCGCCCCCCATGATGTGGGTGCGTCACGCTTGCTTGACTATCTCCTCATCGGGGGTGTTGGTAAGGTGCAGTCATGATGGCGCTTTCAATGGGCTCCCAATGCGTGGATTTTACAATCAAATCCACTTATAGTGCTGAAGTTCCCCCCGAAGGGGAACGTTCGAGGTTACTAAAGTAACCCTTCGTTCCCCGAGGAGGGGAACGGAAGCACTATACTCCGTCGCCATAATGACTGTCCCTTAGCTGTTGAAAGTCTCTTCAGCTTAAAAAGGATAGCGTCTGCTGCGCCAGGTGAGCTTATATACTCAGTTGATTGCTTATGCCGCTCACCTGCGCAGGCTTGCGCTGCCAATTCATTCTTAATTGGCCCGTTCAATACTCTTTCAGACGAGTAGCTTCTGAACCGAACCTCCCAATGCGTGGATTTTACAATCAAATCCACTTATAGTGCTTCCGTTCCCCTCCTCGGGGAACGAAGGGTTACTTTAGTAACCTCGAACGTTCTGTATGAAGTGGCATTGCCAACTACTGGCCTGTTTGTTGTAATACAGCACCTTTAGTTATTTTCCTGGATCCATGTGAAAGGGTATTAATTTATCAATGGTGTGCACAAACATTTGCATTTTTATTACATCATTGTTATGTAAACTTTCTCATGATTGTGTTTTGAATTGGGTTGCAGCTGGAATTGAATCCGCTGCGTAAAACATATATTGGTTAAGATGGTGGTTCATTCCACTGTGGCGATCCCAGACTAAGGGACTAAGCCGAAAAGAAAATGAATGAATGAATGAATGAATGTGCTTAGAAATCTCTGTTCAAAAGTTTATGAGATGTTTTAAAAGGTTTTTAAAATTTATTATTTCTTTTTCTTTCAAGACGGAATTTATTTAATCAAAAAAGTTAATATTTTTAAATGTTATTTATTTCTGTTTTGGCAAATTAGTTTTTTTTTAATCCCTGTTATTATTTCCTTTATTCCTCATTATTTCCCTTTTAGAAATCAATATATGCTTATCTGGTGCTCAAAAATAATCTCTAATTATAAAAAAAAAATAATAATACATATACTGTAAAGGCCTACATAAAACACTTTAAACTCTTTATAAATGACTCCACTGTCATTTTTGATCATGTTTTAAATAGTCCTTAAACTGTTATTTCTCATTTAGAAATCTTTATAATATACTTATCTGGTGCTCAGAAATCATCTCTAGTTATAATGAAAAAAATAAATACATACAAAGGTCAAAATAAAAGCGCTTTATAACATTTATAAATGACTGAACTCTATTTTAAAAATAATTTTTATGTGTCTTTGTCATATAAAAGTTTTATTATTTCTTTAAATGTTGTTTCCATTTTAGAAATCATTATAATATGCTTATCTGGTGCTCAGAAATCATCTCTAATTATAATATAAAAATACATATAAAGGTCCAAGTAAAAGCACTTTATAACATTTATAAATGACTCTACTGTCGTTTTTGATCATTTTCATCTGTCTTTGCTGTATAAATGTTTTAATTATTCCTTACACAGTTATTTACCTTTTAGAAATCATTATAATATGGTTATCTGGTGCTCAGAAATCATCTCTAATGATAACTTTGAAAAATAAATATATATAAAGGTCAAAATAAAAGCACTTAACATTTATAAATGACTCTACTGTCGTTGTTGACCAGTTTCATGCATATTTGCTGTATAAAAGTATTAATTTCTTGCCAAATGATTTTGTTTTTAAAAGAATGTTAATCAAGGGTGCAGCCGTAGATAACCGTTTGTCTCTCCATCTCTGTTTCTCCACACACCCTCAGTCAAACACATCTGCTATTAGAAACACCACTGGCTGCCTCAGTTTGCCAAACCAGAGCTGAACCGCAGCTAAAAGTGAAGCAGGCTTTGCTAAGAGCCTGGCCGCAGGCATCTGAAAGCAGCAATCTGGTCAATATGGTGCAATACCAGGCAACACTGAGACATATTTTACTGTAACGAGTACAGATAATTAAGATAAAATATGACTTGCTTGAAAAAAAAAAAGAACTGCTAAATATTGAGTAATTTATTCTGCAGTAAGCAAATAAGGTTATTATAATTTCCATATCAGGCATTACTCATTAAAACTGCAAAATCATTTTTAATATACTTTCAACAAAAGCTGATCATGTGATTTTGCTATTGCCACCTTTTTAGGATCACTACATTTCTGGTGCCGTTTATTTTTAGTAGTTAATTTGTAGTACTCCCGTAATTTCTTCACAGCATAACACAGGTATTATGAACGTACCCAAGATACCTTTGATGGTTAAAATGTGTCTTAGATTTAATAAACAGGCCTGGAAGCACTTGGAGGCTCACTTTACCTTCATCTGGTAATGAATATTTCAGCATGTGCTTTTCTCTGAGGCAAGTTTACAGCACTTGTTTGGTGCTTCGAGTGCCGTTAAGGTTGAGCTTAATCACTGTCCTGATAACATGGCCTGAGGGTCCAACTAAACCTCTGACGCATTCTTACGTCAGGCTAGAGCTTTTACGGTGTATCTAGACGGCTCTCCTGTGGTTTGGCTGTTTTGTGAGGCTCTGATGCTCCCAGATCCTTTTTGCTGCCGTTAGTCATGTTGTTGTTGAGAGTAATTCAGCCTGTGCCTTAAATTTTGTTCATTATAGTTTACTTTTACTTGTTACAATTTATTTTAATCACTCCATGTACAGTTTTTAATGACTAAAAGATATTTCGCAAATATAATTTCAGGGTTAGATTAAGAATCGTGCATGTATTTTCAAAGGCATTTACACTATAAAAGTTCACAGCTCTTTAAATGACATTGACGGGTGGGACAAGCAATTTTTGGATCAAAAAGATACAATAGTAATAATCACATTTTAAATAGATTATATAGGGGGAGTTTACCAAACAAATCCAAATTTTCTCACCATTTACTTCAATGGTTCTCAAGTCTGATCCTCAGGCCCTCCTCATCCTGCATATTTTGTATGTCTTTTTACTAAATACACCTGATTCAGATCATCAACATTTTAACAGAGAGATCCATTAACTGATCTATGAATGTCATCTTTGCATTATAACTGATTGAATTAATGACAGTCATTATAAGCATATATAAAATCTCATTCACATTATAAAGGTTTCATCACTTATGAACATCCCATTCAAGTAAAGTGTTACAATTCTGTCTCGTAATAAAATATTCCTGTATATTCATGTAATTAAAAAGTTACCATTAAAATAAAGATGACCATATTTCTTTAGTAATCTATCACCATACAGTCAATGGTGCACTGTGTATAGAAAATAGGTTTATTTTTAAAATGAGGACATTATGATGTCATTGCTTTAACTGACAGCTCCTCTGGGCCAGTGTGTGTTCTGTTGCAGATGTTTGGATGTTTGAGTGATTGAGTGTGTGCCCTCGCTCAGCGTCATTGTCAGCATGAACATATTAGCATTGCATTATGGAAATGTGTTGGATCTCTGGCCTACTTGAAGTGGCTGGGAATGATGACTGCCCACACCCTTAACTCGCACTCAGTGGCCTCTTGGAGAGATAATGTGTGTGTGTTTTTGTCGATGTGTGAACATTCTGTCTAAAAAGGTGAATCACATCATATGGCTTTAAATTGCATGACTAAAGGACAAAACAAATATCCATGCCTGCTGTGGACATACATGTATATATTTTTCATATTTTTTTTATTGTTATTTATTCCATTTTTTTGTTTGTTTGTTTTGTTTTTGAGTTACATGCTTTAAAGAAATACATTTACTTGATTGCCAGAACTGCATAGGGAGTCAGAGATTAAACTTTTTCAGGCATCAAGAGTAATGCCATGATTTACAGAAAATGCTTACTAAATTGTAATTCAATTTAACAATTGTTACATCATAAACTAGACTGTTTGTGCACAATCCTTTAAACCACTTACCCATTTGTAAGTTTTTAATCATTTTTCAATCAAATTTTGTACTGTATGATCGTTTTACTAATTACAGGTCAGAATTTACTTTAAATAGATACATTGCTGAATAGCAAATACTAAAATGAATCTTTCTTTCGTCTGTGGGGTGTAAAAGACTGATTTTTTTTTTTAGACAGTTGATGAAGGTCAGAGTGATTATGGAACCAAGAAATATGAAAATGAGTCCCTGATATTTATTTTCACCCTCAGACATTGATGAATGTCAGCTTCAAGGTGTTTGTCCAAATGGAAACTGCATCAACACTGTGGGCAGCTATAGGTGTATCTGCAACCCAGGCTTTGTGCCTGATCCATCACTGACGTCCTGCTTCCGTAAGTCTCTCCTCTTCTCTTCTCTTCTCTTCTCTTCTCTTCTCTTCTCTTCTCTTCTCTTCTCTTCTCTTCTCTTCTCTTCTCTTCTCTTCTCTTCTCTTCTCTTTTATTGGAAGTCTGATTACTTTAGCATGCTCCTGTGTTCTCCATGCTTACATGCTTAAAGGAACCTTTTTAGAAAACATTTTATAACAACTCTAGAGTTGAGTTTTACCATTTTTAATACATTCTGACAATCCTCTGGTCTGGCGGTAGCATTTTTACCTTGGCTTAGCATAGGTAATTGAATTGGATTAGACCATTAGCATCTCACTCAAAAATGACCAAAGAGTTTCGATAGTCAATGCTTGAGTCTTCTGTAGTTACATTGTCTACTTAAGCTGATCCCAAATGGAACATTAAAATTTTTTTATTAAGCGGAAATTCAAACTGTTTCCCTGATGACGTTTAACGGTTGCCAAATTAGTGAAATTAATGAACAAACTACCAAACAATACCTCCCATGAGTATAACCACATTCACCACCAGGAAGCAGTATAACCACTCTCACAACCCAAAGAAAAATAATGTAATCCAACATGAGCGCCCGATAGCCCCACCTCTTCTGCTACATGAGAAAAGCAGCCGCCGTTGAGTGCTTGAAGTGTCCAACATTCCACACTTAGTTTTAACTGTTGAAAAAGTGCATCATCCGGGTAATTAAAGTGCACTTATTATTTTTAGAGTTTTCAGTGTGAACGCACTACTTACACTAACTATACATCAAAATGGCTTAGAATAGTATATAAGTATGAGATTTGGGACGCACCTTGAGACAAATGAAAAATGAAAAGTTTCTCTTTTCTTGGCCGATATGGTTAGGAGTGATACTCTTATTCCAGCGTGTTAATCAAGGAACTTTGCTTCAAAACCATGGCTGCTATAGCACAATTATGTTACACAGTGCCGAAAAAAAAATAGATCCCAGCTAGGTAACTTTCTTTTAACGTGTCATTTTTAAGTGAGATGCTAATGGTCCAACCAGATTCAAGTATTTATGCTAAGCTAACCTTAAAGTGCCGACCAGACCTAGAGATCAGCTGTAAATTAGTAAAACTGAACTGTTTAATTTTAGGTGAGTTGTATATTGACCCCTTTAAAAAAAGTGAAGTGTTCCTTTAAATATTACAGTATAAACACCTTTTTCCACACATGACTTCTGAATTTCAAATTATGGGTTGTATTTCTGGTTTTGGATACTTCTTTTGAAAAGAACTGAAACAAATCACTTAAGATGATAATGCGGTGCCACAAATAGTCCATATACTTTACATAGTGAAAACTGAATGAGATGTACATTTAGCTTTGTGCTTTATTTTTATTTTTCATGCATAAAATGACAGAATAACAAGCATACAATATCTGTGGCCAAAGTGCCAGTGATTTTATATATACATCAGTATTAATATTGCTTTGTAATATTCATATCAAGATTTTGTGGATATTCCTGGTCTGTTGAAAGTCTCCTTTTTATATTCAATGGAAATGCTAAGAGGAGAATAATGACAGAAGTTGCTCCCATAATTCACTTAAACGTCATGAAGCATTGGAAAAAGGTGTGTAAATATAGTTAAATACAGTGCAGCTAACCGCTTCAACTCAAACCAATGGCTAGCAGTAAGGCAAGCAGCATGATTTAACATGGCATGTAACACTAACTGTGGCTGTCACTGGAGCAGCCTTTTCTCTGCTGTTCAGGCATTTTCATGTACAAAAGTGCTGACATCACTGGTGCATCATCGGTCGGTCAGTGGGGCACAAACACACTCAAGCTTTCTCTTTGATTTAATGAGGTAACCTAAGTGTGCTGTCTGTGTTATTGTGATAAATATAGAGGCTGATCCTTGTTCTGAAAGGCAGCATTTGCCAAATTACACCTCTGGAACACGCCGACACGTTCCTTTGTTCAGGGGAGATCAGAGAGCTGTTTTAATCATCCTTTTAGCCTTCAGTCAGTCGTGTTTTTCATGTATAGAGTGTGCTTTGGCTGACAGTATGAAGTCTGTCAACACAAATCTGTTGTTATCTGCTTTATTAAAATGCTATTTTAATATAAAACCCTAGAATTGGCCCTTCATTAAAGTGAAAAATGTTCACATTAATATATCAGTTCTTTTGTACATCAACACATTTACTGTACCTGAGGGTGTTTTATGTCACATGACAGACTTTATAAGTGTCAACAAATGTATGTAGTGCTTTATTGTTATGATCCACAGTCTACTGAGTTTCATTCTCTAAGAATAAAACATAAAAAAGAACAAATACTGTATAAATATGTACAGATTGTACACTACACTACCTGACAAAAGTCAGTGATCCCAGTTGTAAGAGCAACAAATAATAACTTGAGTTCTGGTTGATCATTTGGAAAAGTGGCAGAAGGTAGATTTTTCTGATAAATCATCTGTTGAGCTGTATTCCATTCATCACAAATACTGCAGAACACCTATTGGAACCTGCATAGACCCAAGATTCTCATAGAAATCCGTCAAGTTTGGTGAAGGAAAAATCCAGCTTTGGGATTACATCAACAGCCTGAGGTATCAAGTTATTTGTGCTGCCCATTACATTACAAACCAGGGGAGAGGGCAAATTCTTAAGCAGTATAGCGCTTCTTCTCATACTTCAGCCTCCACATTGAAGTTCCTGACTGCATAGTAGGTGAAAGTACTCTAGGATTGGCTAGCCCAGTCACCAGACATGACTATTAATGAGCATGTCCGGGGTAAGATGAAGGAGGAGGCATTAAAGATGAATCCAAAGAATCTTGATAAATTCTGAGAGTCCTGCAAGAACACTTTCTTTGACATTCCAGATTACTTTATTAATAAGTTATTTGAGTAATTGCAGAGCTGTATATATGCAGTCCTCCAAGCTCATGAGTCATACACAATATATTTTTTTTCCACTGCACCATGACTTTACATTCTATACTGTACATTATTTTCTGTCAAGGCTTTTGCCTACGCAAAGTCAGACCTTACTACCCTAATTAAATAATTAAAAACCAAGGCATGATCATATTTTATTTTGGTACAATAAGTGTAATCTAGAGGCCTTTACCTTTCATATAAGCCACTTCTGAAACAAAATAATCAACTAGAAGTTATTATTTGTTATTCCTAAAACTTAGATAGTTAACAAGATTTTTTTTCCAGGTAGTGTAGATGAATATTCAAATATTTGGGGTCAGATTAATTTAAATGTTTATGTTTGTGAAAGTCTCATACTCACCTGAATGGAAATATACATCAAACTAAAATATATAAAATATTATTATGAACTGAAATGTATTTTTTCTGTTTACATATTTTTAATATAAAAGTATTCAATTCCATTATCTTCAGTATCACATGATCCTTCAGAAACTATTTTTTTTCCTTTTGAAAGTAAATATTTAGCATTTACACTAGCATTTTTGTGGAAACATGATTCTTTGATGAATGGAAACTTAATTTAAAAAGACATTTTATTTTTTGTAACTGTAAACGGTGTAATTGTTTTACTTTCACTTTCAAAATAATTTGAATAAAAATAAATCTTACTGACTATAATATTTGCAATCAACTTACATAATAGTTTTCAATAAGTCATTGCCACTTTTCTGATCATAATCTTCATTTGTGGGCTCCAATAAAATGTTTTTTTTTCTTATATGTAAACCTAACTCTTGATACAAAACACATTAGATAAACATTATATACTATTAAGATAAACATAATAGTTATAGTATATTTAAGCAATGTCTGATCAACCTTTTTATTTATTAACCCTCGCAAATGACCTTTCTTACATGCTTCCTGCTTAACTGACCTCTTTGCACAATGACGGATGTATTCCTGTCCTGTGTTTTTTTTTGTCACTCTTTGGTCTAAAAAACAATCCTTTTTCACACACATTCCTATCCCCTACACTTTTAATGTGGTATAGAGGCAGTTGTTCTTTTGTTATGGCAATGTAGTCGTGCACAGATGGAACACAAGGTGAAGGGAATCTCTCTTCTCTTCTGTTGTTCTCTCTCTTCCATGTTTGTGTCGTACACCATGCACACTCCTCTCCTCCCTCCTTCCTTCCACCTCCACCAACCAGCCGAAACACCTGCTCTTCGCGAGGAGAAGGGTGCTTGCTTCCGGTTTGTCGGTTCAGGGAAGCAGTGCTTGCACCCTGTGTCCACTCAGCTGAGTAAACAGTTATGCTGTTGTAGTGTGGGCAAGGCCTGGGGTCCTCATTGTGACCGCTGTCCTCTACCTGGGACAGGTAAGATCGCTGAGACGCTCCTTTTGGTTTCACCTGTTCTACTGGCATCACTCCCTCTCCTCTGTCAATCACATGACTGTAGTTTGCATGTGTTATTGCTATTTAGGTGCTTTTACGTGCCATCACTGTTTTTTTTAGTTGTGCTGTAGATTTTGTTCCCACTTTCATACACACTTGTTCTTTCGTGTTTGTGTTTGACTTCCTGTAAGGGCTGCATTCATGGGCTGCATCAGAGACTAAATTAATATTTGTCTTAATAGTATTGATATGTAAGAAAACTGTTGTAAAATGTTTTTTTTTTCTAAGAAGAATCTTTCAGTTCATTTATGTCAGCTTGATTTACTGATATATGGGTAGATAGAAGATGAGTGAATGGATGGAAGGATGGATGGATGGACGGATGGATGGATGGATGGATGGATGGATGGATGGATGGATGGATGGATGGATGGATGCACGTGTAAACGGATAGAAGATGCTATAAAAAATGGATAGAAGATGGATAGATGGATGGATGGATAGATGCACAGGTATATGGATTAAAGATGCTAGATAAATGGATAGATTGAAGATGGATGGATGGATGGATGGATAGATGCAAAGGTATATGGATTAAAGGTGATAGATAAATGGATAGATTGAAGATGGATGGATGGATAGATGCACAGGTATGGTTAGAAGATGCTAGATAAATGGATTGATAGAAGATGTATAGAAAGATAGATAGATAGATAGATAGATAGATAGATAGATAGATAGATAGATAGATAGATAGATAGATAGATAGATAGATAGATAGATAGATAGATAGATAGATAGATAGATAGATAGATATAGTTTGAAGGATAGATGGAAGGATAGATGGAAGGATAGATAGAAGTATATGGACAAGGTGCTAGATAAATTGCTAAATAGAAGATGGATGGATGGATGGATGCACGGATGGATGTTATGGATGGATGGATGCACGGATGGATGTTATGGATGGATGGATGCATAGATGCACAGGTATAGGAATTAAAGATGCTAGATAAATGGATAGATAGAAGATAGATGGATGGATAAATGGATGAATGGATGGATGGATGAATAGATGCACAGGTATGGATAGAAGATGCTAGATAAATGGATTGATAGAAGATGGATAGATGGATGGATGGATGGACAGAAAGTAAGTAAAAAACAGATAGATACAGTAGGTAGGTGATTGGATAGCTAAACAGTAAGATGGATAGATGGATAGATAGACAGATCTATATATTAAAGGTAATCCTCTTCATAAAATGACAATGTGTGTGAAGGTGTTGTTGATTTTTTTTCTTTCCTTCACTCATAGCTGCGTTTAAAGACATTTGTCCTGGAGGTATGGGTTACCACGTCACCCCACCATACATTTACAAGCCCAAACCTCCTAATGGACACACTCAGACAGACGGTCAGGGGTACAACAATCCCACCATCAGACACCAAGTCCCTATGGATCCTCCAGTACCCTTCCCTACCCTCCAGCAGCCCGTGGAGGCTCTGAGCATCACAGAGAGACAGCTGCCTGGTGAGTTCAACAGTCTGTGAATATGTAGATTTTTTTATATCACCATTGTGTTAAGGATGCCTATCAAATTTGTGTTTGTGGGTTTGTGATTCAGAGTTTATTTGCCTTGCCTTCATTTTATGAAAGGGACACACAATATACAGCAAGAACTCTTTCACCCTCTTCTCTGCCCTTCTTTTCCTTTTTTAAATGTCATCACATGTACACTTGGCACCAAGCAGTGGAATGAGAATTGGCATTAGTCTGCACAAGACAGATCCAAAATGTAGCCAAGACTCTGTTGTTCCTATAGAAAGTGAACACAGGACTGTTCTCTCTTTGGCAGAAGGAAAGAGTCATTAGTATTGCTTCCACCTTGCAAAGCCAATGTCAAAGCTGATGAAGGATTCCAGAAGATCGGTGCATCACATCATATTTTCTCCTTTCACTACTCTCGCACAAAATGAACTGCACAGATTTTTATAGCCTCTCTGCAAAAGAAGCCCATAAAAGCATTGCACAGCTGAAAAGTGGAGGTGGGCCAGGTTCAGAGAGAAAGAATTTGTCCTTGGGCTTTATTAAGTTTTGTCCTGTTGCTGGGAGACTGTGTTTCAAAGTTGCTTTTGAAATAAAGTCTGTCCCCTGAAGCTCGCCCACTTAAATACTATTTTACTAAACATATTTTTTTATTTTATTTAATTTTGATTACTTATTTATTTTTAATTTTATTTAATTTTATTTCTTTTTATTTTATTTTATTTTTTATTTAGTTTAGTTTTATTTTATTTTTATTTTTTAAATGTTTTATTTATTTTATTTTAGTTTAATTTAATTTATTAAAAACATTTTATTTTTTAATGTTTTATTTCATTTGATTAAATTATTTTAGTTTATTAAAATGTTTTAGTTTAGTTTAGTTATTGAACATTTTATTGAATTTTTTTATTTAGTTCATTAAAAATGTTTTTTTTTGTTTATAAAACATTTTAGTTTACTAAAAATTATGTTTTAGTTTTTTGAGGTTTTATTTTAGTTTATAGAACATTTAGTTCATTAATTTATGACAATGTTTTAGTTTAGGTAATATTTTATTTAAGTTTAATAAAAATAAATATAAAATATTAATAAAAATGATTTTTTATGTTTAATTTAATTATTGAGTTATTGATTTAATTTAGTTATTGAATATTTAATAGATTTTTATTTAGAAATTGATTTAGTTTATTAGAAATATTTTATTGTAGTTTATTAAAAAATATTTTATTTTCGTTTTTTTAAAACAAAGTTTTATCTTTGTTTATTAAACTTGTTTTATTTTAGTTTAGTACAATCTGATGTATAAGCACTATAAGTATTATATTAAATTGACAAATTTAGATTACAGCTTTGTTTGACACAATGTACTTTTATGTTTTAATATGACAATGATCTGCTGAAGTGACTACAGTTGCTGTACAGGTAGGTGGGGTTTGAATCAGCAATAAAGATCTGCTAAATATGCTGCACAGCTGATGCTTTTATGCTCATATCAATGCAGCACTGCAAATAGCAGCAAAACTTGTGTGCGGGAACATGATGTCATCATGACTGCATGACTATGCTCTACGCTCATCAATCTGCAGCTACACAATGCGTTATTGTATGTCTTTGGCTTTGTTTTATGAATGTGACTGTTTATTTATATTTGTGTGTTGCTTTGTAAGAGACCAAGTAAATCGGGGTTCCAGTTTTGATTTATCTAGATAAAGAACAGACGATAGAGTCTGTCTGCGCTAGAATCACTTCCAGTACTGTGAACAGCAAAACCGTCTAAAAAACTGTCTACAGAAACCCAAAACGCATAGTGTTTGTTTTTGGATTGGTTATTGTGAGGTAAACAACACATAGCAGTGTTAAATTACCATTCATTTCTCAAGCCTGCAGAAGCTCAAGGTCTATTTGTTACAGGCTTTAGTTTTTCTTGCTGAGAAACTTCTCTGACTCCAGATGTAAAATTTTTCTGATGAACTTTTTTTTTAACACCTCAGTTTAGGAAAGAGTGGTGTTCAGGTAATATAAAAAAGTCTCGTCTTAGTTTTTTCTGGTCTATGTGTGTGAATAAATGCGTTTAATTCATAAATGTTAATAAATGCTTTAATTGGGCTCCACCATTCATGTGCGCATTTTGTCAGTAAAGCCGTTTCTGTAATCAGCTGTAAATGAGCTTTAATTCATTGACAATTAATTATCAAACAATTAATTATCGCAGAATATGTAATCAGCTGATTATTAGTTATTATTGCAATTAATGTTACTGCAGGTTAAATATGATTTTAAAAAGGTGATATCTATGGAAGTCCTTAGAGGCCATGCAATATTAGGTTTTGCTTTCTTGTTTTCTTGTGATCATGACTTGATATAAATAATATATAATAATAATATAATAATACATTAAATATATGAAATATAGTACAAATAATAATAATAATAAATAAATAAATATGATTTTTTTTTTGGTTGCGATAACAAAAACAACTTTTTGTTATTTTGAGATCATAAGAAAATAAAAGTTGTGATCACAAGAAAACAAGAGAGAACAAATATTTAAATTTATGGATATAATATATTTTCAATGGAGTGCAATAAAGGTGAGGAACTTTGGTCCTTGAAGAGTTTGTTGCCATCTCTAATCGAACCTGACTGTAATTCACAAGCAATCCTGAAGACATAGGTTATATTTTTCAGGTGTGTTTGATTAAGGATGGAGATAAACCCAAACCCTTAGACGGCCCTTTAGAAAGGCAGCTTTTTGAGAAGTGTGCAAACTGGTACTCATCAGTTCCACCAATGACCCAAAAGTCTTCTTCAGGTTGCCTGCCAGATTCTGATTCACCTGAAATTAGGCATGGGCTGGTGTAAGATTCTGACCGTATAATAACCTTGGAAAAAAAGATTACGGTTTTACTGTATTACAGTATTGTGATTACTGCTCTAAAATATATTCTTTTTAAATGTCTGGGTAAAAAACTAAAACTTTTTCCTTTCTTAAAACAATTTATTTTATATTTTTGAAAGATTTATAATATTTTGGAGCAGTAAACATGTCAGGCTGAATAATGAAAATGAATCACTGATTTCTTTATAAATAAAAATGACACATTTGGATGTCTTTTCTGCTGGAGATAATGTTGTTCTAAAAAACTAAATAAAATAAATGTGAATAAAAAATATTACACATACTTTAGGTAGGGTGTTACAGAAAATGTTAGCACTTTTAAAAAAATATTTGCTTATCATTGCATGCCTACTTAAAATACAGTATTAATATATTAAAGGATATTTGATGATTTTTTTTAAAAGTGCTAAGAGTAAAGCTAGGCAAGTCCCACGGAGCCATAACCCTGCAGAGTTCTGCTTTAGCCACAATCAAACACAAATAAACATGCTATTTAAAATCTAACACAGTTGAATTTTATTCAGAGTTGGAACAAAATTCTGCCGGACTGTGAATCTATATGACAAAACTTCAAAAACCCTAGTCTAGATGTTCACTGAAGGTAGATTGTTTTGCAGCAGTGTAAACCCAGTTTGTTCCATACATTTCATACATACATCAAGATGTTTGTTTGTATATGAGTGTGTGAGAGAGAGAAAAGCAGGTAGAATTGGAGATCTGTGAGACTGCATCTCGCTTTCTTCCACTTGATAAAGACTCTGTACCAAATGCCACCCTTGTGGTCCATTTCCACACTTCGTTGAACTAACAGACCATCAGATTAAACACCATGTTTAATTAAACATGGTTGAAAGTGAGGCTGTGAGGGATAAGCTTTACAGTTAAACATGCTACTGTATTTACATATTTGTTTTCCAGATAACATTTCAGCAGCTGAACAGTCTCTATATATTGATCGCACTGTACTTCCCTTACAGCCTTGTTTTATTCTTGTCAAAAATGACTTAGTGGTTACCCTGACTAAGAAGTCTGTTCTGATTGACTGTCATAGGCTATTTTCTTCATTGCCCCCTGGTCTCACAGGCACCTTTCTAAAATATAAAATGATAAAGACAGTAGTGGACTTCAATATAGCAAAGCTGCAAGTACAGTAAGCATCAAGTGTGGCTTTTGGAACAGAGCCAAAGATATTTACAGCTTCGCCCACTTTAACGCCTCATGCAGTCAGAGCAGAAGCTTGTTGCTTTAGTTGCCAATAAATTTTCTTTATCTCTTTGTGGATCAGTGAATGTGTATCATTTGTCTGTTATCTGTTTAAAGGATCATTTTACCCCCATAAGCATTGATAGGTCAGTAGTACAGCCTGGACAAGCCCAGCTTTCACCCGGGGTGTCCACAATCAGGATGGAGCCTGCCCTCCCAGGTCTCAGTCCCACTTTATGCCCAGAAACACCTCTTTTACACTTGACACACTGGTTTATGCAAAGATTTCTGAAATTAATAGAAAGCAGTTCATATAATAGACATGACCTTAGCTGACACATGCAGTCAGGACAGTGATTGGTTGATTTCAGAGCTACTGCTGTGGTCCCAGATGTTGAACCTGTTCAGTTTTCAGTTTTAACCAAATTAAGACTAATAATGCTATCTTCATAATTTCTTTTGCAAATCCTTAGGGCACATATCAGGGCTTTTTAAGCAGACTATGTCATATATCACCTTTCTTTCTCTTTCTATGTTGTTCTTATTACCTGTCCCTCTCCAGAGGTGGTGGAGAAAGTGTCACCACCGGCTCCAGTGGCAATTCCACCTTCCAATGAAGGTCAGGACATTACCCCAACACAGCTGGCTGGTGAGTTTTGTCCATCCATCTCATCTATCCAGCCCATCCATCCATTCATCCATCCATCCATGCTTTCCTCCTCCTGTCTGTTTACCCACTGATCCATTTATTCCTCTATCTACCCATTAATTCATCTATCCATCCATGCAGCACCTATATATTCTGCATTCTACTGTATATGCATTATTCATCCATCTATCTACTCATTCATTCATCTATCTATCCATCCATAGATGCACCTGTTTATCCTGCCAACTATCCATCTTTTCATCATATATTTGGGATGTGCAATGTTATTAATAGGATTATAATTATTATATTGATTTTATGGCTAAAAAACAAGCTGACTGTTGAGTTCTGTCTTTCCATCCCATCTATCCAACCAACCAACCCATCCATTCATCTATCCATTCATCCATCCATCCATGCTTTCCTCCTCTTGTCCGTCTACCCACTTATACATTTATCCATCTATCTGCCTATTAATTCATCTATCCAAAAATGCATGCAACTATATATTCTACATCCATCCACCTATCTACTGATCTATCCGTCTATCCATGCTTTCTTAAACCTGTTCATTTACCCATTGATCCATTCACCAATCTATCTACCCATTAATTCATCCATCTATCATTCATTCATGCACCTGTTTATCCTGCCGACTATCCATCTTATATCATCATATATTTGGGATGTTCAATGTTACTATAAGACTGTCATTATTATATTGATGTTTTGGCTAACAAACAAGCTGACTGTTGTGTTCTGTCTTTCCATCCCATCTATCCAACCAACCCTTCCATTCATCTATTCATTCATTCATACATACTGTACATCCATGCTTTTCTCCTCCTGTCAGTCTACCCACTGATCCATTCACCCATCCATCTACCCATTCATTCATCCATCTATCCATCCATGCATGCACTTTTTTTATCCTGCATCCATCCATCCATCCATTCATCCATCCATCCATCCATCCATTCATCCATCATATATTTGAAATTTGCAAGGTTATTATAAGACTATAATTATGATATCAATGTTTTGGCTAACAAACAATAAATGTTCCATGTTAAAATTGTACACTGTTTTGAAAATATACATTTAAAAGTATGCTGAATGACAAAAAAAAGCAAACATATGAATGCTAGAAACCTCTCTGTCTCATTTTTCTATAAGCGTATTTTAAGATTATTTTTTTAATTAAAACAACACTACTGTTTTTTGGACAGATGGTGAATTTAAAAAGTAATTGTATTATCATTATTGTTTATTTTTCCAGGAACTTGTACGTAGAGCGTTCCAATTTCATAGGTCATGAACAGGCCATAACAAGCAGTGGATTAATTAAGAAGTTGAAAAATATTTTTCTTTGTTTCCAAGCAGATTCCTAGGACAAACCCTGGCATGTATTTATTAGTTTATTTATTTAGTTAGTTTTTTAAAGTCAACAGCCTTTTCAGTATAACTGTTGACAGTTAATTAACCAACAAACTATGTTTGCTTCAGACATTCTTTCCTCTCTGCAAAGATTAATATAAAATATTCTGATGGAATGTGCAATATTTGTTGGTTTAAAAGTTGGTATTGTCCTTCATTTATTTGTGATGTTATCTCTGATGTTTATTAAATACAAATTACCTGTTTTTTTCCTCTTCCTCTCTCATCAGAGATTGACGAGTGTGTAGTGAGACCTGATATCTGTGGTGCAGGAATCTGTTATAACACTGCTGAGAGCTACACATGCTTCTGTGATGACGGCTATAGAACGGACAGTGAGGGCACCACATGTGTAGGTGAGGGGTCAAAGGTTACCAAAACACTGCTGCTATCGTATTTCTCTTCACCACAAACAAAAATATGTAACAGAATCAATGAGAGAAATGTTAAAAAGCAACAAATGTGCCATAAAGCAGTTGTATTTATACAACTCAGATCATTAATTATACAATTTTAAATTGATAATTCAACAGGTTTGCCATTGACATATCTTTTGTAACTGCATATTATGAATATACTGAATATAACTCAATATAATTCTATCTTTGAATTGCAAATTTTAGGGATAGTTAAACCAAAAAGTCATTATCTACTCACTCCAGCGTTGTTCCAATACTGTGTTCCTTTTTTCCAATTTATATAAGTAAAAAAAAAACACCCTGCTTTTTTTAAAAGATACGAATGCTTCAAATAACATTTATTCATTTTACACATACTGTACCATTTATTCCAATATTTCTTGGGGTATAGTGTTTGGTGTAAAACAAATTCAATTTAATTCAATTCACCTTTATTTGTAAAGCGCTTTTACAATGTAGATTATGTCAAAGCAGCTTCACATAAAAGGTCATAGTAAATTGGAACAGAGTAGTTCAGTTTTTTAGTGTTTAAGGTTAAGTTCAGCTCAGTTTAGTGTGGTTTAACAATCACTACTGAGGGTCTAGACACTGGAGAGCAAATCCATCGATGCACAGCTCTACAGATCCCAAACCATGCAAGCTAGTGGCGACAACGGAGAGGGAAAAAAACATCACCAATTGGCGAAAGTGAAGAAAAAAACCTTGAAAGAAACCAGACTTAGTTGGACACGACCATTTTAATTTTTCCACTGGCCAAACGTCTTGTGCAGAGCTGCAGTCTCAGCGGCGGAGGCTGGAAGCTGGGCCTCAGCGAAGACTCGTCTGTCCCTGAAGCGTCACAGGAATCAGTCTCATGCTCTCCACTCCTCCATGAAAACTACAGCAGCTGCTTGACCTTCTTTACTCGACTTTGCTATTCTAGGTACTACCAGAAGCCCTGAGTTTAGAGATCTTAAAGAGCGAGTTGGATTGTAGCGAGACAGAAGGTTGGTTAGATAAACAGGAGCTAGATTATTTAAAGCTTTATATGTAAGAAGCAACATTTTTTATATTTTGAAATGATCATATTTTCTAGACCGTGTAAGAACTCTGGCAGTTGCATTTTGTACTAAATGAAGTTTGTTAATAGAGGATGCTGGGCAGCCAGCAAACAGTGCGTTACAGTAATCCAGCCTAGAAGTCATAAAAGCATGGATTGCTTTTCTGCATCTGAGATGGATAGCATACTTCGTAATTTAGCGTAATTTCTCAGATGATTGAATGGATGAAGTTTTTGTGACATGGGATATATGATTTTCAAAAGTTAAATTGCTGTCTAATATGACATCCAGATCTTTTATAGTAGAGCTAATGCTAACTTTGTATCCCTCTAATTGTAGGTGCGAGTTGCGAGATCTTCTGTGTACAGGATTTAGGCCCAATAAGTAATAATACTGTCTTGTCTAATTTTAAGAGAAGAAAATTGTTGGTCATCCAGTTCAAAATATAATCTGTCTACTTGTCTACAAATGCACAGATGAAAATCATCACTTTGCTTGTTACATGAATCTCTATTACTGCCACAGTTCACTCCGACCTGCCCAGAAAATCCCAACTTTGATAAATCTAGCTAACAAAGTGTGAAATAAATTACCCAAAAATAATGTAGATTGTGTGAACTCTAGTTGTTAGATGATAATGCAATAAGCTTCTGTTGCAAAGAAGACAACATACATGCTTGCGTCAGAGAAGAAAGTTGACAGATTAAATTAATTCACATTTCTTATTTCTGTATCTAGATGAGTTTTTAAAAAGACTCAGCAGCGATTGAGTTTGTTGAGAAAATATAAGACATTTTGATTGTCGTATATAAATCACTTATTGAGTCTGTTCTTACTTTTAAAATTGTAGCCTGGTTTAACTCACTCTCCGATAAAAGCACAAATAAACTTTTAAGGCAAATGTAGCGAGTCAAATAATTGGTGAGAGGCAAACACCTCTCACTGATATATTACCAGCAGCGATAAAAAGGAAAACCTCTACTATTGTGAAAGACTCTTCCCATCCTTTGCATGGTTTCTTTAAATTACTTCTTTCTGATAGACGCTATAATGTTCCTTCAGCAAAAAAAGGCTAAGTTCAAGAAGACATTTATTGCCACTGCCATTGGTTTTTTATATAGGATTTTTTTAAAAAATATTGTGTAGTTTATGTTTTGTGCATTTATGTTTTATGTTTTATAATAGTGTATTTATGTTTTGTTGTTGTGTGTGAGCCTTTTCTAAAGAAAAATTGCCAACCCCTGTGGGATAGACAATAAAGTTTATTGAATTGAATTAAAATGAATTGAAATGAATTTAATTCAATTCAATTTAAATGTATTATTTATAGAAAATACTAACACTGACCATTGGCCTTTGTGCATAACTGCCCATTAATAAGACCACATCACAGTGACTCATCTAGATTAAATTTAATTCAATTCAACTCAATTCTATTTTATTTTATTTTATTTAGATGAGTCACGGTGATGTGGTCTTATTAATGGGCAGTTATGCACAAAGGCCAATGGTCAGTGTTAGTATTTTCTTTAAATAATACATTTTTGGGTTTGTTTTTCCGCCAAACTATATTGTATGCCTCCAGAACACTTAGAGTATCGTTAACACACATCTCCTGTGGTTATTATCTGGGGTTTAATACTGGTTTCTATTTACTGCCATTATTTGGATGAGCACAAGTGGGCCATTTTCTTTAGATTTCTTGTTTTTGTGATATGAAAGCGAAAGAAGGGCATATAGGATTGGAACAACACAAGGGCAATCCAGTTATACATTAACTTTCATTTCTGTGAGAGCTTATTTCTTTACGTAACATAAATGCAGCACCGATGAGGATCCCAAACTACATCCATGCTTCTATGTATAAAGTCATCATCATAATATGGAAGAATAGCATTTAAATAAGAATAACTTTAGTCTCTTTAATTTTACAAGATGCCTTTTTTGGCATTTTTGTGCTTCCAAATACAGGTGGTGAAGTATTAGTGGATGATATATTGCAGAAACACAGGTTTTGTACTGGGTTCATGTCTTATATTGCCTGCAAAGACAGATCCATTGATTACCCAATAATTGTTTTTGACAGATGTCGACGAGTGTGCGGAGAACCCAAGTTTGTGTGCTAATGGCCGCTGTCAGAACACTCCAGGCGGATTCCTGTGTGTATGTGAGCTTGGCTTCATGCCTAACGAGAGGGGCAGCAGCTGTTCCGGTAATTTCAACACTCTGTCCAATACTGTATACAGTACACACACACAACCTAACTGAATCAGGTTCACGCTGTTGGATTTGTACCTACATTTATTCCATTAAGAATATTTTTATTGATAATTACTTAGCTTGTGGACATGTTAGAAGCAAAACAAAATGGCTCGTTTAGTGGTTTAAAGCGCTGTATTTTTCCTCGTGAGCTCTCCTTTATTTCTTGGCACTTATTTTGATTCAGACAGATCAGCGCTCATATGAAGTCTGCTTTCGGTCTTGAACCGCAGTGTGGTCATCTAAATACAGGCACAGCTCTGTCTCTTTCTCAACTCCAAAAACATCCTGTGTGTGTGTGTGTGTCATTAGCTGGTTTTCAGGGTTTGCAGACGAGGTAGAAACCACCCTGTGACACACTTTGAGGTTTGTGGAGGAAGGAGAGAGGTATTATCGTACCCTCATCCAAGTCACCCAAATACCTCAGCGCCGCTGCTGCAGATGAGGAAATGTTCATGGTGCTTGGAAAACACATCTTCTACTCATATTAGGAAATCTGGAGTATAAGACATCCGGCAGTGTCTGCTGAGAGTTGCTCATTACAGTCATCTAAACTGATATGGCCAGCACTTTGGGTTCTCTGGTAAACTGCTTTAACTAATATATTGAACTCCTCTTTTAGTTTCAGAGCAGTTACCCATTTGGTAATATATCTAACCTTAATTACAGAAGCCAAAATTTTTGAGTCTTCAGAAGATTTCTTTGTTTGTTAAACCAGGGGTCACCAAATTTGTTCCTAGAGGGCCGGTCCAGATTTTACCTCCAACCTTAATCAAACACACCTGAACAAGCTAATCAAGGTCTCACTAGATTATACTTGAAACACCCAGGCAGGTGTGTTGAGGCAAGTTGAAGCTAAACTCTGCAGGGCACCGGATCTCCAGGAACGAGACCCTGGTTTAAACCACCCAAATATAAGATATAGAAGTTACTTTATTTGCAATCTGAGGTATTGATCTTCATCTTTGATTATGCAAGATAATGGATACTTCATTTATTTATTAGTCTGTCTGTTAAATCAGAGTTTGCAGTTACTTGCGACCCTCCCATTCTCGGAGGTGGTTATAAACATACAAACGTTGCACACATTATTGTTTTTTTTTAAAATCAAGACCGTACAACACAAAAGCAGTTATGAATGTATTAAAACACATGCTTATTTATTGTAAAAAATAAGGACAAAAAAATACTAATTTGTGCATCTTCTGACTTCCGTGTGCATATATGCTGCCATTGTAGATTATGTATTCTGAGAAAATTTTATATCCTTTTGTTTCAAGTATGGTTCTGAAAAATCTCCATTTCAAGAGCCATCTACCCCTTTCCCTTAGCTTTATGCCTTCTAGCTAAAGAGAATTGGGACACCCCTACCGCTACACGTAAACACACAAAACAAGGGGTAGTGGTAAGGGGAAGGACTAAGGTATAGGATTGGGAATGGGCCTTAATAATAACCTCATCTAATGAATGTGGGCACAATATTTGTTCTTGGTGTAATTTTGGAGATCACCTTCCATGTTCATTCGTGGACTTTATTTTTAACATATATGAGTGCCATAAAGATTTCAAAGTTTAACATTGTGCCATAAAATCAATCAAATGTAATCACTTCTGCAAGTGCAATCCAATGGAAAAAAAAATCGAAAGGCTGATGGCTTTTTATATGCATGTTGTTGTTTTTAATGTAACTAATAAATGCTCATTTTTTCTTCTGTAGGTTATGGATAAATATGATAATTCTAATAGTTTGATCAAATTAATTAGATTTTTGGAAATCACTAGCAACCCCCTCCACTGTGTTAAATTGTTGTTACTAGTTTTATCACTGGAAACCAATTATGAGCAAGATTCAAACCTACATCTCTTATTTAAGTTAAGCCACAACTTTCTTACTTGGAAAATGTATTTACATTGGAGGCCAGATTTGCATTGCTTCAAGCTAGGTAGTTTTGGCATCTAACTCCTGTTTACTTGAACAGTAAAATGCTAAAAATGCTTGCAACTTAACAACCAAGTCTGACATATACAGTCCCATAATTGTTTTTTTTTCCCGAATTCACAAATAGTGTTTATATTTCAGCATGGTCCATGCAACTCATAGATCTGTATCTATAGCCTTATTTGATCACTTCAGACACTTGATGTATTCTCTATCTTGAAAAGTAAACGTTAAAAAATCAAGAATTCCACAATATTGCACTTTTGTTTAGAAGCTGGGGCTAATTCCATTATTCTGCTGTACTTTGTCCAATTCATAACAATAAAAGTGCACCATCTGTTTAAGTATGAAGTCTGCAATCCCCAGATTTTTTTTTACATTTAAGGTTATTAAATTCATGAAAAATCAAGTGTTTTCGAAGTTTAAACCTGAATCTTTTTTGAGTCTTTATACATTAAGAAAGCATTCTTTTAAAGACTGGAAATGTGTCACTGCAAATGCTCCTGTCCAATGGAATGTAGCGCTCTTTAAAAATCTGTTTCGGTTGTGATTAGGTGATGTGTTTTCACACCCTAACCGCTTTAATGTAACGCATCCATTCAGCGTACAGATGAAGTGTCTTTGGCAGCCGCTGGAAACAGTAATAAAGGCGAATAAATGGTTGAACGTGTGGAAGGAAGCAGGCATTGTGCCATCGTACATCACGGTATCGCCATCGGAGCGCTTTCACAGTTAAGATGTTTTTCTTCAAGCAGCTTCATTAATAACGGTGTAGCAGAGAAACGGAGAATGCCAAATGAGCTTTTCTGCACCTGAGTGAATCGTTTTCTGTTCTCCTCACAGTAGGACAGCAAAAACACCAATCCATAATTATAGGACCTCCTATCAAACCTTCACAGCTGGCATGTAGACTGTACAACTGACTTGAGGCATATCATAAATCCATATGCGTAGCTGAAAAATAGGCATTTATAGACATTTTTTAAAGTACAATTTTTTAAAAAAAATAAAAATAAATGTAGTCTGAAATCTGATATTTCAAAAAATATAACCTCTTTTTTTACTGTGTTTATTTTTTTTTATAAAAATGTCATATTTTGTGAAATACACTGCAAAAAATGCCTCCTTATTTAGATTTTTTGTCTTGATTCTAGTTCAGTTAAAAAGGAAACTTATGAAACAAGAAGCACTTTCTAGACAAGCAAAATTTTTTCCAGAAATATATGTTTTCAGAAATAGTATGCCAAAATTTAGTTGTTTTAAACAAGCAAAATAATCTGCCAATGAAGCAAGCTAAACAATCTTGTCAAAGCGGAAACAAGATTCATTTTCTTACCCCACTGGCTGATTATTTTGCTTGTTTTAAGGAAAAACAAACCAATTTTGTAGCATATTATTTCTGAATACAGGACAATACTTTTTTGGTGATTTTCAAAAATCTAATTCATTTTTATAAACCATTAGAAATACCATATATTATCCATAACCTACAGAAGAAAAAAATGGAGTTAAGAGCTATATTAAAAAGCAACATACAGAAAAAAAGTCATCAGACTTTCAATATATATATATATATATATATATATATATATATATATATATATATATATATATATATATATATATAAATACTGATTCTGTCTCTTTATTTTCTTTACAATGTTCTCTCTGTGTGTAGATATTGATGAATGTCAGAACAGGAGAGCGTGTCCATCTGGTCTCTGCTATAACACTTTGGGCTCATTCATGTGTTCTCCCTGTCCGGATGGGTTTGAAGGAAAAAACGGCCAATGTGTAGGTAAGAAGCCTTTACAGTGTTGTTGATTTTATGCGCTGATATGTGTTTAGCACAGCTATTTTTTGACAAATGAGGGAGCTTTTATAAATGTGACCCATGGTGGTGTTTTTCTTCGGATATATTGTGCGTGTGACCTTCTCTGTGCAGATATAAATGAGTGTCTGGATGAAAGAGTGTGCGCTCATGGTCAGTGCTCTAATCTGGAGGGCTATTTCGTCTGCACGTGTGATGAAGGGTTCTTGCCCACTCCTGACGGCAAAAGCTGCACAGGTACCATCCATCCACAGTTCAGCTGCTTTTAGTGTTTTTCAAAGACTTTGCTTGTCTCTATCTCATCAAACAAAAGATTGATAAGCTCTTCGACTTTCAAGTGCTTTTGTCCATTGTTGTGTTTTTGTCTAGTTTTGATGTAGCTTTTGTTTTGTTGTTTTGTCATTGTGGAAATCGTTAGATGCATGTTTTTTTTTTTTTTTTTTGTAATGATTTGTTTTGTTGTTTATTTATAATTAATTTAGATAACTTTTTTTCCTTAAAACAAGTTAATCATAATCAGCCAGTTGAAGAATTAAACTAAATGTATTTCAAGACTAAAACCAGCAGGCCCGGATTGGCTAATCGGGAGAACCGGGAGAATTCCCGGTGGGCCGGTCCGTTTTTTGGCCGCGAGGGCCGGTGTCCCTAGCTCCAGAATCTGTCGCTCTCAGCAGTCACACTTTTTAAAAATTATTTATTTATTTACTTGACCACAGCCTTCTTATTCATTATTTTACCGCAGTTCTGCTCTATTTATCTATTTTTTCGTGGCCTACAGGTTAATGATGATATAGCTGGATAAGTCACCGTTCTATGTACAGCTGTTTTGGTACAGTGGTTAGCACGTTAAGTTACGACGCCGCCATCCCGGGTTCGGTCCTCGTCAGAGAAAATTTTTTTTTTTCATTTTTATTGTTAAGACATATAATGCTGTAAGGGTTGTTGATCATTTTAAGTTCTATAACAGCTGTTTTCTCAAAAAAGACGTGATAGTGTAATTAGAAACTGAATTGGAAATGACCTTATTTTAATATAGTCAGTGGTGAACTGAGGTGGGCCGGTCTAAGGCTTGAAACTCCAGGGCTGAAAAAGAGTCCCACTCCGGCCCTGAAAACCAGATTATTTTACTTAACCCTATAGCAGATTATTTTGCTTGTTTGATGAAAACCCACTTAATCATGACTTACTATTTCTAAAAATTAAATAGTTTTTACTTGTCTAGAACAGGGGTTCCCAAACTTTTCAGCACGCAACCCCCAAAATAACAATACCTGGCGACCCCTACATTCATCAAGGTGGTTATAAATATAAAAATGTTGCGCATACAACAATAGGCCTATATAAACACAAGCATATTATTACACAAAAAAAAAACGCAACAGTCTAACAACCATATAATTTTTAGAGTCATTTATTATTTGTTTAATTCATTATTAACATAGCTTACAGAGACTGGTAGACCCAATGTTTTCAGCACAAGTCTATTCTTGGTTTAATTTTGAAGACCGCCTTTCTTAAAGTTCAGTTATGGCATGTATATATTTTTAATGTATTTGATTGCTATGAAGGTGTCAGAAAAACTTTTACCTGGTGCTATAAAATCAATCTGCTGCAGCTGACGTTATTGCTGTGTTATTAATCTAACGTAAACACACCAATCCTATGAAAAAAAAAACTAAAAAAACAACAACTGAAAGGCTGATGGCTTTTTGTTTGCATGATGTTGTTGCTTTTATGCAATTAATAAATATTTTTATCTTTTGTGGGTTATGGATAAAATTTGGTAGTTATAATAGTTTAATCAAATATGTTTTGGAAATCAAAAAGTGACCCCTGTCATTGTCCCATGACCCCTACTTTGGGAACCACTGAACTAGAAAATGATTCTTGATTTCAGAATTTTGTGATATTTGGACTATAACAAGAATATATCTAAGTATGAAAATCATTATGGACAGTATAGTGTGCAAGTCAGTGCTGATTATTATGTTTTATCTTCTGATTTAATTGCATTTAAAATGCAAAATAACAAGTTAATCAATTAAATTACTTTAACTAGCCATGGATTAGGTGGATCAAATGGATAGGAAAACTTTTATGAAATATTTTGCACAATGTGATCACATATTGAAAAATAACCATGAATCAAAATTGTAAAAGGCATTTTAAAATAAACTTAAGTCAAGACTTTAAAGGTACTCTATGTAAGATGTAATTAAAAGTATTATATATTTGTTATATATTTTGTTGACTTATGTGCTTACGTTATCACAAATGTTGCGAAGAATATTAAAATACAGACGAATAAGCAGTTTTAATTAGTGACATGGACCGCCGTGTTCTGCTTCGTATTACCCTGTTAATAAGTTTTGAAAACTTTAGCTCATCCATAAACATGATTTCTGAACATGAGTACCATATGATGTAATGAAGATGTCACGGCATCATCAAAACACATGTTTGATTATTGTGAATACACGTCCTCTATAAGGGCAAAAATTACATCATGTGCCATTAAAATGCTAGAATACAGAAGTACAACATCAATGCTTATTACATGTTTGCCCTGGTTACATTAAAGTCAAAGTTATTAGCCCCCCTGTATTTATTTTTTCTTTTTCGAATATTTCCCAAATGATGTTTAACAGAGCAATTAATTTTTCATAGTACTTCCTATAATATTTTTACTCTGGAGAAAGTCTTATTCCGGTTTTTTTCATGGCTAGAATAAAAGCAGTTTTAATTTTCTAAAATCATTTTAAGGTCAATATTATTAGCTGCCTTAAGTAATATATTTTTTTCAATTGTCTACAGAACAAACTATTGTTATATAAAGTTATCCTAACTTGCCTTGCCTTTAAATTGCACTTTAAGCAGAATACTATTACATTGACAAATGTCTAGTCAGATGTTATGTACTGTCATCATGGCAAAGATTTAAGAAATCCATTTTTAGAAATTAGTAATTAAAACTATTATGTTTAGAAATGTGTTGAAAAAAACAATCTTTTCATTAAACAGAAATAGAGGATAAAAATAAACAGGGCGGTCTATTAATTCAGAAGGGCTAATAATTCTGACTTCATCTGTATGCTCTCTCAAATTTTGCAGCCTCCAGTACTGTTGTCAGTTTGGTGTGTCAGGGATTTTATATGTTGTAGCTTTTTATGTAAGTTATGATAGCACTGTGACTCTCAATTTGCAAGTCACACAAACAGGTTGAATAAATCAATAAAATAAAATAAAATCAATCAATAAAACATATAAAATATAGATAAACATTGTGTATGTGTGTCACAGACATTGATGAATGTCAGGACGATAACGTGTGTATCCAAGGTCACTGTCAAAACACACAGGGGTCATTCATCTGCAACTGTGAGCCTGGCTTCAAACTGTCGTCCTCAGGAGACCAATGTGAAGGTACCAGACTGAATTTGTGTGCCATATATATTCATGTATTCATGTTACATCTAAGATTGATGCTGAGATATTCTGATGTTTACAGATGTGGATGAGTGTTTGGTGATACCTCAGACCTGTGATGGTGTGGGCCAGTGCGTCAATATCTTAGGGTCTTACCAGTGCAATTGCCCACAGGGGTATAGACAAGTCAATAGCACCAGCTGCCTTGGTGAGATAAACCTACACACACAAACACACACATATAAGCAGAGGCTGTGTTCAGAATAGCATATTATAATCATAATACTCTTAGGGTGCATGTCCACCAAATAATGTTTCCTTATCTGATCTTATTTTTTTTTGTTTTTTGTCAATTTTAAGCACCATATTTTTTTTATAAAACCAGCAGCATACACTACCAGACAAAAGTATTGTTTTCAATCCAAGTAAATAATAACTTGACTTCTAGTTGATCACTTGGAAAAGTGTCAGAAGGTAGATTTTTCAGATGAATCATCCCAATCATCACAAATACTGCAGAAGACCTATTGGAACCCGCATGGACCCAAGATTCTCACAGAAATTAGTCAAGTCTGGTGAAGGAAAAATCATTGTTAGGGTTACATTTAGTATGGGGGTGTCTGCAGAGTGGATGGTAACAACAGCCTGAGGTATCAAGACATTTGTGCTGCCCATTCCATTACAAACCACAGGAGTGGGCAAATTCTTCAGCATGATAGCGCTCCTTATACTTCAGCCTCCACATCAAAATTCCTGAAAGCAAAGAAGGTCAAGGTGCTCCGGGATTGGCCAGCCCAGTGACCAGACAATGAACATTATTGAGCATGTCTGGGGTAAGATAGAGGAGACATTGAAGATGAATCTGAAGGATCTCGATGAATTCTGGGAGTCCTGCAGGAACACTTTCTTTGCCATTATTTGAGTCACAGCAGAGATGTATGAATGCAGTCATCCAAGCTCATGGGTGTCATACACAATATTAATTATTTTTTCACTGCACCGTGACTTTTTTAATATTCTATACTGTACATTGTTTATGTTAAGTGACAAGACTTTGCCTAAGCAAAGTCAGACCTTATTGTTCTAATTAAATAATTAAAATCAAGACTTGATCATATTATTTTTTGGTAAAATAAATGTAATCTAGAGGCCTTCATATAAGCCACTTCTGAGATTAAATGATCAGCTATTTGTCAAATTATTATTTGTTGTTCCTTAAACTTGGATATGCGACAAGACTTTTGTCAGGTAGTGTCTATGCTGATAACTGAATAGAGTTGAAGCCAGAAATTTTAGCCCCCTTTAATTTTTTTTTTTCTTTTAAGATATTTTTTTAATTGATGTTTAACAGAGCAAAATAAATTTTCACAATATGTCTGATAATATTTTTTCTTCTGGAGAAAGTATTTTTGCTTTATTTTTGCTAGAATAAAATCAGCTTTTAATTTTTTTATAAACATTTTAAAGTCAAAATTATTAGCCCCTCTAAGATATATATTTTTTCAATTGTCTGCAGAACAAACCATTGTTATACAATGGCCTAATTAGCCTAACCTGCCTAGTTAGCCTAATTAACCTAGTTAAGCCTTTCAATGTCACTTTACGCTGAATTCAAGTGTCTTGAAAAAAATATCATGGCAAAGATGCAATAAATTATTTATTAGAGATGAGTTATTAAAACAATTATGTTTAGAAATGTGTGGAAAAAAAATCCTCTCTCCGTTAAACAGAAATTGGGGTAAAAATAAACGGGTCTAAAAATTCTGACTTCAACTGTAGCCAGCTAAACTTGTAACACAGCAGACTAATAATTGAATATATTAGAATTCCCTCTGTTTTATGTACTATTTTTGTTTACAAAAATACAAGCAGTAAGAAATCGACCAGAATTCAATTCACGAAGCTAATTTGATCACTCTATCCTCATAGATGTTGATGAATGTGAAGATGATACACAACTGTGTATCCCGAATGGAGAATGTTTGAACACTGAGGGTTCATTCCTGTGTGTGTGTGATGCTGGCTTTGTGTCCACCAGGACAGGCTGTCAGGGTACGTATACACACACAGAGACACACACAAACACATTCACTTTTGGATGCACCCTGCTGTGGTTTGTCCTGATTCTCAGCGCTGCTGTGTTGATATTTATTTAATGTTTACGTGAAATTAATCTGTTGCTTTGTTGAAAAGCCCCAGTCTTTGGCGGCACAAGAGAGAGAGCGAGTACGAGAAAGAAAGGGATTGTGTGTCTAATGGGTTTCACATATGAGCCAATGTTATTTTTCCTCTGGTGGGACGGGTGTATGTGCTCCTGGGACCCAGTGAGGTGCCAGAGTTGTTTTAAATGCCCCATCCAGCAGTAAAACGGAGAGAAGGAAGCTTCTGCACTAGTTGTCTAGACAAAGAGAAATATATCACATTAACATGACCCAATGTGTGTGTGTGTGTTTATGTGTGGGCTTTTTCAGATGTAGATGAGTGTGTGGATGACACCAGATGTATAAATGGTACCTGCCAGGGTAAAAACAGAGAGAAATGATTTGCTTTTAGTCTCACTCTCCATCCAGAAGTTCTGTGCTGATTGGTTAATCAGGATATGCTGATTGGTTGCTTGTGCTGTGTGTCAGATATTGATGAGTGTGCTGATTTGGGGATATCTATTTGTGGGGTTTGGGCTTGTATGAACACACCTGGCTCTTACCGATGTGAGGCACCTTGCCCACCTGGCCATGCCCGAGGTGAACATAGCATCTGTTTTGGTGAGTGTTCAAGGGCACCAACTTCAGCCGTGATGTCATCACTTTGCTTCTCTCAGCTGGCATTGTTGCACTGATCTGAGCTGTTTTGTTTGTCCCGTATGGCTTAAGTGTGTGGCTTGTAGCTTGCAATTATGTTTACATGTTTACTCATTTCATATTCAGTTGTCCGTATTTACTGTATATATACTATCATCCAAATATTTGGAATTAGGTTTTTATGTAAAATGATAGTAAATGCATTTTTGATTACATTATAGTTTGTTGTTCTTCTCATATAAAGAACTGTTCACACCAAGCATAATAACAAAACATGATGATAAATAAAGACTTAAAAATCGTTCTAAATGTAAAACAACAACATTGTTCAGACCATTATTTTTTTTCCACCAGCAAGAAGGTCACTGGTTCGAGTCTCGTCTGGATCCATTGGCATTTCTGTGTGGAGTTTGCATGTTCTCGCATTGGTTTCTTTCGGGTCCAGTCCAAAGACATGCTGTATAAGTTAACTGAATAAACTAAATTAGCCATAGTGTATGTGTGTCAGTGCTGGGTTATAGCTGGAAGTGCATCCGCTGTGTAAAACATTTGCTGGATAGGTTGGTGGTTCATTCTGCTGTGGCGACCCTATATTAATAAAGAGACTAAGCCGAAGAATGGCATTTCTATGTGGAGTTTGCATGTTCACTCTGCATTCGTGTGGGTTTCCTCCAGGTCCTCCGGTTTCCCCCACAAGTCCAAAGACATGCGGTACAGGTAAATTGGGTACGCTAAATTCTCCGTAGTGAGTGTGTGTGGATGTTTTCCAGAGATGGGTTGCGGCTGGAAGGGCATCCGCTGCGTAAAAACTTGATGGATAAGTTGGGGGTTGGTTCCGCTGTGGCGACCCCAGATTAATAAAGGGACTAAGCTGAAAAGAAAATGAATGAATGAATGAATGATTTTTCCCCAACTAATAAATGATAAAACACTGACAGCCACTGAGACTCCATTGATATAAATGGTAAAAAGAGCTTGAAATTTAAAGTTGTAAAAAGACATGCAGATGATCTTCTTGATGTTAAGCCATCTTTTCAAAGATTATTTAAATGTATTGTATTTCACAGAAACAATTGGTTTTACATAGAAAATAAATTTTAAAAACACATACTAGTTATGCGGGCTTGCAAAGTAAATTCTAAAAATAAAAGTACCTCAGCTACTTTCAGCACATTTGTGTTGCCTTCTTTGAAAGTGCTGGGGTAAATTGTGCTGCTTTAGTTTAATTAGAGTGATTACACCTCAGATATGTTTATTGTTATATTTGTATTGGTATTGTGGTTGATGTGAACAGGCTTTACTATACTTTTAAGTACCAAGTAATATTAATCAACTACATATACTTACTTGTGAAAAGGGGAATGATGAGGGTTGGTTTATGGTTAGTTGAAGGTAATTATGCATCATTTATTGTTATTACTATTATAAATACATGGGACATTTAGACATGTATTAGTAAATTTGTAAAAATGAATTAATACTATTAACAAATGTTTTAAAAGTACTTTGTTTAATGTTAGCTAATGTAATTAATGTTCACAAATGAAACTGTATTACTCAATTTTCTTTCAAATAATTTAGTTTCTATTTCTTTCTATTTGTTACAAAATCTCGGGGGAAAAAAGTGTCACGTTTCCACAATGATATTAGGAAGCACTAGAGTTTTCAGCATTGAAAATAATAATAATAATAATAATAATAATAATAATAATTGTAGTAGTAGTGATAGTAGTATAATAGTAGTAGTAGTAGTAGTAATAATAATAATAATAATAATTGTAGTAGTAGTGATAGTAGTATAGTAGTAATAGTAATAATAATAATAATAATAATAATAATAATAATAATAATAATAATATTAATATTAATAATACATTTTTCTTGAGCTCTAAATTAGCATATTAAATTAATTGAAGGATTATGTGAAACTTGGGGCTGACGTATTGATGCTGAAAATTCAGCTTTACGTACACAGGAATAAAGAAATTTTTAATATATATGTCAAAAAAAGTCAGTTATACTAAACTATAAAAAAATATTAGAATAGTACTGTTTTTACTGTATTTTTTATTAGCACAAAACGCTTCTTTTCCAAAAAGTCTCAAACTTTTGAATAGAACTGTATGTGATTTTTGAACTCCCCGTTGTGTTCTTTCACTCATCCATTCATCTCAGCACACAAAGAGCTCACAAAAACATCTTCTTCCTTCTGTCTCACTGTCTCTCCTGTTCTCTTTCTAGATGTGGATGAGTGTTCTCTGAATGAGAATACCTGTGGAAGTCATGGTACTTGTCAGAATACAATAGGCTCCTTCATCTGCCAGTGCGACCCGGGATTTAAGGACTCTCAGGATGGGCAGGGCTGTGTGGGTATGTTTTTTTTCCACTCTAGTTTCTGTGACTTCAATACATTCAACTTAAAATTAAATAGTATTCACTGTTTTTTCACGGATTAAACACTATTAGACACCTATCTTAAACAGCTGAAATGTTTTGCTTGTTGTTTTTAAGGTATAGTTCACCCAAAAATGAAATATCTGCGATGTTTTACTCCTTTTGTTGTTTGAAAGCTTTTGAATATTTTATTCAAACTATAAATGTTCAGCATCAGAACTAGTGCTGCAAGCAACAAGCAGGAATTTGCACAAGATAGAAGGACATAGTTTCTCCCTGCGTTCGCGTGGGTTTCCTCCGAGTGCTCCGGTTTCCCCCACAGTCCAAAGACATGCTACAGGTGAATTGGGTAAGCTAAATTGTCCGTAGTGTATGAGTGTGTGAGTGTGTGAGTGTGACAGGCCCATACGACAGGCCGGCTGGAAGGTGCAAAAAAGTCGTTATCATATGGACTTGTTCCAAACAGAGCTGACCTCGCAATCATACGGGACAAAGGCCAAAGAAAAAGAAGAAGAAGCAGGACATACAGTATAACATAGGGATGTCCAGATCAGGGTTTTTTTTCAGAGTCTCCCGTTCAGGTTTTTATTTCAGAGTCAGAATCACTTGATTTTGTGTATCTATTGATTTTGTGTATCCCAAAAAGCGTACACTGCAGATACACTTTTGTGTATCTATTGATACCGAAACCCAATCTGATACTTCAATAATACATAACGCAAGACCCGGGGATTGGCTGAAAGTTTTCAAAAATGGTTAAACTCATTTGTTAATCTTTTGTTCAAAGTTGAGTGTTATTTTGAGTGTAAAAATATATCTTATTCCTTTGGGAGACAAACGGCTAATGGATGAGAGGTCTGGTGTGTTTGTAAAGCCCTGATAGACAGGTAAACCAGAGCTGGGTTTTTAAACCGAGGCCAGATTTTTTGCCACTTCCTCTCAGACAATGTAAAAAAAGATGGCAGACGCTTTGCTATGGCCATGATTGATGTGCGTGTTTAGTTTCTTCCAGTCTGAGGGTAAACGGCACAGACCCCGGTAATGTTTAAAACACAGCGACTGGGGTTAAACACATCAGTGGCCCCATATACACACACATCTAGACATATTAATACATTGACACACAGTCAAGACCTATTAAAGTGATGGAGCCACATGTATTTTTTGTGGCCTGGTGTTTAGAGGTCTGGAGCTGGTGAATGCTTTAAAATAACACATGTTTTCATCTTGACTGCTCTTGTGCAGCTTACCTTCTGAAAGAGAGTTGCCTTTATTATATGACTAATATTATTATTTGTGTAGCATAGATTATTGAATTTGAAAAAAGACAAAAAATAGCTAAACATAAATGATTTAACTTAAAATCAGGCTAAAATGACAATAATTAAACCTGTAGAAATAAAAGCTATAAAGAAACAAGTCTCTTAAGCTCACTGAGGCTGCATTTATTGCATTTATTTGGTCTTAAATGGAGTAAAATAGTATTATTGCAAAAAAAATATTACATTTAGTGTTAATATTTATTTCATAGTTTTGTGTTGATGAAAATAAAATATGTATAATGCAACCTAGGCTCATTCTGAAAATGTCCTTCTATATACATTTCTGCAGATCGCAAATTATGTAGCCAGAAGTTTTGTCTTCTGCATTTTGTCTTTAGAGCAAAGGGGGCGGTATGACACCGTTTCTTTTCACGCTCACCAGCCGAACACTTCCTTCCATATGAACCGCTTTCTAGATGTTACCAGTTTGTCCTGTAGCTCACCATGTATGTTGGCGGACTTGAGACGCAGAGGAGTTGACCATGTCAACAGGCTTCGAGTCTGGCGAAGAACGGTTCCAAAAAGCGGGTAAGACAAAAACAAAAGCCAAGAAATAAAAAAACAATATATAACATATAAACAGTGTATATAATATAAAAATAAAAAGTTAATAATGGTAAAAATGTGGTAAAAATCAGGCAAGATCTTTTTTTCTGGATTGCTTTTTAAATCACTGTCAGTTTAGGGATTAGGAAAGTTGGTGGATGGGTCAATCTGTACTTTTGAAAACACTATTAGTTGGGTTTAGGGAAGGAGGAGGGTGGGTTAGTCGATCAATCAATCAATCAGTCAGTTTGTCAACAGCAGCCTCTGGTTTACACGAGAACAGCATGCGTGAATGGCATTTGCAAGGGAAATCTGAAATCCCAAAAAGCGTACACTGCGGCCTCTAGTGGATTCGCAAAAACGGCAAAAAAAATGTAGCTCCGGGGATGTATTTTGTGCTCTCCAGAAATGTATATAGCGGTACATTTTCAGAATAAGCCTAGTTGGTACTATTATCAATGCATCAATTAACTGATATGCTAAATATTTTTGCCAGGATATATTTTTTACACATTGAAACAAAAAGCTTTTATTTGATAAACTTTTATAGCATTATAAATCAACTTTTGCTGCTATTAATAAATTTTTTATACATTTACATTTTTTTTAATTTTAACTCTTGAGTAGTTTCACTGCTCACACCATGGTATAAGATTTAAACCACCCACACCTACTGCACACAGCATATTGTTCTCTAGCTTGATCTAAGTCTATGGGTTTTCATACACACACGTATAGCAAACAAACACACTGAACCACACACTCACTGTTAAACACACACTCTCTCTCTCAGTCTCTGAATAGAGGTTGTTTGTCTTATTGGCTTATGTAACCCGCCACAAACAACCTCCATCGTTTCTGGTTTCCCACAGCAGTAACACACAATAATACACACTAATGCTGATACACAGACAGGCTCTGCATTCCTCTTTTCCTCCCACTTCTCTCTCTTTATCTATTCTTCCATCTCTCTCCTTAGATTCTCCCACTACCACATCCATTACTCCCTCTCTCTTCCTTTTGTCCACCAATTACCTAGACAAACAAAGACCTGTGTGTTTCTTTGTTATTTTATTTTTGTCCTTTTCTCCCTCATTTGTGACATAGCTGAAGGAAATGCTAAATTTGAACCCGCTAAGTCAATTTTTGAGCACCACATTTTAATAAAGTGCAGTTTTCTGTGCCCTAATCAGTTGACAAACAAAAATAAATCCCAGATCCAGACGTTCTATGATCTATAGACTTTTCTAAAGATCTGTTTCAGCCCTTTCAAGCTTCTCTGTGTGTCTTGAACTGTTTTAATGAAGTAAATGGATAACATCTAATCCCTTTCCAGAGACTGAGAATCTTAACTCCTTGTGTACTTGAGGGAAAAATAAATAAAAACAAAGCATTAAAGCATCCTGAACTAATTTTGCTTGCTGCTGCTGGGGGAAAAAAAGAAAAGAAAATTGCTTTTCTCTGTATTGTCGGAATTCCTAATAAATATAAAGTGAGTTTTCCACATAGACGTGTTTGCTTCTAATGCTTTGAACATCAGTTTAATTTAAAATGTCATTCTGTTTGAAAATATACTTTAAAAGGTTGATGCAATACAATTATTGCTAAAATGTATTATGAAAAAGTACAGCTATTATGTCAAGGATGAGACAACCCATTTTTGTTTCTGCTTTAAACTGACATAGTTTACAAACATAAGCTGCGTCCCAAATGGCACACTATACACTATGCTCTTATGCACTTATACACTCAATACCATAGTATATGTATGTAGTGTCATCCCAAATGGAACACTAATGGGTTTTTTTACAAAGCGGAAATTAAAATCGTTTCCCATATTAATGAAATACAGTATATGACCAAACTACCAAATAATACCTGCCATGAGTATAACTGCATTCACCATCAGGAGGCGATATAATCACTCTCGTAGGAAAATTTTGCTTTCACAATCTAAATTAAATAATGTAATCCAACATGTGAGCCTGATAGCTCCACCCCTTCCTCTTTCGTGCCATAGATATTTACATTAGATGTCCCCAACTCTGTTGTTGTCTATTGGAAGGAATGCATCAATAGAGCCGCCATTTTAGTACAGGGTTGCTCTTCTTTGAAATTAATGAGGGACCAAGCTGCATTGGAGGACTGGCCATCTGGAACCAGAGGTATAGATACATATATCTATGATCAGGAGTGGTCAGTATGCAAATATTTTTTTAAATTCTGAAAATATTTTACATCCCTTTTCTATATCGATGGATAAGTGAACACACGGGCATTGCCGACAAAGAGCGAGTGTTTGTGTCAAGTGTGCCGCAAGCCTGCGTTTGAGTGAAGGTCTCTGCCGTTAGATCGCCCCCTGGGGGCTGGCTGCAGTACAAGTCATAAAGCCCGCCTCCTCCGTGTTAATGAAGGAGACTAAATAAAAAAGCCTAAATAAAAAAAATTATTACACTTGTAATAAAATGTCCCGAAAGATGGTTCTGGTCGATTAAGGCACTGGTTATTGTGCTGAAATAGGTGCAGATCTTCATTTTTGTAAACAGTTTGTTTTTAGCAGTAATTTAATGCTGGGCGTGTCATCGTGATTGACAGCTGTGATTGACAGTTTCTCAAAGCAGACCGTCTGAGCTTCGGCAGGAGACTGAAGTGTTATTATTCGATTTCTGTGTTATTTTACCATGACAAAATGAGTTCAGCAGTAAACTATAGTTTCTGACATACATGATCCTGGTGGAACACTGTTTATTCGCTAAGGTCAGGGCTTTTTTCGGGCTTTATTAGTTTGCTGATACACGCCTAACCACCCAGATAGCAAAATACACTCAGGTCAGTTCCGGCTAGATTCTCGCCTGCCGGAGACTTACCCCTCAGAGCTCAGACTGACTACCTCTGCTGGACCTACTCCGGATGCCTGGACGCACTGCCCGCGACGCCGCGATTAGGTTATGCGCTCACCCCCTCTCCTGCTTTAACATCTACTAAAAGATAGAGCGATTTGTTTGTGAATGAATCCATGTTATGAATGACTTGTTCACTTAGCCGACAATAATACAAGTTTGTAGCACCGCAGCGTTTCTATTTATCATATTTCATTTACATTGTCTGCTTATTTTATTCAACAAAATTAAAAGCCTAGAATTTAGTGCAAGTTGGTGCTACTTTGCGATCAGTGCAGTAAGAAACTGTATAGTATCATCGATATTTGTTTAGCACAAAGGATCATAACATACGAAATCGTAACAATGAAATATAACCTATGAAATGTAATGCTTTTGTGCTTTGTTTTCTTAATTTGCTTGTTACTACACCTGTACACAGCACAAAAGTCCAGCATCTTCACATTGGCTTTAGTCTTGACTAAAGGGCTGTTGAATGACATTTGTTCTTATTGACGCATGACCAGGGTCTATATGCAATATCTAGTGTATATATCTATGGTTGAGGGCATGAAGTGTCCAGCGCTCCACACTACATTTTAATGGTTGATTAAGTGCATCATCCGGGTAATTAAAGTACACTTATTATTTTTTGAGTTTTTAGTGTAAACACACTTTTTATACTACAAAGAATAGTGCATAAGTATACAATTTGGGACGCACCTATGGAAAAAAAGCATATTAAATACAACAAAATTACCACTTTAAGGTCTTAAATGCAATAAAATGCCAAATTATGGATAATATTTTTTTCATTGTCTTTCAGTATAACATATATTTTGTAAAAAATGAAAACTGAGCTGTAGTTGTTAAAATATCTAAAAGAATAAATGAGCATAATCAATTTTATTGTATTTTAAATAATTACAAACATCTTACTGACAAAAAAAAGGTAAGGCTTGGTCATTTGAAGGGTAGCGGCAAAGTATAAAGATATAAAATGATAATTACAATAGTGCTTTACCTCAAAAATCCTAAAAATCAGTCATCACATCAGTCTGTCATCAAAAAAATTAAAATTAAAGCTGTATAATACACTTAACATTCTTACATGAAATCTCAGTGATAAACATTCATTCATTCATTTTTCTTCGGTTTAGTCCCTTTATCTATCAGGGGTCACCACAGGGGAATGAACAACCAGCTTATCCAGCATATGTTTTACACAGGATGTCCTTCCAGCTGCAACCCAGTACTGGGAAACACCCATACAATGTCACATTCGCACACATACACTACAGCCCAATTTATTTTTATTTTACCCATTTCACCTATATCAGTCTTTGGACTTTGGGGGAAACCGAAGCAACCGGAGGAAACCCATGAGAACACGAGGAGAACACACAAACTCCACACAAAAATGGCAACTGATCCAGCTGGGACTCGAATCAGTGACCTTCTTGCTGTGAGGTGACAGTGCTAATTGCTAAGCCACCATGCCACCCACACTTAACATTCTTTTATGAAATCACAGAGAAACAACCATTATTAAATCGATTTCTGCTAGACAAAGTAGATTTAGAGCAATTTCATTTAGATATACCTCACAATAAAAAAGACTAATAAAACCTATATGTCATGCCAGCTCCAAAACGTGATTTTTTCTGTAATGGCAATCTACTGTAGGTTAGGTAATTGAGCAGAACGCTTACATGAAAAAAGAAATCTGTTTAAGATGTAGAAAACGTCCCGTTCAAAGCCTACTCTATTCCGGAGTGCATAAAAAGCCACTGGTATATATCAGCTCTTATGAGGCCATATCTGTCTTTTACATTGTTCCTCTGGCACAGACGCCCTTTTCCAAGCTTTTATCATTCCCTAGTGGTGCAGCACCCACACCGTGGCCGACTCCAGACAGAGTGTTAAACACTTCCAGGCTCATTGACGAACTGGCCCACCATCGCTGAGTGTGTGTGTGTGTGCGCGTGTACATGTGTATGTGTTTGCCAGGATGGCTCCATTAGACCATTTTGAGTCTATTGCACATATAAAGGCTTTCCACACAAGTTGATTTATTGCATCCTTTTGTATGTGGTGCTGTGAGATGATTGATAAAAGCAAGCGAATGAGAGTCGCAGATGTGTGAAGCATTGAGAAGAAAAGAAAGAGAGAAGTGAGTAGAAAGGAGGAGAGAGCCGTGTTGCAGGAAGCATTATAGTGCTACTTTGGTCGTCATAAATTCTAGCTGTCAGAGACAGTCGGCAGAAAAATGGGCCTGTTTTATTTACTGAAGTCAGCCGTGCACACAGTTTGTCATTGCTCTATGAGGTTCACAAAAGTCATAGTTTTGATAAGGAGAATTAATGAAAAGTCTTGTAGAACGCTCTGAGCCAATCAGGATAAAGCTGTAGGAATAATAAATTAGGTGGTTATGAGATCACAAAAGCTTGTAGTTGTGAAAAGTCTCTTCAGAAGTCTGGTTAAACTGTCACTTGGGTTTCTGTAGTGTGTATTTTTTATTTTAATTGTTCTAATATATTCAACAGATAAAATCGAGATTTCATTCAAAACAGTTTTTTTAAGATCTGCATGAGTGATTTCACAAATTTAGATTTTATTTCTGTCAACTTTGAACCAGAGTTTATGATTAACTCAAAGCAAGTTTTTATGCCAATGAAACACAAAACAAATCTCTTCTTAAGCCCCAAAGGTTTATTCAGATTAGATTGTGCACTTACCCTGGAAAAAAAACTAAACCAATAGGCTTAGGTTATGTCTGTTAAGCCTTAAAAACTGACAAAAAAAAAAATCGTAAATGTGTTGAATTGGTTTTTAACTACAGCGGTTTGAACTGTTGTTCTGCCGAATGACTAAAAAGTTATCAGTATGATTTTGAAAACTGTATATTTCTAACTATCCTTTTGCAATCTTATACCAAAAACGTAAATAAGGGCAGTTTTGATAGCCTAATGTGAGAGAGTGTGGCTATTATGTGATTGTATTGTATTGGAATACGGAGCAATTAATTGTTAAGATAAATCCAAAGTAAATTTCAATTACTTGAAAATGAGTGAATGATTTAAAATGATTTAATGACAATAATTCTCTACTACTGAATTAGTTACAAATAACTGTATAAAATGATAAAATATGAAGTTATAAAACATGATATTAATTTTGTGTTAAATAGACATCTAATAGACATTTATATGTAGACAGCTTGGCTAAAACAAGGCTAAATGTGGGCTGTCAGTGGAAATCTGAAAGACACCTAAAAATAGCCCAAAACTAGACTAGTCGTCAAGTAGACAGATTAGACAGACCTTAAATGTGTAGTCATTCATTTCTGTTTATTTGATGACTAGTTTTGGCCTGTTCTTAGACGTCTATTAGATTTTAACTGACAGACCAAATTTAGCCTTGTTTTAGCCAGGACGACAATGTTTAGATGTCTACTAGACATCTATTAGACATTTTTTAAAAACAAAAAAAGCTTACTGGGTGAGCTGAGAGAGAGACACTTGAACAGATAGTAGAGAAGATAAACTCCAGAGCAAGACAGGAGCAGAGCAGGAAGAGCCCAGAGCAAAGTTTACCACCTATTTTGTATCTTTCTTGACCATATGCAAAGCCCGAATACAGAGACATACAAACTGACCAATCAATATGTGACCACATCATAAAACCCCCAAAGTCCACACACTAGTCTCTGATCTTATCAGTATCTGCCTTTGTAATTTGTATGAACCTTCTTGCTGAAAAAGACATGCTTTGCCATATAAACAAATGCATATGGTAATTTGCATTCCTACAGTGTTCACCAAACCTTTTTTAATGGAAGCATAAATAATTAAGAAGGCAACAGCCGGTGGTCAGTTTGTGTGAAAATGGACCTTTCTTTCACACTTTGATCCAAATAAATCTTAGCATTGCTATCATAGAATATAACCATGTCATACAGCTCACAACATTGTTGTATAAGAAGTTAAAAGCTGCACACTGCATCAGTTAGTGTTCAAGGAGTTGTTGGCAAGCAAATAACAAGCCAGAAGCATTTTGATTGCAGCAATAAAGATTTAATCATAGACTCTTAAGTATTTGCTTACTTAAATTCAAACAGTCACATTTTTGGCAGCGTACATCTCCAAATCTTCAGATCATTGAGTAGAACTCCAGAAAAGTGAATAAATCATTTCTTTAAGCCCTTTATTTTGACTGAACCAAATTAAACTGATTCATTTTTGATTGAACAATTGTGTCAAAAAAAGTTAAACAAATCACTTCATTGTTCTTCATTTGACTTTAGATTGTGTCTTCATTGTAATGAAAGAAAAGTAATGAAACACTTGTACTTGTCTGCAGATGTGAATGAGTGTGAGCTTCTCGGTAATGTGTGTGGTGAAGCCACCTGTGAGAACCGTGAAGGCACCTTCCTGTGTTTGTGTCCTGATGACCTGCAAGAGTTTGACCCAATGCTTGGCAAATGCATCTCTACACCTCCAGGTAATGTCGCACTCGACTGTAAACCACCACAACACGATTGACCAGTTTGTGATCTAAAAGAAACCCAAATGCTTCAAGCAAGCCTGTTTCCTTTAACCCAAACCTACAAGGCTACCATTGTGCCACAGATTACCTTTTATCTGGACAGGTGACCCTTGTCGTCCTCCTACGGAATTTCATTGTGTACCTGAAACGATTCTGAAGCTCTTCACGTTTTAATCTCAGCCATGGAGATCCTCTAGTGCAACAGGACATTAACTTCCTATCATCAGAGTCCAGCTCTGAGTAGAACAGAGGGAGGCAAGGCGTGATGAATGGGGGTTGTAAACGATCTGGCAGGAGAGAAATGAGATTCAGTCTGAGGATTACAGAGGGACCAAAGCATCACGGGCCCAAAAGCACGTAAGAGCCAAAAAGAAGCTCCCACGCTAAGATAAAAAGACCAGCGAGATATACAAGGAAGCCTATCAGAATGACATATCGCAGACAATTATTATAGATTACACCCTGTTTATGTTAGATGTCTTAGCTACTATGTTTTTACATAAAATATTATGTAATTGTTCTGGACTTAGCTTCTATATTGCAAAAAGATTTTGAAGCTATTGCAGTTTGGGTTGAGTTAAGTGGTATGGTTTAAATGTTTAAGTAGTCTGGGTAGGTTTAAAAAAGGGTTAAGGGTTGACTTGTTTTATGGTGCAAATATGGCTTTAATGGTTGGTTAAGGTAAGCGAGAGGAGTGTTTTAATGGTTGGTTTAAAGGAGAGTTAGGTTAGTGACATCTTTAGTGGTACAAATATGGTTTTATGGGTAACTTAAGGTCAGGTTTAGTGGTTTGGTTATACATTTTAGTGTCAGTAAGAGACAGGTTTAGTTGTACAGGATGTGTATGTATTTAGTGTCGATTGAGGTTAGTAACAGGTTTAGTAGTACAATATCGGTATAGCTTTTAGTGTAGGTTATGGTTAGTGACATGTTAAGTACTGGTTTGTGTATAGTTTTTAGAGTATGCTAAGGGTAGGGTACAGGTTAATGGTATTGGTTTAACGTTGGTTTAATTTTTATCTTAGTTATACATGTATGTGTAAGTTAAAGGCTAACACTAATTTTACATCAGCACTACACCAGCATTCTACCACTACTGTCCTGTCTGCCAGACTTGCTGGAATATTGAAATTCTGTTTTCCTTTATCTATGTTAAGTGGCTTTGACATAATCTACATTGTAAAAAAGTGCTATAGAAAAAGGATGAATTGCATGAAATAGTGCATTTTTGTTGTTAAAATGTAATTTTAGAATGAAAACATTCCTCATACAGACTTATTTTTTTTGCATTTCATAAAATATCCATCCATGCTTTACAGCCTAAACATATTATACATGACCATTCATGCTCATTTGGAATGCACACATATTGCAGCTTCCATACTTGCCATCTTCTGCTTGTGTATTGTTCTTATGGGAGGAGATCGAAGAATCAAGGAACGATACACAAACGTCCAATCAGAGTTTTTAATTAAAGATAGCTGCACCTCAGTTTCAGAAGTTTGTGTTTCAGTCCATCTACACTGAAAGGAAACACCATCATTTCCAAACTAAAACCTGCTCTTTAGCTATTTCAAAATGCTCAATTTCTGTAGACCCAAGATGTAAGAGTAGTGTGTATGGCAGGTGTAAACCTGACTTATTGTGTGCGCTTTAATACAGAAAACTCATTTGTGTGAACAGCTCCTAAATGGTTGGTTAAAGTTAGAAAGAGATTTAATGGTATGGGCAGGTTTTAGGGTTGGTTAGGTGATCAAGTTAGTTGAACAAGTTGAGTTTAAGCAAGGATTGGTAAAAGTTAAGGACAAGTTTAGTAGAATTTGCTAAGTAAAAGTGAAATACTATGAAAGCAAGTCTAGTATGTGTTTTATTCATCTGTTAAACAAGTGGAACAGAGGAGAACAGGTTTGAAAACAGGGTCAAATTTAAGGACTGGGATTTGCCATCGAGTGCTACATTTAAAAAGACATGGTAAAACTGCCAAAAATAAATTTAAGCACAATGCAGTTTGGAATATATATTGTGTGAGTGGCTACATACCAGCTGTGCTTGGAAGATCAAGTAACAGGAAGCGTCTCCTTAGATCTTAGCCAGCTGTTTTGGTTAAGGACTTTTGTTCAAATCCACCCTCCTAATCCTTCTTCCCCATAAAACCACAATGTCTCCTGAGTTCAAATATTATTTTTTTGTTATTTTTACTAGAAGTGCCCTGGTATCTCTTACCACAGGTGTAAATCTTGCTTTTTACATGTAAGGACGACAGTAGGACACTGTAAAGCTAGAATTGCAATAGTTTGGAATATGAATTATCTGGAAATCATAAAAAAGGAGCACTCTGTGTCTGAAAATCCAAGGCTGAACTGTAAAACTGCTCTCTGGTGACGTGCACAGTTTCTACTGTGTTCTTGACCTTGGTTCTTTGGGTATTCTTCATTTCATCATTGCAGTGAAATATATATTTATTTTCTTTCTAAATTGTTTATGTTAATTCTGTCTTATGTTTTTAGATTGTTTTGTCACACAAAACATAATTGAAAATGTATGTATGAATATTTTAAATTGAAAAAAAAAAAAAATTGTGTCGCTCGATTTGTTGTCTTGTTTCCCGTAGTCACAACAGTTGAGAGGAAAGAGTGTTACTTCAACCTGAATGATGAAAACCTTTGTGATAAGGTTCTGGCCAGCAGCATGACTAAAGAGGAGTGCTGCTGTACACTGGGAGCAGGATGGGGAGACAACTGTGAGGTCCATCCCTGCCCCATACCGGGAACAGGTACTGAGCTACACAAATCACAACATGACAGTCTAATGAAGTAGAGCACAGACAACTGTAGGAACACTTGTGTAGATAAGACGCTCTCTGAGTTGAACCTGAGGTCAACAAACCATTATTTTGACATGATTCTTTTCAGCGAATAAGTTAGTATTAGTTATAAATTATATGTATAAGTTGATAGTAGAACATACTTTTTAGTTTTTACCTCTTAAATACCTTTTGAAATAATGTAATAAGGAGAACTTGAAAAAGACCAAATTAAAGTAAATAAACTCAAAGTAGGAACTGTAAGAACACTTATGCACCTATATTTATTCACATTGTTCACTTGGTTAGTAATTATGAACAAATGAAATGAAAAATATTTTGAGTTGATTCCTTGGAGTAAATCAGTTGATCTGATTCTAATTGGATGAACTATTTCTTTTAATGTGGAAAGACAGCATAATTTTAATTAGCATATTGTAAAAGAATATTTCAAACGCAAAAACACTTTTGCACAGATATTTAGAAATCATGGATCATTAAACTTGAATATAGTGAAAAATCCTTACCCTATTATAATTATTTGAATTTTATCCACTGAGCTGGTTCATTTGATGTAGATTATTATGTTAACTTGAATTGATAAGCCAGAAAGAAAGAAATTAACATTTTATTTAGGAAATTAAAAGTATGGAAAAGTAATAAAAGACACAGAGATATTTTAAAGACTTACTCTAATATACAAATGTCACAAAATCATAAGCCAACATTTTTCACCTTTATACCCAAGAGAGCATGATGTGCATGCGTGTCGTGCATTATGCATCTGTCTCTGGTTATTGCTTAAACTTAGACAGAAGTTGAAGTCAGAATTGTTAGCCCCCCTTTGAATGTTTTTTTTCTTTTTAAATATTTCCCAAATGATGTTTAACAGAGCAAAAAATTTTTCACAGTATCTCTGAACATATTTCTTTTTCTGAAGAAAGACTTCTTTGTTTTATTTCGGCTAGAATAAAAGCAGTTTTTATTTTTTAAAAATCCTTTTCATGTCAAAATTATTAGCCCCTTTAAGCTATATTTTTTTCGATAGTCGACAGAACAAACCATCATCATACAAAATCTTGCCTTGTTACCCTGACTTACCTAGTTCACCTAATTAACCTAGTTAAGCCTTTAAATGTCACTTTTAAGAAATGTCTTAAAAAATATCTAGTCAAATATTATTTACTGTCATCATGGCAAAGATCAAATAAATCAGTTATTAGAAATGAGCTATTCAAACTATTATGTTTAGAAATGTGTTGAATAAGCTTTCTCACATTTAATAAAAGTCTATCTTGCCCTTACAAATAGTAGTCAACATAATAAAAAAATTATTAAAAAAACATTTTCTGCATTAACTACTGACACTTTTCTTTACAGATCAGTTCTCACAGATGTGTCCAGCAGGCCGGGGTTACCTGATTTCTGGAGATCCTATGAGTACTACCTCCAGCTTAGCAGAAAACACCAAAGGTATTATTAGTGTTTATGTCATTTAAAAGGATTTAAATGTCAAAGGTACACAAATATGGTTAAGAGTATAGGTTCAGTAAATGATGCTATCTGTTTTGGAGAACTCTCTCTTAAGGCTTTAACTTTGATTGTTGATGTGCTTTATACTTTTACCCTATTTACTCCATATTTTGTCTGGGCAAAAATGCCCTGTTGATACCAAAAGTGACAGTAGAACTATTCAGCTGATAGAAATGTGCCAATAATTCAAATTTCTTTGAAAAAGCAGGTCTGAATACACAACCCGTTGGATGGTAGAACGAGAATGAGCTTTAGCAGACGAAGAAAACCATCAATGTCTCTCCTGTCAGCTGAATTAGACATCTGAATATTGGATTGCATTTTCTGATGAGTCTCACATTTTTTGCTGGAACATTTGGATGGTAGCATCTGTATAATAATGTGCGGATATTTTAATGGCACACCTTGGGCCTTGTTTGAATTGTGTGATGGCTACTTCTAAGACAGGATAACATGCTATTTCAATCTTTTACAACTGCATGGTAATGCCATGTAAATATTGACAGAAATCTCAGAAGAATATTTTCACCACTTTAAAGGAATAGTTTACCCTATTTACTTGTCCTCAAGTTGTTCCAAACATTTGTGAGTTTCTTTCTTCTGGCGAACACAAAAGAATATTTTAAAGAAAGCTGGAAACCTGTTACCATTGCCTTCCATAGTAAAAAAATAAATAAATAAATGGAAAATAATACTATGAAAACTCTATTTTTCATCCAAATATTTTCAGTTTTTGAGCAAACTATTCTTTTAAGATTTCTAATGACAAAAGCGGGTCAATCCAGGTACCGTACAAGAAAGGTATACCTAACAAAGTGGCCGATGAATGTATTTTTGACTTTGTAATGTGTGTAGGCAGCAGCAGACATCACTTAGCATCTGACCTACATATGCTGAAACACACACACTCAGCAGGCTGGTTCCCAGTGTGGGGAAACCTCAGTCTCAGGGCTCGTCTAATGCACTGATTTAATTTATGAATGCAGCGAGAGTGTGGTTTCTCTTTGGCTAGTGGCAGTGCGAGTGAATGCAATGTGGTTTGTGTGTGTGTGTCAGTCTACCTTTGAATGGAATGCTTATATATGGAAAGGACATTTCCTCCCAATCATTCTTCAGTCAAATTAAATTTCTACATGTAGCAGATCCCAAAATAAGAACACTAACAAGAGCATGGAGAGACTGTATGTGTGGTGATCTGTAACTGTGATCCAGGGTTTCTAGTTCTTAACTAGTGTATGTGCGTGCGTGCGTGCGTGCGTGCGTGTGTGTTTATTTGTTTACAATTAAATAATGAAAAAGTGTTGATGTGTGTGTTAAGCAGATGCAGATGAATGCCAGCTCTTTGGAAGTGAGATCTGTAAAGATGGCTTTTGTCTCAACACCGCTGGCTGGTACGAGTGTTACTGCAAATCTGGACTCTACTACGATGAGAGCAAACTACAGTGTCTCGGTAAGAAACAAAAATCGCAGTCTAAACTAAAATGTTCATTAAGATTTTATGACTTTTAATTCCTGCTGAGTGCTTCCCAGTGTTGGGTTGCAGCTGAAAGGGCATCTACTGTGTAAAACGTATGCTGGATAAGTTAGCGGTTCATTCCACTGAGGCGACCCCTGATGAATAAAGGTACTAAGCCGAAAGAAAATGAATTCCTGTTTAGAAGAACATACTGTAAGTTGTGGTTTTTGCAATAGAAAATCCTTGATCTAATAATTCATATAAAAAAAACATTAACAAAAGTCACATTTGATGGTATTTTAAATCATATAAAATGAGTTTTTGCATATTTAAATGATGAAAAATCTGATTAGAGTTAAATTAGCTGAAATGATCTGTTATGCCTGTCTAAACAAGGTGCCCAAACAATGTTAAACTGCCATAAATGTAATTACTGAATATTACATATAATATCACAGTGTTGCTCATTGTGATGCACAAACTAAATCACTGCTCTGTTCTCAAGGATGCACAAATTAAATCAGTCTGATGCAAGCTGATGCAAAAATACAAAACTATGTTTTAAGTGTTTAATTTTATTCCACATATTCTTAGAAAGGCTAGCACGTAATCACAGAAGGGTTTGTTATTTATAACATCCTGCTTTAGCCGCTTATTGCTTGTAATGTTTAGCCTTGAACTGTCATTGTGTTCTTTTGTTGGTTTAGAATGACAGGCTTAGTTTGTAAGTGTGTGTGTGCGTGTTTGTAAGTGTTGGCCTAGTTTGGCTCACTGTAACGCCAACACATTTAAATTGGATTTAAATGTAAGTTTTAAAGCCGCTGCAGCTGACGGCGTGTGGCTTGCGGCCACATTATGCATGCAGCCCTATGGCAGGTTCTGTGTATGTTTGAGCTGAGGTCAAAGGGCTACATCTTCCGACCGGTCAGGGCGGCACAGGCGATATGATCCAGGCCACAGCTCCATGGTGCACCGCAGGCTGTCTGCCTGCCTAAACACACATACACACACTCACTCACAGAGACCACAGACCCACGGCTATGGAGACTTGCCCAGCCACACTGCCTTAAAGCTGACACACCCCTGACTGCCTCACACACACACATTCAGTGCAGCCACAGTCATTTGACTTCCTACACCCACTTACATATATTTGAACACATTTGAACTGTAAACCATGCACAAAGAGAGGGAGAGAAAGGGAAAGAAAGAGGTTTGATTTGAAAGCAATACATAGGCTTCCATTGTTTTTAAATCAGGTTAATGATATTGCCTATGGCCTACCACAACCCCAACAAATGCCAATCATTAGAAACCAATAGAAAAAAAAATATTTTGGCTGAATCACAAGCCTTTTTAAATAGTAAAAAACCTGTGAAATGTCCTTACTAGTGGGTCATTTTAATTCCACTTTCAAAATCACTTTAATTTTACTTTCGCTTTACAAGTGAGAACCTTTGAGCCTTCACAAGTATAACACAAACATGCACTGAAAAAAGTTTTGCATGCACAACTGTTGCAAACTATTTATTTGTGTTAAATATAAACAAACAAATTAAGTTTAATAATGTTCAACTTAATTTTTTTTTCTCAAATTCAACACAAATAAATTGTTTACAACCACTTAACGCAAACATTTTTTAGTAAATCCAAGGAATCATCTTTGAATATTTTTTTTCAGTGTGCTAAATTTTCTGAAGTTTAAAACAAAATATTTATTAACTTTCTTAGTCTCTTTATTAATCCAGGGTCACCACAGTGGAATGAACTGCCAACTTAAACAGCACATGTTTTACAAAGCGGATGCCCTTCCAGTTATAACGCACTACTGACACACATACACTAATTTAGTTTATTCAATTAACGTCATTAACACTCATGCACTCACATTAACACATACACTACGAACAATTTTAGCTTACCCAATTCACCTATACCGCATGTCTTTGGCGTCTGGGGGAAACCAGAGCACCTAGAGGAAACCCACGCAAACAAGGGCAGAACATGCAAACTCCATACATAAATGCCAACTTAACCAGCCGAGGCTCAATCAAGCAACCTTCTTGCTGTGAGGCGATTGTGCAACCCACTTTAATTACTTGCTGAAACATCATGTAACTAAAATACTGCTCCCTATAAAACATAATAAAGTTATAATACCTGGAGTAAATATTGAAATATTTGTACATTATGCATAATTACAAGCTACCTAACCTTAAACCAAGCCTTTCCCTTTCGACAGTAAAACTGTACTTATAACATGTTTGCAATCATTTTAGTTTGTACTTAATTCTATAGTTACTCTGCAGAAAGGACTTTAGTATTTATTTAATGAATGCATTGTCTTTATGGCAAATTGCTTTATGTTGGTGAATGTTTTTGCATCTACTGTATTCTATGTATACTCAGACCAGCCTGACTTAGCTTTCCATCAATGATCTAGCTTATTGATTTTTCTTCTGTTTCTCTTTGTCTCTGATCTCTACAGACACTGATGAATGCCAAGATGAGGCAAAATGTAGAGATGGTGAATGCATGAACACATATGGCTCATATCAGTGTTTCTGCACCCCTCCTATGGTTCTGGCAATGGACAACACACACTGCATATTACCCGACGTAGCAGGTAAAGTCTTACGTCAAATATTATGCAGATGATAATCCTGCATGTAAATTCTACTCCTTAAAGACTGTTTCTAAATCACAATCCTGGAGACCTCCAACACCTCACATTTTGGATGTTCCCCATATCTATCATCTTATCGGGCTAATTAGCTTATTAGGAAAGTCTCCATGACCTGAATTGAGTGTGTCAGATTAGTGAGACACCTAAAATCTGTATTTGTTGGGGTTCCTTGAGGAGCTCTTAATCCTTTAAAATCTAAACTCTCTCAAACCTATAGTGTGTCCTCTAAAACTCTCAATTGTACAAAGTGAAATTCCTAACAATGTCATACTGCCATCTAGAGGATGCTTAGAACAAGCTATTTCTTTCAGACTGTACTATTTTTCTACAGCCACATACTCTTTATCAAAAGTCTTTAAATGTTAAATATTTGCTTTTATTTTCTATTGCATAGCTTATTTTCATCAGAATTTAGATTCTTGTTGTTGTTGTTATTATTATTATTATTATTATTACTTTTGTTATTATTGCTATTTTTTAAGGTCACGACTGGTTGTGTAAGCATTTTACTGCATATCATATCGTGTTTGACTGTGTATGTGACAAATAGAATTTGAATTTATAACTGAATATAATATGAGGAATACATTAGAAGCTTTGGTTCATTAATACTACAGTTACAGTACTATCATTAGTTGACAGCAAGGTCAAAATTATGTGAAACTAATTTTAAAATATGTGGAAGAAATTTCCATTTTTGTTGTTTTGCCCATATTTTGAATTATATGAAGCATTGTGTTGTTGTTGTTGCTGTTGTTGTTGTTGTTGTTGTTGTTGTTGTTGTTGTTGTTGTTGTTTGTCTTTTTGGGATGGAGGAAATCCATGTTTTTACAGATTTTTTTTCCAACCATCTTACATAACAAGCATTTTTTCAGTATGAAGTAGCTGACGTTTGCTTAACAGAGATCATATCAAGCATGTTTGTGTTTTACAGGGCAAAGTGAAGCTGACTTATACTCAGGGGTTTGCTGGGAGAGAGTAACTGAAAACTTCTCCTGCGCAAATCCTATCACCAACATACACACCTCATTCACAGAGTGCTGCTGTTTGTATGGAGAGGCCTGGGGCAACGATTGTGCTCTCTGCCCTGGGAAAAATACAGGTATAAATATTACACTGGAGCTGCATATATGCACATCTTTAGCAAAGTTAACCTGTTTGGTATTTTGAAAAATATTTAGGTAGATTTTTTATTTCCTTCGATCTGAAAGTATGCGATATTTATCATCTATGGCAGTGGTCTCAAACTCAATTCCTGGAGGGCCGCAGCTCTGAGCAGTTTAGATCCAAACAGCTCCAACTCACACCTGCTTAATAGTCTCTAGTAGTCTTCAACACCTTGATTAGTTGGATCAGCTATGCTTGATTAGGCTTGGAACAAAACTGTTCATAGCTGCGGCCCTGCAGGAATCTAATTTGAGATCTATGATGGTAATCTATGATAATATGTAGGCTCACAGGGAATCTGCATGTGCAGAAATGTACATATTTCCGCAGATTTTAACCCCATTATTGAATCTATTTATTTACTTGTATAAATGTGTTTAAATTTATATTTATTTAGTTTTAGATTACTTACAGGACATAATTTGCACAGTACATAACAGTGTTGCCAGTTATTTACTGTAACTGAACCGATACAGTGAGTAGCTGGCAACAGTGTTGCCAGTTAATTACTGTAAGAGCAGCAGTGGTGACTAACTGGAAACTGTGTACAGTTAATTACTGTATTGTAGCGTTACAAATCACAGCATTATACTGCATACACATTAATAGTATGTCATATATAGTTATTGTAGTGTTACTAAAATGAATCAGTATTCTTAGCTGTTATTTAAAAATAGAAGGCATAAATTTTTTTCAGACAAATTTATTTTATTGTTTTGGCACCAAACAAATAAATAACAGAAAATGTATAACAAAATTAAGAAATCAGCAGATATAAATATTGTCTTGCATATTACAGGTCTGCACAGTATAGCTGCGGTCACACTAGCGTTTGAGCATGCAAGATTCTGTCATACTGCACTGCGAAGTGTAATTAAACAAAGCAAGAAGTTGAATTAAACAAAATGATTAGAGATTGAAAAAGCAAGCCAGAGAGGCCATGTTTTGATCTTTGATTGGTCTCAAGCAATCACATGATGTGATTTCGCGTTCAGCGTTCTCCAAGCTTGAACTTTCCAATGCTGCGAATTATGAAATTTGTTGCATGAGCTACCATTCCAGGTCTGCACCATTCATATGCGTATGAATAGAAGTCTATAGGAAGAAAAGTGCAGTGTGCCCGGGACTTTAAGCTGTAACTCTAATTAAACACACCTGATCAAACTAAGTAAGGCTTGTTAGAAATCTACAGGTAATGTTGAAGCAGGGTGGGTACGTGGAACTTGGAGTTTGACCCCCATGGTATATAGCAGGGGTGCTCAATCCTGTTCCTGGAGATCTACCTTCCTGCAGATTTCAGTTGCTACCCATATCAAACACACCTGCCTGTAATTATCACGTGGTGTTCAGGTCCTAATTAATTGGTTTAGGTGTGTTTGATATGGATAGCAACTGAAATCTGCAGGAAGGTAGATCTCCAGGAACAGGATTGAGCACCCCTGGTATATAGCATACTTTTAAAGCAACTGCTAACATTTATCACAATCACATATCCAATAAACACACACACACAAAGTGCTGCAGTGAAATGTGTTACTCTCTCCTCAATGCTGACCATGCAAAAAAAAAAAAAACTGAACAGCAAAAAACACAAAATAATTATTTTAAAGTTTTAAATAATTAAAAACTGTGTCAAATCTCAATAAAAAAGTTTAAAATAATTATAGAAAACAAAAATGAAGTTTGCAACACCGAAAAACCAAAGGATCCAATCTTTTATTGTTATAGTTATCGCATGACAACAAACTTTTTTATTGTTTCAAATATAAATTCATAGGTGGAAACACTGCTTTGATAAATACTTAGCAACAAACTCACAACCTGGGACCGGACAGGGCAGCTTTTGCGTGTGGATGGCTATGTGTATCATGTTTTTGTGATTTCCTGTGATGATGTGCACATGTTACCTTACTGAGATGATGGAATTTAATTTTGGCTTAGTTGCCAGAAAGATACATACAACTGTTAGCATCTGTACATTATGGCAGTGTGCAATATCCAATAAATACATATACTTAAACAAAAGTAATGTAAAAAGTTATATGAGGAGAGGCTAACTAGCTAACAATGTAGCTTTCAAATACACAGTTCAAGATAACAACAATATAACTTAAAACACAGCCTTATTTTATAAACCCTCAAAAACATTTGAACACATTTTACTTACTCATTGTAGATTCTTATTTAAAGCCTAAAACATATCAGACTCAAAATCTGAATTGATGGACAGAGAATAGAGCACACTCAGCAGTAAACAAATCAAACACCTGGCTCCCTTAAAGGGCCAGCATTTTCTGAAAACTCTTTCTAACACCTTTGTGTTTAGAATAAGACGGACAGCCTGTGGGAGTGTGTGGTGATGCCTAAATCATTGTTTTTTTTGTTTTTTTTACAGTTATTTACTGCAGAATCTACAGAGTAGCAGTGCAGTTATACTAATTAAACACACCTGATCAAACTAAATCTAAAGGTAGTGTGTTGAAGCAGGGCTGGAACTAAATTCTGCTGGGCTGCGGCCCTCCAGGAGTTTGAAATCCCTGGTACATAGCATATTTTCAAAGGAACTGCCTACATTTATCACAATCATGCACATATCATTGAATAAAAACAATAAAAAATATAAAAACTTCATCCAAAGCAAAAATAAATAAATAAAAAATAATAATAAATAATCTGATCCTCATGTTGTTCCAAACCTGTAGTAATAAAAATAAATAAATAAATAAATAAATTAAATGACCTGATTAATACATTTATTTAGGAAAGCCTTTATACTATAAAGATTATACTATTATACTATTATACTATCTCGTCGATATCTTTACCTTTTAATTAGCTGTGACATTGACATTGGTTGACTCCTGATACTCAATGTTAAAAACATAAAAGGAACCAAAAAAAAAACAGAGATGGCTGCAGAGAAATTTAGCTTATCATTAATGCATTGTCTCACTTTCTCCTCAATACTGACCATACACATACCAAAACTGAACATTATATATATATATATATATATATATATATATATATATATATATATGTATATATATATATATATATATATATATATATATATATATATATATATATATATATATATATATATATATAGCAACATAAAGCATCAGAGTACATGGGGTAATAATGGTTAAGCAGTAATTTACCATTTATTATCACAGTAACTATCTGTAATGGGTACATAAAGTAAATTACTGTAATTTATTCTTTGCACTACAAAATCTCATACAAATCCTGCTCCTTTTACAGTAAAATACTGTTTCCTTTTATTACAGCAAAACACTGGCTATTTTACAGTTATTTACTGCATAATCTACAGTAAGGGTTAACAGCGTAATATTATTGACTATTATGAATATATGCATATGATTTATTTACAATAAAGTTCGTAAAGTAATATTTTCTGTCTTTCATTACATATATTATATGAGAGATTTGCTTTGTTTACCAAATAAGTGGATCTAATTGGATTTGCTTTGTAAACATTAATTACAAAGTAAAAAGGTATTATTTTTTATTTCATATATTAAGTATTTAGTTATGATACTCCCAAAATCATTCTGCATTAAATTTCTGCCATGGTTCTATGGTAATTGTTGTTTTAATCATGTGAGAGCTGACACTGATGTCCATACTAATGGTTGTATAATTCAAGTTAAAAAAAACTATGTTTTTTATGTTTATGCAATATAATTAAATGGATATTTCACCTTAATATAAACATTTGCTGTTAATTTAGTCGACCAGAAGCCATCCATCTTTTTTAGTAGAATTTGTAGCTGAAATTGTGGTCCTTGGTTTGTTATAAAATGCAAATTGAGTGTCAAAACAACATACACATACATAAGAAATACCCAAAGCTCCTTATGAATACATGCTGAATGGAACAAAGCTGGTGCAGCAAATCTATGCATCTTACAGTAACACTGCTTGTTCCTGTATTATTTCATTTACATTTTATCATAAGTAATTTATTCATTTATTTATTTTTGGTATTTTATTAATAGAGCGACTCAGTGATTTAATTATCTATTCATGAGACAAATCTGTTTACCGTTCACTTAAAAAGTCAAATCTGAAAAAAAAAAAAAAAAAAAACATAATGTGTGTTTTAGTATTACAATGAGATGGTGAAATATGAGGACATTGCTGAACACAGCTTTTCAAAAAGCTCAAAACATACAAAATGAGTTTTTTTTTTTTTAGAAAGTAAAACTGCATACAACAAACACAAAACAATAAGAGCCTAAAAATGTCCCCACAATTCACAAAAAAAAACTTATTCTTTAAGGAATAATTGATGATAGATTGTTGATTAATTAGAAAATAATAATTTAAAAAAAATAATGTTTCCACATATTACATGTAAATAATTCACATATTTTATACACATTTATTATCTTTCTTATTTTGTACTTATACCACACCTAGACAATGTTCAGATGTTTTAAAAACTAGTTTGCACATAGAAACTGTTTAAGAATATAAAAAAATGTACAAATGTCTTCAAATACAACATCCGAACAATATGTTTAGGTTTAGTATCCAGTATTAGTAAAATATATTGTTTTTCATTTATTGCTTACATGATGCATTATTCCTGGCTACAGTGTACTTATATTCTTGTACATTTGCTGAAACACAAAGTACCTACAAACACTAAGAAAAACTATCCATTCCTATTTCACTCTCATTCAGACTCCTATGCCCAAATGTGTAATATCCGTCGACCGTATGGTCGGGATGCTCTGGTCGCTGGCCCAATTGGGGTCAGCCCTGATTATAACCCTCAACCTCTGAATCCTGACGGCATGCTTCCATACATTGAAGATTACGATGAACCAAGAAGTGAGTACAGATATACACCTTAAAGAAGCTGTCTATCCAAAAATGCAAGTTTCCAAAATTTACTTGCTTTAAACCCCTCTGTCTCAGATCCATATGATGCATTTGAAGGACTGCGAGCAGAGGAGTGCGGTGTGCTGAACGGATGCGAGAACGGTCGGTGTGTGCGGGTACAGGAGGGATACACCTGTGACTGCTTCGATGGATACACACTCGACATGTCCCGCATGGCCTGCGTGGGTGAGCAAGGGCACAAGTCTCACACGATCTGAGATGATGAATGATGATTTTTCAGAATGTGGATGGAATTAGCTCAGGTTTACTTATCAGTTCATTCTGACACAAACAGTTTATTTTATTTTTGTATTTTTTTAGCAAAAGCCATATAATAATTAGGTGGTATTTTAGTGTCTGTTACAAGTGTGATACAAGTTTGATATTGCATTTGTACAACACATCAGTGGCACAAGTGTAAATGAAAAGAACCCATGAAGGAGGGTATTTTTGAGGAAACTTACAGAATGGATTCAAATGTCAAGAAATCATCACAATTACATTTTCAATGGGCGCTATCTTCAATAATACAATGCAAATATTACAGAATTATATATTAACTATAATACTTTCACTCCTTTAAAGGCATTATGAAATGCAGTAATTGCCAAATTGTAGCGAGTTTAATCTTTCTCGATATTGGAATGAGAAAAGCTGCAGGCAGACTGAAACATTTTTATTTGATCCAACAGTATTTGTGAATAATATTGGGGCATTAATTCAAAATTGTGTCTGTCATGTAACTTCAAAATACTCATAACTAGTAAATGAGTGTGATTTTCTCACCTTCTCATGGAAAAGTGGAAGTAAATATCATGACTAATCTCCTGAAATGAGGCATGACTAAGCAGGTGATACACACCCAGGCACAAGTTGCTATCAGAATTGTGAACTGAGAAAGATTAGCAAATTGCATTAATGGCTCTTGCACATATACAGTATACAGTCCTCATCATGAGCACATCCTCTCTAAAATTCTTAAATTCATTAAATGATGTAATTACTATTTACCAAGTAGACGTATTAGGACTTTTTGGAGATATAATGTTCCTGTAAGTTTGCTTGATTAATTAGCAAGTAAAGATGACAACATTTTTCAGTAATAAAATGTTGGATTGCAAAAAACGAGTGTACCCTTTGTTGAAACTTACAAGTCATTTTGATGGGTGCAGAATTTTTTTTGAATGAATTCCACTGAATGGTGCACAGGCCTAATGCTGACAATAACGAAACTACATGGGATAGAAGTGTCAGGGGCCTTATTTCTTTGCACAAAAGAACTACACAAGAGGAATGTCAAATCATTAGTGTGAAAATGAAGCAAAAATAATTAGTCATTAGACAATGAGGCAATTTTGTAATCCTTCATTTAACTATATCGGCTAAATTGCTTAATTTACAGAATTAAAGGCATGATGTGTAATTTTTGTTAATAGAGGGCGCATATTAACAACCAACAAAGTTGAAGTTTGTTAATAATAATAATAATAATAATAATATTAATAATAATAATTCTAAGCTTAATAATATTAAGCTAATAATTTGACCTTTAAATGGCATTTAAAAAATTAAAAACTGCTTTTATTCTAGCCGAAATAAAACAAATAAGACTTTCTCCAGAAGAAAAAAATATTATCAGACATACTGTGAAAATTTTCTTGCTCTGTTAAACATCATTTGGGAAATATTTAAAAACGAAAAAAAAATAATAATTCAAACATTTCTTTTCCCCCTATTTATTTACAACCATAATTCATAAATAATAAGTTGAATAGTGACATTAAGTTTTATCTGATGTGTAGCAGAACTATTCATTTTGTGTTTCGTGTTCTAGATATCAACGAATGCTCCGAGCTGAACGCAAAGATGTCTCTTTGCAAGAACGGCAACTGCATCAACACACAAGGCTCTTATAAGTGTGTGTGCCTTCCAGGATTCATCCTCTCTGCCCAGCACAACTACTGCGTGCCCCACAGACAAAATGCCACCAGTACGGGCACAGAGTGACCAGCAGAGGGCGCAAGATGCTAAAAACACTCTTATTTAATCGAGGCCCATATATTCTGCACTGTATAAAAACAAACACCCTAAAACAACCCTACAAAAATCCTACTTGAGATGAAGAGAGTTTAATGTGCCATCTTATGGTGTCTATGAGAGAACTGTATAAAATATTTGTTTTATCGCTCTATGTAAGTATATTATTTTTTACTGTATTAGGAAGTAGAAAAGGTGTGAACATAGCAGAGGTGATATTTCAGCAAACTGACAAACCCTATGACCTTAAACTGGGGGACTGCTTTATTTTACCCAGTCAAAGACACCAAGCGTGTGGATATTTTATATTGCAAAAGCCAAACACTCTCCCTTGTGCTTTTATTTTTTTTATTTTCAAGTTCTTTACTTCCTTTTATTCTGTTTCCGAATAATTAATTATCTGATTTTTCTTTCTTGTGCTTTTCTGTTCACTTTTTACACCAAACACACACTTGCAATGCATTCATAGGAAACATACACGGCACAAAATGTCAAGTCTTTAAAATAAGCTTTTTATATGAGCTGCTTTGTATTAATGACAGACGCCAGCTATTTTTCTGTGTCTGGGACATTAGTTCACTGCGGATGTCTGCCCTGTGGAGCAGGCATGACCTTTAACCTCAGCTTTTGTTCTAGAAATTATTCTTATTTTTTCTTTAAAAAGAAAATATTAAAATGAAGTGCCTTTATGGTTTTTTTTTTTAGACAGAAATTCTGCATTTAATAGACTTGGGGAAATGTCTTGCTAGGTTGCAAAGCTGCTATTAAACAGCCGTGGGATTTAAATTTTGTTTAGTTTTTTCACTCTATTTCTCTCTCTCTTATTTTTTTCTTTTTTTTTTGTACATTTAAACTGAAGAGTTGATAAACTATGTATTTGTAATTTGTACATGAATAAATACCTTCTAAATATCCCAAAATAATGTATTAAAACTCTTTAAATAAATCAGAGAGGTTAGTTTATACATATTTATCTCTTCTGTGTTGTTTGTCTTTATATATCTGACCTTCTCTGCTGTTAAATTTCGACTGAAACTAATTCTTCAAAACCATTTGCAGAGTATGACACATCGCAGAATAACATCATCCCCATTCAAAACAACACATACAATGGATTGAATTGTTGATTTCCCACAAACGGCTCCATGAAAAGTGTGTCCTTGTCTGATGTGTTCCGTTTTCATTTACCTGTTTATCTAGAGGCTCAATCTTGTGCGGGAAGTCAGGTGACTAATGAGTCACATCAGTTGTTTTTCAAGGAGAAACCAATGGATAAACCTAACTGTGATTTCAAGTGGTCGTTATGACTCATTGCACAGCTGATAGGCCTATGGATCCTTTCAAGACACTGCTTTGTGAAGCTTTGAAACCTTTGCAAATCATGTGTTTTGGACAAGTAGTTCAGAGTCACCAGTCAATCAAAGCCATTTGATTTCAGTAAATGAGGGTTCGTTATGCTTCAAAATGTTTTTAAATTTAATCATTATGGGTGATTTTTTTCTGAACCTATGAATGAGCCCAGCGTTAATCTGGTAAGTTTAATCAATTTTTACTAATTTAATGAATCATATGTGTAATTAAAGGATTAATTCACAAAAAATCCTAATAATTCACTGATCCCTTGTCATCCAAGATTTTCTGATTCAGTAAAACATAGAAGATTTCTCTCCATGTAGTGTAATTACCTGATTAGACAAAAATCAAAATCCAGAAAATGGATAAAAGGAACTTATTGGTAATTAATTTTGTGCGTTTCCTTTAAATTCACATTGTTTTTATAAGATGCTTTTGGCATGTGTTGGACTGTTTGTGCTGTATTTGCTCAGCTTTTTTATGCAGTCTATGGTTCTGGCCAGCAGTGGTAACCAGTATGTGATGCAACAGGAAATTGATTTGATAGTGATTGCAATTAGCTAATGATGGAAAATATTCCTTGTGCAACTGAGTGAGACGGACGATGCTTTCATGCCTTGTATCACACAGCAGAATGTAACTTGGAAAACATTATTCATTCATTTTCTTTTCAGCTTATTGCCTTTATTAATCAGTGGTCGCCACAGCGGAATGAACTGCCAACTTATACAGCATATGTTTTACACAGCAGATGGCCTTTCAGCCACAACCCAACACTGGGAAACACCCATACACTCTTGCATTTACAAACAAACACTACACCTAATTTAGCTTATACAATTCACCTGTAGCATATGTCTTTGGATTGTGGGGGAAACTGGAGAACCCGGAGGAAACTTCTGATTGTTTCTAAATTATTGGATTTCCTGTATGCAGAATGGAGATATTTAAACATTAATTAATAGCCTATGTCAGGACAACAGAAACAAACATATTTTTGATGATGTTGATCTTGGGATTGCTTATATAGTTCTTAATAACCTAGCTGTTACCACCAAAAGCATGACGTGTACTTGCCATGTACTGTTATTATCAGATTTTAACTAGTTCAAATTGAAAGGTAATTTCAGGGAGGTAGGCTACCTGTCGTGTAGGTAGTTGTGAACAACTTCCTGTTTTAACCATGTGACCACGGCAGTAATTTCTTGCCTTATCGTTGTTGACATATGTTGTTAACTTATAAAACAAACAAACATAGGATGTACATCCTAGAACTACTACTTAAGTACAATTACAACTGCCAATTGAACTCCAGAACTGAACAATTGTACCTGCAACTGAATTTTTGAAAACTACGACTTGTGATTTAAACCATCTGACTGCCACGGATTAATTTAGGCGCTATTTTGAGGTGTTGAAGTCATGTAGAACTGTTTAATTCCTGGTTCAGGGCATAAACAGCTTAGTCGGTCTTATTTTGACTTAATTACTTTGCAACCACTAAATTGTGTATTCTGTGTATTAATGTAATCTGGATGTCACTTCATTCAATGTTGCCATCCTGGTTACGTTTTTTTTTGCCTACATTTTGAATTAAGAAATAATTGTATTTATAGCATTTTCGCCTACTATTTGGTATGTGACTTTGCCAACAGAGTCTAGATGTACCCATGGTTTCAGAACCTTCAGAGGTAAGTACAGCATTTGCGATATCTGTTACAAGAGAATAATTCGGTGTACATCATTATCCTCTAATTCAACAGAACGGAGTCAGTTATTTTCCCTATGTATGTTTTTACTATTGTATTAGTTATTTATTTTTTGGGGGGCGACACAGTGAGTAGCACTGTCGCCTCACAGCAAGAAGTTCGCTGTTTCGAGTCCCGGGTGGGTCAGTTGGCATTTCTGTGTGGAGTTTCTCCCGGTTTTTGCGTGGTTTTCCTACGAGTGCTCCAGTTTCCCCCCACAGTCCAAAGATGCAGGTGGATTGAATGAACTAAATAGTCCGTATGTGTGTAAATGAGTGTGTATGGATGTTTCCCAGTACTGGGTTGCAGCTGGAAGGGCATCCGCTGTGTAATACGTGCTAAATAAGTTGTCAGTTCATTCCACTGTGATGGCCCCTGATAAATAAAGGGACTGTGCCGAAGGAAAATTAATGAATGAATTTTTTTATTTCATTTTGATGAAATGAAATAAAGTTGTTGACGTGAGGTAATTTAAAATAAATGAAATAGTTCAGAATGGTCATAAAACTAATGCAGTCAGGAACATGAGCAATTCCAGGGTTATGGATTTGACATTTTCAGTGAAAACTCAAAAACAAATTCTCATACAAAGCATATGTTAATATTATATTAAAACATCTGTTTGTATTTTCCAAAACAACCACAGTTAAAGGATCAGAAATTAATTACAATTTGTAAACACGGATATGGTCAAAAAAGTCTGTCAATATACAGTATACATCATACTTTGTAGAAATGCAGCAAATTTAACAGCACAACCCAAAATAAACAATGCTAATCAAAAAGATAAATGTTTGTTCCATATAGAACAAAAACAACTGATGTTATTTTATTTTACTTTTTTTTTTTTTTTTTTTTTTTGCATTTATAAGGAAAAAGCTTTGTTATGGATGTAACAGATGTGAAATCGGGAAATCGAGTAACTTTGCTAAACCAAATATAAATGTTTGGAATCTCTGACAGACATTTTTGAGTATTTTTACAGTACTGTTAAATACAACCCACATAGCAAACTATCTCTGACCCAGCTTAGGGCCACACAATCAGCTTTTGCTTGGTCCAGATGCCACAGTGAATTACGGTACATGATAGGACCAAGTCTGGCTTCCAGACAAGGGCCAAACATGGACCATATCTGGGCCTAGTCAATAACCCATCACTGAGCCTGAACTGGGCCAGATATGTTGGTGTCTTGACTGCAATGAAATTGATAAACCCATGAATCATTGCACTCAAGGCGTGCTTTTTCTTGAAGCGACTTGATTGGTAGAATCTTTTTTCTTTATTTGAAAATAATACAAATGTATTTTAAATGTGGGTCAAGATAAGCTAAACGTACATGGCCCACATATCATTTATCAACATCTGGGCCAAATACTACATTTTACATCTGGCCCAAGTATTGCGTGCCACCTTAAAGACGGTGCCACCTCTGCCAAACCTGGGCCATGTTTGGCCCACATGCTGTATGACAGTGCCGGATGAATGCCTGCTGTGCCAGATTTATGTCAAATCTGGGCCAGAATTCTTTGCCACCTAAGAAGCCTAAATAAAAAAAGGGTTTCACTATTTTGGCGAGGTTAATATTTGCCTTAAATTGCTCCTATTTGGTAGCCTACTAAATTGGCTTTGTGTTTATGTTAAAATAATTTTCACATCAGCCATTTTTTTGTTAAAATAATGTGTCCATCAGCCAATCAGAATCAAGCATTAAACAGCCCTATTCATTCATTTATTCATTTCGTTCATTTTCTTTTCAGCTTAGTCCCTTTATTAATCAAGGGTTGCGTAAAATGAACCACCAACTTATCCAGCATTTGTTTTATACAGTGGATGCCATTCCAGTTGCAACCCAGCACTGGGAAAAACCCATACAGTCTTGCATTCACACCCACACGCTACGGCCAATTTAGTTTATTCAATTCATCTACACTGCATGTCTTTGGACTGTGGGGTAAACTGGAGCACCTGTAAATTCCACACAGAAATGCCAACTGATCCGAGGCTTAAACCAGCAGCATTCTTGCTCCTTGCGAAAGCGCTACCCACTGTGCCACTATGTCGCCCAAAAGCCCATATTATAAGTGAATAACATTTCATGTCTAAAGGAAGATTTATTTGTTAAAATGATTATATTTTTGTGCTTCTTTAAGCTCCAAATACTGCAAGAGACCATCCAAAAAAGGAACAATAAAACAAACACGTTTAACAGCTGAGATAAATGTTAATAAGTAATATTTCAGTTAATAAATAATTAACTGAAAGCCTGCACTATAGCATACCTTGATGTATGCAGTAGCACTTAAATATTCTATTTCATTTATTTACCATGTTATTACAATCCAGCAGGGGTTGCCTTTGCTTTCTGCTATGTTATTATCGTCTGTAATTAATGTACTGGAGCTGCATGTGTGTGTGTGAGAGAGAGAGAGAAAGAAAGAGAGAGAGGGGTGGAGGAGGAAGAAAGGTACAGAATGATTGATTGATGGAGCTGAAAGAGACGGAGTGAAGGGAGGTGAGGGGTGGGACTGAGTGTGAGTGTAGGAGGAGGGCCAGAGAGAGCGGAGGGAGGAGAGCGGCAGCATGCATCTGTGTGGGGTCAGTATCACATGCTCGGCTCTTGCACACCACACTCTTGTTGATTGTGTGCGCTTTGATCTCACTGAACAGTGCATCTGACGTGCAGTTTATACTTTCTGTCTTTCTTTCTTGTTCAGAGAAACATTTACTTACAGAGAAGTATGCTGCATTATTCACATCTGTCCTGAGTGTGAAGATATCCACAATAAGGTAAGACCTCTTTTACTTGATCACATAAGAGATTCTCACTCCTAATTAAAGCCAGTGGTTTGTTTAGTGGTTACATAAAATTACTGTCAAACTATGGCATGCTAGATGTTGTCAGTTGGGTCAGTTTTACACAGTGAAATGTGTGGTTTAAAGCCAGACGGTGTTACTGTGATCAGCTGAAGAGTACAGAAGGACAATTTACACTCTTAACGCAAACATGTTGCAGCTTGAGAGATTTTTGATAGAGGAATTTGAAGGTCAGAAGTTTTTTTTGTTGTTGTTGTTGTTGGTGTTGTATCGTTTTTAGTTGTCTGGTGTGTTATGCCATGTTTGTGTGGTGATAATAGGATAGGAGGCAGTGGGGAAAACACTGATATTCATCTGTTTGTTCTGACGACCTTAGTGTCAGTTAGATGTTACAGTAGGTCAGTCTGACCATCATGTTGTGCAGAGAATTGAGATAAAGTTGGTTTTACATTTATGCATTAAGACTTTCTTCTTAATAATATAATTTCACAAAAGTATTCACTGCATATTCCAAATATTAAAAACAGCAAATATTTTGCCAATTACATAGTGCTAATGTAGTTTTAAAGTCATAATTACATGTTATTTTATTTTAATTGTTTAAATTACCATACAAACAATATAGAGAGCTGTCACTGAATGAATGTACAAATATAAAACCAACTTTACCCTAGTGTGCAGAGATTGTGTGTTATGGATACATTTGTGATTTCAATTGATTTACATTTGTTTTTGTGTACTTTATATTGTCATAAACATATATTACTATGTGTGTATATATATATATATATATATATATATATATATATATATATATATATATATATATATATATATATATATATATATATATACACACACACACACACACACACACACACACACATACAATTATATATATGCAACTTACAATAAATTAATATAATTATTATACAATATATTACAATATGAATACACTGTTATATATTGTTTAAAGTACAAAACAAATATGTTTTTTTTGTCATTTGAGTTTCTACACATTCTTTTTTAAACACTATTGAATATTATTTATATTTGGGTTACAGCTGGATGTAACAATAAAAAAAATCATATGCATGTTCATTGGTTTGGTCCTTAATATTGTAAGCAGTTTTATTTACTCATGATTTTTGGCAATGTGTGAACAACCGATAACAAATTCCCAAAAAGTTATTCCTTTAATGTTTGTCAAATCTTACTGACAGTTTTTTTGTTTAATTGTTTTTGTCTGAAGGACTCAGGATTCCAAGAAATTCTGAAGTTTGTGGATATAATGCTTGGTTCCGTGACCTCTTCTATGTTGTATGAAACATGAAACAAATGCTACAGTTATCAGTATAATGCTAAAAAAAACTATTCTGGACTGTAACACATGTGGCATGCCAAGAAAATGGATTGATTCAAAGTCTGTTGTATTTAATATACACACATATAACTGAACTGCCATAACAGTGCAACTTTACCTACCTCATCTGTTGATATGATGGCGGGCCATTGCAGAGCTTGTTGCCAGAACTTTCTCTTCTATGTTCACTTTAAGTTGGTACAAAAAGGGGGCTCCCTTTTGTTCCTGGAAGGTTTTAAAAGAACTTACAGAGAACATTAGCAAATGATTCTTGTTTAGTTCCTAAAACATAACTCAATGGCAATCACATAAGAACATTATAGCAACATACAGTGTTTCCTGGGGCTCTTGTACTTCTACACAATTAAAAAAACACCTTTGCAGTATATTAAGTATACAGTATGATGCACTACTTGTTTACTTCAAACTTAAACACCTCCTTTGCACATTATCTTGCACAATATTGTTCCGTCTTATGTAAAAATACTTGTAAAGTCTGTCTTAGGTTGTGCGTATAGTGAAGTATTAATACTATATGTTTAGTTAGTAGTTAGTTAGATTAACACTTGTTAGTTATGTTTAGGCTTTGAAAATAGCTCCTACATCTTGTGTAGTATTCATATGTATGATTATGTTTATTTATCTAGCACCGTGGTCCTGCGAGACTCTACACTTTGTGGCACTGTATGTTCACACATGTAGCGGACTGACAATAAAGCTTAGCTTGACTTGACTTTACCTGATTTGCGCATTATGTTCAGTCTTGAGCATGAGCACAAGCAATAAGTCTGTGGCTGCAGTTGCTAAACACACTATCAATGTCACCAATAACTAGAGTTGTGTCTCAAATGACGCTATACACTATTGTGTGTAGTGTATGAGTTTAGGTTTGAACACTAACATTTTGCTACTAACCAGAAATTCAAACCATTTCAAGACGATGTTTAACAATTGCTAACTTCCTGAAATTGATAAGCAAAATAACAATGGAGCCTACAGTATCATGAGTCCATCCAGCATAAGGATCATCATTTGGAGAAATTTATTTGCACAATCCAAAATAAATAAAGTAATCCAACGTCAACGCTCTAAAGCTCCTCCCCTTCTGCTATGTGAGCCAAAGCTGTGACCAATGAGAACATTCTATATGCTTAATTCTGTTGGTTGAATTAGTACAACATCTTAGCTTTTTAAGGGTGCTTATTATTTTGGGATTTGGTGTGTGTGTGTGTGAATGCATTACTACAGTATTTATACTACAATTGGCATAGAACAGTGCACAGATATGCGGTTTGGGATGTGCGTTAGGTTTCTGAATTCTATCATTAGCCCCTTGAGCACAAATTGTTTTCAATTTACCAATGTTAGTTATTCACATTTACATAGTTGTCTGCAAAACCCTCGAGTCATTGCAGTTAAGCATTCGTTTTTTTTCACCGTGCAATGTGTATGTTTGTCTGTGTGTGGGTGTGAGAAAGACTTAACACAATGCTGATTTTAGTCAGTTCAGATTGCAGCCTGCTCAGATGTTGAATTGCAAATGTTGTTGTAGTTTCAATTTTTGTTCATAAGTCACAGGGACGATCGTGGCCCAAGGACATCTCTATGTACTCTCTGAAACTCACTTGCACACATAGACACACACAGACTCTTTATTTCGAACACATGCACACATGCTTCTCGGTTTTTCTCTGTACTGTAGCTCACTCTCTCTGGCTTTATTAACCGTGTCCGGGGTTTTAGCACTAACGTATTAATGGAAAAAATCACTGTAATGTATCATCATTTTCCATAAATAGGTCGTGTATAAATCAGCATTAACCGGTGGCTTGTAAAGTCTCTGTTCACAGTTGCTCTAGTGTCTCTGTAAATAGTTTTAACATGTTTTCCTGTGCTAAAAGCCACATGTATGCAAACATCTACACAACATGATGTTTCATTACTGTTGTTCAATTGTTTCCCTCTTTGAATTCATAACTACACACAGTATTTGACTAATAAGCAAAACTCTATGGGCCCTATCATACACCCGGCGCAATAAGGCGCAAGACATGTTTGGCATGATTTGTTGCTATTTTCAGACCAGTGCAATCCTAATTTTCACGTTTTGCACCACGTTGTTTAATTAGCAAATCCATTTGCGCCTCTTTGTGGACTCATGTGTGTTCCGGTCTAAATAGAAGGTTTGTTATGGCGCATTGGTTATGCGTTGCTATTTGAAGAATTGAAATAGACTGCGCTATTGGCCAACTGAAAGCTGCTCTAAAGTCCAGTGCAGAGCATGTTAGTGATGCACCATAGTGTTTCCTCTAGGATTTTTTCCAGCTGTGGTGGCTGGCCTTTTTTTACACGGATATACCAATTACCTGTGGCGTTATTTCAATGACAAATGTTGTGAGTGCAGTATTAGAAGTCAAGATCGCATTTATGTAATAGCCTACAGGCATGCGGACCTCTTTGCTTGCGCGCCAATTTCCTCTGCTCGTGCACAAAACTTCTTGCATGCCCCCTCAAATATAAGCCGCTTCAAGAGCGTGCAGATCTTCTTGTGCTCTCTTAAATAAATGCTGCTGAAGTGTGATTTAGTGCGTTTACATAAAGAGTATGTCTCCAGCATTTATTAGATTTTCTAGGAATATTTATGAATGTCTCCAATACAAACAGACAAACAGAGCTGCATTAATGCGCCCTGAAGTAAAGTGAAAAGGCTATCCGTCATGTTTGCTGGCCTCACGCATCACGCACCTGTAAAGGGTTAAACAAATGACCCATGCACTACTACGGTTACAGAAAAGTTCGCGCTGTTATAATTCACTTACCCTTTAATACGTTTTGATGCGATTTTTTTTTCCAGCTATCAAAAAATATAATGTTTTGAATGAGAAGCTTTAATGTAGACGTGGCAGGCTGAATTTTGGCGTGGCGCCCTGCCATGGAAGAATGAATGTAGCGGAAACCATGCACCATACTTTGCAGGTTCAAATGCTTACGGCTTAATACACAAAGGATGTACAGCATTAATAACTGATTTCTTTTATCGTTACCATGATGACAGTACATGATATTTAGTAGATAGTTTTTTCAAGATACAAGCATTCCGCTTAAACTGTAATTTAAAGGCTTAATTAGGCAAGTCATTGTATAACAGTAGTTTCTTCTGCAGACGATCAAAAAATATATTGCTTAAGGGGGCTAATAATATTGATCTTAAAATAAGTTTAAAAATATTTAAAACTGCTTTTGTTTTCACCAAAATAAGCAAATAAGACTTTCTCCAGAAGAAAAAATATTATAGGAAATACTGCGAAAAATTCCTTGCTCTGTTAAACATCATTTGGAAAATATTTATAAAAAAAAAATTCACAAGAGGGTGAATACTTTTGACTCCAACTCTATATCAATTTGAGTAGTTGTAATCATAGTAATAATAATTTAATAATAATTGTTTACCAATAATTGAGTTATGATTAGAATTATGACCAAAATAATTTTGATTATGATTAGTGATTATGATTTTTTTGCATAATTGAGCAGCCTTAACACACCCATAACTTATTAAGAGAATAAGCACAACCTTGTTAAACCACGTGCATGGGCGCAAAGTGTATTTCTCCATCCATAAAATAGCAAAAGTGGATTCAGATATGCCCTAATGCTCTTGAGGTGCTTATCCTTTGTGCCTGGATCGTTAAAATAGGAAAGTTTGTGAACAAATGTGTTAGTGGAAGTTAAATAAATCTGACCTCCATTCGATAACATCAATACATAAAGTAATTTTAAGAAAGTTGTGTTTATTAACAAAATGGTTATTATAATTAGCTATATATATATATATATATATATATATATATATATATATATATATATATATATATATATATATATATATATATATGTATATGTATATATATGTATATGTATATATATATATATATATATATATATATATATATATATATATATATATATATATATATAACAATAGAACTTTCATGTCTGTCATCATTTCTCTGGTTAGGCAATGAACATGTGAAAAATAAACTTTTTCTGCGCTGATGATCTGTGTGTCGCATCAGTAATATTTAAGCTCTGTTAGCACACACACACACAGTCATTCACAGATCTGTAGTTTCTGCAGTTACACAGAATCTCTGATGCCTAGTGTAGGCAGGTGTCTGTAACATGGATGATCTTTCCTTTCTGTCTATGCTTTCTTGTTCGATTAATGTGTCGAACTATTTTGGCACTGCATTTATGTCTCCTTCTTATCAATGTTATTTGCAATACTGTTGTGAGCCGTAGCTCCTATTTCCAGTAAAATGGCAGGCTATTTATAGAGCAAGAGTGTCGATGTGTGTTTGTGCCCTGCTGCGTATGTGCACGCATGTCTGTCTTCTGTCCATATTGGAGGGATTGTGAACTAGCTTTGTGACGGTGTATTTACGTTTGAAGTTTTTCCTTTGCTGAAAATGCCAATACGCCAGTGACCTCATAGTGGCTTGACGATTGGCTAAACTAGTCTTCTAGTTAATTATATTTTAGTCAGTTTAGAGATTTAAAACACTTCAAAATCATTGTGAATTGTAGCTTGCAAACTTCATTTTGACTTGATTTTTCAGATAAGAGGTTTGTTTTTTATTAATCAGGAATTTATGGTAATAAAATGTTTCTTGTTGTACCTAAATCCAGACAGACCAGATACAAAGTTTGCTGAAACAGTGCTCTTTAGCTATTTTTGTTATGCAATGGTCAGCAGAAAAGGAACATTGTTTCATTAAATGAATCATTCTGTTGACTATATCTAACTTCGCAACTACACATAGCTTACAGTCTATTCATTCTTTACTATAATTAGCATGTATTCACACTTGTTTGGCTCTCTTGGCTCATTTGGTCCAGACCATAAAACTAAAATAATACATTTTTTCCTGGTTTAACTTTGAAGTAGTGTTCAAGCTTTTAACTTTTAAGACCAAACCTAAAGCTACCAACAAATGGAACATATTGTATGACAGAATCTAACGTACATAATGCTGTGTGCTGGGCTAAATGCCCTTGCTGTGTGTGCACACATAAAATGCTTAATTAGCTGAAAGCTAATCGTTGTGAGCTTATAAAATGTGTAAAGGAGCTGAAATAGTGCCAGTGATTGCTCTGTCACATGCACAAGCAAAGATCTGCTGAAGTCAGATGTGATTCAAATGTCTGTTCTGAAACTGTTAAGGCAAGATATAGGTTCTGTGAATAGAGACACGATGCTTGAGCATTCTGTTCTTTTTGAGCAAATTCCCATTGTGTTTTTGGTTAGTTTGCCTGTTCTGCACAATATATGGTTTCAGCATTGATATCGCAATGCATTCACAATACTCACTTCACAGGATTTTCGACGTCAAGTTGGAATTATAGCAGACGAAAAGCTACAGTTCAGAACACATGAGAGTCACAAAGTTTAACCATAATAGAGTGAAAGTTTATCATCCCAAGAAATTGTATTCATAACGCAATATATATTTTGCAGAAAAACTAATATTGACTTTTCCAATACCATGCAGCTCTAGTCTGCACTCAAGAAATTACTTTTGCTGTTTGTTCAAACTACTTTTTTTAATTAGTTGAATAAACACAGTTGCTTAGTGGTTAGTACTGTCGCCTCACAACAAGAAGGTTGTTGGTTTGAGCCCCGGCTGGGTCAGTTGGTGTTTCATTGTTGGTAGTTTCCCCCAAAGTTCAAAGATATGCGGTATAGGTGAATTGAATAAGCTAAATTGGCCATGTTTTATGTGTGAATGTGAGATGTATGGGTGTTTCCCAGTACTGGGTTGTGGCTGGAAATGCATCTGCTGCATAAAACATATGCAGGATAAATTAATGAAAATTAATGAATAATCACAATTCTTCAGTTTTTTGGGGGGACAGCTAAATGTTTTATGGTTCAATTCACTTGAATTTGTAAAAACAATTAAGTTAATCAGTTTACAATTGGGACAACATGAATGAATTGTGTGGAACCTAGCATTTTTTACAGTGTTTTCTATTTTCGATCACACTTTTTTTTGATGGTCCGTTTGTTGAATTTAATTTACAATGCATCTACATGCCAACTAATCTCATTAGATTATAAGTAGACTGTTACATGTAGGTTGGGGTTAGGGTTGAGGTAAGGGTTAGGGTTAGTCTAAGTTGACATGAATTTGCAAAGTTTCTTATAGTCAGTTATATGTCAGTTGAAGGAGCAGTATCAACAGATATTAATCAGACAGTCTACTAATAATCAAATGGACCATCAAAATAAAGTGTTATCCTGTATTCATATTTTATTTGAACCAGGGTTCAGATGGAAGTGTTCACACTCAGTGAAATGAATCTCACTAACAAAGCAATCACAGTAGATTTTGAATAAAATGAACCAAACATGCCGACCGAGTGGAAATGTATTGTTTGTAGATGTACATGTGATAAACATATTGCCTTAAAAAGACCATATAAATTGTAGCCATTTTTATTTATTTATTTATTTATAAATAATATTTTTTTTAAATGACATGCATCTATGAATTATTCACAGTAAGAGGAAATTTTGATTCTACATTGTCTTCTACATATAGTCCTCCCCTTTCTATCTAGAAATCAAGTACAGAACTTCACACACTTTCTATAATTGAGCCAGATGGCAGTGCTTTACATCAAAAAGCACTTAGCTCCCATCAGAAGTCTCTCCTGTCCTTCTGACCACATGTCAGAAACTGTTTGATTGGTGATCCTGAATCAGTCTTTCACTTGTTTCTGTCACTTGTACTGTATTTCATCAGTCCTCAAATTCAGTCAGACGTTACTGCTCGAGTCAAGCAGCACAAGCAGTTCTTTATTTATGTACGTTTACCTGTAACATTTCCTCATATAAAAACTGCACGCATGAATTCATTCAGTCACACATTAGCCACAGCTTTCATGAGAGCCACAAAATCCTGCATATCCTCAACAGTCTACCTTTGTCTGAAGTGACATTTTTATCACATTTATACTTCATAAAGGAATGGTTTACCTCCAAAACTGAACATTTCTTTAACATTTACTCTACTGCATTTTTCTTTTGAAGACAAAACATGATATTCTGAATAATTTTGTAAAAAATAATTTAAAAAGCAGCCATTGAGTGTGTTTACATGGACTCCAATAATCTGATTTCAATACGATTAAGACACTGCTCTGATTAAGAGTCTACCATGCAAACGGTAACTTTTGATTAATTTATTTTATCACTTTTGTACTTCTTAAAGAAATGGTTTACCTTCAAAAATGAACATTTCTATAACATTTACTCAATCGCATTTTTCTGTTGAAGACAAAACATAATGTTCTGAATAATTTCGTTAAGAAAAAGCAGCTATTGAGTATGCTTACATGGCATTAATCTAATTTAATACGATTAAGACAATGCTCTGATTAAGAGTCTACCATGTGTAAACAGTGAGTTTTGATTATTTTAATCTGAGTTTAATCTGAGCAGAATTTTTTTTTCCACCATACCATGTGTGCTATCAAATTCTATTAAAACAACACTCTTCAAGCAGTTCATACTCGCATCCAATATCTCGTTTGCCACGGGGGCATGCATGAAATGTTCCTAAATGAAAGTGAAAGTGCCAAACTCCAGTTTGTCAACAAATTAAAAATGAAACGCCAGAAATTACATAAAACTCAGGTGGAAATGTGGATAGCGAGGTGAAGCAATGACAATAATCAAATCATGTGCTATAACGTGTAAAACGGCATCATGGAAAGAACATTCAGAAAGCAACTCCTGTAAACACTTTAATCATAATATTGTCTTATTCGGATTAAGGCAAATAATTTGATTACTAATGTCCATGTAAGCGTAGTCACTGTACTATTTAAGTCAATTGCTGTTTTCTTCTCAGCATTCTTCCGTATATCGTTGTTAAACAGTTTAACAGAGGAAAGAATCTCAAACAGGTTGTGGTGGATGAGTACATGATGACAGAATGTTTATTTTTGGGAACACTATTACTTGAAATCTTTCAAAAGTGGAATTTTACACAAGACATGCACAGCATTTAAAGAAAAGTTGCATGGAAGTGTTTTGTGAAGTGTGAAGCCCGCATAAATCTGTTAGTCATGATTACAGAACAAAACAATCTGTCCATGAACAGTTGGACATCTCATTTGGACATTTCAAAGAATTTCTAAGAATGTGTCTTTGAAATCCAAGTAAATGTTTGGTAAATGGGATTTCTAGTCAAGTGCGTCATGGTTTCATCAGAGACCTGAAATCTTTCACAGCTTTTCATGTGACTCAAAGCCACACAACAATCATTGAAGAGGCTATAAACTTGTATAATTCAGTCTTTTCATAATTATTACGAATATTATGCAACAACTTTTCAGCAGGCCGATGGAATGTTAGTACTTCATGTTGTGGTTTCGTCCGTTTTGTTCTAGTCTACTGACGCAGCACACATCTGTAACAATAGCCTGATGCTAACGTTCACATAGCCGTTTAAAACAAACACTGCGAGAGTGTGAAACAAACTGTTGGCGGAGCAGGATATGTGCTCATTGTTTGTGTTTAGCTGGTTCTTTTTTAGACCCGAGGAGACGAAACAAGATGGCCTGCATCCCCTTTGAATGAACAGGAAGAAGGACAGAAAAACAGCTGCTAGTGTCACACTCACACACACAATACACTTAGAGAGAAAGAGAGAGATGGAGGACAAGGGTCCTTCAGTGTAGCAATGGCCCACTTCGTCATATGATGAAAATTCATTGAACTATTCATGATGTGAAATCAGTGTTGTGTTTGGTCAAAATGTAGGATTTATTAAGCTCGTAGATTAAATTGTGAAAGTAGGGTACTAATTGGTTGAACTTCTTTTGTATTCATTGTGTTTTAATACTTAATAGGGCTTTCTTTAGTTGAACTAGTTAACCCATTGTAAACCCCCTGAAAGGAGTACTGAATACTACTACTGTCAATACACTTTTCAAACTGCTCATAATTTCACATTGGCTGCGTCCGAAACCGCCTACTACTCAGTGGAATTTAAACATACTACTGAATTTAAACATACTACTTGGCCATTAGAAAAGTATAATCTATACAGTATGAATGTGAGAAGTATGAATGGAACTTCTCAAGGGGCATCATGGGATAGCATAGCAAGCATCGAACGCACACTTCAGAATCTTTTCAGAAATAGTAGGTCATCTGGGTACTTTTCGCATACTGATTTTCCAATTCTATGTATTCGGACATACTACTCTGCTTGTTTACCTTTTTTAGCAAACTAGTATGGAAGTATTCGATTTCAGACGCAGCCATTGTTTAAAAAATAATCTTGGGTAAACATTCACTGACATTTTACACTGTATATCCCAAAACCAGTTAACATAATTTGCATATTTGCTTTGTCAGTGATTGCATTAAGGTTTATGCCAAAATGTCTAAAGGAAACCACATTTTTTACATCACAAAATATACTTTATGTTAGGGCTGCATGATCTTGGAAAAATCTGACATTGCAACATTTTGTTTTTCTGTGATATACATTACTATATTGATACAATTTTGTTAATTAATACAGCCCTTTTGTACTATTAAATAAATATCGATATCTGGCTACATTGATAATGTATCACAGTAGCAGAATTATCATGATAAATCAGCATATTGATTTTTTGTCCCACCCTTTGTTATTAAAAAATCTAATGTAATGTAAAATTCATTCTTTATTGCTGATCAACTTTAATCCCAATTCAACATTGCAGTGAATACACACAATGCGATATCAATGCTGAAACGATATATTGTGCAGCCCTACTTTATGTTATCCAAAATTAAATGTTTTTTTTCCATTCATTTTTTTTTGCTCAAACCATGATCAAAAAGTGTTTATGTGAATATGAAGCATGTCTAAGTTTTTCAGATATCTCTTTGAATCTTCAGTATTCATCTTTAGTAGTACCTAAAACTCTGTTATCTTTACTCAGTAGACTCCTAATTGCTGCTCATTAAAATTTAAACACAATCTTAAAAATAAGAGTTCAAATAAGAAAATTTTAAACAACAATTTCTAAAGAACAATTTATTCCTTATAGTGAAGGTATTTCTATTCTGATGTTCCGATGTTTATCTATCTGTATTACCAACTGTATCAATTTTGTCTCTAGTGCTTCTCCTAAAGCTACTTAGGATAAAAAGCACAGAAGACTGTGTTATACAATAAGTATAGTGAGCGATAATAGGCATATTATTTATGACATCAAAGCACATGTGTTTTAGAAGGGTAATGATGGGTAAATTGTGTGCTCGTGTAAAAATGTTTGACTTTAGTTTGCAGACTTGAGTATCTTGCAATATTGCTGAGATCCTATCTAGTCATTTTCTTCTGGGAAGCATTTCCATTTGATCTGCAAGGAATTGATCTCTGATTCAATTCATTGATTTATGAGAAGCAATTGAGGAGTTTTGGCATGTACCTTGAAGGACCATATAAATATCCTATATGGCAATCGTTCAGGATCAACATATGTGCCATAAAACCATTCAACTGGCCACTTACACTTTAGTTTTTAACATAAGTTAAACACACACCAGCCCTGAATGCAGTTGAGAGTTATAAATGCATCTCGCTATATTTCCCTTCTAAGGTAAGAGCTTTAAACAATCAGCAGTTCTGCGAAACTCACCTGAAACTGGAGTTAATTTCAGTTGTTGCATGTTTAGCGCTACATTCTCAGCCATTACATGTGCAAAGCTCTTCCGTTATGAAACCTCTTTACCCCTGTACACTTGTGTATTCAAACCACAGACAGATCGAAGAGCTCATACCTCAGACCCACACAAACAGGCCGAACGGGGAGACGGGAAAACAGAAACATTCACAAGGCATATTTGAGGCAGGGGGTGATCTTAACTGTGAGTAATTCCTGCCCGTAAATATCTGCGATTGAATGACAGCCTGCTGGGTGGGAAGTCCCATTGTCTCCCAATAAATCCTCCTCACTATGGTAACCAGAGGGGCTCGTCCCTTCAAAGACTGATTGGAAGCTGGGAAAAATTGTTGTACGTGGTGGTCATATTAAAAATATCTGCCGCTCATTTGAATAGAGGCCCTCCGAAACAAAAGAGAGAGTTGAGAATTGGGGTTATCCATTGTTCGAACACCCTGTTAATGTCCCACGCTTTTGTCCGGGCTGAGAGTTTGATGTATTCGCAATTGTTTTGCGGCTCTCGTTTGAGATCAGATCAAGGTCAGGCTGTTTATTGAAGCTATAGTTACTCGAGTTTGATTATTTTGGGGGAGGTGGAAACCACGTGACACAGATCCACTGTGTGTCTATGACATCCTGTTCAAAAGCCACTGACTGGAAAAAAAACAAGCAGTCTTTATTTAACCTGCAGCGCGCGAGGAGAACCAAAGAGACAGTAATGATAACACCACGGACTATTGTCTCTCGCTCATGATCTTTCTCTTTTCCTCACTCACACCCCCTTTTCGCACACACAAAAAAGGACAGATTGGTGGTCAACGCCGCCCCTCCTGCGAGTGTATTGTGACGTGGTTCCTGTGTGCCGGCTTCAGTTTACGGTGTGTTTGGGGGTATTTTTAGCCTGGCACAGGAACGCCTGCTACACAGACAGGAAAAAGGCCAGAATAGAAGGAAGTCCATTCGCCTTTTACACAAACAATCCCTTCATCTGCATCAGTGAACTGTGGGACTAAGAGAGAGAGAGAGAGAGAGAGAGAGAGAGAGAGAGAGAGAACGAGGATGAATATTTCTCACATTTATTAGTGCCACATGGTGTTCGCAGGCCTTCTTGCAGAATTTCACAATGTTGAGGTCCAGAGATGTAACTCATGATATTCACTGTCTCATTATTACAGAAACTGTTCACTTCCCTTTTCTCTCCGCATATATCATCTTTTTAAAAAAGTTTTAGTTGTAAACAATTTTTCATTGCATTCCGCAAGTTAGCAAGGATTATTGTGTTTGATTTCAATGAAGACAAACACTGTATAGATGTCTGGGAATGTTTTCTTATGTTATCCATATAATAAAACTTGAATCTAAAATGGTAGCTCAGTGGGTCGCACAATCGCCTCACAGCAAGAAGGTCACTGGTTGAGTCTTGGCTGGGTCAGTTGGCATTTCTGTGTGGAGTTAGCATGTTCTCTTTGTGTTGGTGAGGGTTTTCTCAGGGTGCTCCGGTTCCCCCCACAGTCCAAAGGCATGCGGTATAGGTGAATTGAACAAACTAAATTAGCCGTATGAGTGTGAGTGTGTATGGTGGTTTCCCAGTACTGGGTTGCAGGTGGAAGGGCATCCGCTGTGTAAAACATATGTTGGATAAGAAATGTATCCCGCACTTTTAGAAACGTAACTTTTGGATCTCATTCAGCTCACACAAGTACAGTAGGTCCGGAACTCGGTGGTGTTTCAGTAGTGAACGGCTGTTTACTGTCCCTGTCAGCAAACTCCAATATTATCCAGCTGCAAACCCATCTGCCTTCAGATTGATGCATTTTAGCAGATTTAAAGTGTTTTTTGTTTTTAATAAAACTTATTTTTTTAATAATTTAAAAATTTTTTTTAATAGATATGAATAGTAGATCTGTAGCTGTTTTTTGCCATGTTGTCCTGTGAGGTTCATTTATTTAGGGTTCATTTATTTAAAAAAATATGCTGTATAAAAATAAGAGCATAATAGTAGAAGGAAAAAAAGTAATAAATTAAGGTTTAAAATAAACATTTTTTTCAGACAATCAGTTTAAGAGAACATGTCAGACAGGTGGACCTTCAAAACATTTTCGCAGAAGGAGATCAGCCTCAAAGTGAAAAGGGTTGAGAACCTCTGCATAGTTTACCAGAATACATGTGCAATAGTGTGCACTAAAGAAATGGAGTTCATAAAACTGTAATAAATATATATTTTTACATTTGTTTTTACAAAGACCCATATATCTGATGTAAAAAAATGCATGGTATTATAACTGATTGAATTTTATATTGCTACTGTTAAAATAAATGTTGTACTGTTTCAGTGTACAACATAATACCTTACATTTATTCATTTTATACCCATGTACAGTCCACTCTGATTTCTAGTGTGCACCTGACACTTTACAATTAGATGCTAGGTAGAGATAGAAAAAAAATGATGGCATATGGGAACACCGAAGGGGTCAACTTATGAACATTTTACGGCAGGTTTAACTCAGGAGGCAGCTTGAGGACAGTGACCCAGCAAAAACAATGTTTAAATATATGCTAATACACTTGTGTAGACCTTTGTAAACAGCAGTCGATTTTGTGTTTATGCTATTAATGTTAGTTGTATAAATATTTAATTCAAAAATATTCAAAGTGCACCTGTTTTACACCTTTTTCAAGATTTAGGATAAGTGTTTTGTGTCTCCAGAAAGTGTCTGTAAAGTTTCAACTCAAAAAACCCAACATATTATTTATTATACCTTTCGGAATATTGGATTTTTCTGAGCTAAACACTATGTAGGTGTTTTTTTTTTTTTTTTTTTGTGGCCTGTGCCTTTAATGCTAGTTCTCCCTGCCCACCTTTCCCGGCCTGTCCAATTGTGCCTCAATCTCCACCTTGGCTGTGTCAGATGTCAGATGAGCAGCACAGTGATAGACATGAAGAAGGCGAACATTTGTGAAAATGTTTGCGTTACTACTGAGACATGTTAATATGTGGCTGTCAATCAATTTGGTGGGCAGGGAAACCACATTCCTACGTCACGTTGCGGTGAGCCTCAAAATGGGTGGGATTTGAATCTTATTTTAACGTCAGGAAATTAAAAAAAAGAGACTTATTGTCTTTACATCACCTCAGTATGACTGTGGACACACAATACCTACACACAGGTCTGTCCAAACAGCTTCCAAAAGATGATTTTCATCATAGGTGCCCTTTAAAATAATGAACATTATCTGAAATGTTCCAGTAAACTTTGAAAGCCCATTTTATTTATCTTTGTTTTTTTCTCTCAGATTATCGACAGAATTCATTGTGGTCTACTATAAGGGTCCATGAACCCCAGTTGCTAAACCTCTTAGCTATAAGACCAGCAGGGAAAATACTATTTGTTTTACAGATGCATTATATTATCAGGATTTTCCATGAGTAAATGCTGACAGAATCTTAATTTTTGGTTGCACAGTTGCTTTAAATGGAAGTGTATTCAATAGCCCATCTGTCATGTGCTGCGATAGCCAAAAGCTATATATTCAGTAACAGATTCCTCCCTTTTATCAAGATTTCTGATCGTAAGGGAAAGCAGTTGCTCTCAGGCCAGAATGCATTCCCCGCTTTAGACTGAGTTATAAATTTAGCACTTTTCGAAAGTTTCTTGGAATATCTAAGCTCGTCCAGTTCCTCTTCAGGTCTCGGTCTGTTGAAGTGAACAACAGACCAGTTCAGATGTTACAGTATAACTTTTAACTGGGTTAGCATCGGCACGGCTCTTTAAAAATGCATGCTTTTGGGGAAGTTTCAGCACAATGTGAGGAACAAGTGACAGCCGCGGCTTTATGAATTATACACATCTTTTGTTCCTCTGGATTTTTACTTTTTCTACATGCCAATTTCACACACGCTTTAGTTCCTGCTGGGTCCCTTTGCAGTGTGTGGCAGGATGTTAGCAGTTCTGTTTCATGAAGTGACTTCACCCAAAGTTGTCAAAGTGTTTAAGCTGTGTGCACGGATGCTGTACCTGCAAGCGCTGGAGAGAACCTGATAAAATGCAGCGGTGATAGTACCTTTTTCAGCTACTGTATGTTGTAACAGTGGTTTCAGAGGAGGCTGTTTGTAGCTTTTCTATAGATCCTGCTGTTGTAGCATTTCACTGGCTACACTAAAGTGATTGTCATGATTGGGTTCAAAATTAATGTTTAGGCTACCAATAAAACCAACACAGGCTCATTTGAAATACATTCAAGTGTGAAATACATACAAGTGTTAAATGGACACGTTTTGCTGTATGTACAAGGGCACTGTTTACATTTTTGCTAATCTACGATATGTTAGCTAGGGTGCATTTTGATGGACGTTTCACAAACACATCTTTGTACATTTCCATGAGAAGACAGGGCTTGACATACAGATTACCTAGAGCAGTGTTTCCAAACCACGTTCCTGGAGGACCACCAGCTCTGCACATTTTCCAGGTCTCCTTAACCAAGCACACCTGAATCAGATCATCAGCTCATTAGTCGAGACTGAAAGACCTGTAATGGGTGTGACAGACTAAGGAGACATCCAAAACGTAGTGTTGGTGGTCCTCCAGTAACGTGGTTGAGAAACACTGACCAAGAGAACCTAAACTCTTTCCTGTAAAAGATAATGATGATGGAAAAAATTGTGGTTGGACCGAAATGCTTTCTTAGACTATTAATGCTAAAGGTTTTTTTTTTTCATTGTATGTTTAGCCTGCATTAATGCATTCAGGAGGAAGGTGCTCAGTTAAAAATTAAAAGATTGTGATCTCAATTCAAACCCGGGCAACATGAATGATAAATGATAATGATTTGCATATGTTTTTTATTTCTTCGAAGCGCTGCATTCAAATCTGTGGTTGATCAAGGGAGTTTAAGTTTTTACACTTTTTCAGTTCCTTCAAACAATTAAAAAACACAGAAGTACTGGGAGAACAGTTTATAGTTCAGATATAAACACTGATGTTTATGGTAAAGATTAAAAACACTGTTTTATAGAACTTGACGCTGGTGAATGTTGTAACAATTACATATGCTACAATGCTACAATGTTGTAGCAGTTTAACCAATAGGTGGCGACAAACAACCATCAAAATGATGTCACTGAATAGGTTTTCAAAAATGATCCACCTATAATGAAACGTGAAGATTTATATGTGAATTGTTGAGTCATTAATTGAAAATAGATATGATATGTTGTACAAGATGTTAGATAGCTTTATCAGCAACAGTAGCAAAGATATTTTTTTTGTATTTAATTTTTTCCTTTTTTCAGCTGGTTCTTTCTTGATTTTTATTTTTGTTAAAATTACAAATTCTGAATTCTGTTTGTTAAAATTCTATGTTTTTTGCAGTGATATTTTTGTACAAATGGAAAGCAATAGATCTCCTCTCTTTTTTGCTGATCTGAAAAATGGT